>NW_026294595.1:103264556-103864556 GCF_007827085.1 Peromyscus californicus insignis
TAATTAAAGAAGGAGAGGTTATGAATTTGAAAGAGAGTAGAGGAAATTATGTAATACTCACGTGTGAAATTCTCAAAATATTTTAGTTTTTCACAAAAGAATTTACAGTGGGTTGTATGCAAATACTGTGTCTGTGTATGCATACTGAGGATGAAACCCAAAGCATCCCTTCAGCTAAGCATGTACCCACCACTGAGCACGCACCTAGCTGTTTTGTGTGGGAACCGGTCCCGTACAGGTTCCAAGGAACAAATGTACTGTCACATTTATTTTTTTTATGTCATTATTGTTAGGTTTTATATTGGTCCAAGTGTGCCATTTTTCCTAGTTGTGTGTTTCCTTTTAGTTTATAGGAAATTTCTCTTATAAATGATGTATCACGTTTGAGTCCTTGTAGGAAAAGACAGTATGTAGCCAGACTCAGGCCCAGTTCCCTTTTTAGCATGAAGTCTTTTTGGCATGAAGTCTTATGCTAAAAGAGGGATCAGGCTGAGAGCTATGCTATAGACTTTTTCTTAATGAGAAAAGCCTGAGTCACTACAGGGCTCCAGGACTCAGGATGTGGACTGTGGAGTTACACTCCTGATGATTTTCAGTTCTATCTACCCCCAAATTAAATACAGAACTGCAAACTAGCCCCCAAATTAAATGCAGAGTTACAAATTAATCCACTATCAAAATAAAACACTTTCTCTCTAAAAAGGACCAACCTAGGATATAGCAGTCCCCACCACTGCTAACTTTCCGTTTGTTTACCTAACAACAACAAAAATCTGTGGCCCACACCCTGAGCTCAGGCCTCGGGGGCAAAGGATGGGAGGTGGTGCCCCCTTTTCATTTCTTTCCCTCCTTAGGATTAAGGGTCACTTCCAATTTAGATGGAAGCTCTGGAAGGCCAAACCCAGTGGCCTCTTGGTCATGAATGACCGGCCTGCTCTGTCCTTGAGGCTGAGCTAGCTCTGTCCTGCTCCATTTCTAGAAGTAACTGGCTTGAAACCCAGTGGACCTGAGATGAAGTTACCACCAACCACGCCTCCAGTCCAAAGATTTTTTTTGTGGCGCCTGTGCCCCACATGACCTGTTATTTCCCTCTGAAATCAAAAGCCCACCATCCAGGGACAAAGACAGGTTCCCAGAGCATCATTTCAGACTGGCAAACCCACAACTATCACTTCAAAAAGCTGGGCCCATTTGGTGTTGGATTACCAACTGGTGTGCTCTTCCCGGGGGTAGACTAGTTCTCCCCCTCTTGGCGTTCCTAAAGCTTGTAGTTCTGTGTATAGGGCTGAAGCCTCGTGAGCTTTCCCTATTCACTTTGGCGTGTCCATTGGTGCCATCTTTATTTGGCCCTGAAAACACACATACAAGTAACATGTAAATACACATAAGCATGTAGCAACAGTAACGAGAAACAGAGGCTACGAATTAGGAGAGCAAGGAGGGTATATGAGAGGGTTTAGAGGGAGGAGAGAGAAAGCAGAAATAATGTGATTATGTTATGATTTCAAAAATAACAAAAACAGAAGTCCAGGTCCATGGAGGTCTGGAAAGCCTGAGGAACATGTCAGTTAAGGCTATTTCTCTCCCTGGGGCTTTATGACACACTGTTGTGTGGCAGTGGTATTAAAACAATAGCAGATAAAGGAAGCCAGGCTTCAAACCTTTCACAAATTGGGGCTGGACAGGTAGCTCAGAGGCTAAGGGCACTGGCTGCCCTTCCAGAGGATCCAGGCTCAATTCCCAGCACCCACATCGTGGCTCACAACCATCTGTAACTAGAGTTCCAGGGGATCCAACACCTTCTTCTGGTCTCCATGGGTATCAGGCATGCATGTAGTACATAGACTAGACATATATGCAGGCAAAACATTCATGTGCATAAAATAAACAAATCTAAAAAAAATTTCAAACCTCACAAATTGTCCATTTGTCAAGCAGAGGGGGAAATGCAATCATTCCTCCCATCTACCCATCTAGAGAGTTTACTTAGAATCACCAGAACCTCAGGGAACAGAAGCTTGGCTAAACCAAGGGTGGTTGGCAGGTGCAGAGTGCCCAGGGACAGTGTGAATCTATGGCAGCGTGCCAAGGATAAGATTTTACACATGAGATCACAAGGGTTCAGTCCTGCTCTTAACATCTAGGACAGCGGTTCTCCACCTGTGGGTTGTGACCCCTTGCGGGGAGTCACATACCAGATATTTACATTGTCATTCATAACAGTAGCAAAATTACAGTTATGAAGTAGCAACAAAATAATTTTATGGTTGGGAACTATATTATAGAGTTGCAACAGTAGGAAGGTTGAGAACCACTGACCTAGAAGCATCCACTACATGTTCCCTCTGTTCTAGACGTTTCTTAAGTGACTGCTCTAAGTGCCATGCCTTCAGGACCTGAGTTTTCCAGGGTCCCCAAGGCTTGAGATTGCTGTCATATCCATCCCCACCTCCATGACCCACCCTGTAGTGCCACCCACAATGGCCCTCGTGAAGAAGGAACTTTGTGGAGACATGACCTCTGTGCGTGGAGAATGGGTGGCTTCCCTCAGGAGGAACTGTGGGTATGTGGGTAGCTGTCTAGTGAGATCCCCACATGCCTCAGTGTTTCATTTCCTTTTTTCTTCTCTGTTACCAGAAAGAGCTTTCTGAAGAAGTTGACCAGAATGGCAGCTGGGCTCAGATTCCTGTCCAAATCTACAATGCCACCTGCACAGTGAGGATTGCGGCCGTCACTAAAGGGGGCGTTGGACCTTTCAGTGAGCCAGTGAAAATAATCATTCCTGAACACAGTGAGTCGGGACCCCTGTTGGCTGCAGAACGTGGCAGTCTGAGTAGCTCACAGACTGCCTACTTGGGCTCATTGCGATGGCAGCTGATTGACAAGTGTAAAATAAGAACCAAAATGTGTTGTTGCAATTATAAGGAACTTTAGAATACACTCCACAGAACCCCTGTACTCCTGCCATTGCCTGCCATTGCCATTAACACTAATAACTTATGAGGAAGATTCGTCCTTTCAGAATACTGAGTTGGACGTTAGCTGCAGAATTTGGTTTAAGGCACATGACACTACATTTTGGACAGGCAATACTGCTAGACCTTTTGCGGCCTCTGACCGACACTGTTGGCTTGCCGCATTCGTTTCTGCTCTGTTTGAAGCTGCTGCTCGCCTTGTTTTTACCCATTCGACCCTTGGGTAATGTGCTCAGTGACTTGGTCTGCATAGAACATCAAGTGTTTCCTTCAGAAGCTGTCCTCACGCAGCCCTGACTAGCTGAGCTAAATGCCCAACCATCCATATTAGCTCTTGCCTATTACTGGAATGTTCTTTGGCAAGGAGCCATCATGATGCCTCACACGGGCCAAATGCTGTTCATGCTTCTGTAAATCAGGGGAGCCACCTTCGTCCTGACTCCAACCCATCCTAGGTTGTTTGGGATTAAACCATTGTTGTAAACTGCATGCCCAGCCATCTTTTCCAGCCTGACTTACTCATTTACAAGTTCTTGCCAAACACGGCCTTTGCACCCAATAGCAGATGAGACTTGAGAGCCGATGACTCATTTGTGTCTGTCTCTTTCCCTGTGATCCCCAAGCAGGCTGTCCTTTTCGTACTAAATAGGACGTAGATTACCTTCCTGCAGCAGGAACTCCATCCCTGGGAACACACTTAGTGGTGGTGGAGAGACTATCTACCTGGAAGACAGTGAGATTCTGAGTCAAAAGGCAGCTTTACAAACCAAAGTTTAGAGCAGCAGTTAAGAACACTTGCTGCTCTTGCAGAGGACCGGAGCTTAGATCCCAGCACCCGCATCAGGTAGCTTAAAGCTCCAAGGGATCTGATGCCCTTTTCTGGTCTCCATGGGGATCCACATGCATGTACATTCCTACATGCACACATTGGTAAATATACACATACACATCAATAATGGCCCATCCTTCTTAAAAATCAGAATTTGTGACCATAGAACTTCCATATTTATGTGTAATAAACTGTAAAAGATTTTAAAGGTTTGCTTCATAATCACCTGTAAAAGTGCCCGTTACTACATTTAGCCGTTATGACTAGCTGGCTAAATAACACCAGCTCCCGGCAATACAGTTCGAATTTTAGTTACCCTCCTGTGAGAACTGTCATTGCGCAAAGCATAAAGTTGCCTCTGGTCACCACGAGTGACAGATGTGCGGCATCTCTACAGTAGTCATGTCGCGTGTTTCCAAGCTTGTGGGTGACCGGCCACCATGTCTGTCATTCAGTTCACACAGTTGGCACAGACATATGCCCATGTGACTTCCTCACCTCCCTGTACCAAATCCAAGTGACTTTTACAACCATGGATAGTTGACAGAAGGAATTAGTGAGAAAATGTGAAAAGGTAGCAAGAGGTGTTGGAAGTGAAGTGTGAAGTGAAGGTAAGTGGAGTGTGGGATGTTGGCACCACTGTCGTTTGATGGACTTACTGGCATGAGCACAGTTGTGAATGTGTTTACATAAGCCCATTGATGTGACAGAAACACTAAAAGTGTCCCAGTTAAAGGGACACCTGCAAAAAACAAAAAACAAAAAAACAAAAAACCCACAAAATCATAAACAAGGCAAAACAAAACAAAACAAAAACAACTTTACATTAGGGGGGGTAGGGGGTGGAGGGGGTGAGAGGGGGGTGGGGGGCATAGCTCAGGGGTACAGCACTTGCCTAGAATTCACAAGGCCCTGGGCGCCATTCCAACACAACAACAAAACCTTCACATTAAAGGAATTCACAGAAATACCTTACAACACCAAAAGCGAGAAGATAAAATGTTGGAATTGTAATCCAACTTGGAAAAGCACGTGACAGGTCTGGGCAACACAGAGAAGGTATTTTCCGTGTGCTCAGTTGATTGGCCAGAAGACAAACACTGTTTGGATGTCCTGCGACCTTTTCTTTTTCGGACAGAGAAGTCACTTTCTCTTACTGTTTTGACTTACTTTGTACCAACCGGACATGGTGTACGAGACTACAGTCCCGGCAGAGACACGGGATGAAAAACTGGAGACCAGCCTGGGCTGCATAGGGAAACCCCGTGAAAAGGAGAAAGGGGGGAGGGAGAGGAAGAAGAAAGAGGAATGCCGTGCACCAAGCAGTGTTTTGCTAGTTTTTCATTTTCGTCTGAATTTATTACCAACATGAAGCAAGTGTGTCATTTGGTTATTTTTTAATTGGCAAGTGAAAGTTGTATGTGTCTGTGGTCTTCAATATGTTGTTTTGACAGGCATTTACTGTGGAGTGAGACAAGAAAACTAGTGTCATTGTTCCCTTAAATTTTATTTCTTTAATAATTTAATTTTATTTTATATACATTGGCATGAGGGCATCAGATCCCCTGGAACTGAAGTTACAGACAGTTGTGAGCTGCCATGTCGGTGCTGGGAATTGAACCTGGGTCCTCTGGAAGAGCAGCCAGTGCTCTTAACTGCTGAGCCATCTCTCCAGCCCTTTTTCTAAAATAATTTTAATTTTGTTTATTTTTAATTGTGTGGCTTGTGTGCCTGCTTGTCTGTGTGTGCACCATGTGACAGCGATGCCCATGGAGACCAGGGGAGAATGAGGGAACCCTTCAAGCTGGAGTTTCAAGCAGTTCTGAGCCACCCATTGTAGGTACTGGGAACCGAACCTGGGTCTTTCACAAGAGCAGCGAGCGCTGGTGACCTCTGAGCCATCTCTCCAGCTCCTAGTTTCATTGATAATTGTGACTCTGCATCATTTCACCCTGCACGAAGTGAGAACAACCTGCATTCGTTGATCACAAAGAGTTAAAGGATTGCAAGCGGATCCATCCTACGTATTCTGAATCCCAGAGCAGTAGTCCCAATGAATGTTTTTGGATTTGTTCCAGGTAGGGTAGATTATGCGCCCTCATCAACTCCAGCCCCCGGCAACACAGAGTCTATGATCATCGTCCTCGGCTGCTTTTGTGGATTTATTTTAATCGGGCTGATTTTATATATTTCTCTGGCCATCAGAAGAAGAGTCCAGGAAACAAAGTTTGGGTAAGTTTTCCGCTTAAAAAACGTTGACCTTGAGCAGGCATGGTGGAGCACACCTTTAATCCCAGTAAAGGCAGAGGCGGGCAGATCTTTGTGAGTTTGAGATCAACCTGGTCTACACAGAGCTGGGGTGGGTGAGAAAGGTTTCACCCTTCTATAAAAAGAAAAAAAAAATTAACCCTATGGTGCCAGTGCGGTTGTTATAACAGATGATAGCAGCTGTCTGGCTATCTGCTTTGTCCTATCTTATGCAGGCCCCGGAGCCAGGGGACTTCCCTACTTAGAACAGTTCCTGCAAAGTCAGCAACTGTAAGAGCTGGCCCTACAATGGGCTCGTCTACAGAGAAGAGCCTCAGTAGGATATGCTATGCAAACTGGGTAGTGTTGAATGAGATGCTTTAAAAGTGACCCCAATTATTAATTATTGTGTGTGTGTGATATATGCACATGTGTACACATGTATGTGCATCTGCACTTTCCTGTGCATGCCTGTGTGGAGGCCTGAGGTCAAACACATCAGGTGTTTTCCTCTGTTGACCACCACTGTTTTTAAATTTAAAAAATTTTCAAAAAAGACTTTTTTTTTTTAAAAACTTCTGTGTGTGTGTGTGTGTGTGTGTGTGTGTTCTCAATGCCATGTTACACATAAAGAGATCATAGGACAACTTGCAAGAGCTCTCTTCTTCCACATGTGGGTTCATCATTGAACTCAAGTTATCAGGCTTGGTAGCCAATGCCTTTACCCACTGAGCCATTTCACAGGCCCCTCCATTGTATTTTTTGAGACAGGCTCTCTCATTAAAGCCAGGCCTTTCCGTTTTGGCTAAACTGGCTGACTGGTTAGCTGGGAACGTTCTGTCTTTCTCTCTACCTCCAGCACTGGGGCTACTAGCATACGCCTCCACACTCAGCTTTTATGTGTATCTGGGGATCATATCCACATGCTTACACATCAAGCCCTTTACCACTGCGTCATCTCCCTAGGCCCCAGTTGTTGTTGTTTTTTTTTTTAAGGTACAGTCCAAACATCCACAAACTGAAAATATGAACCACAAAATGGTTCAGTTGGAAACAGAGTGTCAATTTGATGCCACCTTTGGAAATTTTGTTTCACACACAAAATGATTACAAGCATTCTATACCTTCATGCTGTGTGTGAAGTAGGTGTGAAATGGGTATAGCTTCATGTTTAGATTTGGTTCCAAGATTCCAGAATCTGAAAAGGTCCTGAAATTCCTAACACTTCTGATCCAGCCATTTTTAGAGAAGGATGCCCTGCCTGTATGTAGAGGGGATACAGGGACCATCGCCAAGGTATTAGCATCCCTGGATGGCTGAAGGTGGCTTGCCTCCTGCTTTTTATTTCTTCTTTTCATCCTTCCTTCCTTCCTTGGCTAAATTTTCACATTTTCTGTAATTATCCATTTCAAATAGAGACCGTTTTGTATTCGAACACTGCAATTTAAAGTCCTCTTTTCCTTTTCCCACCCCAGTTCTGTCCCTGTAAACAGCCTTTTAACATTGCCGGGCTTCCTCGCCATTATCCGTCTCTCAGTGGACTGCAAGGTCATTACCAATTCTAACGGCTGTAAGCCTGAGGTAAAAATACTGTGTTCTGGCAGCACTTAAGAGATGCTGAGTCAGGATGGAGCGATGACTCTGCAGCCAAAAGCATTTGCTGCTCTTGGTGAGGACCTGAGTTCGGTTCCAAACACCCATGTCAAGTGGCCAACAACCACCTGTAACTCCAGTTCCAGAGGGTCTTATGCCCTCTTCTGGCCTCCTCAGGTACTCACGTAGATACACACATATACATACAATTTTTTTTTTAAACATCAAAAAATGAACCTTAAAAAAAAGGCTTGCTGGGGCTGGAGCAATGGTATATATGCAGGCAAAACAATCAAACACATAAGAGTAAGTCAATACCTTTTTTTTTTCGAGACAGGGTTTCTCTATGTAGCTTTGCACCTTTCCTAGAACTCACTCTGTAGACCAGGCTGGCCTCAAACTCACAGAGATCCGCCTGCCTCTGCCTCCCGAGTGCTGGGATTAAAGGCTTGTGCCACCTCAATATCTTAAAAAATGTAACAGTTATCCTTTGTTTTTAAGATATTTACACGCATAATCATATATGTATGTAAAGAAGGTATGAATCCATGGCCTTGGCCATGACAGGCAAGCATACTCACCATGGATACCTAGTCCTTTTCTATGTCCTTCATGATACCCCCCCCCCCCCCCCCCCCCCCCCCCCCCCCCCCCCCCCCCCCCCCGTAGTACTGGGAATCAAACCCAAGGTCTCACACCTGCTTCACAAGCATTCTACCACCAAGCTGCATTCCCAGCAGGGAAATGTTTTGGCTGCAGAAGAGCCCTTTATATATGCTGAGACACCATAACGGCCTTGTGGTGCTGACGGCACATGGTTCCATTACCCTGTTTTTATGGCTGGCTGTCTGTTTTTGTGCAGGGGTGCATTCTCTGAGGAGGATTCCCAATTAGTCATAAATTACATAGCAAAGAAGTCCTTCTGCCGCCGGGCCATCGAGCTTACCTGTAAGTTGACTTTCATTTCACTTTTTGGCAAAAGTTAAAATAGTGGAGAGCCAAGATAAGTTTCTAATGAAAGCTAATAGATGAGAATGGGAAAGAAAGGAAAATATGTATATATGTATGTATTTTTCTGAGAAATATGTGTGTGTGTTTTGTGTGTGTGTATATATATACATATATATGCACATATATACATATATGGGTTTTTTGCTTTGTTTTTCTGAGATAGGGTCTTGCTATGTAGTCTAGGCTAGCCTCAAACTCGTGATCCTCTTACCTCAGCTGGATCCTGAGTACTGAGTTTATAGTCACTGGCTACCACACCTGAGCAGGATGGATACTTTTAGCATTCAGAATCCTTTCAGAAGCTGGCAAAGAGATACTCAGGTGTTGTCTTATCAATCTCTACTGGCCAGGCTACTGGACATTGGAAGTGAATCTGGTATTAAGAAATAAGCTAAGGCCAGGCGGCAGTAGCACATGCCTTTAATCCCAGCACTCAGGAGGCAGAGCCAGTGGATCTCTGTGAGTTCAAGGCCAGCTTGGTCTACAGAGCGAGATCCAGGACAGGCACCAAAACTACACGGAGAAACCCTGTCTCAAAAAACCAAAAAAAAAAAAAAAAAAAGAAAAAAGAAAGAAAGAAGTCAAGGATACACAATCCCATGAAACAATGAGGAAAAGAAAAACCTTGTGGGTGATGGGAAATGGGGCAGAGGTCAGAGGTTTAAAGGAAGCCACAAAGCAGTGGATATAATCTCCAGCCTCACTTCCTGCTGTCCTGGCCACTAACTCAAAGGACAGTCTGCCAAGTTATTGGAAGGCTTGAATTTTGATGAGTAGGAGTGGGGGTTTCTGGGTTTTTTGGGGGGAAGGGTGAACAGATACAAGTTCCTGAGCAATTTCAGGATCAATGGGCAAAGAGTGCACACATTATCAAATCCATGCTTCTGGTTGTCTATTTGACAAAACTAAATAAAACAAAACAGGACATAGCCCGACGGAATACAGGCTACTGTGAACCAAGACTTATTCGGTGTACAACAGTATTAGCTACTTTTCTAACCAACGTTTTTCACCTTTAGGTGTCTCTGTTCTTGCATTTAAAAACTGTTCATTTAGACAGTTTTCTCCTCTATTGGGGAACACATTGAGTAATTTTTTTCCAGGAGTGAACATCTCCCTTCCAATATGAAGAAGGCTCTTCTCTTTCAAAGGTTGCTCATGTCTCAACTGTAGCCCAGGGGTCATTAAATGCCTCTCCTTCTCTAATGCTGCACATCTGCTGCGTACCTTAGTGCAGTCTACATACTTGCTGTAGATAGTCTTATTCTCCAACCCCCGGAAGTATTCATTTCAGCCTGATGTCTTAGAAAGAGATGCCACATGCCACATGTACAAGAACAGTTTATTCTCTGGATATTTCCTGTGGTTTTATTTCTCTTCTTCCCTGACTGGCATGGGAGGGTAGGGGAGATGTCCGGATGGCTCTTTCCTATACCATAAATAGGGATACGTTATCCATGGATAACCCCTTTAAAGTCAAAAGCAGACTTTTTCTGCACGCATCTCAGTGTGGACAGCTGCTATTGTAAGAAAGGGAAGAGACGTGTGGATCATTTTTATAGCTGTTTGTAGATGAACTTACCTTGAAGGATTAATTTTATTCACCCCAATGGCAGTAGAATGAAGTATAGACTTTTTACATGAGTACAAAGTAGGGAAACTGTGTAACTATGACACAGGACTTCCCATATACTTCTGCCTCTATTTAGCGGAAGAGAGCATGATGCTAATTCTTACTCACACGATTACTCCTTTGTAGTGCACAGCTTGGGAGTGAGCGAGGAGCTGCAGAATAAACTAGAAGATGTTGTGATCGACAGAAATCTTCTAATTCTGGGAAAAATTCTGGGTGAAGGTAAGCAGCTTTAAAGCCTTTCTTTTTAAAATGTGAGACAAGGAGCAGTTGAGGATTTTTTTTTTAAATGTGTATTCATTGAATAAAATACCGATTTTATGACTTGGCATTATAATGCAAATAATTCTTCTTTGGACCTTAAAATGAAAGAGGAGAGTTTTGAAACTCAGATCTGACAGATGTCAGAGGCATCTGAAGTCCCTGGAACTGAGTAAGTTTTGGAAGTACAAATTCCCTTCCTTCATTACAAAGCATGTGATTCATTGGTTATTATTTTTTATTATTATTATCTATTGATTGATCGGAGTTCTATGCATTTAAGGTATTGACCTACTTCTTCAGTTGATGAAAATATGCGCTTAAATTTTAAAATTGTTTTCAGCATAAATGATAGTGTTATTAAATTTGTGCTTTGGGCTGGGGATGTAGTTCAGTGGTAGCGTGCTTGCCTGACATGTACAGAGCCCTGAGTTCTAGCTCTAGCACTTGGGGGTAAAAAAGACAGTCTTGTGATCTTCCCCTCTAAGTATCTTGGGTCAGTTATAATGGTTGGTGAAGGGACAAGCTGAGCGAAGTCTGACCACTCAAGGTCATCATACCAGTGCGCACCCCTGCTGTGCAGGTGTCTGAGCAGGCCCTGCCCGATGTCTGTGGATGAGTCACTCCAGGACCACGCAGCTCTGCATTTCTGTGGTCAGGAGGGCATCTGCACAGCATCGCATGGATGTTGCTTCACTTCACAGGAGAGTTTGGGTCTGTAATGGAAGGAAATCTGAAGCTGGAAGATGGGGCTTCTCAGAAGGTGGCCGTGAAGACCATGAAGTGTGAGTTTCCAGCGTGGCACCCATTCT
Organism: Peromyscus californicus insignis; assembly: GCF_007827085.1. NCBI lineage: Eukaryota > Metazoa > Chordata > Mammalia > Rodentia > Cricetidae > Peromyscus > Peromyscus californicus. Next base: position 103,275,918 of record NW_026294595.1, read on the forward strand.
TCCGGGGTGGGCAGTTACCTCAACATCAGGTGCTCCGTGTGGAACAGTGTTGTACTCTGGTCTCAGTGGCTGATGGGCCCCGAGGCAATGTGGGAGCATGGTCACCCGCAGAAGTACATGATGAGCTCTCTGTGTACACGTGCCTTGTACGTTCTTCATGCTCAAAGCAACAATTGTCCCTTCCACCAACTCTACCAATTTTCTCCCTCACCCTCCATTATCTAGTACAGCTACTGATCCCCATGAATTCCTGAGGCCAGGGGATCTAGTGTTAGTATCTGACCCCAGGGATTGGTCTGACTGATCTCTAGGATAGTGGGGCCACTTCCTCAGAATAGTTCCCTCACGAATTCCATCATGCTGGTTATCTAAGATTGAAAGGGTAGCCTCTGGCTTCAGAACCTCCATGTAATTCAATAGTAGAGTACTCACCTAGCACACACAATGGGTCCAATCTCAAGCACTATGGAAGAGAAAATAAAAACTAGGGCATGCCAAAGAGAGCCTGTTAGACTCTTAACCAAGAGCCCTTGACATTGTGACCAAAGATTGACGTCATCCACAGGGTGACACAGTCATTCATGAGTGCTGTTTTCCTGAGGGGACATAAAATTGATTATGTGGGGGAATAAATACATGTTTCAAACTTACTAAAAAAAGACTCCTGAGTCCCCACTTGCCTGGGGTTGGCCCTTTGGTAAGGTTTACAGGCAGACCTCTGTCCCTACTTTCTGTTAGGTCCCCTGGTGCTCTGTAGCAAAGGGAAGCCGTGAGGAGGAAGTGACAGACATGTTATCAACATAAAGGTTTTAAAACACTTTTTCTAAGTTTTCTGTACCTGGATGAGATAAATAGATAGTAAACCCTTAGAACAGTACAGACCCTGGCTAGGTACTCTCCGGCCATTTCAGTCACTAGTTACACCCTATTAAAGAAATCCCTCAAGACAGGCTTGGCCTTGTGTTTTGTCTGTTCTTGATTATAGTGAGATATAGATAAAATAAAATTTATCATCTTAACCATTTTTAAATGCATAGGCCAATGGCATTTAGCATCTTCATGTTGCCATGGATGCATCACCACCACCCAGCTCTTAAATGGTCCATCTTTTCAGACTGAAACTCTACACCCCCCATCCCCTCCCCCACCCAGGAAGTGACCATTCTACTGTCTGTCTGGTTTGTCACTCCAAGTACTGCTTGCAAATGCAACCAAACGGGATTCAGTCTCTCGGGACTGGCTTGTTTCAGATAGCATAATATTGAATTTATTTTTTTTAATTTTATCACATTGACTTATTTGTTTGTGTGTGTATATGTGTGCGCACACTTGGACCATGGCACGTGTGTAGAGATCAGATGATAACTTCTGGGTGTCTGTTTTCTTCCACCATGTGGGTTCCCAGGGATCAAATTCAGGTTATCAAATTTTGGGGGCAAGTCCTTTATCCACTGAGCTGTCTTGATGGGCTAATATTGAATTGTAAATAGTTCTCTTAAGTTGGTTACATTTCAAAAGTTTGGTGTGAAGTGTACCCAGCTCACGGGCATGATTTAACAAATAGTCACTATGGACCTGGGCATGCATGCATCCATAGCAATGGGGGGCGGGGGAGAGGTAATTGTGACAGATCAGTTGGAAATTACTTTGGATTTAGGGAGATTTTTTTTTCTTATTAAAATTAAAAGTCTATTAAATTAACATTTTAAGACCAGTTTTAGGTTCGCAGAACAACAAGGCAGAAAGTACAGTTGCTATATGTCCCCCATCCTCTCACATCTTTAGTGTAATGAGCAACTGTCTTTCGTGAGACTATTGTTCAATTGGTGTGCTCACCTCATGTGTCATCTACTGAAGTTCTTTGTTTTCACTTGTGTTTGCTGTTGGTCTTGCATAGCTCTACGAGTTTGACAAATGCGTGAGTGGCCTATGTTCCCATCACACTGAACAGTTGTGGCCTGAAAATCCCTCAGGTTTCCTCTTTGGTTTTCTCTTCTCTCCTCCCAACCCCTAAAGTCTATAAGTATTCTTGCCTGTCGCTATAGTTTTGCCTTTTCCTGATTTTAGGAGTTTTTATTTTTGTTTGATTTGTTTGTTTGGTTTTTTGTTTGCTTTTAGAGACAGGGTCTTGCTATTTAGCCCAGGCTGGCCTCTGAGTCCTCCTGCCTCAGCTTCCCCGAGGGTTAAGAATGCGCCGTGAAGCCTGGTGTGGATTGTAGTTTTACTGGACAAAAGTGCTATTTCTGGTCCCCTCCTCTAACCTGAAGACATTGATCAAGCCCTGCATTTTCCATCTGCTCCTCTAGTGGACAACTTTTCTCAACGGGAGATCGAGGAGTTTCTCAGTGAAGCAGCGTGCATGAAAGACTTCAACCACCCAAACGTCATCCGGCTTCTAGGTACCTCAGGGAGATGCCAGAGTGAGGCTGGGAGGGACCACTGTGTGCTGAAGAGGAAAAAAGAAAAGTTTTGGTGTAGAGAGGTTAATACTAAAAATCATAACCCTGGGTTCATCCTACCTTCTGAGACTGAGAGTAAAAATGGATTTGTGTTTTCTGGGTGTCAACGGAATTAGAGATAGAGCGTCCACAGAAATTAGAGATTGTCAGTTAAAATAGTGCCCAGTGACTCAAAGGCAAGACACAAGAGCTAGTCACATGATAGTCTTTGTGGGATGGAGGCTGTGAATTGAAAACCAGTGAAGTAAAGCCATAAACCTAGACATTTCTCTAAATAGTCTTTGAGAAACAATTTATGAACCAACTTGTGAGTCATGGCACAGCACACTGACTATTCCATAAACACAATTTAATGAAATTTGGCTTTATATAAATATCCATGTTAAAAAAATACAGACATGGGTATCTGTGCATGATGTGCAAGGGACAATATTCTGAGACAGAGAAGCAATCTAAAAATGCTGGCCTGTTTCTTCCCTGCCCTTTGCCTTGGTCCATAATAAACCGTTCAGTGATCTTTCAGAGAAAGCTGTAGAAATGCAAAAGCTAAGGTTTGGATAAAATCTAATGTCAATTGTTTGCAGTTGGTGGATTTAGCAGACTAGGCGAGACATTCAACTTTGCTTGACACGTTACACTTTGTAAGTCTAGGATCAGGTGACCAGCTCATTCTAGAATTCCATGCTAAAGCATTGTAACTTCAGTCACTGAAAGTTCAGGAGGGGTTTTACCTGTAAGTCCTCAAAAATACTTTAATAACTTTAAACATCTGGTTGCAGTAGACCTCTTCATAGGAGTACTTAGCTAATTTGCCCCCAGATTCTCTGAGGTCTGTACCCCTCAGTTATTCAGCCTAACAAAAACAAAACACAAAACCCCTTTGGTTTCTAATTGTCTGTTCTTGTGACAGATTGAGTTTTGAGAGTTCTCTTGCAAACACTAGCCTAACATGAAAGAGAGAGAGAGAGAGAGAAGGAAGGAAGGAAGGAAAAAAGAAAAAGAAAAAGAGTCATACAGTTTGCAGGTGTTACATATGCTAGAATCCACTGTGAAAGCTCTGAGCCTGTGATTTCTTCACCTCTTGACCTGCTAGCACATGGCTCCAATTTGGCCAGTGGGCCTCCAGGGTTTATGTGTTCATTGTGTTCATACCTAACAAGGGCTCTTTGTAACTGGTCCTGTTTTCAATTTCAGGCGTGTGTATAGAAATGAGCTCTCAAGGCATCCCGAAGCCCATGGTGATTTTACCCTTCATGAAATACGGAGACCTGCATACGTTCCTGCTATATTCCCGGATAGAAACAAGACCAAAGGTAAACAGGCCACTTGTGCTGCCTCTCAACTGTTCCTGAAGCTTTCGTGACAACTTGGACAACCCCAGGGTCTCTGAAAATGCAGAGAAGGACGCTGGCCTTGGATCAGAGTTCACTGTACACCCCCTCAACAGGCCTATGAATGAGTCTTTATCCTTGTTCACGGTGGGAGGCCAGGTGGTCCCACAATCTTGGGCCAAAGTCTCCTTGACTGCAGCCTATGGGGCCTTTATTCATCACATTCTGGTGAAGGCAGCTCTCCTAAAGAGATGCGTTTTGTTTATTTGAGGTAAGTTCACATTATAGCCCAGGCTAGCCTCCTGAGTGCTGGGATCACAAGCTTGTACCACCACACCCAGCTGTCCTAAAGTAAATTTTAGAGCCCTTCTTGGAGTCATGGGTTTCAGCCTTTGAAGTGTAAAATATTCGTTTGTGACTGAATCATCTTGTGGTCCTCACTACGATGGGTTGCAGGCAGATATGGCAAGGCGAGAGGGCTCAGCTGCCATCCTTGTACTCCGTTACCCCCTTACCCCCTGAGGACTGCACAGCCTTTGCAGTTTGGGTTATACCCAGAAAGCTAATAATGGGTCATCTCAGAGATTCAGGAGCATGAATTTAAAGGCTTGTCCTGGCTGGACGGTGGTGGTGCACACCTCTAATCCCAGCACTCAGGAGGCAGAGGCAGGTAGATCTTTATGAGTTCAAGGCCAGCCTGGTCTACAGAGCTAGTTCCAGGACAGCTAGGGCCGTTACACAGAGAAACCCTGTCTGGAAAAACCAAAAAAAAAAAAAAAAAAAAGGCTTGTCCTCTTTGGGGTCAGCTTTTACTATGGACTTCAAAGATTGTAGATTTGGGGATCCTATGATGGAGACATTGCCGTGGGCCTCCTTGTGAAGTGAGCACCGTGTTCCCCTCTCATGTTCCCTGTGGGCAGACCTGTGCCTATGAGCAGGAGCTGTGATTTGTGTCCATGGCATACTCAGGCTGGTCCATCACTCCTCTGAGATGGCAGCATCGCCACAGGCACCCACAAAGGGAAAACATGGGGCTGACCTCTATCAGGACTCACCCTAGGTTAGGACAGAATTTGCTGTGGGCCGGCAGTCCCTAAGTCATTGCTGCCAAACGGTGCAGCGGTGGGAAGGAACTGTACCAACCAGTTGATACCAGGGCATGCTCTAACACAGGCATCACTGTCCTCTTAGCTGCCACCAACAGCAGAACTCTGCTGAGGGCAGTTACAGTCTTTCATGTGTCATGCTTTGGCTGTTATGTCTGAGAACACTTTATTAACCCCTTAGTTAAATTGTTTTATTTTTCCCTGCTGCTTCCTTAAAACTGTTCAGTTTTACATGATTTATTTGAGTATTCATTTGGGTCAATTTTTGTAGAATGTCTGATATTTAGTTCAAGGCACTTTCTTTTTGTATTACTACTACTACTACTACTACTACTATTTTGCCCAGGGAATCTTAAAGCCCAAGCTGACCTCAAACTCCCACTCACTATATAGCTAAGAAGGTCCTTTAACTTCTGATCCTCCTGTCTCTGTTTCTGCCTCTGGAGTTCTGGATTACAGATGTGTACCACCGTGTCCCATTCCTGTGATGCTGGGCATTGAGCCCAGGGCTACTTGCATGCTTTATAAACACTCTAACCAACTAAGCCACATCCTGACTCTAAGGTTCCTTTTTGGTTGGTTAGTTTTGTATGTAATTGGTCATCATTTATGAAAAGGCCACCTTTAATCTACTAAATTGTTTTCACACCTCTATCAAGAACTTGACAGGCTGCACACCATGGGTCTGTTTCTGAGCCCTCCCTCTGATCCATTAAACTGTCTGCCCATCCTCTGTCCCTACACCATTGACTCGAATACTGCAACCCTTCTGTAAGTTTTAACACTGTCGAGTGTGCTTCCCACTCTATCCTGCTTCTTTACATTCCCCTGCAGTTCCCCGACTCCCCCATCCTCCATTCCACCCCACCCTCAGCACACTTTAATAGTTCTGCTTCCAATGGCCAAAGTTCTGCTGTCATCTTTTATTCTTTTTTTTTTTCTTCTTTTTTTTTTTTTTTGGTTTTTCGAGACAGGGTTTCTCTGTGTAGCTTTGCGCCTTTCCTGGGACTCACTTGGTAGCCCAGGCTGGCCTCGAACTCACAGAGATCCGCCTGGCTCTGCCTCCCGAGTGCTGGGATTAAAGGCGTGCGCCACCACCGCCTGGCCATCTTTTATTCTTTTAAACAAAACAACAACTAAGGAAAGCAAGTGCAGAGTATTTTCTCGACTGATTTTTTTCCCTTTGCAAAAGTACAGGGTACAGGTACTCAGTGGTAGAGACTAACTCCCGGGTGTGACAGATGAAAAGGAATATATTTTTACACTCTGATAGTTTGTAGCCTGCGATAAAGGTGGAAGACACAGAGTTCAGAGAGTAGCTGGCACACCGGGCTTTTTTCAGGATGCTGCTTTGCTCAGTCAGTTCCCTCGGCATAAAGACCTTTTGTTCCAACTGCCGTCATCTAAGATTAAGTCTCAATGAGCTTCTGAACTGGGCCTGGATTCTGGGCTCCAAGTGTCACTGTCCTTGGCGTGGACAGTGTCCCTGGAGGTGTGCAGGACAGACAGGCAGATGATAAGCACCACCTCAGCATCTTACCGAGGATGGCAGCTAGGATGGCGTGCATCAAGCAGAAATGTGCGTCTGCTCTAGAGCTTTGCGGAAGGGAGCAGTTCTGGCTGGAGAAGCTTTAATAGTCTGCGCTGCCGTGCAGAAATGAAACAAGGGAAGAGAAGCATTCGACCAGGATGGGGGCGAGAGATCAGAGAGCACCCATGTTGTTGGAACCTTTGGTTTTCTCCTGGGGCAATTGTAGAGACCGCAAGTTGTCTCTGGGGGCAAGGGCAAAGCAGGAGAGGATGGACAGAGAGACACCACAGCAGAGGAGGATGGACAGAGAGACACCACAGCCGAGGAGGATGGACAGAGAGACACTTCAGCAGAGGAGGATGGACAGAGAGGCACCACAGCAGGGGAGGATGGACAGAGAGACACCACAGCAGGGGAGGATGGACAGAGAGACACCACAGCAGAGGAGGATGGACAGAGAGACACCACAGCACGGAAGGATGGATAGAGAGGTCTACAGCAGGGGAGTTACCCTGGGGTTGCACTTTGGGCTCTGCAGGAAGGAAGTTGGCTTTATTAGCATGTAATATCCAAACCAACTCAGAATCACCTTTAAAGAGGAGCTACAGATTCGAGTCTGGTGTCACAGGCCGTGGTCCCAGCTACTGAGGAGGCTGAAGCAGGAGGATCACAAGCAGAAGGGCAGCCTGGGCTACAGAGTCGGGCAGCCTGGGCTACAGAGCCGGGGTACCATTGCTCCAGAGGCAGCCAGTTCTGACTGCAGCATTGGGTGTCTGGCATCACCCCACTTGGACTTTACATCTGCGGTGGTACTGCGCTTGGTTATAAGATGGCAGCAGCTGCTTAAATGTTACATGCTAGCATCCAGAGACAAAGGGGAGAAGCCCATCCTTTACCTCTCCTCACTCTGGGTCCCTCTTTCTCCCCACCTCTGTGTCCATCTGTCTCCACTCCCCCTCCCTGATCCCTTTTCTTAGAACATTACTTTCTCTGCAACAACTTTATTGAGATACCGCACAATTCTCCCACTTAAGGTGTTTAGAAGGGGGATACGGAGACTGTTAAGTAGATACAGATGCTTGTTACCCAGCCGAAGACCAGAGTTTGATCCCCAGGAACCACATGGTGAAAGAATACGAATGTCCCAAACTAAATAAATGTAATAAAAATCTTAAAGTGTTCAAAAAGAAGGAAAGAGAAAGAAAGAAAGCCACTGTTGGACTTGGTTTTGAGGATGGTGACCACAGAAGACCTCCAAACCACACAAAATATTTTAGTGCCCCCATGGCCCTAAAGAAGAAGACCCACTACAAGTTCCTGGCCATCATGCATGGGTCCATCCATGATGAATTCCCTTCCAAGATCCTCGGGGTTGTAAAATATTGTCCTGAGGGCTAGAGCTGCAGCAGGTAGAGTGCTTGCTGGGACCACTTGGACCCCTGGCTTCTGGTTCCAGCACTGCAAAAACTAGGTGTGCTGGCATACTCCTGCTGTCCCAGCGTCAGGTATAGATGTGAAGGTCACAGGACAGTCTCCTGTACCTGGTACCTATCCCCGCCTTCCACTTCGTTTAATGTGGGGTCTGCTGCTCTCTGCTGAGCACACCAGGCTAGCTGTCCTAAGAGCCTCCAGGCATTTTCCTGTCTCTGCCTCCCATCTCACATTAGGAGAGCTGGGACTGTGGGCTCCTGCTGCCTTGCCCAGCCTTATGTGGGTCCTGGGGATCCAAACTCAAGCATTCACCCTTGTATCACGGTGCTCTTCCCAGTGAACCGTCTTCCGGGGCTGAACTGTCAATTCAGTTTCATCAATGGTTGTGTCCACGCCTGTCCTCTGACTTCGCCACTTTAATTAGAGTGCCTTTTAGTAAGTCTGAGCCTTTTATCTTCTTCAAGCCTGTTGTAGATATTCTGAGCTCTGTGGATTTCCATATGGAATTTTAGAATCAACTCGTTCCAGTTTACAAAGAAGCCGGCTGGCACTGGGACAGGGCTTATGTGGAATATAGAAGTTAAGCAGTATTGACATTATAATAATATTAAGTTTTCTAAGCCATGAGTAGAGGATAATTCCTTCATTATATTTGAGTTTTTACATTGTCTCCAGCACTGTGAGAGAACGCATATGATAAGTTGCATGCTTCTTTGTTAAATTCGTTCCTGAGTGTCTTAATTTTATTGTGGCTTAATTGTTTCCTTTGCTTCCTTCCTTTCAGATTGTTGTCCCTAGTGCATAAAAATCTCTGTAGCGACATCTGCAATCCTCTTGCCTCATTTTTAAATTGTTCTGTGCAATTATTTTGTAAATAACTTTTAGTCACAGACTCCAAGAATAATGTAATTATTTCAGGAAAAAATATCACACATTAGTAGTATCTTCTATTCATACAGCTCACTAATGACAATAGGGTTTGCTGTTTCAAGGACCCAAACCCCATCCTGGAAATAAGCATCCAGAAAACTAAATGCCCTAAATACAGAGAGAAGAGGCAAAACTTCCATGTTTGATTCGTTTACCTTTTTCGTAACTCTGTTACTTAGGGTAAAGATAATTATGGCATTTTGGTTTCATGTGCACTATATAATTGGCATGTGTCATGGTCGGGAAATATGTCATTAAAAGTGTAGTATTCAAGCTTATAGCTGAATGCTAGAGAACCTGTCTAACACAAGGCCCCGAGTTCCATCCTCAGTACCACAGGAAACAAAACAAAATGCAGTGCCCTTGTGAATACCACTCTAGAGACCTCACAGTCCTTGGAGAAGGAGCCATGACAAATCCAATGTTCTGCGGTGGGGTGGGGGTGGGGGTGGGGAGCGTGGACAAACCACTCGTGATTCATGGGGGCCGGGGGTACTGTGGACAAACCACTCATGATTCATGATTGCCCGGAACATGTAGTCAGCCTTTCTCTAGTGCATGACTGCAATAAAACATTAAATTACTACTTGGAGATCTTCATTAGTCATCATCCTTAGAACCAATTCTAAATGCCTGGAAGGCCCCCGCTCTCTGCCTCTCTCCCTCCCTGCCTCCCTGCCTCCCTCCCTCCCTGTCTCCCTCCCTCCCTGCCTCCCTCCCTCCCTCCCTCCCTCCCTGCCTCCCTCCCTGCCTGCCTCCCTCCCTGCCTGCCTCCCTGCCTGCCTCCCTCCCTCCCTCCCTCCCTCCCTGCCTGCCTCCCTCCCTGCCTCCCTCCCTCCCTGCCTCCCTCCCTCCCTCCCTGCCTCCCTCCCTCCCTGCCTGCCTCCCTCCCTCCCTGCCTCCCTCCCTGCCTGCCTCCCTCCCTCCCTCCCTCCCTCCCTCCCTCCCTCCCTCCCTGCCTCCCTGTTTTCCTGTTTTTCTTTTAGGAATTTTTTGTTGTTGTTTTTGTTTTGAGACAGGGTCTTATTTTATATCCCAGGCTGGGCTCAAATTCTTAGAAAGTCTCCTGCCTCAGCCTCTCAAGTGCTGTATAAAAGGAATGAGCCACAACACCTGATATTTTTTATCTCTCTCTCTCTCTCTCTCTCTCTCTCTCTCTCTCTCTCTCTCTCTCTCTCTCACTTTGTGTGTGTGTGTGTGTGTGTGTGTGTGTGTGTGTGTGTGTGTGTGTGTGTGTGTTAGGGGCTGGTAGTAAACCCAGGGTTGCAGGGTTGTGTGTCTACCTCTGCCACTGAGCTGCATCCCCAGCCCACCGGTGACATGTTTACTCACATAGCAGTTTTGTCTGATTTTTACAGCACAGAGAAAACATTAGGTGGCTGAAATCTAGAAAGGCCCTAGAGAGAAAAAATAGAATTTCTGAATGTGTACTTGTATTTCAGTTCAAAGATGAGGGGTGAAGACCTGCCCCTAATTGTTAGTGTCTAGAAGAAGAAAATTATCTTTCAAATTATCTCAAAGTAAAATGAGCTGTCTTAGCATATGTGAGGCCCAGAGACCAACCTTGGTAGTGCCACACACAACAAATAGAAAAGGAGGAGAAGAAAAGGGGGAGGAGGGAGAGGGGAGGAAGAATAAAAAAATGATAGCAAGAGTACAGAATTAGAACCAGCTCCTAAAAGTTGGTTTTTCCCCTCCCAAACATCTGACCCTTTCCCAGAGTATCTCCCCTTCCCTCATTAAAACTCGGCCCTTGAGCCAGGGCGCTGGCTCAGCAGGTGAAGCTTCTTTCCACCAAGCTTGACAACCTGAGTTCATTCCCTGGGCCCCACATGATGGAGGGAGAGAACTGACTGCCGCAGGTTGTCCTCTGACCTCCAAATGTGTGCGGTGGCCCAGGTGACCCCTCCCTCCCTCCCTCCCTCCCTCCCTCCCTCCCTCCCTCCCTCCCTCCCTCACCCATACAAAGCAAACAGGCAGATGTAAAAGAAAATTTAAAGCAAACAATAAGGCCCTCCTCCCTCGTCCTCTCTGCTGGCATGGTCCTCTGTCCCGGTGCCTCTCGGGATGTGAAGGCTCACCTTGACCTCATGATCAGTGAAAAGATACAAAATGTTTTTCATCTGAAACACTTTTAATAGCAAAGAGAATGTAATGCTTTTCAAGAGGCTTTAGAGAGTGTCTTCTTTATTCCTGTTTTGAAGCATTATTTGCATTATTTCTGAGCCAGGTCATCCCAGCACTGGGGAAGCTGAGGCAGGAGGATCTTGAGTTGTAGTTGTTATTTATTAAGCGGCGCAATGTTATTCATTAAGCGGCGCTTTTTACCATGCGAGAAAAGCCGTGAGGTACAACAAAACCCACTATAAGAGTGATCACGCAGCACACCGTTGGACTGCATAGGATGTAAAGCCCTGGGATGACTAAGCGTCTTGCCAGGTATGCACAGTCATGGGGGAATGGCTAGGAATTCTAACAGTAGTCCTGCCTGAGCTATATAGAGAGAACCCTTCTCAAAGCAAAATATCCATCTTTAAAAAGTTAAAGACACAGAAAGGAAAGATTTCTTTCCTTGTGCCACTGCTCTAACTTAGGGAATAAGAACACCATTTCCAAGGCTGCAGAGATGGCTCAGCAGCTAAGAGCACTGGCTGCTCTTGCAGAAGACCCAGGTTGGAGACCCAGCACCTACATGGCAGTTCATGACCATCTGTGATTCCAGTTCCAGGGGAATCTGACACCCTCTCCTGACCTCCTTGGGTGCTAAGCACACACAGGGTGAACATACATACATTCAGACAAAATGCTTATACACATAAAATAATAATAAATACATCACTGTTTCCCCTTGGGTGAGAGTAACTTGCCAGCTGTTCCTTTTAAACCATAATGTCTCTTTTTTTGTTTCCTCCTGTTAGGTCATCCCCCTGCAGACACTGTTGAAGTTCATGGTGGACATTGCCCAGGGAATGGAGTATCTGAGCAACAGGAATTTTCTTCATCGGGATTTAGCAGCTCGAAACTGCATGTAAGAACCTAGGCCATCCTGGGGAGGTCCGGTCACTAGACTTCATAGCCTTGAACTTCACAGGGCGGGGAGTGACTTGCTGTTAGATTATAAAGGACAGATGGCTTGGAGATGGGATGGAGTGCCTTGCTTTGGATGGTATTTCTATCACTCTGATTTTGACTAGGCTCTTCCTTGGGGATTTTCTATGTCTCTGCCTCTAAGAATCTGGCTAGTGTCCAAAGCTCTCTCTGTTTTTTTCTTGTCACTCAGCTAGGGGCACTAGGCATGATCTTTGTGGTCTTTTCCAAAAGCCATCAGCTGGTTTTGGACTCTCAATAACATGTAAGTCAGCTAACCATAGTATAACTTGAATGGCAATAATGAAAATCCTAAAGGCCGTTTCCCCAAGCCCTTGTTGACACACAAAGAAAGCTCTCTCCTCAAAGAGGGTAAGAGATAGTGTATTCAAGAGCCAAATATGAGGGACCATGGCCTGAGAATACAGATTCAACTACCTCAAATATCACATCCCAAAATGGTAACTGTTTCCAGGTTATTATAGTAACATGACAAAGAGAAGCAAAATCCACACACTTTCAAATACATTGGTGGGAACATCAGGTAGGTGGGTAAATAAACTTCTGCTGTGGGCCTCAGATGCTATCTGATGACAGTTTTGGCCTTGGTTGGTGGAAAGCTGTCTGCTAAGTTAATACATCCAGAGGTTTCATCTGATAATTGCAGGACCTTAGGTCAGACACAGAGGTGGGCAGAGAATGGCAAGTTAGTGAGCTAAAGATAGCTCAAGATATGCTGTAGTTAGACTCTGCCCTGCGACATTCCAGCCGCTCCACAATCACTGAACTTCTAACCAGATAATCCTCCTTCTAGAAGATCCAACGTGAGGTGTAGTTTCTTTCCAGGAACTTGTATTCATATCTACCCCATACCTGTGATAAAATTTGGTACCTTAAATACCTGGAAGCTTTTCCGTCACAGCAGATGACGAATTACAAGAATTTACATAAGAACTTTGGACTTGAATTTTCTCCATTTCTTTACCCTGCTTCAACAGAACTATTACCTGATGTCAGTCTTCAAATACCGTAACTGTTCCTTGATTTTAACTTCCCCATTGTGAGATGAGGGAGTGGCCCATGTGTGCTTTTCTTGGTCAGAGATTGACAGTAGAGATGGCCACTCGCTCTTCTCAACTGCCCCCTCCCCCTTTTACTTCAGTTTTTAAAGCCCCAGGGGATTTCAACTGTGGATAGAGAATCATGAAATGTTATTTTTCTTTTAATATGCCCTTCGTGTTTTTCCTGCCAGGTAGGAGGACTGCCTGTCTAGTTTGCCCTAAACTGAAAGTATGAGACTTTTGGGTGTGCATACCTGTACTCCCAACACTCAGGAGACGGAGGCAGGAGGAGACCACAGTTCACAGTCATCCTCAGCAGCATGGCAAGTTTCAGGCCAACCTGGGCTACATGAGACCCTGTCTTTAAAAAAAAAACAAGTTAATGTCAGACAAACAAGGATAACTCAGTCACCTCCCGCCTCTCCCCTCCCCTTCCCTGTCTCCTCTCTGTCTCCTCTCTCTTCCTTTTCCTCCTTCTTATCTGTGACCTGTTTTACTGTTTACCTTGACCTTTCGTTGCAGTTTGTTTCCCTTTAACTTTCCGGTTCATTCCTTCGACAGCTGGCTACATTAGCAGGAAGGCCTTCGGCGCCATCTTTCAGTGCCCAGTGTCCCAGACTTCACCTCCTCTCCTGCCTCCCCTCCACAAGGCCTTGCGTAGTCCGTGAGGCCGGTGCTGCTTCCAGACACCAGGCAGGATGGCCATGGCCTGATGCCATCCAGGAAAGGACCAGGAGGAGCTAGTGACCCTCCATCCTGCTCTGCCGCATCTCTGTCCTCCCAGTGCCTCCCCACTGTGCCTGGGTGCCTTTGCTGGACCAGCCCCACACAGGCCAGAGTGATGGAATACAGTAGTGTCTAGTCCTTATTATTTGCTGTGTCTTTGATCTTAAAGCAGCTCCCTACTCAAGCTCATGGGCTTCGTGTCTTCTTCCTTCCTTCCTTCCTTCCCTTCCTTCCTTCCTTCCTTCCTTCCTTCCTTCCTTCCTTCCTCCCTCCCTCCTCTTCCTTCCTTCTTTCTTTCCTTCTTTCCTTCCTTCTTTCCTCCTTCTCCCCCCTCCTTCCTCCTTCTCTCCCCTCCTTCTTCCTTTTCCTTCCTTCATTCTTCCCCCTTCCCTTCCTCTCTTTCTCCTTTTCCTGTAAGGGTGCCATGAACCCCAGGCTGGCCTTGAACTTGCCAAGCAGCTGAGGATGACCTTGAACCTTTGTTCTTCCTGCCTCCACCTCCCAAGTGCTGGGATTAGAAGCATTCACTACTATTCCCATTTATGCTGTGCTGGGAGTCAAACCAAGCGTCTGCTAACTGAGCCCCATCTATAACCACTCCGTGTCTTTAGCTACTTTTCACGCATCTGATACCTGGGATTAAAAGCTCTGCTCCCGAGGTTGCTGAGGACCTCAATTCACTCTTCACAGGTTGCGCGATGACATGACTGTCTGTGTGGCCGACTTTGGCCTCTCTAAGAAGATATACAGTGGTGATTATTACCGCCAAGGCCGCATTGCCAAAATGCCTGTGAAGTGGATCGCCATAGAGAGCCTGGCAGACCGAGTCTACACAAGCAAAAGTGACGTGGTGTGTACACAGCTTTGATTGGACAAAGATGGGGACACACTGAAAGAAATGGTGGAGATTGACGATGCAGGGAACTGCACTCTGATAAACTGAGGGCCAGGAGCATGCTCGGACCATGCTTTTATTTAACGGACTTACTCATTCATTTGCTTTTTGTGGTCCTGGGGTTGACCCTAGGCCTCACACATGCTATGAGCACACTAATATAATTTCTCAGCCTCCCTCTTTTTTACTCTTAAGATTTAATTTTAGGGCCGGGCGGTGGTGGCACACACCTTTAATCCCAGCAATAGGGAGGCAGAGCCAGGCAGATCTCTGCGAATTCGAGGCCAGCCTGGTCTACAGAGTGAGATCCAGGACAGGAACCAAAACTACACAGAGAAACCCTGTCTCGACAAACTAAAAAAGAAAAAAGATTTAATTTTATTTTCATTATGTGTATAAGTATGTGGATCTGTATGTGGATATGTGCACATGTATGCAGGTGTTCTCAGAGGCCAGAGGCATCAGATCCCCTGGAGTCTGAGCCAATCACAGGTGATTATGAGTCAAAATTGAATGCTGGGGACCAAGAGTAGAAAGTGCTCTTAACTACTGAGCCATCTCCATCCCCCTTTACTTTTTATTAATTTTTATGTGTATGGATGTTTGGCCTCTTTGTATGTCTGGGCACCATGTGTGTGCCTAGTGCCCATGGAGGCCAGAAGACTGTCAGATCCCCTGGAACTAAAATTACAGATGGTTGTGAGCCCTCATGTGGGGGCTGGGAATTGAACCCTGGTCCTCTGGAAGAGCAGACAGTGATAGTAATCACTGAGCCGTCTCTCCAGTCTTCTATACCTTTTATTTTTGAAGCAGGCTCTGTCTATGTATCCTAGAAAGTCCTTGAACTCCCCGGTCCTCCGGCTTCAGCATCTTCGGTAGCTGCGATTACAAGTGTGCACCGTTATACCTGGCTTTTATATCTTGTAGAAAGTCTAACTCTGCAAATAGTCGATTGTGGTGAAATGCTTACATTCAGAACCTATGCTTCGCATCTGACCTTCAGAAATTCTCTCCGGTTTCTTTGCTACAAATGAGTGACTTGTTGCCCGTAACTAAGATATTCACATTAAATTGAATGAGTTCATTTGGTAGCCTTTGGACCCCATATGCTATGAAGAAGATGCTGTGTAATTATAGCCTTGATCCGAGCTTGGGGAAAGAAAATACTCCACAGCAAGAGTATAATCACGAAGTAAGCAGTGATGATATGGGATGAGGCTCTATCTGCCTTTAGCCAAGTTTCCCAGAACAGCTTTGGTACAATTGGGGAACTATGGGGCTTCAACCCCGTGTGTTGCTGTGTTGGGAGAACAGTGGGCCACAGACATAATTACCAGCTTTGTGCTTCCTCATCAGGGCTTTAAAGAAATGACCTTTCCCCATGAAACAGTCCATTCAGCCTTTGTGGAAAGACTTTTGTCCTAACTTCTTGTGGCTTTGTTCTCAGTGGGCTTTTGGCGTGACCATGTGGGAAATAGCGACGCGGGGAATGACTCCCTATCCTGGAGTCCAGAACCACGAGATGTATGATTACCTTCTCCACGGCCACAGGCTGAAGCAGCCCGAGGACTGCCTGGATGAACTGTAAGTGAGCATCCCTGTGTCACTGGACTTTCTGCCTGGGGTGGCTACCTGGTTGTGCAGTGACCTGGGAAACATAGGCATGGCTAGTGTAAGCAGGGCCTGCTGTTAGCCAGGAGAGCCTGTGCAGGGAGTCCACTCACAGAAGCCTCCGGCCAGCAGTCATTCCTGATGTAGGTGGTGGTGTATGGCCAGCTCCTGGGAGCCCACTGTGACTCACTTATCCAAAAGCTCTCAACCTCCATCCATGGGCACAGTCAAGACAAGGTACCAGTATGTGTTTCTGAACAACAACGTAAGAACCACTGGGAAGTAGATGCTGCCAATAAATAGGCCTGCTTTATAGTATATGAGGTACTAGGATCCTTCATCCCTTACTTGGAACCCAGTAATCCTTTTCCTCTATAGCATTTCAAACTTACTGGTCACACTTAGGAACCTGGGCTAGTTAGTGCCTTTGAGAGCAAACTGCCTCTCAGAATCGCTTGGGAAGCATTCTGACAATGCATTTGCTTATCCCTATGCCTAGAGGGTGTGGTGCTGCTGGCACGAAGTGGGGCTGGAAATTGTGTGTTTAAAATGTTCCCTGGAGACCTGTGCTTGGCCAGGTGTGAACTCCCCCAACTCCTACCACAAAGCCCTCTCTCAGTCTTCAATGCCACGTACCACGGAAAGACACCCAGGTCTTGGGGTTGTACACATGTGTGGCCATAGCAGCTGGCTTAACCCCTCTGTGCCTCCTATCATCCGCAACAGAGTGTATGTCTCTTCAGAGAACTGTGGTTCTGGACAAAAGCAACTGAAGTGGGGAGGGGGTTGTTTCAGCTCACAGTTCAAGGTGTCCATCGTGGCAGGGAGTCAAGGCAAGAGGAGCTTGGCACAGCCAGTCACATCACACCCACAGTAGGGAAGAACAGAGAGTAAGGAATGCTTGCCGCCCCTCAGGCCCCTTTCTCATACAGCCCAGGATCACCTGCCTAGGGATTGGTTCCGCCTACAGTTAAGACAATCATCCCATGTTGATTAAGGTGGTCAATATCATCTCTCACAACCATGCTCATAGGCTCATCTCCCAGATGCTTATAGAATCTGTCAAGTTGATAATACTAACGATCATGGTGTATTTGCACGTGTGAGGTGCACATGCGTGTGTCATATGTGTGGGTATATGTGGAGACTGGAGATTGGTGTCAAGTGTCCTCTTCAGTTGATCTCCACTTTTATTTTCTGAGGCAGAGTCTCTTGCTGAACCTGGAGCTCATGGGTTTGACTTGTCTAGTTAGCTTGCCCCCAGGCATCCTTACCCACCACATTCTGATGGCTGGGAATAAAGGCCAGCCACTCTAACTACCTGGCTTCTACATGTATGCTGAGGATCCCAATTCTGGTCCTTCTGCCTGCGAGGCAAGTGCTTTATCCACTGAGCCACCTTCCCAGACTCATCAGTTCGAGCTCCCCAAGCACCTTGCTGAACTTTTCAAGACAGTGCCTTGCAATGGTGACATACCCTTTCTCAATGGTGAGGCTCCTTTAAGGACCATGGGCTTGGGATAGTCTCATCATATTTAGTAAGAACATTACAAAAACATAGGCCTGAGCTAGCTCTGTCATGGAGCAGCATGTGGGATGCTGGTGCCAGTGAGTATATGCAAGACCCTCAGGCCCATCCCAAGCGCTGTCTCTGCAGTCTCATTTGGCACCCAGGGCCAGGTTGCTTTGTACACAACATCCTAGGTCCATCTGTGGTTTAAACACTAAGCCAAACACAAGGAGGATTGTTTGGTTCCCAGCCACAGCCTGCTTTGTGGTTGAAGATGTCTAATACTAAACAGAAACGAAGGCTGTAAGTCTCTTGAAAACATCTTAAAAGTCCTGATTCGATTAGTTCTAGGGTTTCACGGTAGTTTTTTAAAGGACTGTGTTAATGAAATGTTGGCTTCTGGAAATGAGGAAGCCTTTCTATGTAGCCACACTGCCCAGGAAGTTTTGTTGTGGTTTCTTCCTTAGCTATCCCCCTGCACCAGCAGAAGCTGACATTTAGCAATGGTCAGTCTGGGTCTGAGTGAGGTCTAAACTGTGTCACACTGTGGTTTTTATGTTTCACTTCAGACTAAAACAAGAGACTGCTGAGCTGGTGTTCTCTGAGAACACTTTTAGGTGGCAGAGTCAGCTCCCCTCCTGTGGCTGGGGACCCAGGTGGTTGTAGACAAGCTGCAGTCCCCATGTTCCTGATGGCTGCATGCCCTGGGCTTGCAGATGTGATGTGGTCAGCAGGCTGGTGAAGCAGGCTTTATTCCTGAGCTTTATGTGTATGCCAGCAAGCAACAGCCTCTCCCAAAGAGGCCTCAGTGCTTCCTTTTCTGGGACATTCTTTTTTAAAAAAGAAAACACAAAATGAATATTCTGAGTTTCTCTGAGTCCAACCACGGTTAGGATGAATGTACTCCTGTGTGCAGCTACTCTTTGGCTGCTTTGAGCTAACTGAAATGTAGCAATGTTGACTGGGGAATGTGGCTCAGTGGTAAGGGAGCTTGCCTAGTGTGCACAAGGTCTTATGTTCAGTCTCCAGTACTGTAAAACAAAGAGATAAGGAAGTGAGAGAAAGATACAGAGGAGGAGGGAGAAGCAGGGAGGACAGACAGACAGAGCTCCGTCACAGAGCCCCTTGGCCCCTACTCTCTAATCCTGCCCTGGGTCACCTCGCCTGTCATGCAGTGTCCAGACTGTCAGTCTTGCTCCTGCTGTCCAGGATGCCACTTTCTGTTATGCTTCAATTGACTTCTGTGGGACATTTCTCGAGCTGAGCTCTTCACGGCCTCCCTGGCCCCCTCGGAACCCTCCCCAGCAGCTGTCTACCGTGGTCCATGACGTGAGACTCCTCCCTTTATCCTCTGGGATGGCAGTCTTATTCCCCACGGGGTCCTGTTGGCCAGTAGTGACTCTTCAGAATTCAGAATTCCTCTCATTGCTGGGCATGATAGCACACACTTTTAATCCCAGCAGAGGCAGGCTGATCTCTGTGAGTTTGAGGTCAGCCTGGTCTATATAGTAAGTTTCAAGATAGCCAGGGCTACATTACAAGAGCCTGTCTGAAAGAAAGAAAGAAAGAAAGAAAGAAAGAAAGAAAGAAAGAAAGAAAAGAAAGAAAGAAAGAAAGAAAGAAAGAAAGAAAGAGGGGGAGGGAGGGAGGAAGGGAGGGAAGGAGGGAGGAAGGGAAGGAAGGAAGAAAGGAGAAAGAAAACAAAACAGGGCTGGAGAGATATCTCAGCAATTAAGAACACTGATTATTCTTCCAGGAGACCTGGGTTCAATTCCCAGCACCTACAAGGCAGTTAACAACAGTCTGTAACTCCACTTTCAGGGGATCTGACGCCCTTTTCTGGTTTCTGTGGGCAATGCACACATACGGTACACAGACATTCATTCAGGCAAAACACCCACATATTATACATATAAAGTAAGAATAAATAAAACTTTAAACAAACAAACAAACATTCCCATCTTCTTCCTCTCTCATTGCTGACACTGACATCACAGAAACCCAGGATTTCATTCCCATCATGATGATGTCATGACATAAATACAGTGCAGAACCTTCATCTCCCTTCCCCAAGGCTCCTCCTTCACTGCTTAGACAGCAACCAAAGAGATTCTCCAATGTTATAATCAGAAGCTGGGGTACCTCTGTGGTAGAGAACCTGCCTAGTATGCACGGATGTTACCTAGTATGGTAACATCCTAAGTACCACAGACAGACAACTACAATTATAATGTATACAATCTGGCCATGGATTGCTTCTGGACAGCATCTTCCTGTGGTTTCCTAGCCCCTTATCATATCTTTCAAAGTCATATTTAAGATGGGCATGGTGAGGTATGCCTGTGCAGAAAGGTCAAAAGTTTGAGGCCAGCCCTGGCTATTTAGTAAGGCCCTATCTCATGTATCTCATATATAAAATATTTGTAATAAATAAATGCATATTTGTGACATAGATCACAAAATTATATTTATATTCTCATAAAGTATTAGACATGAAAGGAAAATACATTTCAAGATAGTACTGCTACTATTCTCTATGAAGACAGGTCACTTAGCTCTTTCTTCTAAGAGGTGGGGTAAATGAAAGAGAATTAAACAGCATGGCACAGTAATGAAAAGGATGTTATGTCCCTAAGGACTTAATTTCTCAAAGCCTTTCTGAGCAAACAATTAAGGCTCTGTGCAAAACTGGAGTCGTGCAAATTGACCAGTGCTGTGAAAAACCTCAGAAACAGGAGCAAAGCTTGTTTGTCCGGTCTAAGGGACTAGCTACTGAGAGTGAGTTAGAGAAACTCCTGAGGCGAGGATGGAACAGGAGGACTGTGGGGGGCGTGTCAGGGTGGAGTTCTGGGTTGAGGTCCCACCCTTTGAAGGCTGAAAAGGACACGATCATGTCTGCATGGATGAGCTCTGTGTACTGTGTGAGGACGAACACTTACTAGGATTGACCCAAGGATCTATAGATTATATATAAATGAAAAAATGGAAATTGTGCATTTCTGTTCCTGAGAAGCCAATAATCAGCATGAGCTAGATAATTTAGATTCGGCTCAGTTTTCTTTTCTTTTTTTTAAAGATTTACTTATGTATGTATTTTATGTCTTCAAAAGAGGGCATCAGATCCCAGGGGACTACAGTTAGAGACGGTTGGGAGCCGCCATGTGGGTGCTAGGAGTTGAACTCAGGACCTCTGGAAGAGCAGCCAGTGCTCTTAACCACTGAGCCATCTCTCAGGCCCCTCAGCTCAGTTTTCTTATCCAGTGACATTAATATCAATTTCCCAAAGCAGGGAAAGATCAAAATGAAATGCTGGCGTGGCTCTTTCGCAGCCCGGTAATTCCCAGTTGTCATTTCCTTCCCGTGTCCCTCGACTGTAATCCTTAATGACACTAGACATTGGGGATGATGTTGCCTGGAAGAGAGGAACATCCCCGGTAGAGCTCAGCAGAAAGGTCTTGAGGAACACTTGTGTGATGGACTTGCCCAATCCGAGCCTGATTCCTCTGCTTCCTCCTGCTACCCATGAGCCCAGGACATGTGCTGTAATTTACAATGTGCGGTGGCAGAGCTGTCGGGAAGACCAGAAGGGAGTGACACACACACTACGTACCACTCAGTTACCCATCATGTGCCACTCAAGCTCTGGGTCTTCTTACTTAGTTCACTGGTCCAACCAAATCAGCGGTTTTGGTCACACCTCAGGTTAATGGTATAGACAGAGATTAGCGAACTTGTTTGGTAAATGTCCTAGCTACTTTTCTATTGCTGTGAAGAGACACAAGGACAAAGGCAACTTATAAAAGAAAGCATTTATGGTGGCTCACAACCATCTGTAATGAGATCTGGTGCCCTCTTCTGGCCTGCAGTCATACATGCTGCTGTATACATAATAAATAAATAAATCTTTAAAAAAAAAAAGAAAGAAAGCATTTAATTGGGGACTTGCTTACAGTTTCAGAGATAAGTCCATGACCATCCATAAGCATGAGGAAGAGAGAGAGAGAGAGAGAGAGAGAGAGAGAGAGAGAGAGAGAGAGAGAGACTATTTGGGCTTTGAGTTTCAAAGCCTACCCTCAGTGACACTTCCTCTATCAAGGCCACACCTCCTTAGTCCTTCCCAAACAGTTCCACCAACTGCAGACTAAGCATTCAAATAGATGAGCCTATGGGGGCCATTCTCATTTAAATCACCACAGTAAAGTACCAAATAGGAAATAATTTTGGCTTTGAGGGCCTTTTGTAGCACCAACTCAATGCTACAATCATGGCAAAAGCAGTCACAGACAATAGCACATAATTAGATATAGCTGTGTTCTAATAAAACTTTATTTACAGAGTAGTTTGATTACAAAGCCTGTATGAGAAAAGGATGTTAAATCCTTTTATTTGCAAAAGTTGATATAATTGTCAGATGCATCTTCTATTTTTAGAAACAGGATTTTTTTTTGACAAGAGGCTGAGGAAATGGCTTAGTAGGGAAGAGTACTTACTGAGCAAGTGTGACAACCTGAATTCAATCCACAGCACCTATGTAAAAAGTTTGGTGTAGCTGTGAGTGGCAGAGACATGTGGATTCCTGGGGCTCACTGGTCAGCCAGTCTAGGCCAAACAACAAGCCCCTGGTTCAGTGAGAGACGCTGTCTCAAAGGAATAAAGTAGAGAGGAATAGCGCAATAGACCAGATGCTCTCCCCAGCCTCTATATACACATGCACAAGTACATATAACACACACACACACACACACACACACACACACACACACACACAGAAACATTTAAAAAGTTGAATAACCATTCATTTCCACAAAAAGGTGGAACAAATGCTGATGAAAATAGAATGAAATTGAAGACTAGGTGAGGAGGAAGGGGTGGTGGCACTGAGGGATCTGGGTCTGTGCCAGGTAACACTCACGCGTCTCTGTCATCACCAGGTATGACATCATGTACTCGTGCTGGAGTGCCGATCCCTTGGACCGACCCACCTTCTCAGTGTTGAGGCTGCAGCTGGAAAAGCTCTCTGAGAGTTTGCCTGATGCACAGGACAAAGAATCCATCATCTACATCAACACCCAGCTGCTAGAGAGCTGCGAGGGCCTGGCCGACGGGCCCTCGCTCGCTGGGCTAGACATGAACATTGATCCTGACTCCATCATTGCCTCTTGCTCCCCCAGCGCTGCCATCAGCGTGGTCACGGCAGAAGTTCACGAGAACAACCTTCAGGAGGAAAGATACATCCTGAATGGGGGCAATGAAGAATGGGAGGGTGTGGCCTCCACTCCTTTTGCTACAGTCACACCTGGAAAGGACGATGTCTTACCAGAGGACAGACGCACCAAAAATGGGATCCTCTGGTCTCACTGCAGTACGCTACCCTTGGGGAGCCCATCACCAGATGAACTTTTGTTTGCAGATGACTCCTCAGAAGACTCTGAAGTCCCGATGTGAGGCAAGCTGAGGGGAGGCATGAGAGAACCAAGCAAATACTGCTTCGTGGGATCTGGTTGACTTAGTTACTTTACTATTGCTGTGATGAAACACCACGAGCAAAGCAACCTATAAGAGGAAGTGTTTAACTAGGTTTACAGTTTCAGAGGGTCAGAGTCCATGACTGTAGAAGGAAGGCAGGGTGGCGGAAACAGCTGAGAGCTTACATCTTGAATGGCAAGCAAGCGACAGAGAGTACTCTGGGAAAATGGTACCACTCTTTTGAAACCTCAAAGCCTACTCCCAGTGACGCACCTCCTTCAATAAGGCCACACCTCCCAATCCTTCCCAAACAGTTCCACCAGCTGGAGATGAAGCACTCAAACATATGAGCCATTCTCACTCAAAATACCACACACTGGTTATACCTGATGCTCTGGCATTTGTTTTCCTTACTTATTTTACTTGTAAAGTTCGTGGCCTGATAGCACCAGGTGAATGCTGTCAAGTTTTCACTATAAATACATAACCAGGGTCTGGAGAGATGTCTCATGGGTTAAGAGTGTCTGCTGTTCTTGCAAAGGACCTAAGTTGAGTTGCCAGCAACTAAATCAGGGGGCTCACAACCACCTGTAACTCCAGGTCTGATACTCTCTTCCGGCCTCTGAGGGCTCCTGGACTCATAAGGCCTACTCACATGCAGTCACACATAAATCCAAGTAAATTTAAAAGTAAGTAAACAAACAGCAAGACTGGGAGTGTGGCTCAGCCGCTGAGTGTGTGTTTCACCCGTGGACTGCCTTGCGCTCTATCCCAAGACCCCAAAACAGTACAAAATAAAAATACAGAGGCTAGGGGAAATAGCTGGGTTGGAAAGTCCTTAACTTGTAAGCACTAGGATGTCAGTTTGATCCCCAGAGCCTACAGAACAAAAAAGTTCCATGTGGTGGCTCAGGCTTGTCATCTCAGTGCTGGGGAAGAGGAGGAGACAGGTGGATTTCTGATGCCCACAGGGCAGCCAGCCTAGGTGAGGTCCAGGCCAAGGGAGACCCTCAAAGAAAAAAGGTGGACAGCACCTGAGGAGTGATACTTGATGCTGCCCTTTGACCTCCATACACACACACAGACACACATACACACATACACACACACCCCAGCATATACATGAACATGTTCACACAAGAAAAAATATACATAAAATACATAATATATTTATTTAAAGAGAGAACATATATGCATATGGTGGAAAGAGACAAGGATATTATATTTTAATAAAAGATGACTTATTTCACTGACCTTGCAGATCTTAAAATATATTTCTCAGTGTTAACGTTTGTACAGAATCAATGTTGCTTTTTTAAAGTCGTTTTCTTTTCCACAGTATTAAATGTAAAAGTGTTTGTAAAATGAAATGCTAGATTTTGACTTCGTTTTTGACTTTCATGAGAGTCCTGGTATGCCTTCACGAATCATGTGTCTGATACGAATGATTTATTTCATGTTCGAGGTTTTACAACTGATCGCCTGATCTGACTTCTTAATAAAATACAAATAAGGAAGGATGTGTTCAGCATGCTTCAGACTTGGAAAGACAACAGTCACCAGCAGCCCTGATACCTTTGCAAAGGAGTCCCTTAATGGCTGTCCCTCACCACAGTTCCTCTGCTCATTCTTAGGATTGCTTTTGAGGGAAATGGAAAAACCATCTCAGAGTCTATAGATGAATGACTGGCAAAAAGGCTCAGCTGGGCCGGGCGGTGGTGGCGCACGCCTTTAATCCCAGCACTCAGGAGGCAGAGGGAGGTGGAGCTCTGTGAGTTCGAGGCCAGCCTGGGCAGCCTGGGCTACAGAGTGAGTTCCAGGACAGGCTCCAAAGCTACACAGAGAAACCCTGTCTCGAAAAACCAAAACCAGAACAAAAAACAAAAAAAAAGGCTCAGTTGGTAAAGGTACTTGTTACCAAAGCTGATGTCCTGGATTTGATTCCCAGGACTGACCTGGTGGAAAGAAAACCAACAGAGATGTCTTCTGACCTCCACATTCACACACACACACACACACACACACACACACACACACACACACACACACACACACACTAAATTAGTAAATAAATAAATGTAATTTTAAAGAGTTCATAAATGAGAAAAATAATAAAGGATTCAAGATTATATATACTGAGAAGATTTCAAATAAGCTGGAAGGGTCTGACAGATTGAGTCATGCTGCTGTTGGAGAGGTGGCACTCACAGGAGGTGGGCAGCACAGGGCCAGGACTGAGGCTATAGAGTTCTGCCTTCTCATTCCCAGCTCAGCCATCACTTGTTGAGTACTTGCCTTGTTTCCAGCCCTGTATATGTCCGGTCCCTTTACTGTGTGTCCTTCTACCATAGGTACCAGTGACATTATCACCATGTCTAGGCCAGGAAACCAAGGCTTGGAAATACTAAATAACCTGCTTACAGCACGTGTCTAGAGACTGTGAGAGCCAGATTTTAGAACATTTGAATGAGCACATGGTTCAGGGGGTTGTACTAGTAAGTTTCATCTTACAACAAACACTAGAGCACTGGTTCTCAACCTGTGGGTCGTGACTCCCTGGGGGGTCAAACGACACTTTCACAGGTGTTACCTAAAACCGTCTGCATATCAGATATTTACATTATGATTCATAACAGTAACAAAATTACAGTTATGAAGTAGCAACCATAGTAGTTTTATGGCTGGAGGTCACCACAACATGAGGGAACTGTATTCAAGGGTCATCAAAGCATTTGGAAGGTTAAGAACTACTGTACTAGAGGCAATTAACTTACAAAAAAAAAAAAGAAAAGATAAGGTTTATTTAGCATACAATTTGGAGATTACAATCCTAGATAGGGCAACTCCTTGGCTCTGCCTTTGGTAAGGATGGCAGATGGTAAAGGTTGAAGAAACACATGCTTATGTGCACACCATTAGCCAGGAAGCAGAGAGGCCAAGGTTGGAAGAGTACTCTTCCAAACACTGAAGGTCCTCCACAAGATCCCACCTCCATGGAAACGTTGTGGAATATTCATGTGTTACATTCATTTATGCTGTGGAATATTTGTTTAATGATGCAAAGATGTGTTGCATTCTTTCATGTTGCATCTGTTTAAGTCTGTGAAGCTGTGTTACTTTGCCTGTCTAAAATACCTGATTGATCTAATAAAGAGCTGAATGGCCAGTAGCAAGGGAGGACAAAGAAAAGGAGAATGACAGGAGGATACCAGGGGCCAGCCACCCAA
The DNA here is from genome assembly GCF_007827085.1 of Peromyscus californicus insignis. Taxonomy (NCBI): domain Eukaryota; kingdom Metazoa; phylum Chordata; class Mammalia; order Rodentia; family Cricetidae; genus Peromyscus; species Peromyscus californicus. The sequence continues at coordinate 103,302,289 of NW_026294595.1, forward strand.
CCACCCGGTCAGCCACAGAGTAAGAAGGAAAGAAAGGTATTTAGAATAAAGAAAGGTAAAAAGCCCAGAGGCAAAATGTAGTTAAAGAGAAACAGGATAATTTAAGTTAGAAAAGCTGGCTAGAAACAAGCCAAGCCAAGGCCAGGCATCCATAAGTAAGAATAAGTCTCCATGTATTTGTGAGCTGGGTGGCATGCCCCCAAAGTTAAAAAAAAAAACTACAGGGAACCCCTGGGGAACACCCATCCAAATCATAGCAGGGTTCTACTCCAAAGCCTCTAGACATTTTATTTAATATATACAGATTTCATTCACTGTGTGCCAGGGATGGCACTCATTTAATTTCATGGAGCAGACAGGTGGGTAGACAGGCTGGGAGAGACTGACTGCCAAGGGCAGTAAACTGATGCCATCCATGGAAACACTGTGCAGATCCAGGGCCCTTGGCATCATCAGAATTGTTTGCTTCAAACTTGAGAGTGAGCTCACCCCGGCTGCAGCGGCCTTCAGGGATCAGAGTACACAGGGTTCAGAGCTGCAGTCTTTCATAGCCGAGTCCTGGCTCCAGCTGCCAGGCCAGGATCCCCATCTCCAGGGTGGCTCCCTTGTCACTGTGCAAAGGTTCTGAGGAGTTTAGATGAATCTACATCCTTATCAAATGTCAGCATCACATTTTATTAGTGAAAGGAAAAACAGACAATCATAGCCTATAAAGATAATTATGCAGTCGGGCAGTGGTGGCGCACGCCTTTGATCCCAGCACTTGGGAGGCAGAGCCAGGTGGATCTCTGCAAGTTTGAGGCCAGCCTGGTCTACAGAGTGAGTTCCAGGACAGGCACTTAAAACTACACAGAGAAACCCTGTCTCAAAAAACAAAAAACAAACAAAATAGATTAATATGCTAGGGTACTGGCAAGGTGGCTGAGCAGTCAAGAACACTGACTGCTCTTGCATAGGACTTGGGTTTGGTTCCCAGCACCCATGTGGCAACTCATAACTGTCTGTAACTCCAGTTCCAATGAATCAGATACTTTTATGGAGAGTGGAGACCAGGCAAGCACATAGTATGCATACATACATGCAGACAAAAACAAAAAACAAAAAAAACAAAAACCTCATACACATAAAATAAAAATACATAAATATTTTAAAACTATTTAAGGAGCTGAAGAGAAGGCTCAATAATTAGAGAGCTTGCTGTTCTTGCAGAAGACCTGAGATCAATTCTCAGCACCCATGTCAGGTGTCTCACAACTGTCTGTAACTCCAGCTCTAGAAGAATCTAATTCCCTGGCCTCCAGTAGCATCTGAATGCAATATCTCTATCTTTGTCTCTCTCTGTCTCTCTGTCTCTCTCTCTGTCTCTCTCTCTCTCTCTCTCTCTCTCTTTCTCTTTCTCTCAAAGGTCCCTGTTTTAAAAAATATTTTAAAACATATATTGCTGAAATTTTGTGACTAGTTTAAAAATTAATGAAACACATTTTTAAAAAATTTTATTATTTATTTATTTATTTATTTATTTAGGTTTTTTGAGACAAGGTTTCTCTGTGTAGTTTCGGTGCCTGTCCTGGGTCTCACTGTGTAGACCAGGCTGGCCTCAAACTCACAGAGATCCGCCTGGCTCTTTCTCCCAAGTGCTGGGATTAAAGGTGTTTGCCACCACCGCCAGGCCTGAAACACATTTTTTGTTTGTTTTTCAAGACAGCATTTCTCTGTTTAATAGCCCTGGTTGTCCTGGGACTCCCTTTGTAGACCAGGTTGGCCTCAAACTCACAGAGGTCTGCCTGCCTCTGCCTGCCTCTGCCAGCTGAGTGCTGGGAATCAAGATGTGCACCACCACGCCTGGCTAATAAAACACTTTTTAACACTTGGGAAAAGTTTCTTGTTGGTGGTACCCACGAGAGTTTGAAGAACTCAGGGCAGTGAGACGGCTCAGTGGGTAAGGTGGTGCCACCAAGCCTGACTACCGGAGTTCGATCCCTAGGACTCATAACCTGCGTGGTAGGAAGGAAGAACTGACCCTTCAAGTTGTCCTCTGACCCCTGCACAAGGGCAGTGGCACACACACACACACACACACACACACACACACTCACAGTAATCAAAAAACACTGTTAAAGAATTTGAAGAGAGCTAGAGAGATGAGTCCGTGGTTGAGAACACTGGCTACTCTTGCACAGGACCTGAGTTCAGTTCCTGAATGCACAGCCATTGCTAACCACAGCTCCAAGGGACCCAAAGTTCTCTGCAGGTACCAGCCACACATGTGGTGTGCATACATACATGCATGCAAAACACTCAAATACATGAACTAAGAGTGAATTAAAGCAGCTTTTCCGTTGTGTCATATTAACTTAGGATGTGCTGCATTTGTTTATGCTGTGGAATATTTGTTTAATGATGCAGAGATGGGTCACATTTGTTAGATTAAATAAAATTAACCTGTGGTCAGGAGGCTGAGTTCGCAATTAGCTGACAGGAAGCGGTAGGGAGGAGCCACTATAGTGAGGGTTCTTCAGTGGGGGTGGAGCAGAAGGACGCTGGTTTTTGAGGAGACACAAGCAAGGAGAGAAGGTGAGCTACTTGCTATTCAGCCTCTCTGAGCTAGCAGAATTTCACTTCAACCTCTGAATTCTGAGTTATTTCAAGAGGTAAAGATCTAAAGTTTCCCTTAGTGGCCTTGAGAGAGCAGTGCCCGAGGGAGCCGAATTCCCGCAGGCTGCAGCCCTTGAGCTGGAACCGCGTGCTGGTAGCTGCAGAGTTGCAGCTGCTGATTAGGACAGGCATTGCTTAAAGGGCAGCCACTGTATTGAAGCCCTGATTAGGGATTAAGAATAGCTAGATTAAACAACAAAAATTTACATAGAAAGGAAAGTGCATATCTGCTGGAAATTTTCCTATACATTTAATATTAAGTATCTAAACTACTATGCAATGGATTTTATATTTCTTAACTATATGCTATTTTAAAAAAGCATATACTGAATTAGATCATCAAATGCCCCACCACACTCCAAATCCCACCCAGGTGACTCTCTTCTCCATGTGGCCTGGGTCAGTGCTGCTGTAGTGGTGTAAGGGGTGAGCAAGCTAGGTCTTCTGGCTTTTCTTGAAATATCAACAAACACAGCACAGCTGTTCACTCCATCCAGCTACGCAGCCACGGTCCTGGTATTGCTGCAAAGTGGTGTTGTTAGGAGCCTGCTCTTACTCCGGCACATGCGCAGCTTGGTCTAACATCTTACATCATCAGTGGGGGTGGGCGACTGTGTACCCGTCGAGTGGTCACGCAATCCCCGCCTTAAAAAGTCAGACCGCAGACCCCCACACTCTTTCTGTGTTTCCTCTCTGCATTCTCTCTCTCTCTCTCTCTCTCTCTCTCTCTCTCTCTCTCTCTCTCTCTCTCTCTCTCTCTCTCTCTCTCTCTCTCTCTCTCTCTAACTCCGGTAGTCGTGGTCGTGACCCGTGACTTTTCCGCCGGTAACTGTTTAACTATTAAATGAAGCTGGACTACTGCAGTGATATATTAATTCCTTCTGGCAAGAAGTCAGTTCATGGCCGGGTGGTAGCCCACACCTTTAATGTCAGCACTCAGGAGGCAGAGACAGGGGGATCTCTGTGAGTTTGAGTCCAGCCTAGTCTACAGAATGAGTTCCAGGATAGCTGGGAGTACACAGAGAAACTATGTCTTGAAAAGCCAAAAAGGAGGAGGAGGAAGAGGAGGAGGAGGAGGAGGAAAAGAATGAGGAGAAGAAGGAGAACAAGAAGAAATAATCAGTCTGTGTACTGAAAAGGAGAAACTATTTTAGCACCTAGCCCTACCTGCTAGCTATTGTTCAAGGAGGTTTTGACTCTAATCAAAAACCTCTCACACTTTACACAGATTTTTAATTATAATCTCATAATCTTATGTAAGCTTTTATCTGCAGGTGGCTTTTAGGTATGCCCCCCAACCCCAAGTTACATTTTCTGAACAATTAAATGTGTTTTGTAGAGTCAAAGAATTATGGTTACGTTTCTGGGGCTGACAAGATGAATCAGCATTATGAGCACTGGCTACTCTTGCAGAAGACCAGAGTTGGCTTCCCAGCACCCACATGGGGGCTCACAACTGTCTGTAACTCCAGTTCCAGAGGCTCTGACACCCTCTTCTGGCCTCCACAGGGACTGCACACATCTGGCACATAGACATAGAAGGATGAACACTTATATACACATAAAATAAATTAACTCTTTAAAAATAAGTCTTTTTTTTTTTTGGTTTTTCAAGACAGGATTTCTCTGTGCAGCTTTGGAGCCAGTCCTGGAACCAGGCTGGCCTCAAACTCATGGAGATCCACCTGCCTCTGTCTCCCGAGTACTGGAATTAAAAGTGTGCACCACCACCACCCAGCTAGTTTCAGTCATCTTAAAGCAAGCAGGATTTGCTCTCTGGGCAGCTGGCAACCAGGGTCATTCCTTGAGGGAGTTTGTAAGGAAAGGGGGTTTAATGAACAAGGAGCCCTAATGAGAGGGTTTACAAAAGATCTGGCTTCAGCAAACAGAAATTCTGATAAAATCAGAACTACAACTCTATTTTTTATTTTTCTAAATTGTCCTGACAAAGCCTGTCTGCATAACAATTAAGACAGACAGCTTTAGCTAACTTTCTATTTCTATGTAACACTATTTCCAAGTAAGCTTGTTAGTAACGTGTGTGTAATCAATGTTAAAGCTTGTTATTATATGTCGCCCTTCACTACCATGGCTCAGCACATTTAAACCTCCTCCCTGAGAACCCAGAGTCTGTGGGGTTCTCAGCCATAGCCTTGAACGTTAGTGGAGACAACTCACCTTCCCAAACTCCCATGCTGTCTTTCCCATTAACTAGAGAGTCTTTCCTGTTCTCTGTGTACACACTCAAGTCACTTTTCCAAGTGGCTGTTACGGTGAAAAGCTGGAGAGAGGAAACAAGCCAGGTCATTGTCTTCTGCTAAACTCAGACTAGGGCTGAGAGGCCAAGAGGACAGGGAAATAAACAAACACCAGAAACACTGTGGTCTGCAGAATGAGGCTCGTCTGACCTCTTAAGGGGGCTTTTTCTTTCCTTTTTTTTTTTTTTAATTGCTCTAGATTTCTTCCCTTTCTTAATAAGAGTTGTAAGGGCCTTTGAGGGGGGAAAATGAAGTGCTGGCCCATGTGGCCAGAAGAAAGGGCTGTATCAAGGCTATCCATGCCTGCTTTCCTTGGGCAAGACACCAGTATCTTGTGCTACAGCACCCTGCATAGGAAGGGGATGAGGCAGAGTCTTTGAAAGAACTCCGTCCATGCAAACTTGCTTGTGGTTCTTCCTAGTTCGAGGCTTCATTCCCTATGCAGTGTAGGGACCACCAACATCTGTCATATAGAAATGTCTCCCTTGACATTTTGTCTAGGTGCCTTCTCAAGTACTTAGACCCATAGATAAACGCTGCTCTCAGCCTTGCTCAGGGAAATATTTTTGCACTGGGCAGCTGTCAATGCAGTGACTTGGAGCTGCTAAAGAGCTGAGGGTGACTGTCCTACATGGAACGTTCATATCAGCGACGTCAAGACTCAGGGAACATCCTAGGGGGGCAGGGTGGGGTGAAATGTTGTCTTCTAGACAGGACATGGCCTCTGTACTCATGAACTCCCAACAGCTGTGGTCGCCTACACAGGAGCAAGTCAGTCAACATTCCAGCATGGATGGGGAGGGGCTCATGAGGCCCCACCCCTTGCTGAGGAGCTCCTGGCAGTTGGGCTGCTGGAAAGGGGGTGTCATTTTTCTTCAGGGATGTGGTCAGCAGTAGGTTGCCCATGTGGTGGATGGCTCCACACCAATGCACACACAGGCAGTGTGGACTCAGTGTTATTTTTTTTTTTTAAGAGAGGACAAGAAGATGGGAAGGGGATGTGCTGGAGGGATGGGAGGGAAATGGGGGGGGTGAGGATGATATAATATGTTGTATACATACATGAAGTTGTTAAAGAGCAAATAAAAATACATTTTAGCCGGGCGGTGGTGGCGCATGCCTTTAATCCCAGCACTCGGGAGGCAGAGGCAGGCAGATCTCTGTGAGTTCGAGGCCAGCCTGGTCTCCAAAGCGAGTACCAGGAAAGGCGCAAAGCTACACAGAGAAACCCTGTCTCGAAAAACCAAAAAAAAAAAAAAAAAAAAAAAAAAAAAAACTTAAAAAAATACATCTTTTAAAAGAAATAAGTATTTTCCTTAGTGTGTGTGTGTGTGTGTGTGTGTGTGTGTGTGAGAGAGAGAGAGAGAGAGAGAGAGAGAGAGAGAGAGAGAGAGAGAGACTACGTCACTTTAGCCAGAGATGCGTTATTGGGAAGCGCAGAGTGAAGGATGACTTCCCTCCTCACCTCATGCAAACTGTTGGGTTCTGGAACCTGCAAGTTGCTTCCTTTGCACAAACCTGGTCCTGGCTAGTTACTGACCATGTGAGCCTTGGCGTCCCTTTCCCACGTGTGAAAGAAAGCCTTAGTTAATGGATATAGAGACATGAGGTGGGTCAGAGTCTAAGCTCGCTCTCTCTCTCTCTCTCTCTCTCTCTCTCTCTCTCTCTCTCTCTCTCTCCATTTAAGTTCACCAGACGAAACAGAAGTTCCCCCACAGGAAATGGCCAAAGCACCATCACTCATCTCAGAAATCAAGCCTGTTCTGGTCATCCTCATTCACAAAGTCAAGCTGCTAACTTCTCCCCATCAATGGCTTAAGCAAGCTGGGACTTCTGCTGACTCGGTGGAAAAACAGGCAGCCTGACAGTAAACTTGCACACCAGCAGCTTCCACTTCTCTAAAGACCTTTCCTTACTTTGGAGGGTAAATGGGAAATCAGGAAGTCTTTAATGAACATGTCAGTACAGCACAATGCTCTTCTATCTAGATTTTTTTTTTTTCGAGACAAAGTTTCTCTGTGTAGTTTTGGAGACTGTCCTGGAACTCATTCTGTGGACTAGGCTGGCCTCGAACTCACAGAGTGCTGGGATTAAAGGTGTGCACCACCACCACCCAGCATTTCATTTAGATTTTATTTCCTCTCTTTTCAATAAAAATTTCTGCAAAACTACTGTTCTGTTTAACATAAAGCTTGTCCAATTACTTATTTCATCTTTTTAAATGCAATGATTATTTCTAGAAACTGTAACCCACTACTTTAAAATGCTTTCATGTATAGCATATTTTGTTAAAATGGGATTTAAGGGGCTAGAGGTGAAGCTCAGTTGGCAACATGTTTGCCTAGGATGCATTAAGGGATGATCCATCCCCAACATTACATAAAATAAGCAAGGTGTCACACACCCACCATCCCACCACTTGGGAAGTAAAGGTAGAAGGATCAGGAGTTCAAGATCATCCTTGGTTATATAAAGAGTTTGAGCCCAGCCTGAGCTACATGAGACCCTGTCATTGAAGAAGAACTTGGCGATTACTTATTATGGAAATATTATTAAAATAAAATCTTCTTGTACAAAATGCAAAAAAATAAATTTAAAAAAGTTTTAAGAAAGAGAAAGCATGGAGAGGTCAAGTGGATTCTACATATAGATATTTAAAATAGAAATTTAAGATTATCTTAAATAAATTTAAGCATTTTTCTCAGATTTAAGAATTATCTTGGGCTGGAGAGATGGCTCAGTGGCTAAGAGCACTAGCTGCTCTTTCAGAGGTCCTGAGTTCAATTCCCAGCAACCACATGGTGGCTCACAACCATCTATAATGAGATCTGGCTCCCTCTTCTGGCCTGCAGGCAAACATGCAGACAGAACACTATATATAATAAATAAATAAATCTTTAAAAAAAAAAAAATCTCAAAAAAAAGGCCGGGCAGTGGTGGCACTCACCACCTTTAATCCCAACACTTGGGAGGCAGAGACACGTGGATCTCTGTGAGTTCGAGGCCAGCCTGGTCTACACAGTGAGATCCACGACAGGCACCAATACTACACAGAGAAACCCTGTCTCAAAAAACAAAAACAAAACAAAAAAACAAAAGAATTATCTTTTTTTTTTTTTTTTTTTTTTTGGTTTTTTGAGACAGGGTTTCTCTGCGTAGCTTTGCGCCTTTCCTGGAACTCACTTGGTAGCCCAGGCTGGCCTCGAACTCACAGAGATCCGCCTGCCTCTGCCTCCCATGTGCTGGGATTAAAGGCTTGCGCCACCACCGCCCGGCCAAAAGAATTATCTTAAATCTAAGAATTAACCCTTACTACTCCTTAAAGATGTGATAACTTTCAGTTGTTTTGTTCAGAGAATACAATTATAAGTCTGTCCAAGGAAGCGTTTTCAAGCAGCAGTTATGGGTGACATACTAGTCACAAATACAGAGGAGGAACCCAGCGGCGAAGGGGTCTGCACAGTGAAGGGGTCTGCACGGCAAAGGGGTCTGCACGGCGAAGGGGTCTGCACGGCGAAGGGGTCTGCACCAAGAAGGGGTCTGCACAATGAAGGGGTCTGCACCGAGAAGGGGTCTGCACGGCGAAGGGGTCTCTCAACCTGTAAGTGCTGTTTAAAGACTAAGAAACCTTTGAACTAGAAACAAATTGACTTCCCCAAGGCAAGCTCTAAGGTCCTGCCCCGTGTGACTTAGAAGTAAAGGATCATAGGTTGAGATCTGAAAACCACAATAGTTTCACACCACCAGCAGTCTGAGCAGCTTGGAGGCAGGCAGGCTGCTGTGCACCCGCAAGGTGACTGATGACTTTTTTTAAAGAATTGATTTTTCCTTCCTGGGCCCAAATATGTGTGTCTCTAGTTCTTTTTCATTCGGTACTTCAAATGGCGTCTCTAATGAGCTTCCTTCAAGTGGCCAGTTTTCTCTTCTGCCAGTTCCTATCTGTTGTTAGGCTGTTCTAAAGTGTGTGTGTGTGTGTGTGTGTGTGTGTGTGTGTGTGTCTGTCTGTCTGTCTGTCTGTCTGTCTATCTGTCTGTCTGTGTGTGCATATAGGTGCACATGTATGTGAAGGTGACCAGAAAGAGGTCCGTGATGAGTGTCTTTCTTGATCATTCCGCCTTAGTTTTTGAGACAGGATCTCTTGCTGAAACTGGAGCTCACCCATTGACTAGACTGTAGACTGGCTGGCTGGCTGCTGAGCCCCAAGGATCTGCCTATTTCTGCCACCCCAGCCTGGGATGGTAGGCTCACCACAATCTTGGCTCTTCATACAGGTGACAAGGCTCTAAAGTGAGGTCTTCATGCTTGCATAGTAAGTGCTCTATAGACTGAGCAGTCTCCATGGCCCCTCTGATTACTGTACTTCTCCCACTCTGGAATTGCACCCCACTGTGTGTGTGTGTGTGTGTGTGTGTGTGTGTGTGTGTGTGTGTGTGACTGAAACTTCTATTTCACAGTTCCTGTCTTCCAAACTGGAGAAGGGACACAGAGGACATTAGGTGCCACATGCCTGAAGGCTTCCTTCTTTCTCTTCTTTTCTAAAAATCCAGATTTTTTTGTTTTAAATGACTTATATTTCTTTATTGATATCCTCCATTAAAAATGTAGGTAGGTGTGGTGGCACATACCTATAATTCCAGCATTGGGAAGGCAGAGACAAGATTGCTTGAGGTTCAAAGCTAGCCTGCTCTACATAAAAATTCCAGGCCAGACAGGGCTATCTAGTGAGATCCTGTTTTAAAACACTAATGAAAGAACAAATAAATAAATAGATAAAATTTAAATTTAAAAGCCATTTTTTGGCCAGGCGGTGGTGGCGCACACCTTTAATCCCAGCACTCGGGAGGCAGAGGCAGGCAGATCTTTGTAAGTTCAAGGCCAGCCTGGTCTACAAAGCAAGATCCAGGAAAGGCACCAAAGCTACACAGAGAAACCCTGTCTCAAAAAAAAAAAAGCCATTTTCTTTATTTGTCTGAACATATTTACAAATAGATGCCTTCTTATAATAAAGTATTTATCTAATAATTATAACCTTTGGGCCTCTGCAGGGACAGTTTCTACTGACTTCCTTTTTCTCCTGTATAGGATAATATCAGTTACTTATAGGTTTGGTTTTGTTTAGGGGTGGGTGTAGCGCTGGCTGTCCTGGATCTCACTCTGTAGCCCAGGTTGGCCTCAGACTCACAGAGATCTGCCTGCCTTGGCCTCCCGAGTGCTGGGTTTAAAGGCGTGCACCACCACTGCCCAGCTGTGTTTTGTACTTTTTAACTGAATATTTTTCATCATATTATTACAGAAATTCTGGATTCCAGTGTGCCCTTCTCTCAGAGGTGGGAATTGGGGTAATTACCTCCTGAACAGGCATGTGGAGAAGTGGGAGAGAAGGAGAGGTGGGGGTCCGTGCTCTGGGGAGAGAAGCAGAACTGAAAGCATGACACATGATGAGGAATAGGCTGACATGTGTGCCCTATGCTTCTACTTGGGGCCATGTGATGTTGGGGTCTGTGCTGCCACCGAGGGCCATGTCTGGGTCTGTGCTGATGTCCGTGGCCCATGTTACCACAGAAGACCAAATGGATGCCCATGGTCTGGGCCCCCACCTGCTGTGGATATTGCTCTATATAAATAAAGTACTGATTGGCCAGTAGCCAGGCAAGAAGTATAGGCAGGACAAAGAGAAAGGAGAATTGTGGGAAGTGGAAGGAAACAGGAGACGCTGCCAGCCGCTGCCATGAGAAGCATGATGTAAGATACCGGTAAGCCACAAGCCACATGGCACGGTATAGATTTATAGAAATGGGTTAAGATAGAAGAACTAGGTAGCAAGAAGCCTACCATGGCCATACAGTTTATAAGTAATATAAGCCTCTGTGTGTTTACTTGGGTCTGAGCAGCTGCAGGACTGGTGGGTGAGAGAGATTTGTCCTGACCGTGGGCCAGGCAGGACCAGGAAAAAACTTCAGCTACACCCACCTGAGGCCATGTTGATGTCTATTGCTGTCCTGAACTTCCAGCCTCCAGGACAGCACAGGGTTTGGAAGAAGTCTGTGGCATTGGCGAGGCTACGACTTTTCTATCTGAGGGGTTAGGGAAAAATGGAAAAACTCACGCCTCTCTTGATGGTTTCTTTTCTTCATTCTCTCAGGTTGTTCTCATCATGCTGTTCTCTCTCATGTTGTACTACTCTCATTGTTCCCTTGTTCCCTTCCCCTCCACTGCTTAAATACTCAAACAAAATCTTTCAGGCAGTAAAAGTCATAAAAAAGTCACATTCCAAAGGTAAATATATGACCAAAAACAGAGACATTCTGCCAACTCTCATGCAATATATCTAAGTAGCCTGTCATGAGCAAGCAAGGAACATTTTTCTCAGCCAAAATATTGGCACAGGGTTGGGCTATTTAACATTCCCTATGGAAGAATCCTCCATTGATATCTCTTAACTGGTTGAGAATTATTATAAGTAGGCACCGTGAAGACAAATCTTTCTCTGTCCTTTTTTTGTAAGGATATTGAGAAGAAACAGTCTGTTAAATTGATAATTATAAAAGGCCACCCTTTTGGTAACAGAGTAGGTAAAGAAATTCCAGATTGTAGAGAGCCCATTGGCTGAATTACCTTGTTAATTGATCTTAGGCCTGTTACCATTCTCCACTTACCAGATTTCTTTTTAATAACAAATACAGGAGAATTCCAAGGGCTGGTTGATTCTTCAATATGCTGAGCATTTAACTGCTCTTGTACCAGCTCTTCCAAGGCCTGCAGTTTCTCTGTTGTTAAATGCCATTGCTGAACCCATACAGGCTTGTCTGTTAACCATTTTAAAGGTAGAGCTGTTGGTGTCTTTGAAAGATCAGCAGGTGTTGTGCCCTGTTCTTGTACAATCTGGATGGCTGGTGACTGTTCTTTATAATATCTTCTAATATTTCTCTCAGAAACATGTGTTAGTTTCTGGTTTGTTTCTGAGGTTGGAGGAATGTTAATCTGGGTATTCCATTGTTGTAATAGATCACAGTCCCATAAATTCATAGCTCTATTAGCTACATATGGCTTTAATTTTCCTCTCTGTCCTTCTGGACCTATACATTTGAGCCATCTTGTGCTCTGTTTCATTTGAGATAATGTTCCAATCACTAATAGCCTAACATTTACCTCCTGAAGAGGCCAATTTGGATGCCAAGATTCTGGTGCAATTACTGTTATATCCGCACCTGTGTCTACAAGACCCTCAATGAGAATGTCATTTATTTGTATTTTTAATTTTGGTCTTTGTTTATTTATAGAAGTTTGCCAAAATTTGCTTTATGGTTTCTCCTGAAGTTCCTGTTCTCTCTGCTATAGCTGTTCCATCACTCCAAGCAGTATGGTTTATTACAATAGGCATTTGGTTATTTAATTGCTCTGAGAAGGGGTTTCTTCTATGATGGCAGGAAAGGACTGAACTGAATTTGCCATGGGGGCCTGCAAGAGGCCCCTCATGGAGTTTCCCAACAGCAAAGGCAAAGGGTTACCTTGTCTGTCTCTTGTTGATCTACATTCATTAGTCCAATGTTTGCCTTTACCACACCTTCTGCATACTCCAGAAGGGAGGGGTGTTCTGTTGCCATTGTTTCTGGAAGAAACATTGTTTCTAGGAATGCCTTATTTACAGTCCCTTTTTAGGTGACCACATTTACTTCAATTAAAGCATCTGACATTATTACTTTTCTTCAAATCACCTCTCCTATCCATGTATCATCATGGTCATGAAATTCAATATTAATTGTATCCCAGATCCATTCTTCCAAGGGTGCTGATCTTGCCTTTAATGGCCTAATTACCCTTTTGCATGCTGTGTTAATTCAATTATTATCTGTCTAACATCTGAATTTGATATCATTTTATTTACTGCTGAAGACAGCCTTTGTAAGAAATCTGTGAAGGTTTCTCTTGGGCCCTGTATAACTTTTGTAGATGACTCAATTTTCTTATCTACTTTTTTTTTATTTTTTGAGACAGGGTTTCTCTGTGTAGTTTTGGTGCCTGTCCTGGATCTCACTATGTAGACTAGGCTGGCCTCGAACTCACAGAGATCCACCTGGCTCTGCCTCCTGCGTGCTGGGATTAAAGGTGTGCACCACCACTGCCCAGCTTCCCTACTTCTTCACTGCTTTCCCACACATTCATGGCTGCCATGTGGCATAGAATTAGAGTGTGTTCATCATATAAAGATTGTCTTTGTATATCAGCATAATCACCTTCTCCAAGAAGTTGATCTTGGGAAATTTCCATACTTCTAGCCCAACATTATTCTTTTATAGTCTTAGCCTCCTCTTTCCACCAGGTTCACCACTATAACTGTGGACTAGCCTCTAGGATAGCTGTAACCACATCTTTCCAGTCCTGAGGGATAGTTCTATTACAAGTTGACCATGTGTTTAACATCTGCTTTACAAATAGAGAATGCATACCATATGAGACTATAGCTTCTTTAAATCTTCTCAAATCTAACATTTCCACAGGAGTCCAGTTAGCTTGTACACAGCATTGAGCATTTGGCAGTTCCTATAAGGTTACTGGGTAGATTAAGGTTGGTTGTTTGAAAACAAGCTGTTTCTCTGTAACCGTATAATTCAATGCTGAGATAGGTTCACCTTTAAATTCTTCTGTCTGGGTCTGAATATCTCTATAATCTGTTTAAACAAGTTTTTCTAAAACTTTTATCTTGGTACTCAAATTTACCAACCTTTTTAATGCTAAAATAAAAATTATCAAACAAATAATATTCATAATTGATGTTACGTAAATCCCATCAACATTAATTATCCTCTCATTTAATTGTTCCATTTTCAGACTACCTAATGTGTTATCAAACAGAGACCAAATACCCTCTCTTGTAAAAATGTTTCCCATTTTTTTAATGTGGGAAAAAATTCTCTTTAACTAATGTCTTCCTTTAAGATATCTTAATTGACTCACCAAGTCAGCTGACTGTGTAGAACAGCAGAAGTCTGAGGGAGTTTCAAGGCAGCTACCTAGTGTGGTAGCAGTCTAAGATGGGGACCAAGAGAGAGCCCACCATCCACCAGGAGAGAAGAAGCCAAAGAGACTCCCATCCACATGGGGTGGAGACTCCTGCTGTATGCAGCTCTGGCCTGAGCCAGGGGCCTGCAAGGTCACAAGTGGCTTTTCAGTGAATTAGTGCCACAAACGTTAGGGCGTCAGATGTAAGACAAATTGCTAAATGATCTTATTAATAAAAAAAAAAACCCAGAGCCAGATATTGGGGTGAAAAACTGAGCGATTAGGGGAATAGGACAAGCCACAGCCAACCTCACCTTACCGACTCCTCAGTCTCCAAAGAGACACTTCCTGTATGTCTATACGCCCTTCTGTTCTGCCATCTCATTTCCTCTCTCTGCCCAGCTACATTAGCTGGGTGTGATGCGAGCACTTGGGAGGCAGAGGCAGGTGGATCTCTATGAGTTTGAGGCCAGCTTAGTCTACATAGCAAGTTCCAGGACAGCTAAAGTTACAAAAAGGGAGACAAGAGGGAGCGAGGGTGGACAAGAGGGAAGCAGGCAGGCAGACAAGCAGCTAATGGTTAATGGTCCACAACTCCTTATCTCCTCAGGAAGGGGCATCATGGGTATCTCTTGTATCCACTGAAGGGCCCAATCTGAGAGGACTAACTGGGAAGAAAATGAGTTTAGAGGGAAAGGAAGGGAGACAACAGAGGGTGAGGGGGCAACATACTCACAGCACATTGTGTATATGTATGCAATGTCAATTTTTGTTTCATTTTATTCTATGCCAATAAATAAATAAAATTGTTTCCACTATAAAGCAGAGAGAGAGAAAGAGTTGGGATATGGTGGTATACTCCTGTGATTCTAGCACTTAGGAAGTAGAGGCAAGGGATCATGAGTTCAGGGACTGGGATAGTTCAGGACAGTGAGACCCTGTCTCAATAAAGACAGACATTTGATGTATCCGGCCTACAAACAGCCCAGCTCAGCAGCATAGCACACTACAGAGCTTCTTCCATTTTGTTAGTTGACTTCAGGCTGCCCAGGACCACCAAAGAGCACCACATCACACATCTCCAGCCATGGACAGATCAAAATTCAAAACACAGTCTGCACTGAGTGTGTGCTGCTTTTGTAATATCATAAAGGTGAAAAACTCTGAGTCTGTCCTAGGCTGGGAACCATCTACACACACACAATCCAGCTTCCTGGTTAGGTGACTTGGGGACATTGCTCACACACTTATCCAAAGTCTCTCTGAGATTACGTGCCATTTGCCACCGTGGTAGCTGACTGAATGGTTATCTTGTTTTTATTGTTCCCATTCCATTCCCTGTCACATCTGCTCACTGTCTGGACTGATTTGTTAAGACTGACAAACAAGGCAGCAGGAGGCTGGGCAACACCACATGAGCTCCTCGTGGTTGAGGCTGAAAGTCCAAGGCAAAGCTGTTGACACAGGTACTCTTCTGACTGCCTCTGCCTTGGGCTGACCCTGCCTGGGGCTTGTCGCTGTTCCTTTGGTCTACAGTGTCCTCCCCAGGCTGTGAATGTGTCCTGAGTTCCTCCTGTGCAAGGGATGCTAGTCAGGCTGGATAAGGGCCCACCCTTAATTATATCTTTCTGTAACTATCCACATTTGATGGAACTGGTGCTGTGGGATGTCTTTCTGTATGCTGTGAATATGTGTCACAATGATTGGTTAATAAAGAAGCTGCTCTGGCCTATGGCAAGTCAGGATATAGCCAGGCAAGAAATCCAAGAGAGAGACAGGAAGAAGAAAGGCAGAGCCAGAGGGGACACCATCCTGCTGTCCAGGGAGCAGCATGTAATGGCACACAGGTAAAGCCACAGAACACATGGTGACATATAGATTAATAGAAATGGGCTGAGTTTATTTATAAGAGCTGGCTAACAAGAAGCTTGAGCCATAGGACACAGCCATACAGTTCGTAATTAATATAAGCCTCTGTGTGTTTATTTGGAGATTAGAACTGTAGCACATGACTGAATTTCAGGGCATAGTATCTGCCCCACAAGGCTAACTTATTGGTGTTTACGATCCTTTCCTGACGAACTTGGAGTCTTGACCCCAGAGACTACTTCTAGAAACATCTAAATCAAAGAACTCTCTAAAATGTAAGGATTTTTTTTTTTAAAAAAAAGTTACTTATAGACTTTTTAAATAAAAAATACTTTTAGATTTATTTATTTTATCATGTGCTTGAGTATTTTGCCTGTCTGCATGAATGTGGACCACATGGGTGCCTGGTGCCCAGGAACTCAGAAGAGAGGGCAGCAGATCCCCTGGAACTGGAGCTGAAGAAGGTTGTGAGCTGCCATGTGAGTGCTGGGAAGAGAATGCTGGTCCTCTGGAACAGTAGCCAGTGCTCTTACCTCTGAGCCATGTCTCCAGACACCTCAGGATGTGACCAGCTTCTCCTGTCTATTAGCTCTTTCCGGAGTGCTGGGGATCCAACCAGGGCAGGGTACATTTGTCAGATGCTATATCCACTGCCTGCTGATGGATCTTCCTGTGTGTTACGTTTTATTGATCTTATCCAGGTAGAATGCTGTGGATGTAGGAGGTAACAAATACAGCCTGACTTAAAGAAGCAATGTTAGTACCACGGCTCCTTGGATATGAAATGACCCTAGAATAAAAACCATATAATTAGCAAAAGTAATTACTCTTTAAAAAATTTAATTACATTTTATTTATGTATTGAGCGGGAGCATGTGGAGGTTCAAGAACAACATGTCACAGTCTGTTCTCTCCTTACACCATGTGGGATCCAGGGATAGAACTCAGGCTTGGCAGCAAGTGCCTTTAACCTCTGGACCGGTTAAAAAGCTCACTAGTTCCTATGCTCTTTAATAATGTAAAATCCCTGTTGAGTCTATTACTCGAAATTGGTACCACTGTGTGCTACTTAATGAGTAGTAAGACACAGGTGTTCTGAATTGATTACTGGTTTAATGATCTCTTTTAAAGGCACTTCTTGTAGCATGGGATGTTGCTTAGGTGGGGGGGGAGGCTTGTTGGGAAGACCAAGGAGATATTAGAACTCTCTAGAGATAAATTCCTATTTCACTGTAAACTTAAATGTGCTTGCAAAATAACTAAAAATAAGTAAATCAGAGATATGGACAGCAACTCCTACTGAAGTTAGCAACTGTTATCTAATAAGGAGAAAAAAGGCCTTCAGGGAAGATTCAACTTTAAATAAAACATCATCGACTTACTAGTGCCACCTACTGGTGAGATCTGACTATTGCTCAGGAAACGAGTTTTTCCTTTAGAGCTCGTTTTGATGGTTATTTAACAAGCGGTCTGTTGTTTTGTTTTGCTTTTAGACAAGGGCTCACGTAGCTCACGCTGGCCTCAAGCTTGCGATGTTGCTTAGGCTGTCTTTGAATTTCCACTGTCCTCCTACCGCCACCTCCCAGTGCTGGGATCTTCATTTCTGCCAACTCCTAATTAAGAGTCCCATTATCCCCCCAGACCAGATCTTTTACTTTCTAGGCTCCCTGCAGGCCCTGCCTCTTTTTCCTCCCCTTCCTCTCCCCGCCCCTTTCCCCGCCTCCATCTTGCGACACTCAAGCTTCCCCTCCAAGCTGCTTCTAGCTCCGCCCACCCGGCCCTTTAGTCTCGTTACAGTCCAGCCTTCCCCCCTCTCCCGGGAAGGCCCCGCCTCCTGACCACGCCCCGCGTCCATAAACCCTCCCAAATTAAGCTCTTGGCCCCGCCTTCTCCCTCGGTCCCGCCCCCTTCCTGGGCCGGCAGGTCCTTCTCCCGACACTCCTCCCTCCCCTCCACGCTTCCTCGGTTTCTCTCAGGCCTGTCCCTGAAACCCACCTCCAGGTTCCGCCCCGCTTCCCGGGCTCTGCCCGCGCCTCCTCGCCTCAGCCCTAGACGCCCTCCGCACTCGCGCTCAAGCGCGAGTTCCCGCCGTGGGCCCGCCCCTCCGGGGGCGGAGCTACGCCAGGTGCGGCCCCGGGGCGTGGCCCGGTTCCGGGAGCGCAGGTGCGGCTTCCGCGTCAAGATGGCCGCCGCCTGTCGCTCTTCGGCTTGGCTCCCTCCCGGCCTCCTCGGCCGCCTGCCCGCCGGGGCCCAGCTGCTGCGCGTTGCCCTGTGCCTCCTGTGCTGGGCCCCGGCGGCTGTGGACGCCGTCCCTGAGCTCGGGCTTTGGACGAAGACGGTCAATGACGTAAGTACTCGGTGGGGACTGAGGCGTGGCGCTTCTCAGGCCCTCAGGGCCCTGGCAGGGTAGCTCCGCCCGCTCAGGGATCTGGCCTTGGGCTTGTTCACTAGCGCTCTGTCGGGTCAGCAGTGGGTCCTCTTGACAGTCTAGACTGGGCTCTGGGAAAGGAGCGTCCCCTCCTCTGCCCGACGTGGGCTTCAGGGAAGAGTGATCCCGGTTGTGCCTAGGCCGGCTTTCCCCTTCCAAACGCTCTTGCGGTTCATGAGGCTCCCCACCCGCTTCGTCCTGGCCTCTCACTGTGCCCTGACACAGTGTGTCTAGATCTTGCCTTTATTTGTTCAGTCCAGAGCCCCCGGTCTCTGCATTGGCAGCGGCATCGTCGGGACTGAACCCTTCGGCTAGATTACTGCCACAGGGGCCACATCCTCAAGGCCACAGGGAGGTTTGTCTCGCCCTTCTGTTGGAGTGTACATTTAATGTGCTCCATAGTCATGTATACAGTCACCTTGCCTTTCTTTTACTTGCGTTTCTGTATATTCTTTGGCGGTCCTATCACAATTCAGGGACTTCTACGTGTGTAGGCGGGGCAAGTGTGTGTTTAGGAGTGTTTAAAAGGCGGGTCTGGAGGCTTGGGTGGATGAACATTTCCTTAACTGGACAGGCCATTAGAGAACTGAACGTTCTGTGTGGTTAAGAGATGATGTGGGGAAAATGCCGGGGTAGAATTATGGAAAGTCTTGCAAAAGAGACAGGATATTGGGAAGCGGCATTGTCTCTAGTTTCTCTAGAGTTTGACTCACCCAGATCTGCTTAGGGTGCATTGAAATGACGTTCAAGTTTTAAAGATGAAATTTATATATTTCTTCAACCAAAAGTAATATCAGAAGCTGCACATGCTTCCAAACACAAAACTACAGAGAATCAAATATAGGCTTGTTTCTGTATCCTGGCTCAGTGTAGCGTTTCTTTTAAGATTGTTCTGAGTCGGTGTCCTGTGTTATATATAGACATACCAACGATAGGGGCTGAACTTCTCATCATCAAACGGCAACGTTTGTTGAAGCACACTTCACAGTTTCCTGCTGCCTCTGTGGTGAATGTGATTAAGCCAGTGTTTGTAAACTCAAAATAAAAACACTACACAAACACTGTTGCTCTACTTGAGCATATCTGTAAAGATCATTGCCAAGCATACATTGGATAGTAAGAATCCCATGGGGAAGAATGGCAGGGTCTTTGGACAAGCAGCAAAGCTTGTTTCTTGACTGTAATGTGCTATAGTCAGGCTGAGTTTCCTATGTAGCTCAGGCCAGTGGTATCAGAAAGCCTTTCTTTGCAAAAAGCAGGCTGATTATTTTCTTCTTAAATTAACTTCAGAATTTGTCTTTTAGAATAGAGAGAATGAGACTTTCATTTGTTTTGTGAATTCATCGAAAGAAAAATAAAAGGTTCTTTAAGACATAAAAACCAGTTTGAGCACTGCCGTGTGCCATGTGCTAGGTTGGTCATTACGCTTGCAAAGATGAATTTTAGAGACAGTGCTTTCTCTCAAGAAGCTGACACAGTATCGGGGACAACACAGTTATGAGTAGACACTTAGTACCATAGCATCCTTGGGATATGAGTATTCAAGTACTGGTGGAGCCGGCCTGACCTTGGTTTGTGGACATGGGTAGCTAGTCTGAAAGATGAATAGGTATCTCCTTTGTAAGAAAAGGAGTGAAATAATAGCAGTGTGGGTAATCCTTGGTGTTTGTTGAATGACGTCCTAGAAGGTTGGGGACTAAGGTCACCATAGGTCTCCCTCACTAGACTTCAGCCTTAAACTCTAGGACCTACCGGGCTGAGACAGAGCATGTCTGAAGTAAGCTCAGTTTGGACAGCATGTCACTTGAAATTGGTAACTGTTATGTGACTCTCCCTCTGAGGCTGTTTCTAATAGGACAATGACAGAGGAAAGAAACAACTCTGGAAGTCCAGCTTAGTGAACCAGTGAGTACATTGGGGTTCCTCATAAGAACAAGGGTGTCCCTGAAGTTCCACCATACAACGTGCAGGCAGCTACTCCACCCCAGCAGTGGTTCCCTGCTCCTGTCTCTTCAGGGAGGACCCTTGTCAGCCTTGTGAGCTTCTTGAGCTTTAGACCGCCCTCTCCCCTCAGGAAGGAAAGTTTGAAGCCAGCTATATAGAGCAACTGCCATTTGGCTCCAGAGGAGGAAACACTGTGGTTCACGGGCACAGAATTGCCAGAACTCCTTTCAAGTGAAGCAATATGTTTATTATATCACCTAACTCGGATTTTTTTTTTTAATTGCTCATCATGGGCCAGACATGCACTTTCCCCACATTTTGAGGCTTGATTAGGCCCTGGGATCATCAGTAGCTAGTTTTGGATATGAATAACAGAGAGCCATTACAGAGATTTGCTAATTATTCTGGCTGTCATCTAAGGATAAATTGTAGGCTCAGGTCTGGCACCAGTTATACTGTTGAGGTCAAAGCAGAAATGTTGAGGGGCAGCATGACAACCATGTTGGTAGGTGTGGAGAGGAGCAGCTCCATGTGGGAAGCATGCGCAATAAATAGGCATGTGCTGGGGTTGGGATCGGAAGTGAGAGCGACGGCTTGGGTGACTGGAGGGTTTGATCTTCACAGCAGACAGTGTAAGACTTGGTGAGAACAGAGAGGAGTGTGCCTGGTGACTGCAGGTTAGCGTAACGTGCCTGTTGAACAGATCCATGACTGTGTGGCTCTGGAGATCAGAGGAGGGATCTCTCTGGGCCGCTGGTTTTGTTATTGTGGAAACTGTTGGGGAGGGGGAAAGGTTACCAAAAAAGGTGACCTGTCCTGTCGGGGCTCTACACTTCCTTTCTGCTCTTCGTGCAGCGTGGCTCCTTCTTGCAGGATTTTTGTTCTTGGGAAGAACTGTTGGACTTTAATCATGGTTAATGTTGTGAGGCACAGGGGCTGCTAGAGACTGCATAAAGGAGGGATGGGATCCCTGGGGAGCACACCCAGGGTTGGAAACATGCTAAGCAGGCTCTCTAGCTACATACTCCCAGCCAGCAATGAGATTTTGAGCTGGTTCTTGAGGTAAGGAGCTAAGCAGGGGAAGGAAAAGCATGAGAGGGGTTTGCAGTTTTCAGGTTCGCTGCTGAGGTCCTAGCAGCAGGAGTTTTCCACAAAGTGAACAGTGCTGGAGAGGCGAGCAGGCTTTGATTGTTTGGGGTCTGTAGGATTTGGGCCTGCTGTAAGTACAGTGGTAAACAAAATCAGTTTGGAGAGGGATGTTATTTATTGAAAATACTTTTAACTTTGATACCAAGAGAAGAGCATGGAAAAGGGTGGTTTGTGTTACGTCCAAGAGCACTGACCATAATGGCCAAAGCCCTTCTGCCTTGTGTGTCGCCAAGCTCCAACTTTGACTTTTTGAGGTCTTTTGTTTTTTTCCAAAGTTCACTGTGTGACTCAGGCTGGCCTTGAACTCATGATCTTCAAAGGCAGAGCCATTACTTCTGATCCTTATTCACAACAACTAGGGAATAGACACAGCAGTAAGATTTTAAGCCAGCAAGAGATGTGATCAATTTTGTGTTTTAAAGATTAAATTTTAATTATGTGTATAGGGGTGGGGGAGAATGTGTACATGAATACAGGTACCGACAGAGGACAGAAGAGGGCACAGATCCCCTTGAGCTGGACTTATAGGGAGTTGTGAGCCTTGTGTTATGGATGCTGAGAACTGAACTCAAATCCTCTACAAGAGCAGTAGGCATTCTTAACCACCCAGCCATCTATCTAGCCCCAATTTTACGTTTTTAAAATGTCTTGACTTGAAGACTAGATGTGGAAGCTTTAAAATATAACCACTCTAATCAGTGTCACAGGAGTAGAGTGCTGTATTTAGAGGATAAAACTACATTTAAACAATAGAGAAAGAGAGCTTTAACTAAGATTTTTCTGTATTTGTTTTTCACTTTAGAAATCAGGACCTTTGATATTTAGAAAAACTATGTTTAACTCTACTGAGATCAAGTTTTCTGGTAAGTATATTAATATACGATTTTGATATATTGTAAATGAATACAATAATATAAATTAATATAAGATACATTTAAGTTGAATTGTACCAGACTTTTTCTTTTAGGCCACCAATCAGCTCTCAAATCATGACACAGAGACTTATTATTAGCTATGAATGCTAGGCCTAGCTTAGGCACGTTTCTGGCTAGCTCTTTTGACTTAAATTAACCCATTTCTCTTTATCTACCTTTTGCTTCGGGGCTTATTACCTTTCCTACTTCTGTGTATCTTACTCTCACTGCTTGTCTAAGTCTGGCTGCCTGGTGTCTGCCTGGCTTCCTGCCCTGAGTGTGACCCTCATTCTCTCCTCTTTCCTTGTTTTTTTTTCTCTCTTAAGCCTAGATTTCTCTTCCTATTTATTCTCTCTGCCCGCCAGCTCCGTCTATCCTTTCTCCTCCCTATGGGCCATTTAGCTCTTTATTAAACCAATCAGGTGCCTTAGGCAGGCAAGGTGAAGCAAATACAACACAGCTTTTTTTCATAATTAAACAAATGCAGCACAAACAAAAGTAACACACCTTTACACGGTTAAGGTAATATTCTGCAGCAGAAACAAATGCAACACGTCATTGCCCAGTTAAAATAATATTCTACAACACTGAATGTTTTGTTTTTAAACTGATTCTAAAATTTTAGAATTTTGTTTCATTTAAGGCTTAGTTATTTGCAAGAGTAGAGTTTTTTTCTAAAATTCTATCAGCCTTATCTGTGGGCTCTGTTTGGGTTACTATCCTTTAAGATGATACTCAGTGATCCTCACCTTCTGGTACTCATCATCCACCATGGTCTACAGGGTTGCTCTTGAATGTCTGAGGCTATGTTACAAAAAGATACTCTGGCTTCTCTGCCCTTTCCTGATCCTTTGCTCTGGGGAAGCCAACTGTAGTGACATAAGACACTCCCAACAAGTGTTTTCTCTGGCTTTAGACCTAACCCTTTTCAGTCTTAATCACACCACCTAGAACTTTAAGCATGGTGGTGCTTTATGGTATTCAAACTAAAGGTCAGACTGCTTGGTCTGTTTGAACTATATCTAAGCAGTCATCCTTGGTCTGGGCTCACACGTAGACTAGGCTTGAGTGCATCTCTTTACCCTCCTCTTCACTTGATTAGCTCCTGCTTTTCTTCCTCCCTAGATCATGTGGGATGTCCAGTGCCCTTGACACCCTGTTCTCAGCCTCTTGGGCTTCTCAGAGCACCCACTTGTTAACTCCCACAGCATTTTAGTTCATAAAAAGCAGTTGTTCTTGTTAGCTGCTGGTCTTTCGTGGTACACAGGCGGGAATTCATTCAGCATGTTTTGGATGAGTGAATGAGTGAGAGAATGTGGTAGACTGAGAGAAGCCATAGCTGAACAAGCCAGGATGCTTAGTTGATTACATTGGACTTACATTTGAATAGCTGTAGCAAGTTCTGGCCAGCTGTTAAAATTCAATGAATTTATCCTTCTCATTTTACAGTGATTTAGAGAAATTAGGTAATGTTTTACTCATGTTATCATTAAAACAGCCAGTTTCAGACAGTATTCTTGAAGTCTCAAGTTCATACTAGACTGTTTTTAATGTACAATAAAAGTGTTTGTCTGAACAGTGAAATCGTTCAGTTGTTCTGGACCTGTGAAGTTCACCATAGAGTGGCACTTGAAGTACCATACCTGTCACAATGAGTACCCTGAGCTGGAGGAGGTAAGTGAAAACAAGTCTTCAATGTGTACAGAGCTGTGAAGGGAAAATTATAAATAGGCAGATGTAATAGCACCCCAGGTGAGGAGACTGGAAGTGGAGCTCACAATTTTATAAATGCTCCACATTGGAAGTGTCTGCTTCTTGACAAAACTGTAAGCTTTGTAATCTTGTGAGGTGTCTCATTAAAAAAAAAAAAAAAAAAAAAAAAGTTGCCGGGCGGTGGTGGCGCACACCTTTAATCCCAGCACTTGGGAGGCAGAGGCAGGCGGATCTCTGTGAGTTCAAGGCCAGCCTGGTCTACAAAGTGAGTTCCAGGAAAGGCGCAAAACTACAGAGAAACCCTGTCTCGAAAAACAAAAAAAAAAAAAGTTTAAATCAGCCTTATAGGAGCCGTTGATAAAGGGCTAAGACAAATCAACTTAATTTGAGAAGGAAATTGAAGTTTCACGTCATTCAAACAATGAGTTGCTTAGGAGCATGAGTAGATTTCGTGAGTTCGAACCAGTCTCTGAGGAGAGAAGAGTGGAGACATCTGAGGAAGGGCAGAGAAGAAGGAGACTGTGCCAGAGATGGCGTCTCCTCTCCTGGATGGGGGGCGCTCTGTTGTTGTTTCTGCTCATTTTACTCTTTTGGGGGGCCCACCATCCAGCTCCCAATAAATCACATACAGAGGCTTATTCTTTAATTATGAATGTCTGGCCTTAGCTTGGTTTGTTTATTGCCAGCTGTCCAGATGAGGAACTTTCAGTCTCTTCATCTACCTTTGGCCTCTGGGCTTTTCCCGTTCTCTTACTTCTGTAATCTTACTCTTACCGTTGCCTGCTGTGTAGCTGGGTGGCTGGCCCCTGGAGTCCCCCTCCTTCTCTGGCTCTTTCTTTTTCCTCCTAGATTTCTCCTTCTGTTTATCCTCTCTGCCTGCCAGCCCCGCCTATTTCTCTCTCCTGCCTCACTATTGGCCGTTCAGTTCTTTATTAGACCATCAGGTGTTTTAGACAGTCACAGTAACGTAGCTTCACAGAGTTAAAGAAATACAACATAAACAAAAACAATACACTTTAAAATAATATTCCACAACAGCGTTCCTTGTTGTTCCTTACAAGATGCTCTTTGATGAGTCTCATGACGATTGCCTAGAAAGCTTCTCCATTATATGTTTGGCTTCTATCCTGAGTAATGTTGGGTTTCCATTTTATTAGTGCTGTCTTTTCATTTAGAGCAAAATGTCCCTCAATTTGACTAGCTCTGCTTCTTCATGATCAGATTCCAGGTAGGTACTTCTAGCAGGCATTCCACACAATATCGAGTTGTCCTTTGTTTGGAGATGTTAACTCACATAGTTGATAGAGGAAGTATTTGGTGATCCCTCCACTGTAGAGTTACTGCTTTTTGTTGGTGTGTAGGACAGTTTTTTTACAGCTATAAAAATGTCCTGGGGTTTTTTTTCCATCAAATATCTATCCGTTCATGTTAGCAGCCTTTTATGAGTCTTGCCTTATGAATCAATTGTTACTGTAATTGCCAAACAATGATTTTATTATTTCCAGTTTTCTTTTATATTTCTTAGCATTTTTTCTTTATGAATGAGCTGCCCTGTTCTCTTTTTTTTCTGTTGATCCTAGGCAACAGTATGGACACATTAATTTTTACTTTGTTTTATAGGCAATGATCAGTTAATTTTTGTTGTTGTTTTTATGTTTTTGTTTTTTCAAGATAGGGTCTTTCTGTGTAGCCCTGTCTGTCCTGGAACTGTCTTTGTAGACCAGGCTGGCTTCGAATTCACAGCGATCCTCCTACTCTGCCTCCCAAGTACTGGGATTAAAGGTGTGTGCCATTATTCCCAGCTATTGTGTTCTTGTTTGAGACAGTCTGCCTGTGTGTCCCAGAGACAGTTCATCTTTTTCTTTGCTCTGCTCCAGTTGTCCTGTGTTTGGTCTGTGAGAGGCAGTTCTTGGAAGACTGGGTGCTTCTGTTAGCGGCTTCGCTTAGTCCTCTGTTGTTTGTCCCAAAGTATTCAGTTAGGTTAGCTGCTTTTGCGTTATTTACCATTTGCTTTTGCTTCTACTTCTTTGTCATTAAATGCTCTGCTCTTCTCGCTGTAACATTTCTTACATAGAGGATAAAGTAGAAGTAGTCCTAGGGCATGCTTTATTTTTCTGGAAGCTATTTCTTTGTGGTAGCACATTGATTTTTGTTTTTGTCTTAAAGCAGGATTTCGTTATGTACCCCTAACTGGCCTGGAACTTAACTGAGCTAGTCTTGAACTCAGAGATCTACCTGCCTCTTTCTCCACAGTACTGATATTAAAGATGTGCACCACAAATTCCAGCTACTGTTTTGTTTTTTGAGACAGTTTCTCTGTGTGTCCAAGAATAGTCTTGAATAGCCTTCAGTCTTAACCGTCTGGGGTTAACAGTCATGTACCTATGCCCACCTACGATAGTGTCTTAATCACTTTCCTCACAGTAACACCATGATTGTACTTGATACTGGGTACAAACACATTGGAATGGCTAAAATGTAATGGTCATCTCAGTTATACTTAGAATCACAGTTAATATTTTTTTCCTTTGGTATTTTATTTTATTACATATTTTCAAATATTCCAAACTAAATTAATTCTTGGTATTCTTTAGATATGAAATTTTATTTCTTCTGGGAAAAAATGTAGAAGTAAATTATAACCTAGAATTTTACCTTGGATAGGAGCTGTCCCAAAAACATGAACTTAATGCTGATGCGGACGTCTGTGCTTATTTCAAGAACATTGACTGTTGGACAACAAAAAGTGAAAATTTAGATTGCAGCAGTGATTTACAGGCATTTCCCTCATTAAATGTAAGTATCTGCCTTGCCATGATAAAATCAACTCATTTTATTGAAGTGAATACAAACTTCTCAAGCTTGAATAATGTTTTGTCAGTATTTTCAGAAAGGAAGGTGCTTGTCTTTAAGTCTTGGTTTTAGTTTTTGCATGTATGCATTAGGATGTAAGAAAGAAATTGGTATCCTGTTCCTTTTTCTTTTCCTTTTTCTTTCTTTTTTTGGAGATAGTCTTATTATGTAGCCCTGACTGACATGAAACTGTCTATGTAGATGAGACTGTCCTTGAACTCAGAGAAATGTTATCTGCCTCTGCCTTCAGATTGCTGGGATTAAATGTGTGCACCACCATGCCTCCGGTTCGTTCTCTTTTCAACCTTACAAGAGGTTTTTATGATCTACTCGCTCCCGTTTTATCTCTCACTCTTCTCTTCACTGTTCTCAGGCTTTTACTCCCAGCATCCTGTCAGATGAGCCCTAGTCAAGGTTTCCAGTAACCTCCATGTTGTTAAGGCCGGTGATCTGTTACCCTTACAAAGGTCTTGCCTTGTCACCAGCATTTAACAACCTGAACATTCTTATGTGCTTGTTTCCTCTCCCAACAAGTGGAGTTATAAATGTTAATAAAACAGTCATATCTGGTATCCTGGGTTTTTTTGCAGGGGCAGGTCAACTTGACACAAGCTAGAGTTATCTGGGAAGAGGAGCTTTAATTGAGAAAATGCCTCCATCAGATTGCCTGTAGGCAAGTCTTTGGGGCATTTTCTTGATTAATGATTAATGTGGGAGGGTCCAGTTCATTGTGGGTGGTGGCACAGTATCACTGGGCAGATAGTCCTGGGTTGTACAAGAAAGCAGGCTGAGAAAGCCACAGGGAGCAGCCAGCAAGCAGTGTTCCTCCATGGCCTCAGCTTCAGTCCTCCCTCCAGGTTCCTGCCCTGACTTCCCTCAGTGATGGAGTGTTACGTAAGCATCATAGAATTAAACCCTTTCCTTCCCGGGCTGCTTTTGGTCATGGAGTTTATTACAGCAATAGAAATCCTAACTAACGTAAGTGGATAGGGAGGTTATGGATCATTATAATTTACTTTTTCCTAAAAATTCTAAAATGAAAATGCCTTTAGTAAAAAATTTAAAGTTCTTTTTAAATGTGTTTGAAAGCATAATGAACATACAGAAAAGTACACGTATATGCCTCAGTGGTTTTCAGAAACTACAGGTCTCAACCAAGTACAGAATGTTAGCACCTAGAGTCCCTGTTCATATCCTATACTTTCTCTAACAGTACCCACTCCAACATTAATCACATTATAAAGGAAGCAATTTTTAAGCAGAAGAACTTTTTTTTTTTTTAAAGGTAGCATTTTTTTAAACTTTATTTATTTTTATTTTATGTGTGTTAGTGTTTTGCCTGCATGTTTGTATGAGAATGCCAGATCCCCTGGAACTGGAGTTAACAGACAGTGTTAGCTGCTGTGTGGGTACTGGAAATTTAACCCTGGTCCTCTGGAAGAGCAGCCAGTATTCTTAACCGCTGAGCCATCTCTCCAGCCCCAAAGAAGAACTTTTTAAATTCATGTTCAGAGTACAATGAGGCTTGTTCTCTGATATTCAACTTTTAAATCTATTTTCTTCTAACACGTTCATTTTAATTATTAAAAACTACTTTTCTCTAATTTAGAGTGGATTGTTATTAGATAATTGTTGTAATTAGATAATTAAGCAATAAATCCATTGTTTGGAATGGATTATTATCAGCAGTAATATAGAATGGTATTGTTTTATTCTTTTCCAGAATAAAGAGCTAACAGGTAGCAGAAATGTTTCAAGCCAAGAAGGAGCAACGGTAAGCCCTTTTGTCTTTAAATCCAACATGCGCAAATTATAGTGAGATTGAAAAATCCATCTGATGGCTGCTTGAAGAATGATAATTATTTAAGTTGGAAAAGAAAAAGAGAAACTATTTAAACAGTATATTTTCTTTTGTTTCAATATGTATTTTACATATACTATTTCTGCTTTTTAAGAAAAATCTCTTTGAAGACTAGCTCTGCAGCCAGTTTTTTCTTTAAAAAAAAAATTCCAGTTCTCAATGTGCAAGACAGCATAGCTGTCGGCTGCTGCTGTCACCCTACAGTGAGAAAGGAGTGTAGCACAGCAGGGAAGTGTGGCGTTTGGGGCAGTACTAAGAGTCAGAGACTGAGTAAGATGTACACAGGCTCAGGAGGAGTTATGTGCAGGTACTGAATTGGACATAGGAGAGCTTAAATTTAGCTTTTAGATACTGACTTCACATGTTTTCCCAGCCATTCCAAAGAGAAATCTAGTAGGAAGACATTTTCTGCAGTGGCTGGGACAGGACAGACTCTTGGCACAAACTGTCGTATTTTGTAGAAGAGTAAGAAATGAAAGGAAGAAAGTACTCACAGGTGGGGACTGTGCCATATTGATTTTATGTCATTCCCTCGACAATCCTCTATAACAACTGTTTGTATAGCACTTACATTCTATTAGGTATTAGAAATAATCTAGAGATGGTTCTAAGTATACAGAAGGAGACTGTGCAAATCCATGGCATTTTATATGAAGGACTTGAGCGTTCAAGGATTTTGGTACCTATTGGGGGTGGTGCTGGGACCTATCCCTTGTGGAGACTGAGGAACAATTCTGTGGTTTCATTTTGTTTTGTGACATGGTCTTACTGCTGCCCAAACTGGCCTCAGACTCAAGCTCTCTGGCAAGTCAGACTTACTTTTGACATTATCTCACTTCTCTCTCATCTCAGTTTTTAAAAAACAACATTTTGTTAGAATGCTCGGTAATATTAGGATGGAAGATGAGGATTCCAATATTAGATTTTTTTTTTCCTTTTAAGACAGGGTCTCACTCTATAGTCCTGGATAGCCTGAAGCTTTATGTAGACCAACCTGGATTGAACCCACAGAGGTCCACTTGTCTCTGCCTCCTAAGTATTGGGATAAAGGCCTGTGCCACCAAGACTAACCTAGAAAAAAATATTTGAATGATAATCTTAAAGAAAACATAGAATGAGAATCCAGGGGAACATGTGGCAGTATTCGTAGTAGAAGGAACTGAGGATGTGAACATTTGTCCCCCCTCTTGGGTATGGGAGTGTAGGGTAAGAAAAAATTGGTAGCAATGTCTTCCTTCCACTGCCTGCCATTCCTTCCCTCACTGTCTGTTTAGTTACTAAAACTTTAGAAATGTTGACTGTCTAACTGTGTCTCACACACTGATCTGTTTAAAGAACAAAGACTTTTTTTTCCTGTTGCAGGATGTTGTAGCCAGGACCCAGAAAGATGGCTTCCATATTTTCATCGTGTCTATTAAAACGGAAAAAACAGATGCAGTCTGGGATTTGAATGGTATCGTTAACCCCTTTGTATGCATTCTCTGTGTTCTATAGTTTTTGTCATTAATGTGAATCTATATTGTCTGTTTAAAACATGTCTTTCAAACATGGATTTGTTAGCCATACACCTATTTTGAATGCTTAATACTAATATACTTTTTTTAATAGATAGGGAGAAATGAGCTTATGTTTAAAATGTTTTTAAAAGCCTGATTATTGCCAGGCATGGTACTGCACACCTTTAATCCCAGTACTTGGGAAGCAAAGGCAGGTGGATCTCTGTGAGTTCAACGCCTGCCTGGTCTACAAAGTGAGTTCTAGGACAGCTAGGGCTACACAGGGAAATCCTGTCTCAAAAGACCTAAAAACAGAACAGAACAGAACAAAACAAAAAACCCCTGATTATTAATTAACTCTTGTATCTCTTCTTCTCCCTCCCCCTCCTGTCATTAGTTTCTCTTTCTATGGTGGGGCCTCATGGATATATCTCTGCATCAGACTGGCCTCTAATGATTGTGAGTATGTCTCATCCTTTTTTTCCAAATGAATTTTTAAAAAGTATTTATTTAATGTATATGAGTGACCTGTCTTCAGGGACACCAGAAGAGGGAATCAGATCCCATTATAGATGGTTGTGAGCCACCATGTGGTTGCTGGGAATTGAACTCAGGACCTCTGGAAGAGCAGCCAGTGCTCTTAACCACTCAGCTATCTCTCCAGCCCCAAATGAATTTTTTTTTTGCGGGGGTGGGGGTGGGGGGGGGGGTGTTGAGCCAGGGTTTCTCTGTGTAGTTTTTGGTGCCTGTCCTGGATCTTGCTCTGTAGACCAGGCTGGCCTCGAACTCACAGAGATCCACCTGGCTCTGCCTCCTGAGTGCTGGGGTTAAAGGCATGTGCCACCGTCATGTCGCCCGGCCCAAATGAATTTTTAAGGGTTCAGTAGTCTAACTTCTCTGTAGGTATGCTCTGATAAGCCCTCTAATTCTGCTTCCAGAGTGACGAGAAAATGGAGTGGGGGAGACTCCTGAGATGTCAGCTCTCTAGAGTCAGAAGGATCAGAGGCTAACACTGTTTCTCTTCCTGCAGTTTTACATGGTGATGTGTATTGTTTACATATTATATGGTGTCCTCTGGCTGATGTGGTCCGCCTGTTACTGGAAAGATATATTAAGAATCCAGTTCTGGATTGCAGCTGTTATTTTCCTAGGAATGCTTGAGAAAGCAGTTTTTTATAGTGAATACCAAAACATCAGCAGCACTGGACTGTCAAGTAAGTTTCGACTGTTTCCATGAGTTCTGTGTAGTGTGTTTTAGCTAGTGTGAGCAGAGCTGGAGGAAGGCCTCTTTATACATAGGTGAAGAGGATGGAAGCCAACCAGAGAATGTCAGGACGCTGGGAACATAGCTCAGTCCGTAAAGCACTTACTACGTGCATGAGGACCTGAGGCAGGATTCCAGTACTCACGTCAGAGCCAGATGTGTCTGCACACACACTTCCAACCCAGCACTAGAGGATCCATGAGCTTCCTTGCTAGCAGCCTAGCTGCAGGTCCAGTGAGAGACTGACTCCCTCTCAGGGGAATGAAGTGGAGAGTGGATAAATCAGGACACTGTGTCCTCAGCTATATGGACACGTGTAGGCATGTGCGCTCTCCACACCTACCCAAAGTGAGAATGTTAGAGTAGGAACCCGGTCATCTGAGCTCCTCTGTGTGTTCTCTCCATTTGTTTTCTTTCTGCTAATTTTCCCGTCACCTTTTTTTCTGGAAAAAGAAAATTCCCATTCTCTAACGGTATTAAAACAGTACCAAAGCATGGGTAAGGGTTACCTTAGATGTGGCCAATGCTTTTGATATCTTTCCTTCTCCAATTTTTTTATCTCTTTGAAAAAAAAAAGAGAGCCACTTTGGCCCCAGAAAGTAAAGTGAGTAGCACTGAATTGTGTGGTTTCTGTAGTCTGTGTTCTCCTCTTCCCTTCACCCTGCAAGAGCTCCTTAGGACCAAAGGAGGCACTGCCATGGTTTGCACAGTGGGATGTTTGAAGCTGGGAAGGGTGCTGCTACACATTTCAGATGTGTGTTTCAGGCTTGTAGAAGATAAAGTCAAACAGGCTGGAAAAGTGAGGGGTCGCTCTTACCACTGACACTTTGGAAGTGGTAAAGGAGAGAGGATCTCAGAGGGGTAAAATGACCTCTTGAGTGCAGTTACAAATGGTCTTGGCATAGATTATTGACAGAAATAGTGATGCTGGCCAACTCCAGGAAAAAAACTGAGTTGAAATACACAGGAAACCACTTTGGACTCAAGTTGCTATTTATTGAAGCTGAGTGATAGGTTCGTAGAAGTTTATTACACTAATTTTTTTCTGTTGAGGAATGTTGGAAATTCATCAAAATAGAAAGGCTAAAAGCATATCTACAAAAGACTAAACAAAGGGCCAACATGGAGGTCTGCATAGTAGAGCTGCTCCTGCTGTATATGTGCTTGTGCATACTTGCACACAGATGTTTGCATATGTGCACTAAGTCAGAGAGTGAAGTGCTGAGGGAGTATCCCAGTGGTAGATAACTTGCCTAGCATACATAGGCCCTGCATTCCTTCCCAAGCTCTGTCAGGGGCAGGTTGAGGGTAGTATCAGATGATAAGAATTGAAACCTGACTGGGTGTCAGAGAAGGCAGTTCCCTTCCCTTTGTGTTTTGGTAAGGACCTAGAGAGAGCAAGGGTGATGTGGACTGAAGAACAGCAAAAGCCAGAGATCCATGAAGAGATGGTGTGCCATTGTGACCATCAGGGAATCCAAGTCCTTCATCTGAGGTGTCGCTAGAGGGGTGGTCAAAGAAGCTGTGAGTCACTGTCAATGTGTTTGAAGAGTTGTGTAAAGGCCTGGCCATGTATTTTTGGCTTTGCATACCACATGGTCTCTGTTGTAATCACTCAGCTCTGCCATTATGAAAAGTAGCCACAGACAACAATAAATAAACATGTCTGTGTTATGATAAAACTTGATTTACAGAAATATGCAAGGCCAGATTTAGTCCCTGGGCTGTAGTTTACCAATTCCTCTTCTGTATTTACTGTGGTTGACTTCCCCCTGCTTATCAAGTCTGGACTCCATAACAGAGTGTCCAGAGCCATGAATGGTCCTGGTCCTGGTCCTGGCCTCTGTCCTACCTACCTCTTCTCTGTTTCCTGTTGACTTCCCACTGCCTTCAGCATTAAGTCTAGACTCTGTAACAGAGTCGCCAGAGCCATGAGTGGTCCTCGCTTCTATCCTATGTTCTTTTCTTGGCATCCGATGTTGCACTCAGCTGCATACACACTCTGCGTTTCTCTTCTTCATGCTTCCTTCCACAACATACGTCCACTTAGTCTTGAAGTCCTCATTTATTCACCTTTTGTGAGTTTTCCAGACCAACTGTGTATTATGTATTAGGTTGCTCTTTCTCCTAGTCCCAGTGCTACGGAGTCACATGTAGCACTCCCCATGCTGAGTTGTGTCTGCTTCCATGGCCTAACCAGAGTTCAAAGTCTGTGCAGACAGGGGCCAAGATGCCTCTTTTATTATTACAGTCATATAGTAGGAGTACAATGAATACTTTCGTTGATTTTTATGGTGTTAGGGTTTGAACCCAGGGCCTTGCACATTCTAGGCTAGCACTTTACTGCTATAAATATACATTTTAAGTGAATAAATGATGAAGGCACATGGAGAAGAGAGAACTCCAGAGAGCATGATGACTTTCAGATAGTTGCTGGACGTGAAGAGGGATGTAGCTGGAGGGTTGGTATAAGAAAACTGCCCAATAGAGCTGATCAGACTTGAGGTGAGACTTGAGGAGGTAGTACCACCTTCCTCTAGGTCTGCAATATCAGTTGGATTAAATGGCTTGGAAATCACTTATGGCTAATTAATCTGAGGTCAGTGTCATTGCACATGGTAATTTTTTATAGTCTTA
The DNA here is from genome assembly GCF_007827085.1 of Peromyscus californicus insignis. NCBI lineage: Eukaryota > Metazoa > Chordata > Mammalia > Rodentia > Cricetidae > Peromyscus > Peromyscus californicus. Next base: position 103,336,330 of record NW_026294595.1, read on the forward strand.
GTTAAAAGGCCCTCAAAAGTACACATAATGAGTTGGTTTTTTTCTTCCCCCTCAGCCCAAGGTTTACTGATATTTGCGGAGTTAATATCTGCAGTTAAGAGGACACTGGCTCGCCTGCTTGTGATCATTGTGAGCTTGGGCTATGGCATTGTGAAGTAAGTATTGCTGCATTGAACAGCTCCTGACTCTCCAGTCTAGTGCTTCAGTCCATGATACCACGACTTCTGCAGAACTCAGGACTTGTCAGTATTGCAGCCTGAATCCCAAGAGAAAACTCTACAAGGGCACAGGCCTTATTTATTTATTTTATTTTATTTTTTGTTTTTTTTCGAGACAGGGTTTCTGTGTAGCTTTGCACCTTTCCTGGAACTCACTCTGTAGCCCAGGCTGGCCTCGAACTCACAGAGATCCAACTGCCTCTGCCTCCTGAGTGCTGGTATTAAAGGCGTGCGCCGCCACCACTGCCCCGGCCTACAAGGGCACATGTTTAAAAACGTGTTTGGACTAGTCATTTTATATCATTTCCAAATGAAGATCCTGATTGAATCCCAGTAGCCCGAGGTGGCCTGAGCCTCCCAGAGTGCTGGGATTCTAGGCATGTGCCACCGCACCTATCTCTTAAGCAGTCTGTGTCTTACTATAAAGGTGCAGCAAATCCAGGCCAAAGTACAGAACCATCATAACTAGGGACCACCGCTTATTTCTTCACTGGACATATGATCTTCCCTGGCCTACAGACAAAACCATGACGTTCTGGACACCCTGTTCTAACAGTAGAGCTGCTGAGCGCTCCATGCAAGGTCCAGAAACTGCAAGTGAAGGCAGGAGAATGGGTCACACTACACTGACTCTTCCTTTCTCAGGACCTCATTTCCCTCTGTCTTGACTTCTGTTTTAATAAGCTTGCAGAAGAGGCTAAGGGCTGATAGAAGAACTGTGCATCGAATGAGATGTACCTAGGTAGACAAGAAACATGGGACGGGCCCAACTTACAGGGGTTCCACTGGTAATAGTGACAGTTGTGGCAGAGGGCTGGTGCTCCTAGCCATCCAGGCAGCAACACTGTTACTGTCTATAAAGCAATCTAGGGTGGGGGTGTGTACCCAGAGAAGAACTCAGTGCTTGGGAGGGCTGTAACCCACAGGAACACCTACCCTTCTTTTGTGGGTGCTCTCTGGTAGGAGACTGAGAAAATGGTCATCATCTGGGTCACTCCCATCTGCAGGATTCACTAATGAGCTGTGGTACCATTGACCTACCCAGGGAACCAGGAGAGGCCATGCACTCCCAGAGTAGCTCTCCCATCTGAGGCTAACCCCACCACTGCAGCTCAGGCACGGGCAGCTTTGGAGAGGTGAGAGGAAGGTCATTGTGAAGTAGAAAGCCCTGTTTGTAGCTTCAGCTGGTCTCTTTGCACAGTGCGAATGTTTGGCAGGTGTTTTAGGTACATGTCTAAGGATATTTTCAAGTTAAGGTAGGATCTCTGGGGAAGCAACATTGACGTCAGCTAATAAAAAATACCAAGAGTAATCTAGGAAGTGATTACTGAAGTGTCCCTGGCGAAGGCAGAGGTAGAAAGGTGGTACTGAGAGTGTGGCTTCAAGGGTCTGCATTCCTTACGTCTTCTCGTTGATTCTCACTGTGGGAGCACAGCTAGCACCAAGATGTCGGGCTCCCAGGCCCTTCTGAAGAGTTGACAGGAGCGAAGCCAAAACAAATGTTGAAGTTGGGTTCCATGGACTCTGGGATCCAGGCAGAGGTGATGTTGCTGTGTCTGATGTTTCATTCACAAGAGCAGTAGAGACTGTTTAGAAACTGCTACCTAGGGACTGGAGAGATGGCTCAGTAGTTAAGAGCACTGACTGCTCTTCCAGAGGACCCAGGTTCAATTCCCAGCACCCACGTGGTGCCTCATAATTGCCTGTGACTCCAGTTTCAGGGGATCTAACACCTTTACACAGACATACATGCAGGCAAAACATGAATGTACATGACATAAAAATAAGTAAATTATTTTTCTAAAAAGAAAGAAAAACTGCCATCTAGTCCCAGATGCAAACATGGAAACCGGGCTGTGTCTTTGAATTACAGACCGACCTTCTTAACTGTACACTTCTGAGGTGCCATTCCCTCCGGTGTAAGGAGGACTCTGACCACCGTAAGGACTAAGATGACTTACTTCCATTTAAGCCCTAATCTGTCACGTATCATTGGCTAATTTAACTTATAGGTGTCTTGGAGTTCTGGTCGTTTTAGTAAATGGTTTTTTGTTTTTGTTTTTTTATCTTATTTTACTTCTAATTGAATGTGACTGGTGCAGATGGACAACGCTAGAGTAGGGATTAGCCAAGTTGTTCAGCTTTTGATGGTGCCAAGAGCCAGCCTGGCTTTGTTGGCTTTCTAGTAGGGGATCATTATCCTCACGTAGTTCTACCCGGTTCTTTGCCTGTTAAAGGCAGGAAGGTAAGCAGGAACTGTGCTTCTCAGCAGCTTATGTTGTTATCCTGAAGGGGCACACAGAGGGTGTTTCCATGAAGTGTGTCTCCTGAAGTGTTCTGTTACATACATAATTTTCCCAAGGTAATGAGGATGCTTCTCTTCCTAAAGGTGTTAGTCTATTACTGGCTGGTAAAAATTTTCATCCTTAACTCTTGGCGATAATGGGAAAGCTGTCGTGGTCACTCACAAACAGGCTTTAGGCTTTCTTATTTTGTTTTCTTAAGTATCTTGGAGTAGGCTTGTTAGGTCACAGCTAGGTCTCTCAACACCTGTATTCCCAGCACTCAGGACATGGAATCTGAATGATCTCCAGTTCAAGGCCAGCCTGGGCTGCATTCTAAGCTCTTTCTTTTCTATAACCTGAAGGAGGCCACCACCCTGATCCCCTTCTCCACACCTGACACTTAGCTCCTTTCCTTAGGTTTTGTTTTAACATGACTGTCTTAGATATGTTTTCAAAGCCATTTTTTCCATACTAATTACTCTGAGAAGAGGGTTTTGAAGTATTATAAAATGTATGTGCATCATCTGATTTGTAGATCCCAGTCTGTATTCAGATTGTTAATTGTAAAAGAAAATACATTTTCCCCTACTCATACATATTTTAAGAATCAAAAATATTATTTTAACTTTTAAGTTGAAAGAGTAAAAACCAAATTATGTTATCACCTCTGCTGTGGATAAGAGGCAGGAAAGAGAGGAAGGGCTCTGGGGTTCCTTGTGCTCATACTCTGCTCTGTGGCCAGTCACAAGATCGGTTGGCTCCTCCAAGACAGCGCTCTATGTGGTTTGCAGGTAATGTTAGTAGAAGTTATAATCTCTGTCAGCGGCCCCTAGAAGCTGGCCTCTCCCTTCCTAGGTTCACCAGCCTGCCCTCTGTTCTAAGTAGTACTTGGTTATGTTCATCCTCCTGCTTGAACTTCACATCCTCCGGCACGAGCACAGCTTCAGGTCCTAGAGGAAAGGGCTGGTGCTCCTGGGCCTGGGACTGTCCTGTGAGAGAGAATGCAGAGTTCAAGCACAGCTGCGTAACTAAATAGTGCCCTGTGTATTGACCCTGTGAGTCGTGTTCAGATGCACCCTACTTACCCATGCTTTCTCTCCCCCCTCTTCTCACTCCAGGCCCCGGTTAGGAACAGTCATGCACCGGGTGATTGGACTGGGACTGCTGTACTTGGTCTTTGCAGCCGTCGAAGGCGCCATGAGAGTCCTCGGGGTAAAAGCCACATGAGCCTGACCAGAGTGTGCCGCTGTTCTTAGTGTCTTCACTTTCCTCTGTTTAAGATCAAAATGTGTGAGAAAGTCCCAACCTGAGCTCTTTCCAGAGGGAATAGTCTGCTTTTTTAATACTTGTGAAGGAAGAGCCCAGCAGACTGCTTCCTAAAATGGCAGACCGTGAAAGACTGCTGATAGCATCCCCCTTGGACGTAGCTCCGTCCAGAAATGTCTGTGTTCATTATTAGTGGCGTCTATTTTTGCCCTCACATAGTTTAAACTCAGACATACCTTTCTTAATCCTGGACTTAGAATGGGTTGATGAGCAGAACGGGAAGTATTCCCTTCACTCATGGAAGCACTTCTCCTCTCTGTTGCCTCTGACTTTGCCCTGACTGGACTTACTCTGTGGGGAGTCAGAGAGTCCCACAGTGGAGAACCAGGTCATGTTCAGGGAAGACTCTGGTCATGTGGGCAGCAGCACTTTATCCTCTGAGGAAGTGTTGGATTTTAATCTGTGAAAACCCCTAAGAAAAAAGCAAAACCAAATAACTTGTATGAAAGGAGCTTGGGTTCTTAGGAAGCCAAGTGATTGAGAAGCTTACTGCGGTTTACTTGATTCAAAGACTTGCATTTTACCCAAACCACATTTAAATTCAGTGTGTAGATCAGATCACTGTGCACAGAGCAGTTAATCTGTATGTTCTCATGTAACTTTACTTCACATGTTTTTGTTTGACTCCTTTTTTTTTTTTTTTTTTTGGTTTTGAGATAAGGTTTCTCTGTGTAGCTTTGGAACCTGTCCTAGATCTCCTCTGTAGACTAGGCTGGCCTTGAACTCACAGAGAGTGAGTGCTGGGATTAAAGGCATGTACCACCACCGCCCAGCTCTTTGTTTGGCTCTTAAAGGAGGACATTTTTCAGCAGTATTAAAAAGCCTCATTCCATTGTCTTCATACATCTACATTCCATGCCACAAACCTGCTCTTTTTTTCTTTGAGTATGTTTGTTCCTGTGCATAATCATGAAGAATCCCTCATATATGTGTGTGTGTATACATACGTGTGTGTGTGTGTGTATGTATATATATGGTTTTTTGAGATAAGGTTTCTCTGTGTACCAGTCCTGGCTGTCCTGGAACTCACTCTGTAGACCAGCCTGGCCTTGAGCTCAGAGATCCACCTGCCTCTGTCTTCTGAGTGCTGGGATTAAAGGCCTACGCCACCACAGCTGGCTAGCCTCATATATATTTAAGTATACATCTAATTCATAGGAAATTAGTCTTTGCTGAAAAGATTATAGGAAATAATACCCCACATATAAATTCAACATTATTCATTTTAAAGTTTACACAGCAGTTTAGATAGTGGCTGTTTTAAATGTAACTGTTGAAGCAGGTGTCTAATTTATAGTTTGTTTCTCCCTTTCCACATAGTACCTCACCTTACTTTGCCTTTTTTGTGTGAGTGTCCCTTTACCATCAGGGGACATCAGGAGTCTGTTCCTTTGATAGACTCGGCTCTGAGTTTGGGGTGATGAGGCAGGAGATTGAAATGGCAGGTCTGGATGAGATTGGGGCATGGCCAGCGTTTTGTTTATTGCCAGTCTATTTCTAGCGTGAAATAAATTGGTAAGAAATTACATTTGCTGTTTCCCAAACAGATGATTTCTATGTGTTAAACACAATCCCATCAAGATACAAACTCTTCGGTGGCATAGTAGGTGATAAAGAGCGAAATTGTTTTTCTTCAGATGATACTTGTACACTGCAATGAAACTTGAATAAATTTAGGCTTTCCCTACTTTTATCTTTCAGGGTTCTAAACATTTAGCTGTTGTTTTGAGTGACATTATTTTAGCAGTTATTGACTCCATTTTTGTGTGGTTCATATCCTTTATCATGTCCTTCCAAAATGGTTCGTGGTATTATTAAAATCAGATTACTCTTAATTCATAATAATAGTAGAATGAAATATAATTGTGCATTATTGTTTTCTCAATAAAGGAGTTTAGCTAAAGATAAGAAAGTAGTAACTCCCCAGATAGGAATGTCTCTGTTTTCCTGTTAGTTCACTAAACATGTAAATGCTCAATGTACACCCACACAGTGAGGCTTACACAGAGAATATCGTCTCTGCGTTTACAGAATTCACACCTGCTAGAGAGACAAATAGACAACTTCACTGAATCCACGTATCAGGAGAAGTTGCCATCCTAGAGTGCTGGGGTGAGGGTAGAGGTGAGAGGAAAACTAGCAGAAAAGATAAAGACTTCACAGAAATGGTTGAGCACATAGGAAGAGAATTGAGGGGAAAGCATAGTTGAAGTGTGACATTAAAGGGGACAGTGGCAGAATGTCCCAGCTTAGCTTTTCTGCATGTAAATATGGTGGTGAATCATGGCAGATGAGACCATGGGGAAAGATGTGATGACGTGGCTTCTTAGAGATGCTCCCTTCCTTCGGAGAAGGGCAGGGAATCGATACCTCTGGAACTGGATGGCAGAGCTGCAGTAGAGATGGGGGCAACCCCGCCTTTAGCAGTACATCTCTGTCCTGATGCTTGTCCTCTGCCACTGTGTATTTAGAAAGGAGCCTGAGCTGCCCCTTTTGAAATTGCCTCTTTTCTAAAGTAGTTTGTGCTTGGAACTTTTGACAAGTCAGGGACTATGCCCTTGCATTAAGCAGTTGAGCTTTAGACTTTTCATCCAGAAGAATTTTGTAGGTGGGTGTGGTGGTGCATGCCTTTAATCTTAGTGCTTGGGAGGCAGAGGCAGATGATCTCTGAATTAGAGGCCAGCCTGAGCTTCAAAGAGAATTCAGAGACAGCCAGGGCTACATAAAGAGACCCTGTCTCAAAGCAAGTAAACAAAACATGCTGTTTTCTCTTGGGATTTACAGATAGATATTCCAGAGATTTCTTCACCATCCACAGAGTGATTTATTGGGAAAAACTCAGGTAGTAACTGGTGGAATATTCTAAGGAAAAAGCGGAAAAAGTTCTGTATTTTCTGATCCCATCTCTGTGTAAATGTGGGCAGGCCATCTCCTTTGGACAGCATTGACTTGGTTACCTTCCAGTACAGTGAGCCAGGTTGGGGTAGGGAGGTAGGGAAAACAAGATGAGAGGTTTAATTTTCTCAGAGGTCATAAAGAAATCCAGAAATTAAAACTACCCTGGACAGTATTAAGTGGTGACCAGAAGTAAGTTACTCTAATACTCCTTTCCTTTAAACCTGAATTTGCTGAGTTTGCTATCACCTGCTATTTGGTCATTTTTACCACTGTAAGTGAGAAGTAGGTTTCCTGGGTGACAAGCAGATATAAGCAGGGCTGGATACAAAATTGATGCTTTTGGATGACGACCTTGCTCTCTTTGATTCTGATGAACCTAACCAAAGGCAGTTAATTCTGTAAGAATCTTCCTGACGGAAATTCAAAGTTGGTAGCCTTTCTGATGTCTCCCCATGCCCCCCTGTGCTGCTTGGTTATTTGTTTTGCTGTTTTGCTGCAGGCGAATGACTCTGATCTTGTTCTTCTGGCCAGCCTGCCTCTCTCTCTTCTTGACTCGGGCTTGTGCTGGTGGATATCCTTTTCCCGCCTGGCTCTCTCCACCTTGTGGAGCCTGTGCGCTTCCATCACTGCTTTCTCTTCCGCAGGGGGCGCTGGTGGGGGGCGGGGGAGTTAAACTTGACCTAATTAAACAGTGCACTGGTAAGTAAAGGCTTCGGTAGCTTCAAATTTGCTTTTGACATTTTTAACCCCTTGGTTTTAAAGACACATTTGCATTTTCAAACAAGAACAGGTTTGTTTGTTTTATCTGATATGATGAAGGAGTACAGTGTGTTTGCGTTCTGGTAGGATCTCACAGTAGGACCTAATTGGTTAGAGTGTGTTACTGTAGAAGCTGATCTTGCCAGGCATGGTGGTGCACATCTTAATCCCAGGACTTGGAGGCAGGCAGGAGGATCTCTGAGTTTCACACCAGCCATGGCTAGCTACACAGTGAGACCCTTTCTCAAAGAACTTTTTTTAAAAGTAACTAAAATTTAAAAAAAAAAAAAGAAGAAGAAATCCATCTTTACTGTAAAGTATTAGACATGTAGAATGGTTGAAAAATTAGTTTTTATAAAAAGTATTTAGTATGAACAGGAAGTTTTTTTGTTTTTTGTTTTTTTAATGAGACAGAGTTCTTTTGTTTTGTTTTTTTGAGACAGAGTTTCTCTGTGTAAGAGTTCTGGCTGTCCTGGAACTCACTCTGTAGCCCAGGCTGGCCTCAAACTCACAGAGATCCGCCTACCTCTGCCTCCTGAGTGCTGGGATCAAAGTTATGCACCACCACCACCCAGTTTTTTGAAGTAGTTAGTCTTTTAAATAGGTATAAATCCAAAGCTTGCCCTGCTCTCTGTTAGTGTTGGTATCTGGTTCATAAATAAAGGCCGTTGGTCTGTCCCCAAGGAGGTACCTGCCTGCATGAGTAGACACCTACAGGCCTCTACTGACCTGAGGGGTCAGCAAGGAAGTCTCTGTTTGCTCCTTCTGGACAGTGTTAGCCTTCCTTAAGCCTGGGGCTCCTGGAGAGCACCCTCTGCTAAAACTTCCTCTCCACCAGTTGTATTCTGGGAAAGGCTATTGTACGGCAGCTCCCTTCCCATAGGACTTGGCTCAGAGTCCAGGATGCTCCTACTTTACCTGACTAAGCTAGACCCAGACCCTCCAAATACCCATTCTTTACCTCAGGAATGATTAGCTGAACCTTCTGTACCCATTGTGTAATCAAGACAAAATACTAACTTCATCAAACTTCAAGACTTTCCCTTGAACCTACTGTTAGCCTGAGCTCTTTAAAGGTCCTCGTGAGAACTGACAGACCTCCAGGAAAGACCTGTATGTTGTCACTGTGCCCAGCCACCTTTCCTGTGCTTGCGTCCTTCTGTCCACAGTCCTTTTCTCCCTGGCCTTTAAGTCACTTGAAAAGCTTACATTCCTAGTATGCCCCGTCCTTCCAAAAGATACCACTTAAATTCAGGCTTGTTATTTTTGTTAGTTTTTTTAATTTATAAAAAGGAACTGATCGATGCTCTAACTACTCAATTATAGCTATTTAGAGAATAATATAAGAACCAACTAGAACAAGAAAAAATAAGAAAGTAACAGACATGGTGTCATAGGTAGCAAGAGGTGTCTTACCTGAGAGTTTCTGCTTTGACTGTGCACACTGCACTGGCCTATGTCACAGGAACACATCACAGGTCTTCTTGCCTTTTTTTTTTTTTTCAGTCTGTTCATTCATTTCAGACAATGGAAATTTTATATAGAAAACTGTAATTAAATGTAATTTTAGAATGGTATAGATTAAGATACATTTTCTGTGTTTTGTTTTAAGAATTGTTTTTAGCATTGCTGGTTTGGGACTATAGTACAAGATTCTTACTGTGTTTTCTTTTAACTATAGTTTACCATTTTCCTTGGTTTTCCTTAACTAGTTTTTCACATTTTTATAAGTTTGGCACAGACTATGAAGACTCTAAGGCTAAGAAAGAACACAGTGAAATTTTCATTATATAGGCATTTTACAAATACACTCATCTTTGCTGTGCTGGGTAAGCCATCTTTGCCTCTTTCTAAAACAGTCCATTTCAGTATTGTATGTTCTTTCAAAGGTGACTATCTCTGTCTTTCAGCTTCTATAGTGTTTATGGTGTGGACAACAAAGACCTTCAGGATTGCAAAATGCCAATCAGTAAGTAAAATCTTAAGTATTTTAAAATTTAATTAAGTCATTGGCTAGATAATTAAAGTGGTTTGTTGTGGGGTATTTGTACACTGTGTGAAGATGTATTGGTGTGATTGGTGTAATAAAAAGCTAAATAGCCAATGATATAGGCAAATAGGCAAGAGGTATAGGCGGGAATTCTAGGGAGAGAAGGGAAGAGGAGGAGGAATCCAGGTGCGCAGGAGATGCCTGGAGACAGGGAGAAGAAACCAGAGGTACAAGATGGATGAGAGGTAATGCCATGTGATAGAATATAGATTAATATAAATGGGTTAATTTAAGTTGTAAGAGCTAGTTAGAAATAAGCCTAAGCTATAGGCTAAACTTTTATAATTAAAAAGAAGTCTACATGTCATTATTTGGGAGCTGACTGGCAGGACAGAAAATACTTACTACTTATAGCACCCAATCTAGGGCACCAGATGATGTTTATTATCAGTGGCCCCACAGCCCCCTCATTCAGCACCCTGCCAGCCACTCGAGCTGTGGCCTGGCAGGGCTTCTGGTCCCGCTGCCCTGGCTCTGCCACGGCCTTGATATTTAGGTTTAAATTAAGTCTCTTGTTGTATTTATCAATAAGACTCAGAAGTCAAAGGCTGGGGTAAAAACCTGCCAGCTCAGAGAGACTGAGTAGCAACTAGATGACCTTTTTTTTTTTTGGCCAGAGACACAACAAGAGGTGTGTCGTTTTATTTAGGCAAAAAGGGGGAAATGTTATGGGATATTTTGATCACACTCTGACACACCCTAGACTGCCCAATAAAGTTATACCTTGAATCAGGGTGAAGTGAGCAACTGACTTACTGAAATTGGCCATTGAGAAGTCAGTACTTTGGATAGAAAAGATACACAGGAAGGAAAGGGCGGGAACTATAATTCCTCTTGGTTCAGGGATGAGGGAAGAGATGTGTTCTTATGGTGTCTCCGGCCAGAAAACTAGGTCAGCTAGTTGCTACTTAGCCTCTCTGAGCTATCAGGTTTTTACCTCAGCCTTTGACTCCTCGGTCTTACTGATAAATAGAATGATAGAGAACCCTGGCTGCAGGACAGGCAGCCCCGCCAGGCAGTGGCCTGCGTGGCTGGCACAGAACTGACTGAGGGGCTGGGGGGCTACAGACGATAATTAAAATATCAGTAGATTCATGTGCAGCTACTAAGCCGACAAAAAAATGACTGGTTAATTAAATTATTAAAGAATTAAAGTGCTTAATTAAATTAAATATTTAAAGTTACTGTTTTTAATTCTGTTTTTTGTAGAATTTCAAAGTTTAGTTTGTAAAGGTATAATTTTATTGGTTGTTTTCCTTTTACTTTGACCAATTTTTTTGTAGAGATATCAAAACTTTTTTCTTTTAAATAACCTGAAGTTGGAGGTGGATCTCAGTTGGGAGAATGCTTGTCTCACATGCACAAACCCTGGCTTTAATCCCAGTGCCATAGAGACTGTCATAGTTGCACAGTCCTTTAATCCCATCACTCAGGAGCTAGAGGAGGCCAGAGGATCAGAAGTTCAAGGCCAGCCAAAAAATAATAAATATCGGAGCAAGCTCCTCTCAAATTTATTATCCCTTTTTATGAACTTCTTTTTATATATTTGTGCCCCTTTCTCCCTTTCCTTTCTCTGTACCTTTTGGTACAGAGATGGCACCAGGGCATTGCGTGTGCCCTGCTTCACCGAGCTGCACCCCAGCTGGCTTCGTACCTGAGTGGGACTAAACACCTAAGGTGGACTGCTGCTTTGATGTCACACTCTGCATTGGCTTTGGCGGGATGTCCCGTTTTTCATCCCAGGTCTCACTCAGAACCTGTTCTTGAGATCACAGAGTGCCCGAAGCCCTAATCTACTGCAGTCTTAGGGAAGAAGCTGAGCCTTTTGCCATTTTCCCCCTCTTTAATACTTTCTGCTTGAAGGTCTAAGTCTATATTTTGATTTTTTTCCCCTAAATCTTTCTGTTTATGAAGGGAAACATGTTTGCTCTTTAGAAACAATGCTTACAACATAGGTTTCCTTAGAAGAAAATTGTTTATTTGCTAAGAGGACTTGCCAGCTAGAGCGGTCTCAGTACTCCTGTGTACTGTTTGAATGGGACACTTGCACGTTTATCAGAAAATTGATGGTTTATGTTTGGATCATCCTTGTTCTAGGATTGGATGGAGCTCTGGGTTGATGATGCGTTTTGGAGCTTTCTCTTTTCACTCATCCTTATTGTGATAATGTTCTTATGGAGGCCATCAGCAAATAATCAGAGGTAACAACATGGGAAATTACGACTTGGAGGCATTTGACTTCTGTGGTGTTGAGAACCTTAGGAGGCACAGCTCACAGAAAGCATTAGATAATCCAGAACTGTTAAACACGGGGCTTTTTTCTTTAAGGGAAGGAAATGATGCCTTTTCACCCAGAACACAGGAGTGGATGTTGTCTAACAACCTGGTGATCTTTTGCTATTCTATGAAGCCAGATTTTGCTTGAGCTCCCTGAGCATTGTTTAGGCCCTAATCCTGAGCTTTGTCTCTCACTGAATAGAACCCTTCCTTATGAAAGAGGTCTTCCATCAATAGAATCTTTCCTTATGCTTATTACAAATCCTTCCTCCCTAGACCCTTACCCTGAGCACTGTTATCAGTCAGTAGAACTCATTCTTACTGCCGAGGTCCCAGGTGCTTTGCTAGAGAGGGGTGCTTTGCAAGGGAATTTTGATGTTGCCATCCCTGAAGCTTTGTTGTGATAATTGTCACATGGAGACTTTTCCCCCAAGTTGTACTGTGTTTAAATGTGTAAGACAAAGAAGCTTCGAGGTCAGACTCTAGAAGTCTTGACCCAGCACCTGCTAAAGTGATGCTGACCTGAGTTTCATCTCACCTCACTGATCATTTCCCTGCTGGCCTTGACGCTTGCAGGGACCCTGACAGAAAACACACATAGACACTGCTGGGAAGGACTTTGTTTTTATGCAGTTGTATGGTAATATGAGAAGACAGGCATAGCAAATGGAATACAGTAAGGTAAGGCATTAAGCAGTCCAGGAGGAAGACAAAGACTCCGTGAAGAGCTGGAATTTATAGAATAGCTTTAAAATAGCAATAATACAGTGAAAGACTGGGCTGAGAAAGAATATAAATTTGGGGAGAATTGTGGAAAAGTCATGGTACATAGAAGTCCGCAAGGTGTGCAGTATAGTTAGTATGGCAGGTGCAGCATTTTTTTTCCTTCTTTCTTTTTATTTATTCAGTGTGTCTTTCACATCATGCATCTTGATTCCATTCATTTCCCTGTCCCTTTGCATCCACCCTCTGCCCCTGCAATTCCCCCAAAATAAAACAATTTAAGAGGAAAAAAAGTAAAAATCTCCTCATGGCAGCTGCAGTGTGACCCAGTGAGTCATGCAGTAAACCCTTTGTCCATATATTATTACTTGCAAGTGTTCGTTGCAAAGAGTCATTGGTCTGGTTCAAGGCCTCTGGTTTCTACTACACCATCGATGTTGGGCCCTCTAGGACTCTTCTTGGATATCCTGTTGCTGACCTGTGTTGTGGAGATTCTGCATCTTTGGGTCTGTGGGTCAGGCCCCTTTATGTGATCCAGCAGACCATAGATGGGGTGGATGTTGAGTGGGGGGGCCAAGTCATAACCCTGGTTCTAAGCCTGGGTAGCTGCAGGGTTGGTCAGCCCACCACTTCTCCCCTGTCCTCACCACCAGGGTGAGCTTTCCAGCATTGCCTAGGCTAATTCACCCTTGCAGCGAGGGCTAGGGCCAGCTCTCCTGCTTTCACATCCTCGGTGTCAGCTCTGCCCCACCTACACCATCAGGGCGAGCTCTACTGTGTTCAGGTGTAGCCTTCTTATCCCACATGCTTAGAAGTGCTGTGGTTTAGAATATTTCCATAGACTTTACTGGTTAAGCATCCTAATGTGAAATCCAGGATGCTCAGTGTCAGAAACTTCTAGAGCAACTGACCTGATACTCAGACAGGAATACAGTTTGGGATTCAGGGATTCAGGATGGTCAGCCTTTTTTTATTTCAGGAAAGCTGTACAGGAAGAGTGAGGTGGAATGGCAAAGGGCTGAGTACCAGTTCGGAAGTGTGTACTTTCCACTGTGGTGGCCAGCCCCACCTCTCCTGCCTGCCTACCTTCTCCAGGGAGAGAACGATTGAGTTTCTTACGTATCCCTCTAGGGAAGATGAGACAGGCATACTAGGAAGTGTGTTTCCTTCTCCCTTTAATGACTACCAGTCATAGTGGCCAGTGAAGTGGCCCAGCAGGTAGAGGCTCTCTCCATCAAGCCTGCGGACCTGAGTTCATTGCCTGGGACCCCGTGTTGGAAGGAGAGAACCAACTACTGAAAGTTGTCCTCTGACCTCCAATTGTGTGAGCACATGTGTGTACATGAACACACACAAATAAATAAATAAAATAAAAATTTAAATAGCTAGGCATGTTGGGTCATACTTTTTTTTTTTTTTTTTTTTTTTTTTTTTTTGGTTTTTCGAGACAGGGTTTCTCAGTGTAGCTTTGTGCCTTTCCTGGTACTCGCTTTGGAGACCAGGCTGGCCTCGAACTCACAGAGATCCACCTGACTCTGCCTCCCGAGTGCTGGGATTAAAGGCGTGCGCCACCACCGCCCGGCGGGTCATACTTTTAATCACAGCAGTCAGGAGGCAGAAACAGGTATATCTCTGAATTCAAGGCCAGCCTAGGATACATCTTTAAAAGAATTTTTAAGCTATGCAGTGGTGGTGCTGCATGCCTTTAATCTCAGCACTTGGGAGGCAGAGGCACATGGATCTCTGAGTTCAAGGCCAACCTGGTCTACAAAGCGAGTTCCAGGACAGCCAGAGCTGTTATGCAGAGAAACCTTGTCTTAACCCCCCCTAAAAGAATTAAAATAAATAAATTACTGTTCTACACCTTTCTTTTTAAACTATACCTCTGTATCACCATGGATAGATGCATCACAGTAACCAAAGGCTGTGCAGTATTTTATAATGTGAGTGGCACCCATATATATATATATTTATTTATTGTATATTTATTTAATATATGATGTATTATTATTAAATAAATATATTTATTTAATATATTTATTTAATGTATGATGTATTTAATATATATATATATTCCAAAAATACTGGACATTTGACTTTGCTATTGTAGATGTAATTCTGAACAGTTTTATTAAATAAGAAACACAGAGCCAAATGCAGAGTTAAAAGCCCAAGAGGTCAGAGCAGCAGCCAAGAGCTAAGACCAAGACCGCCTTCTTACCCCTCACTGTCGTCCTTCCCCTCAGAAAGAGACCTACTTCCTGTGTGTTTGTCTTTTTATTGGCTTTCTGTTCTGCCTTCTCATTGGTTGTAAACCCAACCACATGACCTCCTCGTCACTGCCTGTTTATACAGACCTCCAGGTCTCTATGGTTGGTATTGAGATTAAAGGCATGTGTCTCTGAGATGCTGGCTGTGTCCTTGAACACACAGAGATCTGTCTATCATGTGATCGGGATTAAGGGCGTGTGCTACCACTGCCAGACTTCTGCTAAATGCCTTGCTATTAGCTCTGACCCCCAGGCAACTTTATTTATTAACATACAAATAAAATACATTTCAGCACAAATAAAATATCACCATATGCTATTATCAGCAGTGTTTCCTGAATGCTTTTGGAGGTACTTTTCTAGTGTACTATAAGGCAAAGGGACCTTTACTTTGACAGATATGGTCCAAAAGACCTTATGAAAGATTATTGCCATCAATGGTGCATCACATCATTTATTTAATGTATGATGTATTTAATAATTAAAATACAAAATGCTTAGAGGATTCTAACATGTAAATGTTTGTTTAAATATAGGTTCATTTGTTGATATGAAAATAGAACATCAGCCCTATAAACACAATGCTTTTTCGTCTGTAAACATTTTCTCCTTGATGGCGAGAGAGAGAGCTCAGTGGTTAAGAGCACTGGTTGCTCTTGCAGAGGACACAGGTTTAGCTCTCACTAACCACATACATAGTAGCTCATAACTCCAGCTCCAGGGCATCTGATGCCCTTTTCTGGCCTTTACAGACAATAGGCATGCAAGTTAATATATTAAATATATTTAATATATGCAGGCAACACACTCATACACATAAAATAAATAAATGTTTTCCTCCTTGCTCTACTGGACAGTTTGTGGAAATCAATTTTGTCATCAGCAGTGTTTGAGAAGGTGTTTGCTCTCACCACCTTTAATGTCACTAATCACATTAGCACCTTTCTTTCATTAGAAAGATGCTGAGATGGGGTGGATGGGAGGTCAGTTATTATCTCAGCATAAGAAACTTGGGCAGTACGGTTTTTATGTGCAATGACTGACAGTGATCAGATTGAAAGGCTCTTTTGTTTTTATCTAGGTATGCCTTCATGCCCTTGATAGATGATTCTGATGATGAAGTCGAGGAATTCATGGTAACATCTGAAAATTTAAGTGCGTGACATGTTTCTTTTCAAATGACTATTGTACATATTTTAAGAGAAATCTTTACTTGAGACACAAAGTCACATGTATTGTTTAAAATTTTTCTTATGAGGACTGAGGAGATGTCTCAGCCTGTAAAGTGTTTGCCTTGCAGGCATGAGGACATGAATTCAGTCCCCAGAACCAATGTTTAAAAAAAAAAAAAAGCCGGGTAGCATGCATGTACAACCGCAGTGCTGGAGAGGCAGGTCACTGGAGATCCCTGGCCAGCCAACCTGGCCTTCTTGGCTGATTCCAGGCAAGTGTAGGTGGATGGCACCCAAGGAACAACATCAGAGTTGTCCTCTGGCTGCACCACACACAGGCACACAGGCACACTGGGGAGGTGGCCCAGCAGTGTTTGCTAAGCACACAGGAGAACTTGAGTTAGGATCCTAGCACCTACGTAAGAGCCAGGTGTAACATCAGTGCTGGAGTGGGGGAGGGAGGGGTGGCAGGGTAAACAGATCTACTGCGGGGCTTGCTGGCCAGCAGTCTTCCTGAAACAGTGAACTGTCTCTAGGCTAAGTGAGAGACGCCACCCCGCCCCCTGAAAAGAAATAAGATAGAGAATAATAAGGGGAGACATCCGTTGAGAGGTTACCCACATGCTAAACAGTGCCTAGCCGACTTGGACTGACAGTATGCACACTGACAGTGCTCAGTGTTCTCAATAGTCAGGGAGACACAGACAGCAGTGAGCTACTGCAAACGCCACAGTGTCAGCACGACTGATAGCCAGGTGGAGAGGATGCCGCACACACCACTTACTACAAGTCATGACAGTGTAAAGTCTCTAAGAGGAGTGTGACATGCCCACATAGACACGTGCATAATTTTAAAAAGAGCTTTTATAAAATATGAAGAAAATAATTTTCATATCATATTTTATACCATAAGCATACCCTGCTGTTTATATGTCAAGCAAGTAAAAATTTCTAAGGGGTGTTGGTGTGTGTGTGTGTGTGTGTGTGTGTGTGTGTGTGTGTTGGGGTGCTAGTGATGAAACCTAGGGCTTCACACATTCTAGGCAAATGCTCTACCACTGAAATAGAGCCCAAGCCTCCAAAGATGTCTTATTTTTGAAATATTGTAAATCTTACTCATTTATTCTTAAACTTTAAATTGGATTGGGGAAGTGCATTTCAGACCAGCTTGTTGTGAAATACAGTTACCAGAGCCCAAGGCATGTTAAAGCTACTCCCCTGGCCAAAGTGGCTACTCCTAACTCTTTTAAAAAATAATCTTTTTTCTTATTAGGTATTAAGTGTGAAGTTACAGAGGAAAGGATAATTTTGTGATCTTTTATATGTCTCTGTGATGTTTTTCATTGTAGCTGAAGGAATAAAACTAAGAGCCTCAAAAACCGTTTCAAACGGAACAGCTAAGCCTACTTCTGATAATTTTGTGAGTATCTGTATTTAGTGGGGTCTCTGTCTAATACCTTAGAGTCTGTCCATGTCAGAGTCACTGACTGTCAGAGGAGCTTTTGCTAAGGTGTGGTGTTATTAAATTAGCTGTTTCCAGGCACCATTGTACGTCAGGCCCGGAGCCGCGATGCCGCTGCTGTCTATTCTCATTAGTCAGGGCCTTTGCTGGAGGTGCAGCACCTGAGGCCTCGCCGCCCTGTTGTGTCTGAGTCCGTGCTGGCCAGGGTTCTACCAGGCTCGTCCTGCATGGTGAGGCTTTGTCTTGGTAAAAGTCAGTGTGGCTTTTCAGCATATCCAAGCAATTTCTTTTGAAACTGCATTAGATATTGGTTGTCACCTGTTGGGAAAAGGACTTCTTATGTCCCGTTCACTTTCCAAAATAGCAGAGTTTTAAAACCATGAAAGCATGGATAAAATGTAGAATATAAGGCAGGGATGAGTTTATAAATTATTTGATTTATTTTTTTATGTATATGAGTATTATTTGCATGTATGTATGTGCATCATGTGTGTGCCTGGTCCCCTCAGGCCAGAGGAGAGAGTCAGAGCCTCTGGAACTGCAGTTATGGCTGGTTATGAGCCACCACTGGGGTGCAAGGAACCGAACCCAGAGCTCACGCTGTAGACCAGACTGGCCTCGAACTCACAGATCTGCCTGCCTCTGCCTCCTGAGTGCTGGGATAAAAGGCCTGCACTGCCACCCCTGGATCAAAGATGAGTCTTAAATACCTTACGTCTGTTGCTGTGCACAGAAGTGATGGTGATCGCAGGGAAGCAGAATGAAGCCTTACACACCCTTGCATTCCGCTGCCTCGGAATGATGCTGTATAAAATGTGTGGGAGTTCCATGATAAGTGCTGTGTGACAACACTGTCCTCAGTTGGAGTTGACAAATTCCCTTCTTTTGACTTCTGGCAATCTGTAAAATGTATTCTTCGAGTAGTTTCATGGTAATTTAAGCTTTTAAAAATCTCTAGTTTTACTTAGCTGGTATTAGAGCTTCAGGTAGAGCACTCTATCTGAAAATTCAAAGCCCCCAAATTTTTGAACATCAACGTGATACCACAAGTGGAAAAACTACTGTGAAACTTGGTTTCCTCTGCTAAATTCTTACAAATACTGTATAAAATTGCCTTCGGCCTCTGCATGTAAAGCATATGCGTTATAAATGAATTTCATGTTTCAACTTGGGTCCCATCCCTATGCTTTTCATTATGTGTATGCAAATACTTGGAAATATAAAATGTGAAATCTAAAACACTTCTGGCCCCAAGAATTTTAGATGAGGGATACTTAAGCTGTGTTAACGTTTCCAACTTGTTAGTATTTTGCTTTTATGTTGCTTATCAGTTTATTAAAACTCAGTAGTCGCAAACATGTCAAAGGATTTCTACTCATTCTTCTAAACTAAGTGTTGTTGGCTTTTGATTAGAAGTTAGAGATTTTACTTTTCATTACTAATTTCTGCCTGGGACCCCCTCACAGAAACAGGACTCTATTGCCTTCTCTCAGCCAGCAAGGTGCTTCCTGCTTCAGTAGAGTGACCCGGGTCCACAGGAAAGAAAAACTTGATTTCTGTTGTACTGTCCTTTCTCTTTTCTCCATGTGATTGACACCTAGAAGTCAGTTTCTGTTAGAAGGAAACCCCTCCTACCCCAGCTGATTGGCCTTCCTTGCCTTGAGTAAGGATATGGACACAGGTATAGACACTCCATTTCAGTGCTTTGCTGAGGGTGGAGTATTGTCCATTAGGGATAATGAGGGGTAGAAGCAAAAAATCAAAGTGAACCTTGCTGTTTTCTATCTTACAAATCTATTCTACGTTTTTATTTTGACTTTTTGAGACAAAAAGAAAAAGAACAGGCTTTTTCCGCCATCTTGGTGCCTGTGGAGGTGAGGGAAGTTCTTGTTGCTGAACGTTGGAGGCAGATTCCTGGGGCCTGCTGGGAACAGGACTTCTAAAAGGGCAAATCTGTCTGGAAGGCTGTGGGGCAAGGCCATGTGTTTGCTGGCTATGTGTGAGGTGTTGGGAACCAGAGAGAGCACACAGCTCTTCTTAAAATTGGAGGTGTTTATGCCCAAGAGGAAGCTGAATTCTACTTGAGCAAGAGATGTACTCATGTGTATAAAGCAAAAACAACACAGTGACTCCTGGAGGCACACCAAAAAAAAACAGAGTGATCTAGGGAGAAGTAGCTTGGGCCCGTGGAAACAGTGGCATGGTTCATGACAGTTTCCAAAGCAGCCTTCATGCAAAGGCCACTGGACACAGAATCCATGTGACGCTGTACCCTTCCCAGATATAAACTGATGAAGAAAAGTAAATAAATAAAAGTGGGAAAAAACAGTAATATACTTAGCTAAAACCAAGATACAGAAAAATCAGCAGTTTTCTATCTGTTTCTGAAACACTGTCACACTTGGTGTGTGGTCACACTTGGTGGGTGATGTCCTGAGCTCCTTGGAGCACGTGTAGTACTAACAGACGCCGTGCATCTGATTTCAGTCTGAATTTACAAGCATGCTACCAAAAAATGTATGCTTCCAGGTGATACTTAGCAAATACTAAATATAAATATTTATTTCTACAGGATGAAGATTTGAAGTGGGTGGAAGAAAATATTCCCTCTTCATTCACAGATGTGTAAGTATCCTCTGTTCAAGTTTGAACCTGAGACTGTAGTTTAAGGGGATTTTGTTGGATGTTTCTCAAACTCTGTGTGTGATGCATGTGTGTGTGTGTGTGTGTGTGTGTGTGCGTGTGCATGCGTGCATGAACATGTGTAGGACCACCGTCACTTCTTACAGAACTGAACACAGCCCCAAAGCCCTTTTCCTGCCTTTCTACTCTATAAGTATTTCAGTACTAGCAGCCTGCAACTAACTACCTCTCTTTCTGGTTACAGTTTTCAGAATCATTTATTTTGTTTTAATTTTTTATTACAGAAAAGTTCAGACATATGTAAAACCATTTTTTACATCCATTTGTATACGTGCACACACATGCTCACCGAGGTTATAACAAAGGTCAGGTGACAAGTTGTAGAAGTTGGTGCCCTCCCTTCCTCTGGGCCCAGTGATCTAATCAGGTCATGTTGGTGGGTACTTTCCCATTGAGTCGTCTCCCCATCCCGACCTTTCAAGACTTTAGAAGGAGTCTGCTTGAGTTCGCACCCCTGCGTGTTATGGGGACTTAGTTTTGTGTCACTGTGGTTTTATTTTTTATGTATTTGCTTTTTTCCCCAGCCTCAAGTTTCTTTACGTTTCATCCCTAAGTACTGGGAATTTTAGGTGTGTGTGCGTCTGGCACATCAGGCAAAGGCAGTGAGTTAAGGAGAGAGCTGGCCCCTGAGTGCCCTCTGATGCCCACACCCGTGCGCCATGCACACACCTGCTAATACGTACAGTAAATAACTACTTCTCCAAACAAATGTTTTCTGTAAAAAAAAAATAGTACCCTTAATAATGTGGTGCTTATCTCTCCTCATTTTCACAAAGGCACGAAATTTGAGTTTTCTAGTGAAGTGGCAGATACCCAGCCAATTGTTAAAGTGAAAAAATAGCCAAGTACATGGGGAGTGGGGTGTGGGGTGTGTGTGAATACTGCTGTGAGTTTTTAACCAACTGCCCATGTGTAGGACTGCCCTTGTCCTAGCTTGTTTCTATTTAAAGTTCAGAGTTTTTAAATAGTTCTGTTAATTTAGACTGCACATTTTCAAAGGAACACACATTCTGGGCATTGCACACATCTAGGAAGATGTCAATGCAGTTTTTAAATGAGTCCCTTTCTGTCATCCGAAGGCAGAACACTGCCAGTCCCCTAAGCCCCGTCCCTCCCGCTGCGCCCCCCTGCTGCCCCACCCCCACCCCCGCTGCCCCCACAGCACTGGCTGTAGAGTTCTTGTGGGATTCACTGTTCTTGTCTCTCTCATTTCAGAGCTCTCCCAGTGTTAGTGGACTCAGATGAGGTAAACCTACTTCTGCTTATTTCCTTAGAGCTGTTTTCATTTTCACAGTGTCTTTCAGAAGTTAATTCTGAAAATAACCTTTTGAAGCAATTACCAGCTGAGCAGGCAGTAGGACACAGCTGGCTTAAGTGTGAAGGATTGTGGGCTAAGTTTCACTGCAGGCGGAAGCAGGATGAAAGATGCTTGGTGTAAATGAAGGGAAGAGGCTTTTCGTGAGATTTTTGTTTGAAAATCTGTGATTTTTTTGTTTTTCGAGACAGGGTTTCTATGTGTAGCTTTGTGCCTTTCCTGGAACTCGCTCTGTAGCCCAGGCTGGCCTCGAACTCACAAAGATCCACCTGCCTCAGCCTCCCGAGTGCTGGGATTAAAGGCGTGCGCCACCACCGCCCAAGTCTGTGATTTTTAAGGCCTCGTGTATCCATTTGTTTAGCTTCTGACAGATGTAGATAATTTATTGGAATAGTTTCTTTCCAGCTTTATTTACTAAATAAGCGTGACATTTAAATAAAGGTTTTGTGGAGGAGTTAGTTTTTGGTCAACTAGACTTTGCAGGGTAGCCCAAGGCAGGGCACATCTTCAGTGTGTGGATTAAAGGGTAAGTGACGAGCCTTGGCTCGTACAGAGGCGGGTGGCAGTTAGCAGGTGGTGTGCACTGTGTTGGCGGGCGAGCATAAGAGCCGGA
This sequence comes from Peromyscus californicus insignis, assembly GCF_007827085.1. NCBI lineage: Eukaryota > Metazoa > Chordata > Mammalia > Rodentia > Cricetidae > Peromyscus > Peromyscus californicus. Next base: position 103,358,401 of record NW_026294595.1, read on the forward strand.
AGGAAGGTGGCTGTGACGCAGCGCTGTGCTCCTTGGTGGCTGTGGAGGAGGGCTTGCCCCGTGATAGACTGCGGGACCTACAGCCCCAGGGATGGCTGGGAGGCTATTCAGTGGTGCACTGTCATCATTTGACATGATAAATAACTTCTTGGGTCCAGTAACAAGAGACAAGTCTCTCGTGTAAGGTCCCTGTTAGCTCTGGTTCTGCCTCTCACAGAGAACCTAAACTCAGTTGTAGGTAGAAGGAAGCTGACCTTTTCCAACCTTGGCTAATAATTGACTTATTGTATTAGAGAGTGTGGGGGCCATGGTTTTTATCTTATTTGATACTTCCCCAGAGTTAGGTCTATTAAAAAGATTAAATATAGTGACTTGTAAGATTAGAACATTTTGGTAGTTCTGGATGTAGCCCCAACAATTGACACTTAACCTTTTTTTTTTTTTTCTAGGAAATTATGACCAGATCTGAAATAGCTGAAAAAATGTTCTCTTCAGAAAAGATAATGTGACTGGGACCTGCAGTCGAGTGATGGGAAAAGCCTGTCTCATCAAAACCGACGGCTTCGCTAGGATACATGTTTTACTGTATTGTCTTGGAGGGCTGTGTATGCAAATGAAGAATTCAGGTGTGGGAGGGTCTGCCACCCTCATAAAGCCATCTTTAAAACTGACTCAGTCAGTTTAATTGCCATTATGTTGCCTGAATTTGGAAATAATCTGATAAGTCTTAACGAGGTGTGCACAGATGCTTGTTAGGTGACAGCTACAGACATGCGCATTTGTGGTCTCTCAGTTTTCTCCAGAACAAAGAATCTGTAGCTGGGTGTGGTGGCACATGCCTGGCAGTCGAGTCTCTGTGAGTTCAAGGCCAGCCTGGTCTACGTAGTCCAGGACAACCAGAGAGAGCTACATAGTGAGACTCTGTCTCCAAAAACACACAAACAGCAAAAACAAAAAAAGACAAAAAGGAAAAGAATCTCTATGAATACTCCTCCCTCTCACCTTCGAGACTGAGTCTCCTGAGTGGTCCGCACAGTGTTCATCTTTTGTAGTGATAATTTCAGTCGATTTTTACACTGAAGTGACTTACTGTTGGAACATGAGCACGCTCATCCGTTTAATCTTGTCCCTTCTGTTGGTGTACACAAAGCTCTTATTTGTAAATACCACCATGCACTGCACGTCGTGGAGTCTGAGCTCGGGAACACAAGTGCACAGAGACGTCTGAGGGTATGTCCAAAGACTTGCAGGCCACGGGTACACATGCTGCTGCTAATTCCGCAGTGACCCCTGGCCATGTGGCTCCCCTAAAGCACTTTCTTCCCAGCCCCTCGGTGCGCTGTTCCTTGTGAGCCTCGTGGGGACTTGCACATTCTCGGTGTTTCTGTTCTGTGATAAAAACATCTAACTATACCATGCATCAACGTGTAATTAACCAGCCCTCAACCATATTTTACACCTTGTTTTGTTAAATTATGTTTATAATGTATGATTGAAAGTTTCTATTCTAATATTTTTTAAATATAGAATGTTCTAGACTTGAAAGGCACTTGAATGTAGTGTGATGAAAATGTGAATGAATGCTCCTTTCATGACCAAAGTTACCAGGCTAGTGGACTTTTAGTAATGAAAGGTGGAGTCTTGTGGCTTTTCTCTGGAAAACTTCTGGCTTTGTGAATTAGAACAACTTGGAATAATTGAGAAAACATGAAAATCTGATGAGGAGCACTTCACCATAACCTGCAGTGATTCTCACTGTGACACAACAACCAAACCTTTCTTTCAAAAGTCTACTGAGTTTATTTCCTGCGTACTCATTTCAGAGGGGTTGGTAGAGATATATTCTGAAGTTGTATCTCTTAAAAACGTGTTTTCCTAGTGAACACTGGGAAATTGTGCGGTGTTGGCTGACCTGGTGGAGAAAGGCCGGTTCACAGACTCACTGCTTCCTGGCACTTCCCAGGGGAGAGTGGCCAGTTCAGCCATGCTGGCTCCATTGCTCCTGCCACTTTCCACCATCGTGATGGGCTGCTGTCCACTCGGTTTCCCTGTGTGCTTGTCCGTTTGGGCTTTGGCATAGCCCACCTTCAAACCCAGTTGTTTGAGAACTGAAGATGCCCTTGGGGGGCAGGGTTTGCAGGTGTCGCTGTGGCCCAGGCTGATGTTAGATTTGTGAATCTCTTAAGATTGCAGGCATGCACCACTGAGGCCCACTTACATTTGTATTTAATGCCCTTCCCTCACGGGGTGAGGCAGTTGACCCACAACCCACGTGCCTGCAGGAGCTACACACTGAGTAGGGTGGGTGTGTGTGTGGGGGGGGTTGATGGCCAGAGAAATGCTTTTGACACCACCTCAGTAGTGTTTCTAAAAACAAAACAACAGAAAACCAGGAAGACAAATGATGCTGCCTGTGGCGTAGCTCCAGGCTGAAATGAACACTTTTCTTTCCATCTACGGAGAGTGGAGTTTCATCTTAACCTCTCTAGAAATATTTTGGAAGGGTGTATGTGGTGTCTGTTGCTTTTAGTGATAATTGAGCAGGTGCTGGTGTTCAGGGCCTGAGTTGAGTATTTCTTGGGGGGCCTTAGCCCAGCATGTGTCCCTGAACTGTCAGTGCAGTTCACAAGGACGGGGAGGTCCCCCAGGGCCGCCATGCAGCTCCTCAGCCTCCTTCCCCATCTGCCCCGAGTCTCCAGACTGTCCGTCTTGGGACTGTCCCAGTGCCCAGCTCAGTTTGTTCAGGATGCTGTTGGATGGGCCTCTCTTTTAATTGATCGTTGTGAGGATAAGGCTCCAGTTTTGTGCTCAAGATTTCGTGTTAGACGGTTCATGTTAGATTTTGATGATGTATGAAGTTTGCTTGAGACATTTTTCATGATTTGAATTAGGTTAATATTTAAACATGTGCCTTCTGGGGAAGTTATTAATATTTCAATAAGAAACAAGAGATGGACATTGTGAGCTTGGGAGATGGTAGGATGCCCCCATGCTTTTCCTGGGTTTTTTGTTTGTTTTTTTTGGATTTTGTTCGGGTTTTTTAACTTTTCCTATCCTGTGGAAAGTGCCACCTCTCCCTCTGGATTATGGCACATCATGTTCGGACTACTATAATGTCAAGATTAGGCTTGAAGTGTACAGACAAAGTTGATTTATATACCCTTTTTGAAGGAGATTTGAGGCTGTTGACCTGGCTGTCTATGACTGAAGCTGAGAGAGACTTGCTAGGTTTTGTCTCCTGTTCTGATACTCATGTCTGTGTGTGATTGACAGCATGCAGTTAGCAATACAAAACACCAAGCCTTACACCTATCAGAGGAAGTTTAATATATGAAATTCTGAGCATACAAATGTATGTAAGTGACAAACCTAGATTTTTAAGGAAGTGTATGTTATAGGACAGGAACTTGATACTGTATTAAGTACTTTAGAACTAGGAAAATATTCATTCTTTGGGGAGAAAAATTTAGAGGTTAAAAATATACTGTCTATTTAAAAAGGTTAAATTATTATTTGGGAGAAATTTCTTTGAATATAGAACACAATTTAAAGAACCTTTGTTTGAAAAAATTGTATTTTTGTGCCTTAATATTTGTTGTTGTTTTTTTTTAATAAATTGCTTTCTGACATTTGGAGATTGTTTTCTGAGATTATCTGTTAGTGCTGCCTCATGAAACTCTGTAGGAAATGCAGACTCCAGGAGATAGCAGGACAGAATTCTTTCAAAGAGCTAAAAGTCAGAAGAACGTTCAGCCTCAGGTGTGATAAAGCAGAACAGAATGGGGACTATTTAACTCAAGCTAATCTAAGTGTGTACACCTGTGTGTGCATTTGTACGTATTCATGCACGTGTGTGTGTGTGTGTGTGTGTGTATGCGCACAAGCGTGAGCGAGAGACCCGTCACCTCTCAGTCCTAATGAAATGAGAGTGCTCATTCATGATGGCATCATTGACTTGGTCTTTGTGAGAATGTTTAAGACCTTTGAATAATACCAATTCTCTTGATGTTTTCAAAGATGTCTGAAAATACAGAAGAAGGTTTCTGCATACACACACAAAGTAAAGACAAGCTAAATGTCAACACCAGACAAGAATAGTGAGTGAACTGTGGCCAGTTCATCTCTTACAGGGTGGGTTCAGCTTCTGAGTGAAAATGAAGAATGTGTGATAACAGAAAGTACATAGATGAAGCATGAACAAGGGCACATCTGCGGAGGGATGAGGAGCACGGTGTTAAACGGCCCCACAGCTTGCGCTGCCGTTGAGTTCTGGTCCCATGACCACAGCTGGATTCCAGCCCTTCAGAAAATTAAAGTCAAAGTTATCTGGGGCTGGAGATGGTGGCTCAGTGGTTAAGAGCACCTGTTCTTGCAGAGGACTTGGGTTTCCCCAGCACCCACATAGCAGCTCACAACTGTCCCTAACTCTGTTCCCAAAGGATCCGATGCCTTCTTCTGGCCTTAGAGCATTGCACACCATGTACATGCACAGATGTACATGCAAGCAAGAATTCAGACACAAAATATGTAAATCTTAAAAAAAAAAAAAAACAGATGGGGTTTTAAAAAGTTATCTGAACCAGGCATAGTGGCACACACTTTTAATCCCAGCACTTGGGAGACAGAGGCAGGCCAATCTCTGAGTTCAAGGCCAGCCTGATCTACAGAGTGAGTTCCAGGACAGCTAGAGCTGCACAGAGAGACCTTGTATTGACAAACAAACATAAATAAAGGTTACCTGGTCAAGTAACAGTTCTGGGTGGTGAAGAGGTGGGAGGAGCAGAGTATGGCCCTGGAGGACCCCATAGTTTATTTCCATCTGTGGAAGCAAGACTACTGCATCCAGCCAGTCAAAGGCAAGGACAGCCAGGAAACTTCAGAGGCTGGACCCTGAAGTGGTGGCCTTTGCTTCTGGGTATGTTGTCTTACAGTCATACAGCCACACCAGTCTGCCAGTTAGTGTAGAAAGTGACAGTCATATGCCTGTCACTGCTCTAGTTCTGCAGGAGACAGACTAATACTAGGTTGTTTGGGGGCAGTGGATTATGGGAGATATGAAGCCCTGCCCCCGTGCTCTTCTGTTCTCCTAATGTTTTTTTAAAGGAAAACACACTAAAAATAAATACATAAAGCACGGCAGTGCCTTAAGAAAAGGTATGTAAACTGGGTGTGGTGGCGCACGTCTTTAATCTCAGCACTCCAGAGGCAGAGGCAGGTGGATCTCAGTGAGTTCAAGGACAGCTTGTCCTACATAGAGAATTCTACATAGAGAATGCCAGCCAGAGTGATATAGTGAGATCCTGTCTCAAAAAACAAACAGAAGAAAACACATGATACCAGAAAAAAAGGAGAAGCCAGTGTGGCCTTAGGGCACAGGAATGAAGCACACCGTGCTGTAAGCAGGAAGGGGACACTTCACAGACATGCTTCCAGGTTTGAGCTGTGGTGCGGAAACAACACAGACATTCTCAGAGGAAAGCCTGAGCTGTTTTGATAACAGCAATAATCTTGGAGGGCCAGGAGTGTTTGCAGGGCTCCAGGCTTTGTTCACTGCTGTACCACCCGAGTTTCAAGGAGGTATATTTCTATAACTCACCCCTTGGTGTAAAGGTGAGCGTCACCCTCCTGGCAGAGCGAAGAGGCAAGCATCATCTAGCAGGAATTGTCTGTGAGAGACTGTCCTCACGGTTCTGGGAGAGGGGGAGTTTTGTTTACTGGCTAGTCAGATGTGAAGGCAATACAAAAGGGCCTGCCTGGTGTGCAGCCTTCCTAAGGCCCCTGAGGTAGATGTGGAAGCTCCAGCTGAGATTGGGCGGTGGGGAGGCCGTTGCTAAGAAACTCCACCTGAAACATTCGAAGGTTGACCGACTCAATTGAAGGGAAGTTGCCCAGGACAAACCCCCCTGAAGTGATCATGGATTCACAGTCAAATCCCTTCTATCATAGGCAGTCCTGAAGCTGAACTCAAAGGAAATAACCTTGACAGTAGTTGCTCAAAATCAGTTTATACACAGGCAGACATACCCAAACTATTCAGCAGGTGGTGCCACACACCATCCCTGAAGAATTTGGTTTTCCTTTCCTTTAACCGTCTCATAAATGCATTTTTCCTTACTAAATGTCAGTCTGCGAATTTGAAGATGAAAGAAAAGACCTTAAATATACTAAGCATACTACATTTTAAAAAGTTTATTTATTTACCTTTATAGACGGGTTCTGTCTACAGAGCCCTGACTGCAAGGGAACTCACTCTATAGACCAGGCTGGCCTCAAACTCAGAGATCCGGCTGCCTCTGCCTCCTGAGTGCTGAGTTAAAGGTGTGTGCCATCATGCCCAGCGCTTGCTACGTATTTAAATGTCAGACTTTTAAAATCTGTTGATTGGCATGAGTCCCTAGGTTCAATTCCTAGTCCCACACACAAAATAATGGAGGAAAGAGCTCTAAAGAGCAGGGTAGCCGGACACAGGTGCTGGAGGGGAGAAATGGGAAAAGGGGGGGGGGGTGGTAGTTTGAATGTAATTGGTCCCCATAAGCTCATAGGAAGTGGCATTATTAAGAGGTGTGGCTTTGTTGGAGTAGGTGTGGTCTTGTTGGAGGAAGTGTGTCATTGTGGAGGTGGGCTTTGAGGTCTCATATGCTCAAAATACCGCCCAATGTCTCAGTCCACTTCCTGTTGCCTGCACGATGTAGAACTCTTGGCTACCTCTCCAGCACCATGTCTGCCTGCATGCCACATGTTCCACCATTATGATGATAATGAACTGAAACTCTGAAACTGTAAACCACCACCTCAATTAAACGTTTTCCTTTATAAGAGTTGCCGTGGTCAGAGTGTCTCTTCACAACAATAGAAACCCCAACCAAGACAAGGGGGCAGAAAGAATTTAGCTGGAAACTGGTGAGGGAGGCCAGTACAAAGGGAGAGAGGGATGAGGGATAAATAACATTAAGGTATTTGAAAAACCCTTAGAGAAGCATAGTTTTATGTTAATTTAAAAATACACATGTGTGTACACATATTAGATGATAGATTAGGTAGATGGATAGAAAGATTGACAGATTTTGAATGGAATTATGCCATTTAGGGTAACAATTCTTTCCTCAAGAACCATAGACCATCTAACATAAACCTGAGTGCCAAGCATAGGAATTCTCCATTCAAACTGTCGGTTGGGGAAATCGAGAAGACTCCCAAAACAATATATGCTATTGCCATTACCCTTTGTTACCTTCCAGAACTTGGGGGTGAGACCTTATTGCCAAAGACACCACACACTTTGGAAACAGTACTTGGATGAATCCCCAGCTGGAACTGACCCAGAAGCCCCTTCCTTGGGGACTAGCTCTCAGAGTATGCAAAGTTGCTGTGCAAACTGCCGAGGGAGAAAAGCAATCAATAGTCCTACCCAGCTGTGACAATGACAGAACACAATGACCTGCATGACAAGATATCCCCAAGGTACAACAGTGGCACTTGTGTCCTGGGGCTAACCAAGAGAGAAGCCACATACTTGGACATAAGGGCCACTCAATAGAGGGGACTTCGTACCTGATACTGTAAACCCAGCCAACTTCATTATGAGGTCATGGACCCTAGAGGAGAACATACTATTACCACTTTCCTAAACAAGTACAATTTCTTTTATAAAAAAATTTTTATTATTTTATGTGAATGGGTGTTTTTGCTTGCATGTATGTCTATGTACACATGCATGCCTGGTGCCCACAGAGGCATAAGAGGGCATCAGATCCCCTGGGACTAGAGTTACAGATGGTTGTTAGCTGACATGTGGGTGCTGGGAACTCAACCAGTGTCCTTTGGGAGAATTATCAGTATTTCTAGCCACTGAGACGTTTCTCTAGCCCCTGATATAATTTCTAGCTGCATTCTAAGTACTTATCCTTGTACCAATAGGTAAGTTAGTTTTTACTCCTCATCAGAGAAGCTTCTTTTTGCAGTAGATAGAGACTATTACAGACATCCACAGCTGGTCAGAGTTCAGAGAACCACTGACCACAAGGTACCCAGCCCTAACTGTTACAGCTACAACAGAACCCATACAATCTAAAACTCAGGAAATATTGTCAAAGAGAGTGCAAAAAGATTGTAAGAGCCAGAGGACCAGGGCACTTGCTATAATATCTCATATATATGGCAAGAACACTGTAAATCTCAACAATATGATTGTCTAAACAAGATTTACACAATAACATGTCAACATCAGGTGACATGCTGTTGGATAGGTGAAATGTCACAAGACTCCACTGTTAGGTAAAGAACTACAAGCAATTAATGGCTCTTGAGAGAAGGATAATCAGTCTTCTCCAAGGATGAACCTCCTGATAGGTCCCAGGTGGTAAGCCTTAAAGACATGTACATACAAGCAACACTAAATGGACCCCACATGTGTATTCATGTGTGTGTATGTAAATATAGATAACAGTAATAATTAAAGAAGAGGTTATGAGGGGCTGGGGATTTAGCTCAGTGGTAGAGCGCTTGCTCAAGGCCCTGGGTTCGATCCTCAGCTCGGAAAAAAAAAAAAAAGAGGTTATGATTTGAAAAGGAGTTGGGGGCACAGGAGGGGTTTGGGGGGAGATAGAAATGTGAAAAACAGTATCATATATGCAATTCTCAAAAAAGAAAGCTAATGTTAAATGGTCTGCTCAACAAAATAAAGAATAATGGTGACATCAGGCAAAAAAGAAAAGATAAAAATGTCTGAAGGTTTGCAGTGGTTTTGAATAGGAATGGCCCCCATTGGCTCGTACATTTGAACAGTTGGTGACACTGTTTGGAAAGACTTAGATGTGCCCTTGTTGGAGGAAGTGTCACTGAGGGTGGCCTTTGAGGTTTCAAAAGACTCAGACCATTCCCAGTGTCCTCTCTGCTCTGTGGTGGATAAGTTGCCTTGACCATGGTGTTTTATCACAGCAATAGAAAAGTAACTAAGACCTCAAAAAAGGTTAAAAAAAAATGGAACCTCAACTTAAAAAAAAACACACAAAACTTGGGAAATTAGCCAGTGTTATAACAACCCAAAGAGTATTTACTCAAGAAAAATGGCTGCTTCAGTAAGAAGAGAAAGCAGGTGATGTTTGGGCTTGCCCAGGTCCCTGACTCTGCCCCAGCTCAGCAGAAGCATCAAAAATACCAGATATCGTTCCCTATACTCCTGAGTAGAATGGGGTTGGAGGTCTGTTGAAGCTCCATTCCGAAAGATTGTCATTACATGTGGAATATCTCTTGTCCGAGTTGTGTAGAACCAACAGTATTCCAAATTTGGGGGGACAGGTTGTTTTGTTTTTGGGTATTAGAATATTTTTACATATCCAGAATGAAGGATCTTGGTAATAAAGCTCAAATCCCAACACAGAGTTCATTCATATTTCATATTCACTTTACACCCATGTACTGATGACGGCAATAGTTATAGTGCACCTTCATTTTGACTGTAACCTATCACAGAGGTCACGCGCGGAAAACCCTGCTTGTGGGGTCATCTTGGCACTCAAAAAGTTTTGGGTTTGGGAACGTTTGGGGGGCCCAAATTCTCAATCTGTATTAGACATATCTGGCAATGCCCTAGATGACTAGAAAGACTTGTCTCATCCCACCAATCGGGGTCTTCCCCCTGCTAAACCTCTTCCCAGCTGATGCTTGTTTCAAAGGCTCATGGGTGCATGCTTTGAGGGCCTTGGTTTTGGGATGGCAACTGTAAATATGAAGACTGTTGGGCTGTAAGTTTACTTCTAAAATAAAAATGTCCCATTAATTACCTCAGGCACCCTCCAACACAGGTTGGAGAGCACCCCTCACCCCACTTTTCATCTGGACAGCACTGTCGTTATGAGAAGAGTGAGGATTTGCTTGTTTTGTTTTGTTTGTTTGTTTAGGCCTATGGTAACCAGGTTTCTCGTGACTGTGATGAATGCCTGTCAGAAACAGTTATAGAGGAGAGCTTATGGTTCATGGTTCCAGAGTTTTTAGCACAATGTCAGGTGGATCCAATGCTTTTGGTCCGAGGTCAGACACAGTGGGAGTGTGTGCAGACTCATCTCGTGGTGGCCAGGAAGCAGGAAGAGATGGCTGAAAGAGGCTGAGAGAAGATGCGTCTTCGCCAGGACATTTCCCCAAAGGCCTACACACATCAACCACTTTCCTTAGCTCCACCCCTTCCTGATAGTCCCTTCATGGATTGAATCCATCTGTGAATTAAACCTTGATTTGGTTTTCTAATGGCCTCTGAATACGCCCTCAAAGGCACACTCAGAAGTTTTACTTATCACCTCGGTGTCTCTCAATCCAATCGAATTGACCGTTAAGACTCAACATCTCAAGATGTGACCATCAGAGGGACATCCCTGATAGTCCTGTCTGAATTCATGGTTCTGCTCCAGTCAGTACCGAAGTCTGGTTCCTCCTGGCCTACACTTCTGCCATTTTGGATTTCTCCTTCCCATGGTCTTTCCAGATGCTGGTTTCATCAGGGACAGGTGGATGAAGGTCTCAGAGGTCAGTACTGGAGGTTAGTACTGGCTTGTTCCTGCTGATCGTTTGCCCGCTGTCCACTCCATGGCTCACACCGTGGCAGTCCTGGTGTCAGCCCATGCCTGCCCGCCCTGCACAGTGGGAGGCTGCACGTCCAGAAGAGGGTGTCGCCTGGTCTGGAAGGGCTTCCTCCACATCTTCCTCCTTCACCTAGCAGGCTCAAGTATGGCATTGGGGGGGCTGAGTTTGACATCTTGGGGAATCAGAGAGGCAGAAGCAGACCCAAACATATGAGGCATGTGTAGTCAGTCTGTCTCTGTACCACCAGGCCCCCCAAATCATGATACAGAGGCTTATTATTAATTATGAAAGCTCAGCCTTAGCTTAGGCTTGTTTCTAACTAGCTCTTATAAAATTAACCCATTTCTATTCATCTACATGGCTCGTGGATTTTACCTCTCCTCCTGCATGTCCTGCTTCCTCACCATCTCCTCTGCTGTCTCCTCCACGCCTAGATTCATCTCCTCTTCTTTTCTCTCTGCCCAGAAGTCCCACCTAACCTCTTCCTTTCTAGCTATTGACCATTCAGCTCTTTATTAAGCCAATCAGAAAGCACCTTGGCAGAGACACATCTTCACAGTGCATAAAAAGATTACTCCACAGCATGGTATTTGCAGGTAGGTAGGGCACTTCCACCTCTCTCATCCCCACCCAGCCTGAAATCCAGCCCCCCTGAGACAAATACTTGAAGTAATTTGAAATATAGTCAACGAGCTGGAAGAAACGGTGTCCTAAAACCAAAGCGCGAGGCTGATGTCTGGAGCCGGAAGTTTCTCCAGTCCTGCCCGGCCCTGCAGCCAGGACGAATCTCTCCCACCTGAGTCCCACAGCCACTTGGTCCCAAGTAAACACACAGAGGCTTACATTATTTATAAACTGTATGGCCTATGGGTCAGGCTTCTTGTTAGCTAGCTCTTATAACTTAACACACTTCCATGGCATTACCAGTCTGTTGGCATCTTGTTGCTCCTTGGGTGGCGGGCTGGCATCTCCCCTGACTCCACCTTTCTTCATCTCATCTTCAGTCTGAATGTACCGCCTAACCTTATCCTGCTCTGCCATAGGCCGATGCAGCTTTCTTTATCAACCAATCAGAGCAATACATATTCACAGTATACAGAAAGACATCCCACAGCAGATGTCTAAACAGGAAGTATTAATAAAAAAAAAATGGCAATTATAGCTGGGCGGTGGTGGCACACGCCTTCAATCCCAGCACTCGCGAGGCAGAGCCAGGTGCATTTCTGTGGGTTCGAGGCCAACCTGTTCTACAGACTAAGATCCAGGACAGGCACCAAACTACACAGAAAAACCCTGTCTGGGAAAATCAAAACCAAAAAAAAAAAAAAAAAAAAAAATGACAATTATAAAAACAAGCCAAGTGGAAATTGTAGCGCTGGAGAGTAACTGATTAATTAACACCCAAGCAGATTTGTTGGACAGAGGAAATAATCAGTGGCTTGAATATTGGCCAGTTTCTGTTACTCTGTCTGAGAAACAAAGAGAATATAATAGAATGAAGAAAACCCACAGGATCTTGGAGACCTGTGTGGCAACAGCACATTTACAAACACACACACATGAACACACCAGGAGACAGAGCACTTACAAACACACACACACATGAACACACCAGAAGACAGAGCACTTACAAACACACACACATGAACACACCAGAAGACAGAGCACTTACAAACACACACACATGAACACACCAGAAGACAGAGCACTTACAAACACACACACATGAACACACCAGAAGACAGAGCACTTACAAACACACACACATGAACACACCAGAAGACAGAGCAGGAAGGAGGCAGAAAAATATTTAGAGAAACAATGGCTTAAAAAATAACAATCTGGCCGGGCGGTGGTGGCGCACGCCTTTAATCCCAGCACTCGGGAGGCAGAGCCAGGCGGATCTCTGTGAGTTGGAGGCCAGCCTGGACTACCAAGTGAGTTCCAGGAGAGGCGCAAAGCTACACAGAGAAACCCTGTCTTGAAAAACCAAAAAAAAAAAAAAAAATAATAACAATCTGCCCAGCTCAGATGATTAATAAATTTCTGTAAAATAAACTCAGTGATTCATACGAAATACAGCATCATCAAATGGCAAAGATAGAGGTAAGATTTTTTTAAATTGTTTTACATTTTGTTCACTTTTTGTTTGTTGTGGGTTGAGGGTTTGTGTGTAAGTGTGTGTGTGTGTGTGTGTGTGTGTGTGTGTGTGTGTGTGTGTGTGTAGGTCAGAGGACAGCTTACAGGAGTCAGTTCTCTCTTTCTACCATGTAATTCCCAGAGATCATGTTGTCAGACCTGGCAGCCAGCAAACACCTTTACCCTCTGACCCATCTCTCCAACTCCAAAGATAGAATTCGGGCTTTAAAATATATCTTTATCTACATATTATTGTTTTAAATATATAATATTTGTATTAATTCATTGAGAATTTTGTACAATGTATCTTGATCGCATTCATCCCCCACTGCTCCCCAACTCCTCCCATACACATGATAGATGATAGATAGATAGATAGATAGATAGATAGATAGATAGATAGGATAGAGAGATTAGAGAGAGACTGATATGTGTGTGTCACATAACTTTAAGTAAACATAAAATAATTTCCTGTGACTTCTTCAACCATCCATAGTGTTATTTATCCTAACACCTTTATCATGTCTGACTCTTTATTATTTAGGATGCCTTATTAACTCTGATAAATGTTTTATTCTCATATGAATGAGGAAAGAGATTTCTGCAAAGAATTGGAGAGTTGCAAGTCCCCCTTAGTACCTGCAGGTGATGAGGTTTAGCTCAGGCCTTTGTGACTCCAAGAACTACATTATCCACAACTGAGCCCACTACTCTGCCCCTTCCACAGACATTTGGACTTCATTGTGGAATGGCATTTGTGGATTTTCAAAGCCTCTCTTCCCTTGGCAGATACTGAATGATGCTTGGTCTATAATTATGACACAATGAAGTCTGGCTTTTTTTTTTTTTAAACAGGCATTCATCTTGTAAGATTGGAAATCGTCTTCAGGGCATGGCCAGCAGCTTCTACTGTCTGTCCTGATGTACACAGGCAGACAATGTCTTCAATGTTCTACATGGGACTGCATGGTTGCTGGCCGAATCTCTGGATATAATGTGTAAGCATAATGTAGTGCCTGGCTCAGGGCCAGGCCTGGAGTTGGCACTTGATAAATATTTGTATAATGAAGGAATTGGATGAAGTCATGGCTCTCCTGCTGAGTGATCCCTCCCTCCTCTTGCCCTGGTATCCCTGGTCAGACTAACATACCAGCTTTGTTCCTGCGACTGTTTGGACTAGCTTCTGAAAGGCTTGATGACACCGAGAGCCACAGACAGATGCGGAGCTGTGACTGTCAGCAGTAAGACTGGGTCACGGATGGATCAGGAGGAAAGCATCACAATGTGGGCACTCTACGAGACCATGAGGGCCTCACAGGACAGCCCTGGAATCACTGTTTTCCACTGTATGCTGCCAATGGCCAGGCATACATACATCAACATAGATTTGTACAACAAATCTTTCTCTTTTAGCCAGGGCTGATGTGGCTTCTGTAACCATAGCCTGGATTACCTAGTAAGAGCCTATCAGCTATAAATAAATGAAGTTTAAATGCTGAGGGGATGGTTTGTGCAGTAAAATGCTTTACCTTGTAAGCATGAGGGCCTGAGTTCGAGCCCCAGAACCCATATATATAAGCCAGGGCGTGGCGGGGCACACTTCTAATCCCAGTGTTTCGGAGGCAAAGACAGGGGGATCCTGGGGCCAGCCAGCCTAGCTTATTTGGCAAATTCCAGGCCAGTGAGAGATCCTGTCTCCAAAGAAAAAGGTGTACAGTGCCTGAAGAATGACACAGGAGGTTGTCTTTGAGAGAGAGAGACAGAGACAGAGAGACAGAGACAGTGTAGTGGGTAGCCATTCCAGCTTTGATCTGGAAGTTCCAACCCCCATTGAGACTTCGGCAATGTCACGCCTACAAGGCGGGGCCAAGGGAGGCGCCTGGGGACCTGAGATCTGGATCGGCAGGCTCTCTCTCTGTTGCGGGACCCCTGGACTGGAGAGGTGGACTGAGCAGAGCTCCAGAGAACACCGCTGGACTGTGATACACCTTCCCCAGACTCCGCGACCTACCTATTCCTTAATTTGTAAGTTACGCCATTAAATAAATCTCCTTTTAACTACGTGGAGTGGCCTTAATAATTTCACCAATATCTGGCGCCCAACGTGGGGCTCGAACCCACGACCCTGAGATTAAGAGTCTCATGCTCTACCGACTGAGCTAGCCGGGCTGGCGTCCTTTTAACTACGTGGAGTGGCCTTAATAATTTCACCAATAAGACAGAGAGAGAGAATATTAATAAAAATTAAAATCCAACCTCCTTCTTCTTTCTTTGCCTTCCCATATCACACAGGAAACCAAGGACATTCCAGCATAGCCTATGTAGCCCAGGCTGGCCTCAAACTCACTATGTAGCTGAGGATGTCCTTGAACTTTAGATCTTCTTACTTTCACCTCCAAGTGCTGGTTTTATAGGTGTGCACTCCACACCTGGCTTGTGCGGTGCTGGGGAGCTAACCCGGGTCCTCAGTGTTAGTCAAGTACCCTACCGACTGCGCTGTACCCTTAGCCCCTCGAGCCCTTTCTCTCATTAAAAAAATCATATTCGCCGGGCGGTGGTGGCGCACACCTGTAATTCCAGCACTCAGGAGGCAGAGGTAGGTGGATCTCTGTGAGTTCGAGGCCAGCCTGGTCTACAGAGCAAGTCCAGGACAGGCTCCAAAGCTACAGAGAGAAACCCTGTCTCGAAAAACCAAAAAAAAAAAAAAATCATATTCATTTTATTTATTTATTATGCACTCTCTCAAACATGATGGCATTCATGGGTAGGGCGGGGAATAACCTGTGGAATTTGGTTCTGTCCTGTGTAGATTCAAAGGATCAAACTCAGGTCATCAGCCTCAGTGACAAGAACCTTTGTCTGCCAAGCCATCTCACTGGTTCCAAAACAGCCCACCAGTTTCCTCAATAGAGAGGAAACAGAGAGAGCAAACCAGCTGGTAGGACCATTTATCAGGCCAGAGGGAAGCCCTAACTGAAGAGCTTATTTTCAGAGCCATCGCCTTTTTAGATTTTTTTTTCTGTATATGAGTGTTTCACCTGAATGTATATATGTGTACCACATGCATGCCAGGTGCTGCAAAGACCAAAAAAGGATGTTGAATCCCCTGGAACTGGAAGGAGGGATGGTTGTGAGCTATCACGTGGGCAGTGGGAACTGAACCCAGGTCCTCTGCAAGAGCAGCAAGTGCTCTAAACCACTGAGCATTGCTCTAGCCACTTTTGAGATAGCCTTGGCAAGTTCTGCTGGTGGGGCATCTGCTTTGGTTACTGCCTAAGGACACAGAGAGAAAGGCAGCCAGACCTCAGAAAACTGATTCTGATGAACCCTGAGCACTAAAGGGAGTCAGCCACAGGACAAAGGTCCCAAATAGAAGTTAGAAAATAGGGACAACAAAAAAGCAAAAGTTCCTGTTGACTTTTAGAAACATTAGAAAAGCAAAAACGTCGACAAACCCAAGGGGCATCTGTGTCACTTTAAGTAAAATTGCCGAAGTCCTGAGATTCCTCAAAGTAAAGAGAGGATTAGGGGGGCTGGAGAGATGGCTCAGAGGTTAAGAGCCCTGGCTACTCTTCCAGAGGTCCTGAGTTCAATTCCCAGCAACCACATGGTGGCTCACAAGCATCTGTAATGTGATCTGGCACCTTCTTCTGGCCTGCAGACAGAACACTGTGTATATATAATAAAGAAATAAATCTTTTAAAAAAAGTTTTCTTTTAAAAGAGAGAGAGAGAGAGAGAGAGAGAGAGAGAGAGAGAGAGAGAGAGAGAGAGGATTAGGTCAAGATGGAATGTCCTGGAAGCACTTTTCTGAGAGGGGACATTTAGAATTGAACCTGCATTCCCCAGGCTGGTCACCAACCATGCTGTCTTTTATTTGCCTTTTACTATAACAAGAGGCAACTGAAAGAGGAAGCATCTTCAGGCTCATGGGTTGAGTGTAGCATCGAGAAGGATGCAGTTCATCTGGCTTCTGCTTTCTCCACTCTTCCTCAGTCGGGGCCCCCAGCCCAGGGGATGGTGCCGCCCCCACATTCAGACTGGGTCTTCTCTCCTAATTTAACCTCTCTGGGAACACACTCTTTGACATGCCTAGAGGTGTGTCTCCTAGGTGATTTCAAACCTCATCAAGCTGACAAAGGAGATTAACCACCAGATACTTTGTTTCATTCTCTTCCTCTGTGAGATCTGGTCTGTTTGATGATTCTGAGAAGAGGGTAACAGGAGAGAAAAGAGGGCTTGCTTACATCTGTCCAGCCTCTAGTGTCCAGTATGCAACCAGAACCAGCTAAGAGTGCTTGGAGGTTGCCGTGTAAATACAGGGTAGGATAAAACTCAAATAGCCACTCCAAGCAGAATGAAACCTTTCATTCATAGGAGGTAAGCGCGGCCAGGAAACCAGTAGTTCTCTCATGGACAGCAGACACATTGGAGACGGACACAGAAACCCATCATCTCTATGTGCTACCCTGGTGTGGCTGCTGTCCTTTCCTCTCCACCTGGACAGTGACAAGCTGTGTTCTGACTAGGTCTCTCTGCAAGACTTTCAAAGCACAAGCATGTGGACTTTGCTCTGCTTCAGGGAGCCAGAGGAAACGGTTCAGTGGGATTTGTTGGGCAGCCAAAGCTTGGGTGGTCCCCAGGCCCCATGCCCAATGCCCCATGCTCCATGCTTTCCAGGGAACTGGCTATGGTTGCGTTTTGAACTCCCTTCTTGGTGTGGTAGTATTAGGAGATGTGGCCTTAGGATATTTCTGAATTAGATCACTATCATGTTGTTACAAAAGAGGCCTTATGTAGGGTGGGGATGACACATGCCTTTAATCCCAGCACTCAGGAGATAGGGGCAGGTGAAACTGAGTTCGAGGCCAGACTGGTCTACAGAACAAGTTCTAGGGCAGCCAGAGCTACCCAGAGAAACCCTGTCTTGAAACCCCCACATACACCTGCCCCCCCCCCAAAAAAAAGAGGCTTCAAAGAGCTCCCCTGCCTGTTCCCACAAGTGAGGATGAAGTAAGCCCTCATCACCACCAAATCTTCCAATAAATACCTGGGTCTTGACTTTCTAGCTCTGAGTCTCAAGGAACACGTTTGTATTGTTATACACTGCCTAGTCAGTGATACTTGGTTATAGCAGCCCTCACAGGCCGAGAGAGGACACCTGGCTTGCCTTTCTATTTCTATTGAAAACAGCTCCAGGTCAGGGACTGTGGGCTTCAGAACCATTCTGTGCAATCAGAGTGAGCTACACAAAACGTTCTTCCAGGGAGAGCTAAGTTACATTTTCCATGGGTAGAGGTCTGAAGCACCTGGCTCACCCACAGCCTGGGTGCAGAGACTTCAGTTTTGTGCCTGTCCATCCCATGGCTGTGACCTACCAGACCTTAGTGAGGTTCTGTTACTGGGCCTCTACCTGAAACTCTTGGGAAACAGACTGCACGCTAGAAGGCAGGCTGGAGATTCTTAGTCACTAGGCATGCGTGCTCCTAAAACCATGGGGAGCACTAGTTTTGAAAATTTTAAGCTTATTTTAAAGTAATTCTTTGTAGCCGGGTGGTGGTGGCACACGCCTTTAATCCCAGCACTCGGGAGGCAGAGGCAGGTGGATCTTTGTGAGTTCGAGGCCAGCCTGGTCTACAGAGCAAGATCCCGGAAAAGGCGCAAAGCTACACAGAGAAACCCTGTCTCAAAAAAAAAAAAAAAACCAAAAAACAAAAAAACCAAAAAACAAACCAAACAAACAAAAAAAAGGAAATTTGGTGTGCTTATTTCTTTCACATGAAGAACTAAATCTTGTCTGAATATCTGATATTAAAGAAAGAGATGCATTTTTGACATTTTTTTCCAAATTGATTGATAGTTTGATATTGTAATTGTCACACCAAGCACACCACCTCACATAAATATGTAGTACAAAGTGGCAGAAAATTTAGTTACGTACAGTAAAACCACTTCACTTCATAACAGAAATAGTCTCGGATCTGAGCCAAGTGTCTTAGGTCAGGTTCATTCGTGTGGTGCCCAGGGACAACTGACCAGCACCACTTGTGGAGACCAGGGACACCTTGGGTTCATTATATTTGATTCTGAATTAATTTTTGGTCTTGTGCTTTTACCAGTTGCCAAATTCAGCAACTCAACTTGCATATTTCGGCCCAAAGTTTAAGAAGACATGTTCTATCCTAGGCCAAGTTTATGAAACCCCTCTTCCCGCCACACTAGCCTTGTGCTCTGCTGTCCTGGAGGAAGGTGTAATCGTGTGGGCTTTGAGGTAGGACAGACCTAAGTTTGGCTCATCAACTAGCCACGTGTGGCTGGCGGAAGCCTGGGTCGCTCCCGGCGGGAAGTGGGGGCCGTGGGCAGTAGGGCAGTCCAGGGTGGGCACCGGCCACCCTTGGTGGCGCCCGGCCTCCTCCCGGAGTCGCGGCTTGGGCGCGCTCCCAGGCGCATTCCAGGCTCTGCAGCCCCTCCTCTCTCGGCCTCCGCCACGGGGCTGGCGCCTCCCCGCGTCGCCCGGACGGTCTCGTGCAGGCGGCTGCGGACGCTGGTGGCCGCCGGAGCTGCAAGAGACCCGCGCATCGCGGGGACTCAGGGTCGGCCAGGGAACAGCGACCTGCCTTCCCCAGCAGCCAGGCTGTGCTGGGCAAGATGGGGCCCGGCTCTCCGCGCGCGCTCGTCCTTCTCCTGCTGCTCCTCGCCCGCCCCGGAGCGCGGGCTTCCCAGGTCAGTGTCCCCGCTGCCCCTCCCGGGGTCCCGCTTCCCGAGGAGGTAACGCCGAGGCTGGGACATGCTACGTTCCACTCATGCGCTGCAGTTGAGGGCTTGAAGCGGAATCTCGGGCTGGGGTTCGTTTGTTGGAGAGAGGAGTGGGGTCCCCCATCTGTCATCGCGACCCGGGAGGATCTGGGCTGCTGCCGCCCAGCAGGGGAAGGCGGCTCCGCGTGGGAATCGCCGGCAGCGGAAAGTTGCCCTGGGACTTGTGAGTCATTGGTCTTTTGTGGGTCTCGGTGAGAACACCTGGCCGCCCAATTCTGTTAGAGAATGTTCTCGCCCTCCAAACTCAGCATTTACATTTCTAACTGAAATAGTCTTGCTGCCACCACACCTTAATCGTTCTCAGAACTTCTTAGTATTGCCCTGGAGGCTCCTCAGGTGGTCTTATTCTGAGCACCTGAGGCCTTAGAGTTGCAATTACATTTTCTTATTCATATGGGCAGCGCAGTTTTTCCTTTCTTTTCTTTCTTTTTTCTTTTTTGTCATTTATGTGTCCGAATCCAACTGGATTTAATTCCTTGATCAGATTCTTCTTCTTTCTTTCTCTCTTCCTTCCTTCCTTCCTTCCTTCCTTCCTTCCTTCCTTCCTTCCTTTCTTTCTTTTTTACATTAACCATTGGAAACTGATTTTTACAATTAAAAATGTAAATGAAAATTCATTTTAGGGACTTGGTATTGCCAGGTTGCTGGTTCCAGTAGCCAGAGCAGTCCTCTTTACCCCTGTGAAAGTCCTGGCGGAGAAGCAGGCCGCCAGCTTCCCCAACCATGCCAACAGCATCATAAACAGCTGTAGGATGTGGAGGGATGCTGGGTGCCTGCTGCATATCAAGATCCTTGCTGCTCTTCCGAGCCTTCTATAAGGCCACACAGTCCGGGGGAGTGCTAGGAATTCTGTCTGACCTCCTGATCCTTGTCCACACTGCATGTCTTGGAGCTAAATCGCTGGGCACAGGCAAGCTTGCCCCAGGGTTACTGAGAAGCCCCCTGGGGTGCAGCAAGAGTTTCCAGGCCTGAAGAATTTGGTTTAGATCAGACCTGCTCATGTTCATGCAGAAGAAGGTAATGAGTGGGCGTCACAGGAAGCAGCTGAACAGCCAAATGGCAGAGGCCCAGCCTGGGGCTACAGTGAACCCACCCACAAGAGCAATGGGATCGCCCCAGTTTTGCAGATTACAAAACCAAACTAAACCTTCATCCCATGCCCAATGCCAGAAGCACAGAAGATACATCTCTAATGGGCTTCTCCAGCCCAGGCTGCAAAGGGGCAGGACGTGAGAGGAGATGTTCCAGAGATCCACCATCTCCTGGTCTCAGCAGGCTTTGTAATCGGGTGGGCATCTGTCACAGATTACATGGGAAATAGTGGGATCAGGGCAACTGGTGAATCTGGTGCAGAGGCGGCACGGAGCTTGCCTCAGCGGGGACATGTTCCCGAGTTACTGAGATCTAATCCCTGCCCTGCCCAGGCCAGCTTTTCTCGTGCCCTTACTGCTCAGTATTGCCTTCTTTATCGGCAAAACACCTGCTGCAGGTGAAGTCAAAGGAAGCAAAAAGGATCAGCCATAGATGTCTGTTTCAAAGTTCTAGTGAAATTAAGATGGGCGGTGGTGGCACATGCCTTTAATCCCAGCACCCAGGAGGCAGAGGCAGGCAGATCTCGAGTTCGAGGCCAGCCTGGTCTACAGAGTAAGTTCAGGACAGCCAGGGCTGTTACCCAGACAAACCCTTTCTGGGGGGGTGGGGTGCGGGGAGGAGGTTCTAGTGAAATTGACTAAGTTGGAGCTACCTTGGCCTTCATGCTCCAGGCTGGGCAAACCCAAGGAATGAACCACAGGAAGTCTCCGTGTTACCTGGTTCCTTCTCATCTTTCAGATCTGTGCTCTGATAAGCACATCTTTGCAGAGGCTTCCTGGCCCCCTGCTCTACATAGATTCCTCCCTGCATCTGGGTTTTTTTTTTTTTTTTCCTACCTTGGTCTCCTGAAGGGCAAATCAACACTGGCCAGTGCCAGGCAGTCTCTGGGTAGATCTTGGCTGTGCATAACATGACCCAAGGGACTTCTAGAAGCCCTGATAGCAGCCTTACCTCCAAAGGCAGCTTCAAAGTTTGGGTGGTCCAGGTTGTATCTCAGGTAGGGCTGTTTTTAAAGACATCCCTCGTGATTCTTACAGTGAAGATGCCTGAGACCCAGAGCAAGCCCAGCTCTCAGAGTCACAGTGTGGAGTCAGTTACAGCTCAGAAGAGGTTGAGGTCAGGTTGAGAATTCACAGTGGACTCAGTATGGGACTTAGAAACTAAAGTGACATGGTGTACTTGGAGTCTACCTGACAGTATAAACCCCGAGGCTCTCAGATCCAGCGATGAGACCTGCCGGCAAGCAGAAAGAACGGAACTTACCCACAGGATCACCTCTTTAATGGAGGAGATTGGCTAAGATGGGCAAGGGATGTCACCAGCAGAAGCCAGAGGGCCACCAAGTGGAGACAGTGTGAGCTCCTATGGAGAAGCCCTGTCCAGGGTTCCTCTTTGTCTGCAAATGTTCTCATTTTGCTGTCTTTTGTGACATCTAAGAGTGACATTATAGGTGTGTATCTGTGTGAGTGTGTAAGTGCATGAATATGTCTGTGAATTCACAATTGCCTTGTGTGTGATAAAGATGAATGAGTGTTTGCATATGTCAGAGCATGTGAGGAAGCGTGTGTTATTCTGTGTGTATATGAATGCACGGTTGTGTGTATGTATGGTGGTGGGTATATGTGTGTGCATGAGTGGAGATATGTGTGTATGAATGTGTGTACATACGTCAAAGTACATAACTGTGTGTCACCATGTGTGTATGTGGTGAAAGCATGGCTGTATGAAATGGTGGTGTTCTGGTTTGCCATCTATGGCTGTGATAAAACACTGGTCCAAACCAGTTTGGTGTCATTGTATTGGCAAATACTGTCCAGTTTAGGGATGAACACATTTCATGGGTTCACCTATAGAACAACATCCGTGGTGTCATTTCTAGATTTTGGCTATCATGAACAGAGCATCATGGGTCAGGGGAGGGAGCCGGCTCGGCAAGTAAAAGCAGTTGCCATTTTAGGCTGAATGATCAGTCCGGCATGGTGGCACCCTCCTTTAATCCCAGCACTCGGGAGGATCCCTGTGAGTTCGAGGCGAACCTGATTTACAAAGCACATTTCAGGATAACCAGGGCTGTTACACAGAGAAACCCTGTCTCAAAAAACAAAACAAGACCAACCAAACAAAAAAAGGTTGGGTGATCTCCACACACACTTACACATACGCACACACACACACAAAAGCTTCACACAGAATTTTGCATAATATAAATTTTCTTTTCTCTAGTGCTGCTTTGTAAGTGTGACGATAGAAATTCAGGTCCCTGAGCCCATAAACACTGGGCGGGTGTGGTGGCTGGCTCCCTGATGGCCTCAGCACATGGGAGGGAGAGGTGGGAATCTTCAGGGTAAGCGGATAGCCAAAGGAGCCAAAGTGGCATGCTCCAGGTTCATCAAGAGACCCTGTCT
The DNA here is from genome assembly GCF_007827085.1 of Peromyscus californicus insignis. Classification (NCBI taxonomy): domain Eukaryota; kingdom Metazoa; phylum Chordata; class Mammalia; order Rodentia; family Cricetidae; genus Peromyscus; species Peromyscus californicus. The sequence goes on from NW_026294595.1 coordinate 103,381,427, forward strand.
CAATATATAGGATGGAGAGCGACTAAGGAAGACACCCAAGGTCAACCTTGTACCTTGCACACACACAACCGCGTGCACGCACACACACACACACACACACACACACACACACACACACACACACACACACTGATTCAAATGGTGTATTTCTAGTAGATAGCAAAGCAATGGGCTTTTTGTGTTGACTTTGTATCTTGTTTATTGTAAAGATGAAGACAATGATGATGATGATGATGATGTTGCTTGACACCTGCATTTAGAACTTCCTGTGCTGGTTCACAGGGGAGAGGACATCTTAGTCTGGCGCCAGAAAACACTGTGCTTCCCAGCACCAGGTGTGGTGCTAGCTCTAGGTGTGTGGTTGCCATGGGTGTGGACAGAGAGTCCTCCTCATTCTGCCTCAGTGTCACAGAGTACTGACCAGCAACAGATGTTGAGTTTGAAACACATTTTTTTTTCCTGCCTCAGTTCATGTAATCCTGTAGTTTTTCAGTCCCTTGAAGAAACTGGGTAGAATTGGTGTCAGTGTTTGTTTGTTTGTTTGTTTGTTTGTCTGTCTGTCTGTCTGTCTGTTTCAAACAAGGTTCCTCTATGTAGCCCTGGCTGTCCTGGAGCTTGCTCTGTAAACCAGGCTGGCCCCGAACTCAGAGATCTCATGTCTCTGCCTCCTCAGTGCTGGGGTTAAAGGCGTGTGCTACTACACCCAGCCTTGGTGTCAGCTTTTGAAATGTGTGGTAGCACTTGCTGATGAGCCCCTGGAGGCCTGGAGATTCTTTTTATGGAAGATCATACCTACAAATTCATTTCCTGCCACAGAGCAGAACCATTCCCGTTGGGAAGTGTGTTTCTCTCGAGAAATTAGTAACTGGGCATGGTGGTACACACCTGTCATCCTAGCAGTTTGAGGCCAGCCTGGGTTACACAGCAAGACTCTTCATTAAAAGGTAAAAGAAATGAATTCCTAACTCCGCTCCCTTGAATCAGCTCCTTGAAATATAGGCCACTCTGTATGTCTAAAACAGGTAGGCACCTGTTTGTCACCGTATGTCACCACAGGTGGGCACTTGGTTCCATGGTCACCACAGGGCCAGGTGGTCTGTTGTGGTTAACTTCCTGTCTTGTCTAACTTTCTGACTTTCCTGGCATGTTTCCCCTCAGCTGAGTCTGTCTGTCATGGACGTTGCCATGACTACTTCCTATTGCTCTTTCCTATTAGCCATTCAGCCAGGCTGTCTCTTTGGAGGCCTGTGCATTCCGGCCCTCTACTTGGGTTTGCAGGGCTTGTGGTCCTTCCTGCTGACCTGGGGACTTGAGGACAGGGCCTCTCTGCTCTCATGAACTTTTTGAGGCTCTGATCATCCTCCTCCTTGGATTGCTCCCTTACATTTTGAGCCTGTTCTTATGAAAATTATTCCTAGCCCATGACTGCTGGGCCGGTCAGACTGTTCGGCTCTGCAGGCATCACTCGTTCTTGAGAGTGGGTTTGGAGGCTAGCAGAGGAGCACAGCTACACCGATAGATACCCTCGAGTGAAGACTGGTCCTCCTCTGTTGAGGAAGGCTGTGCTTGATTAGTGATGTCTGCTGTGGTCACAGCACTAGGAGATTGTCAGCCCTTTAGTACAGGGTTTTAGACTAAATCTATAGAAATTAATTGAAAACAACATGGTCGTATGGGCCATCCAGATCCAAACCGGGTGTGCCATGAAACAAATATTTGGTGCCTTTGACAGTTCCTACAGTAGAAGCAAAACAAACAAGGACCCTGAGTTTGAATAGGGCACTTAGACTAGTATGGGCAGAGCAGGGTGGCAATCTGAGCTGGGCTCAGGTGGGTTGCCCTGATATTTGGGTCCGACTCCACTCCTCTGGATATGGCTTGCTCGTTCTCTAGGATCAGCTGTCAAGTCAGCTAGTGGGGTGGTCTGTGGATCTTCTCTAGGATATCATGGCTCTGTTCCATGAGGCTAGCTGGAACTTCTCTCACGGAGGTGGAGGACCAAGACTGAATAGAAGGATACAAGGCTTCTGGAGAACCAGCCTTGGATGTGAGCTGGTGCATGACTTTCTCTGCCTTTCGTTGGCCAAAGCCAGCCTAGGGGTGTGTGTGTGTGTGTGTGTGTGTGTGTGTGTGTGTGTGTGTGTGTGTATGTGTGTGTGTGCATGTGTGTGTATGTGTGTGTGTGCACATGTATGTTTGTGTTTCTTCTATGATAGTCAACTGCATGGACCACCCTGTGGGCACATATGTGCAAAACAGATTCCCCTCTTTTTGAGGAACTTCAGAGTCCCTTTGTAAATGAAGTGGGTGGGCTGTGGTCATTCTTGCAGATGATCCAGCACTGGGACCCAGAGTTTACTTTCCACAGCACCCGTGCATCTGGAGGGTGGGCTGAGGCTGGGGTGAGCCACACCTCCCATTTTCTCTAGCAGCCCTGTGTGCGCATTCTGAAACATGGCCTGTGGCCCATCAAGGGCAGTCAGTCTTGACTGCTGGGAAGAAGGAGCCATCTTTGCTCCCAGGGCTGGAAATGGAAGTAAGTGTTGAACTGAGCCCTGGGAGGCTTGGAGGAGATGTAGGCAGCCATCTGCATGGCTTCTAAGGAGGCCCTTAAGGAACTGATGTCCTCCATACTGGCCTACTTGACACAAACTTTAATTCTGAGGAAGACCAAGCCAAGACATTATGTTGTCACTTCCCTTGATACCTGGGCTCTGTCTCTGCCCTGATAGGCTTGCTTGGACCTGCCTGTTGGCCATTTGCCCCACGGAGGATGTCATTGCTCAGGCATAACTGTTCACAGAGACCTGATCATTCTGATCACCACCCAACACACACGTTTTTTAAATTTTGAGATGGGGTTTTTGTGGCCCATGCTGGTCTTGAACTTGTAACCTTCCTGCCTCAGACTTCTACATGCTGGGATTATGATCTCTAAGTGAAAAGGGGCAGCTTATGCAGGGCTCTGGGGACAAAGGCAGAGTGGGTAAAACTTTTATATCCTTTCACATTTTCTTCCAGAAACTTCCATGCTCTCAGTAAGCTCCTAGGACTTGTAAGAACAGGACATCTAAATAAATAAATAAAATATAGGATCTTCTTATGTAACCCCTGGCAGGCCTGGACCTCATTTATGTAGACCAGCCAAGCTTCTAACTAGAAGCAATCCTCCTGCCTCTGCCTCTTGCTGAGATTATAGGCATGCACAACTGCACATATTTTTTATTAAGGAAAAATAGCACCCATAATTTGACGTCACTCAAAGCCACCAGTTTAAGAAAGTGAGATGCACGTGCCTGGGGAAATCACCATTTGTAGGAATATGTGCATCCAGAGGAAGCTACTGGGCATGAGACTTGAAGAGCCAGACTTGGGCTAGGGGTGAGCAAGATAGGCAGGCAGATAGGCAGGCAAGTAGACAGATAGGCAGGCAGGCAGGCAAGCAGATAGGCAGGGCAGGTAAGCAGACAAACAGGCAGATAGGCAGGCAGATAGATAGGCAGGCAGGCAAGAAGGAAGGAAGGAAGGAAGGAAGGAAGAAAGGAAGGAAGGAAGGAAGGAAGGAAGGAAGGGAGGGAGGGAGGGAGGGAGGGAGGGAAGAGAGGGAGGAAGGGAGGGAAGAAGGGAGGGAGGAAGGAAGAAAAAGAAAAAAGATTGGTTGTAGACAAGTACAGTCATTTACAATGTAGTGTAAAAACACATTAACATGCTGGTGTCATGTGACCATGCCAGTATCACCCTAGAGCATCTGTCCCTGACTTAATGAAAAGAATGCATGTCACTACCCACAGCCTGGGAGCTTAGCTTGCCACCAGGACAGGCAGTGTCCCAAAAGGCAGCAGGGCCCAGGTGATACCGACTTCCTATGGTTGGCCCATGTCCTGTCCTGCACAGCCTTTTCCTGGCTGGGTACTGGGGCAGGTTTCTGCCCCCGACACTTAGCTTCCTCCTCTGAATAGTGATGACAATCGATGTTCCTGTCTCATGGGGCATGGTGAAGAGGAAATGCATAGAAGAGAAGACATATGTCGCGTGTTTGGCACATGTCAGGAGAGAAGAATGAGCTCGCTCAGCTCCTGCTGTCACACAGCTTGCTGAGCCGTGAGAAAGAGGAGGAGCCAATGTTACTGTTTCCATGACTGAGAAAACAAAAAGGACAGTTTGGGTATGAATATAAAATCACCAACAGTCCACAGGGTACAAATTAAAACGGCAGGCTGTGTGTGTGTGTGTGTGTGTGTGTGTGTGTGTGTGTGTGTGTGTGTGTGTGTGGCACAGTGGTAGACACCTGCCTCCTGTGTGTGGATTCCATCCCTGGCACCACAAACACAGGGAACCTCAAAATGCCCTGGGCTCTGGCCCTCAAAGGGAGACTTCCAGCTGGAAGCCTTTGATGATTAATTTTGTGTTAGCTTAGCTAAGCCATGGCTTCCCTATATGTCGCTGGGAAAGTGTTATTTAGATGTGATTAACATTTACATCAGTGGCCTTAATAAAAGAGATTACTCTCCTTAATGTTGAGTTTTCATCTTATGCAAATGAGGAGGCAGTTCTTCCAGGCTGCCTTTGAAGGTGCAAGAGCGCCATAGACTCTGGCCCACAATTACGGGAGCAGATGAGCTCACCTCATCTCCCACATCTCTCTCTCTTCCTCTTTCTCTCCCTCATGAGTGTGTGTAGGAATGCAGATCTCACACACACACACACACACACACACACACACCAAGGGCTGGGAGAGTTGGCTTGGTGGTTAAGAACACTTTCTGCTCTTGCAGAGGACCTGGGTTCAGTGCCCAGCACCCACATGGTGGCTTATAACCATCTGTAACTCCAGTTCCAGGGAATCCACCTCCCTCTTCTGGTCTCTGTAGGCACTGCATGTTTTTTGTGTACAACATACATACCAGCAAAACATCTATACATATCAAATTTAAAAATAAATCAATCTTAACAATAAGAATATGATATATATCAAATATGTATGTTATACCTTAGATATTAAACATATCCTAGCGTATTAACTATGTGGCCATGTTCATTTCCTATTGTCTCTGCTTCTCTGGAGAACCCTAATGCAAGGGCTGTGAACAGCTCCTAACGTGAAATCTCTCTCTCTCTCTCTCTCTCTCTCTCTCTCTCTCTCTCTCTCTCTCTCTCGTGTGTGTGTGTGTGTGTGTGTGTGTGTGTGTGTGTCTGTGTGTGTGTCTGTGTGCGCGCGTGCGCATGTACATGCTCAGTGGAGGAGTTACAGCCTTTGACTTGGTCTAAAAGAAAAGCTCTGGAGAAAAGCAATACAGGAATTTGACCATGACTCAGTGGTGAGGGCCTCGAGCCTTGGCTTAGCAGGCCCGAGTTGGCAAGTGCGCTCTGTCCTCTCTGAGACCTAAAGGCACCAAAACATCTGTGTTTCCATTAAGAATATGCTGACGAGACACATAGCTGTGGCTTAGGAGAAAGGAGCATGAGAGGCAACCCCTCCCAGTCTGAGGGGTCATCTGTGGCCACCCGAGAGCCCAAGACTCCATCAGCAAGGTAACTCTGGAAATCGTTACCACGCTAATACACATTGGCATTGTGAAGAAGACCTCTCAGCTGGCTACAGAAAAGCCTCAAGGACCATCCAGAGCTCTCACCCCATACACCCTGCCTGTGGGAGTCTTGACAGTAGACTCTGGGTCTTGACTTTATCTATAAATTGAGCCCGATAACAAGGAGGCTGGTGGGATGAGAGGGAGGGGAAGGGCTAGGCCTACTAAATTCTGGGATGGGGACAGGTAATCTTGGGGTCGTACACAATCCTTAGCTGTGGCTGCTTCAGTCAACTGGTGGGATCTGGGTATAAAATGTCTGCAGACTCATTTCTCCTGGTTGCTTCTCAAAGAAAGAGGAACATGGTGAGTTCTGAGGGGCTTTGAGCAAATACTGTGGGAGAGACAAGTATGAAAGGGTGAACAAGGACTTCCCTGAGGAGGAGAGGGGAGATGAAATATTTGTGTGTGTGTGTGTGTGTGTGTGTGTGTGTGTGTGCGTGTACACTTGCTCGTGAAAGCCAGAGGAGGACATCAGGCACCCTGCTCCATCACTCTATACTGTACTCCCTTGAGACAGACTTTCCCGGTGAACCTAGAGCAGGGTCAACTCCGGTGACCCTCCTGTCGTCCACTCCCACAGCCCTAGGGTTACAAATGCATTTACCCATGCCCAGCCTTTTACCTGAGTGCTAGGCAAGCATTCTTACCCATGGAGCCATCTCTCTAGCCCCAGACAGAGTATTCTCATCACTCTCTAGACCCTCTTGGCGCCTCTGCCTAGTTCTCAGCACTGACATCATATTATAGAATCATCTATGCCTGAGAAGAGCTGATGGTATGACCCCGCTCCTCAATGAAGGCTTCATATCTGTCCACCCTGAGTCTGGGTTTGAGTTAGGTGAAGTGCTGTCCCTTTCAAGAGTAGCATAACAACAATGAGAAACCCTAAACCAGGCATGGTGGCCCACGCCTTTAATCCCGGCCATCAGAAGGCAGAGGTAGGCAGATCTCTGTGAGCTCAAGGCCAGCCTGGTCTACAGACCAAGTTCCATGACAGCCAGGGAAACACAGAGAAACCTTGTCTCAAATAAAAAAAGATAAAGTCTGGTCTTCTTATGGAAGAATTTCCCTGCCCATCTTGGTTTCACCTTAAATGTTATTAAAAAGTAATAGAGACACTTTTCTCACGGGTTCTTGTCAGTGGCATAAGCTGGGTCTGGAGCCTGTGGTTTTTGCTGTTTTGGTTTTCACTTTTGTTTTGGTGATCATCAAACTAACGACCTTGAACCTGCTCGGTAAGAGCTGTGCCACTGTCCCGTCCTTCCAGCCTGACAGCTAGGGACAGATGCTCACATCAACCAAGGGAATCTCTTCAAGAAAAAGATGAAAAACAAACCTCCAGAACCAAGTCCGAGTATTTGGTCCGTCGAGGGAAGTAACACTGAGTAGGAAGTTAACGTTGGTGTCTCTTTGTTTGGATCAGTTTTGTGTTTTGAATTGATTTTCAAGGTGGATGCTTTCCCTGAACAAGTGAAGATGATAGATACTGTCTCAGTTTGAAAATGGGGACCGTTTGGACCCTTTATCTTCTTCCTCCATGACCCACTTGTCCCCCAAACTCATGCCTCTTGAGCACTTGCCCTGGCTGAACAGGGGTTCCAGCCCCATCACCCCATTCACAGGCGGACTTGGTTCTGGATTGGGGAAGCAAATTCTGAGCCTGGCTCCCACCAGCTCCATGTTTAACATTTTGGAATTAGAGACCTGCCTGGTTAGTGGCAGCTGCGGTAAGGACCCTCGGACTCCCTGTGGAAAGTACTCATTCCCTCAGCCCCTGCCTCTCATCGGCAGCACAGCTGGCCGAGAGCACCTGAGATCTTCCTTACACTACCTGACACAGGTCAGACAGGGGTGTGTGTGTCAGAGAGAGCCTTCCGCCTTCCTTGTTGAGTCACCACAGACCTTCCAGCTGGCTCCCTCTTCGCCTGTGTAGTCAGCACTGCTAGGTCACGCCCCAGGGACAGTTGGAGGGGTGAAGCATCTGGTGGTAGTTGTCCTTAGGGGCAGCTCTGAGGCTAGAGAAACCTGGCTGCCCAGTGGCCACATGGTAACAGGCCCTTTCCCCCTTGTCACTACTTCCTGGGGCCCCAGGGCTTCACTCCAGCTTCCCATGCGTTCGCCTTTCCCAGCAAAGCGTCTGGCATTGAGAACTCTTCCCTTCAACACCGAGCCCTTGCACATCCCTGGACCCAGCAAGATCCCTCCCACACATCATGACCTGACATCTGGGTGAGGAGAGGTACCTCCCCACACTACTACTTCCTGTCCCAGTGTTAAATCTCCAACTTGCACAAGAGTTAAACATTCACTCCAGGGGTGTTAATTCCTAGTGTAAATTCCAGAAAAAGATCCCACCACACAGTGTTATGTGAGAACAAGTAAGTCTGCTCCTTGGGGAAGGTTGGAAGTCCCAGGTGTCCAGACTCTACCACTCACAGATTACAGGATTTGAGTCAAATCACTTGACTTTCAGCTTCTGTGTGACATGGGAACTATCATAATCCTAATAATAATCACAAGTAGAGGCTGCCTTCTCCACACGTGGATGCCAGCCAGCTGCCAAGCAGCCTCTGAGCAAGAGAAGCGTGTCTTTATCGGCAGAAACACATCCCAAATGGAATTGACACAAGCCACAAAGACATCCGTTTTCTTTTTTAGCACAGGAAGATTAGGTGTGGGAGCTCAGGTCTGGGGGAGTTGGCCACGCAGTGCCAGGCAGGTAAGAACTGGTCATCGCCCAGATGCCTGGGACTGGAGTGGAAAGGATGGCCAACAGTGGGGGAGTAGAAAAACAAACTTCTCTTCCCGGTAGTTGCTTTTGGGGCTATGCTTCATCAGGCCCCGGTTATGGTGGAGGCCAAGGAGCCCCTGTGGATTAACGAGTTCCAGGGGCAACTGGGAACTCGATTTTGTCAAAAGCGTCCATTGACTCTAGCCCATGAGTCATGCGTTTGGTGAAAAGAAGGTGCGGCGGCGGTGGCGGCGGCCTGGCAGTCTCTCCGGGAGAGTGGCCCGTTGTGACCACAGCGGCTCCACCGAGAGGTTGGACACTGCCCAGGCTCTGGAGGCCACATACCTCAGCTGCCCAGCTGCCTCCCCGACTTGTACGCATTTCTTTTCATTATAAAACTTTTACACGGGGCTGGGGACATGGTAAAGTGCCCACACAAACAAGAGAGCTTGAGTTCAGATCCCCAGCAGCCCTGTGAAAGCTGGGGAGGCAGAGGCGGGAGCATCCCTGGAGTCTGCTGGACAGCTGGTCTACTGGAACCAGTAAGCTCTATGGTCAGTGAGAAAGCAATTGAGGAAAACATAAACATCAACCTCTGGCCTCTACATATGTCCACTTGCACACACATGGCCACACACATGAACATATATACACACTACAATACACACAACTGATACTTGGGAAAGAGCCCCAAATAAACAATGATCCATGTCCCTAAATTTGCATCATCACAGTGTTGATGTATTGCCTTTCCTCCTGTGCAAGTAATCCAAGCCAGGTCAGGCAGATTACGCTTCCTGACATACAGTTCCCAAATGAATGAGAATGACCTTGGGCCAGAATCGATTACCCAAGGCTAAGGGCCTTTCTCCTTCCTGGATACTCCCTTTCTTGCCCCCACCCACGGCTCTTTTTAAGATTTCTTCTATTTCAACTATGCGTGTATGTGTGTGAGGGGTGGGGTAGGGGATCGGCAGTGTGTGAATGTGTACGTGCAGAAGGCCTCAGAATCCGGAAGACCCCTGGAGCGTCAGATCCCCTGGAGCTTTCAACCGGTCTCAGCTGCTCCTGTGTGTGTTGGAAACTGAACTTGGGTTCTCTGCAAGAGCAGGAAGCTCTCCTCACCACTGAGCCGTCTCTCTGGCCCCTGATGTCCTCACTCTTGACAGTAATGGAGACTGCAAGGAAACCTTGCCATTTTTATCATCCAGTGTGATGTTGAAGTTGCTTTAAGTCAGATAGTCTTTGCCAATGTTAAGTACAATCCCATTTCCCTCAACAACAACAACAACAACAAAAAACTATTAAAAATCACCAAAACTGGACATTGACTGTATCGAACACCTCTTTCTTCTGTTTTCCCCCTTATTTTACTTGTTATGTTTTTAGAAGCCGAGGCACCACCAGGGAGGGCTCCCTGACTGTCTGTGTGCTCCACTGTTGTCTTGTTTTTCAAAGTGTCTAATGGAGAAAGAAAGGAAATGTCACCCAGCCTGGAACTGAGTCTTCACTCAGAGTGAGGAGGAATTCGTGTGTCTTTTGGAGTGACAGACCAGTGACTATAGGAACTTGGGGTTCACTGGTTGCTTCAGGCCCTGGTCATTCAGTCACCAGCTTTGCCCTTGTTTTGTGGTGCCAAGGGGTGAAGTGGGGCTATGGCACGTGTCTTGGGCTGTCACCAAGCAATTTAACCCTGCAGACGCCGTTGTTCAGGTAGAGCGGTGGTTCTCAACCTTCTCAGTGCTGCGACCCTTTAATCCAGTTCCTCGTGCTGTGGTGGCTGCGACCATAAAATTATTTTCCTTGCGATTTCATAACAGCAGTTTTGCTACTGTGATGAATCCTACATATCTGATTTGCCGATGGTCTTAGGCAACCCCTGTGACAGGGTTGTTCCACCCCCAAAGGGGTCGAAACTCATAGGTTGAGAACAGATGAGGTAGGGTACCTGGCAGGGAGGGGTGCCTGGGAGAGGCTGCTCGACCAAGGTGATTTATGAGGCGCCAGGGAGTTTGAAGCCCGTGGTTCGGATTTCTGAAACCCAGAAGCACGATGGTAGGATGAAGCCCGCTACAACAGTCTCTTCTCTCCCCAGAGCTGTCTCAATAAACAGCAGCTCCTGACAACCATCCGCCAGTTGCAGCAGCTGCTGAAGGGCCAGGAGACCCGCTTCGCTGAAGGCATCAGAAACATGAAGAGTCGGCTGGCTGCGCTGCAAAACACTGTGAGCAAAGTCGCCCCAGATGCGCCTCCAGGTGGGTCCCACATCGTCAGGCGAGGGCCAAGAGCTGCACTCAGGAACCTTCTGGGCAACTCTCTCCATCCAGTTGGCCCCTTGTGTGTGTGTACCTGTGTGTGTGTGCACACACACACACACACACAGGTACACACACACACACATACACACATGTGAGCATTAAGGTTACTCCTCTCCCTCATATTTGACAGTCACCTATTTCCAGGTTTGTTTGTTTGTTTGTTTATGATTTATTTATGTGTGCCTGTGTGTAAGCACATGTGTGTGCATATGCCCGAGGAGGCCAGAAGAGGGCATTGGCTCCCCGGTCCTTTGCAAGAGCAGCAAGCCCTCTTAACCTCTGAACCATCTCCTCAGCCCCCTTGTTTTGTTCTTATCTTATGTAGCTCAAGTTGGCCTCAAACTTGCTGTGTAACCAAGGACAATCTTGAACTCCTGATCCGTCGGCCTCTGCCTCCCGAGTGCTGGGATTATGATTTGCATCTCCAGGCCTTTTTTTTTTTTTTTTTAAATGACAGAGTCTGCCCTGGAACCCAAAATCCTCTCACCTCTGCCTCCCAAAAGCTATGGTTTAATCACCACACCCGGCCCATTTCCTCTTATACCTTTTATTCTAGGCTTAATAGCTACATAGGTAGCAACCTATGATCCCACAGAATGGTCAAAATCATCACTTTGTAAATCTAGGTGCCTTTCACTTCTCCCTGCCCTCCCCAGAGAGCACAGTGGACTCTGATTTTGCTTTTGTTCCTGTTTTTATTTTTAGTGTAACAGTCTATTTTCCAAACTGGTTTTTAAGTTCACAGCCTGGAAGGCCCAGATACTTCTCACACATGCCCTCCTCCCAGGCTCACCTTCCGCCCCGACCTGCCCAGAAGGCTGCACTCACAGTATTTGCTATTTTCCATGAACCAGCATGGCTCTGGCTTTTCTTTTTTTCTTTTCTTTTCTTTTTTAGTCTTTTGAGACAGGGTTTCTCCGTGTAGCTTTGGAGCCTGTCCTGGAACTTGCTCCGTAGACCAGGCTGGCCTCGAACTCACAGAGATCCACCTGCCTCTGCCTCTCAAGTGCTGGGATTAAAGGTGTGTGCCACCACTGCCCAGCCGGCTCTGGCTTTTCATACCTGAAAGTACATTCTCCAGGGACTCACCCAGTTGGGGTGAGAAGAAGGGCTTCTGGGGTAAGTCCCACTTGTCTGGGTTACAGTGGGATACCCCAGTTTCCCTCCACTAATGGGAGAGCTCTAACACTGGGTCATGTTTTCCTGGTGACATCTTTTATACTTTCTAGGCCTAGAGGTGAGCACTGGGTTTCTCCTGGTCTAGGGGCCCAGGGGACAGGAGATGGAGCCTGTGGGATCCCTGACATCATTGGTACTCTGTGACTGTTGTCTTTGGGTCTTCTTAGTTGTGTGAGGTAACATTTCCTGGGGAAGGCTTTCTTCAGAGGTTCAATCAAGCATGTTTCTCTCAAGGCTCACTTGTAGAACATACTCTGTGTGCCGTGCACTTGGCTGGGGGCAGCAGAAAGGACGCAGGCCAGACCTGCACTCAGGCAGAGAACACGGAGAGTAAGCGTGAAGACACACTGCAGTCCTCACAAACGCTGAGAAGAAAGCAAAGTGGCCTGGGGACAGAGATGCTTGGTAGCCAGGGATCCCTCTGGAGAGTAGTGACATTTGAGTAGAGACCCGGAGAGCAGGAAGGAGGGGCTGGCCTGGTGGTAGGCTGAGGCTGTTCGGGAGACTTAGGACATCCAGGAGGCTGGCGACAAGAGGAAGCAGAGGCAGTTAAGTGTTGGCCTCATCAATCTGGTGCTGGGCACTGCACTCTACGACCCTGTGCATACGACCTTAGGGTCTCTGAGTGACCCTCAGGGTCCCTGCGTATCGGTTTCCCCAGCTTTCACTAGGCCAACTGTGTGTTCCCCTCCTCGTCTTCAAGAACACAGGGAGGGTTTTGTGAGATGTGGCGTTTAGAAGGTCCAGCTCCACGCCCAGTCTGCAACAATCATTCAACGGGGCAGGGGTGGGGGGCTCTTCTGAGTGACCTCCATGCCTCCACAGCTGCAGCCCAGGGGGAGGGCTCCTAATCCTTCCTCTTTGCCTTACAGTTTCCTGCCCTGCTCTGGACGCCCCTCCCGATGGCAAGAAGTTCGGAAGCAAGTACTTGGTGGACCATGAAGTCCATTTTACCTGCAACCCTGGGTTCCGGCTGGTTGGTCCCAGCAGTGTGGTGTGTCTTGCTAATGGCACCTGGACTGGAGAAAAGCCCCATTGCAGAGGTATGGCCGTCTGCCCTGTCCACAGCACACAGCGTGGGTATGCTGGTCAAAAAGGGTCATCCCAGAGACCATCTCTCTGGTGAGTGTGTGTGTGTATATGTGTGTGTGTGTGTGTGTGTATGTATGTGTGTGTGTGTGTGTGTGTGTGTGTGTGTGTGTGTGTGTATGATGAGAGAGAGAGAGAGAGAGAGAGAGAGAGAGAGAGAGAGAGAGAGAGAGAAGTTCAGGTGAATACATGCCACAGTAGTCAAGGCTAGCCTCAGGTGTCAGTCCTCACCCTGTCTCACTGTTTGCCGCTGTGTATGCCGGGCTGACTGGTCAGCAAACTTGCAGGGGTTGCCTTGTCTCTGCTTCTCATCTCACGGCAAGAGCGCTGGGTTCCAGGCGCTGCTTCCGAAGTCTCTGGGTAGGTTCTGGAGATCCAAAGTCAGGTTTTCACACCTAAGTGGCAAACATTTGGCCCACTCAGCCATCTCCTGCTCCCCATGGTTCTTCAACCAATTCCTCAGCCGAGAAACAATCGGTGAACCTATCGGCTCCCTCACCTCTACGTCAGGCCTGAGTGGTTTCCATCATGAGCTTGCTTAGTCTTGGTCTGCCTGTAGAGAATCTGAGGTGCAGGGTGGGTAAGGGACTTACACAAACCCATTCTCTACTTCCCAACAGCTCACCCTGTCCTGGACTCCAGTGGCTGAATATGTTTGTTTGTTTGTCTGAGATAGGGTCTTATATAGCCCAGGCTGACCTTAAACAACTCACTTTACACCTGGGGTTGGCCTTGAACTCCTGGTCTTCCTGCCTCTACCTCCTATCTTCCAAATGCTAAGCTTACAGCCGGTTGCCACTGCCTGGCTGCACACTTTTAATCCCAGCACTTGGGAGACAGAGGCAGGCAGATCTCTGAGTCTGAGGCTAGCCTGGTCTACAGAGCTAGTTCCAGGACAGCCAGGGCTACACAGAGAAACTCTGTCTCAAAAAAAACAAAGAAAAATAAAAAGATTGGCTCTTAGTTGGGTAAAGTGTCTCCAAATTTAATCCCAGCTCTTAAAAGGCTGAGGCAGGTGGGCTGCCTGGAGTCTGAGATTAGCCTGGGCTACAGAGTCTGAGATCCATATCAATGTCATGGCCTGGGTCTAAGAGGGCTAAGAGGAGGAACTAGAAGAGAGGTACAGTTGAGCTGCCCTGGGGCTGTGAGGCTCCTGGTATAGTCTAGGGAGGAAGAAATCCCTCAGCTGTCCTTTCGGTCTAGCTGGGACTTGGTGTGGACAGCTCCAGGAGAGACCTTCCTGAGAGCAGCATGGGAAGAAAAGTTTTCTCTGTGCTGTACTTGAGAACAGACCTGTTTTGACAATAGAAAAAGTGAGGCCTGGCACACGTAATTTATTGGCTTTTCAAAAGCCTATAGACCACAGTTAAAAAAAATTCATGGCTATCAATCATTTTTAGGCATCCATGGAACATCTTTTGAGGCAAGATGCCCATGATTTTAGACAGGATTAAGGAGAGCATAAATCTTTTTTTTTTAATTTGTTTATATTTTATGTATGAGTATTCTGCATGTATACCTTCATGCCAGAAGGGAGCATCAGATTCCACTATAGATGGTTTCAAGCCACCATGTGGTTGTTGGGAATTGAATTCAGGTCCTCTGGAAGAGCAGCCAGTGCTCTTAACCACTGAGCCATCTCTCCAGCCCCGGGAGTGCTTCGGACTGCAGAAATATATCATAAGAACTAAGCTGGTTATGGCAAAGTCACTACCTGAAGGGATCAAGGAATTCCTTCAGAGGAAGCCAAATTCCAAGGAGTTTTTGGTGTTACTTGGCTTGTTATATATCAGCTGTCTTCTGTTATGAAAATCATGTGTGCCTTCATAGTTTTCCCAATTAATTTTTCCCTAAAAAGGGCTAACAGTGTGGACTGATCACTCTCTGGACATACACATTCAAGGCACTTGGAGAACAGCCTCAGGAAAGGCTCCCTCTGGAATCAGAATCTCCCTTAGCCATTTTCAAGGACTAACAATAATAACAGTCCACATGCTAGTCTCCTGATTTAAGGTAAATTCCACAAGGAGACACCGCCTAGGTCAGGTGGACATTAAGTAATAGCTTTACACAACTTAGCTTGGACCCTCCTTTCTTACAGCCTTACTAACTATATAGACTGCTAACTCCTTACCTAACCACTTCTAGGAATATTTAGATAACTTTCTGTGCTGACAGCTATGCTCAGCCAGAACCCCAGTTCAAGCCTCCCTGTAATTATCATCATTGGCAGCATCCAGCCAGGTCCATCCCCAGATGGAGGAAAGTTCCTTATCAGAGATACCTCTGTACTCTCTAAGAACAGACTTAAGCATCCAGACTACCTGTTTGAGAAGGCCTGGCGGATGTGCCAGTTAAGCTTAACTTCCTCCTTTCCCAAACCTTACCTCTAGTTCCAGATCTCCCTTTAACTATCACCAGAGGCATCTAGCTGTACACAGGTTGCCTAGCGACTGAGCACACTTTCCCCGACCCTGCAGAAAAATGGCAGATAGCTTGGACAGATAGGAGCCACAGGAAAGAAGAAGGCAGTTTTATTTCCTCCCATTGACCTAGCAACTTACAGATTCTTAGCATTTTCTACCAATCACACTTAAGACTATAGTGGAGCACATAAGATCCCTCTTCTTAGATATTATCTGAATTTAGCCTTTAGTTAATTCATTTCCCCATCAGTCACTTCCCTTTTGGGTTGCAAATGATAATTAAAAATTACTGCCCCTCTATGTGATTCTTATCACCCCTCCGTTTGACCCTGGAAGTCTGGTGGTCACTGCCTGAGGAAAATCCTTACCTACCTTTATGACCCTGTAGAATTCAAGCCTGGTGACCTTGCTTGACCAGGGGATTGTTACTGCTTGGGTTTATAACTGGACTCCTGAGAGACTTGGGGAGGATGGAGAGATGGAGAACAGAGAGGGATAAGGAGGATTTTGACCAGAGAGAACATGTGGATGAGATGGAAGATGAGGAAGAGTCAGATTGAGAAGTACTGGCTGGGTAAGAACAAGAGAATTAATATAGAACTTAGAGGGAGCAGTAGATAAATATAGAGAGAAATCAGGCAAGAAAGGAGCTAGGCATGAGAACAGAACTGAAGCTGTGTAAATAGGATGTTATTCCAGAGAATTAAAGTAAATGAACTACAGTCTCTATAGAGCTCGGTGTGCTGAGATTCTATTTCCCGAAAATAGTCCTCGCTGTTCATAGTTCTCTCTCCTGAGCCCCTGGGATGTATAATATTAAGGCTGGTCCCTCTAATATTATACAGGATGGGAGCATAAATCTTAAACCAATGCAAGAGCACTGTGGACAGGGGACTTGGGGGTGGTATTCATTTGAGATAGGGCCTCTTTATGTTGCCCAGTCTGGTCTCAAATCCTCATTGAGTACTAGGAATTTAACCAAGGGCCTCATGCATGGTAGACAAGAGCTCCACCATTCTGCTACAATTGATAGCCCTGAATACTTAAAAACCTTGGAGATGAGTGGGGATTACCAGGAGGAGCTGGGACATGGCAGCACTCACTGGTCCAGGGTGCCCTTTCCTGTTTCCTGAGGTGGCTCAAAGGTTGATTACAGGTTCCAGCTCTCAGACCTCACTGGGAACCACTGAGATGATAAATCATGAGCTATGTAAACACACCTGGGCAAATGCCAGAGCCTGCTGTTCACCCTGACTCTGAAGGAATTCTGTCCAATTAAATACCTCATGAATGATAAAAATGCCATCCTAGGTGTGAACACAAGCTTTTCATTGCTTTGGGCATCTGTAGTTTTAACTTCCAGGCTGAGCTGCAGACCCTTGGTGGGGTCTTTCCATGTCCACTCAGCACCTTCAGGGCCCATTCACTTGGCCACTTGTGGCCTGATCTGCCTGCCTATGTTCTGTAGTGTGTACCCCACATTTGTCTGTCTCTTGCTCTGTCATGGACATCTGTTTGTAGTCCACCCCTGGCCACAATGACAGCACTGACATGGTCTTCTTTTCCCACCTTGTCCCTGGACTGAGTGTCTGTGTATCATCTTTTTAAAATTTTTTTTTTTGGTTCTTTGAGACAGGGTTTCTCTGTGTAGTTTTGGTGCCTGTCCTGGATCTCACTCTGTAGACCAGGCTGGCCTCAAACTCAAAGAGATCCGCCTGGCTCTGCCTCCCAAGTGCTGGGATTAAAGGCATGTGCCACCACCGCCCGGCCTGTGTATTGTCTTGACTGGTGACCTTGACTGGTTCAATCCCTGGAACCTACATAGTAGGAGGAGAGAGCCAACTCCTAAAAAAGCTGTCCTCTGACTTCCACAAGCATACTGTGGCATGCATGTCCCCCCCACACACATACACACACTTATATACATATACATACACACAAACAAACACACATATACATGTGTACACACATACATACATATACACACATATTATACATGCACACACACACACATTCTTTTTTTTTTTTTTTTTTTTGGTTTTTCGAGACAGGGTTTCTCTGTGTAGCTTTGCGCCTTTCCTGGAACTCGCTTTGGAGACCAGGCTGGCCTCGAACTCACAGAGATCCGCCTGGCTCTGCCTCCCGAGTGCTGGGATTAAAGGCGTGCGCCACCACCGCCCGGCTCACACACACATTCTTACACACACACACACACACACACACACACACACACACACACACATACACACACTAAATAAATGTTAATTTTTTTCTAGGAGGCTGGAGAGAAAGCCCAGCAGTTAAGAGCTCTTACTTACTGTTCTTGCAGAGAACTGGATTCAGTTCTCAGCACCCTCCAGTTCCTGAGTTTGGGTCCCCGGCATCCACATAAAAGCCCTGTGCAGAGCTGTGTGCCAGTAACCCCAGCACCGGGGAGAGAAGGGACAGGGGGCTCACCAGAGCCCACTGGCCAGCCAGTCTAGTTGAATTGGAGGGGTCCAAGTTCTCAAAATAAAGTGGACAGTTCTAGGCCATCTGACACCCTTTTCTGGCTTCTGTGGGCACTACACACACGTGGTACACGAACACACACTCAGGCACACACGGACACATAGCATAAATAAATATTTTCAGTTTCCCCCCAAAATATTGGAAGATGAAGAAAGACACACAGAATGGAGGCAAAGACACATAAGCCATAAAGACACTACTGAACTTTTATTCTCTGGTTTCAGCTCTCTCTATATATATATACATATGCACATAGTGGATAAGTGAATTAAAATTTCTTGTTATTGAAGTAGCTAGAGCCATTAAGTAAATAAATGAATAAATAAGCAAAGTAATTGATAGTGAGAGTGTGGAAGCCTATGTGAGGTTCCATGGCTTCAGAGTGGCCATTCTAACCATGTAGAAGTTCGCCAAGACAGACAGAGTCGGGGCTGAGCCAGGGTTTCAGTGGCTGCCTGAAACTAGCTGTGTGATGCTTGATTTCTGAGTTGGTTAGAATAAAGTGATTACATTTAATGTTTTTAAAAAAAAATAGGACCTTGGATATTTTTCATCTCACTAAGTGTAAACTGGGCCTGGATGTTTACTCTGTACTGAGGGAATAAAATATTTGTGTGTTACAACCAACCGGATCAACAAGCTGCCAGGCTCATCCCCCAGGTTGGCATGCTGTGTCTGTACTGGCGCTCATGGATGCTGTCTTCAGCCAGAGCCCCACAGCAGTGCCAGACAGCTGCTGTTGGATCTTCTCAGGGAGCTGTGACGATCTGGATTACGTGGATGAGACTTCGTGTTGCTGGAGCTGTTAGGATCAGAGCCTCGGCCCTGGCAGCCTTAACTACACTTGGCTACCCATCCTTGATAGGCAGATTAAGCAGACTAGTAGTAGTGAAAAACAAACATAAAGGCCTGGGCTGGGGTGCCCAGCACCCACATAAAATCAGGGTGTGATGATGTGTGCCTGTAACCCTGGCGCTGGGGGCAGAGAGACAGGCAGGTCACCAGAGCCTGCTCGCCAGCTAGTCTAGCTGAACTGATGAGCTCCGAGTTCTCAAAAGCTAAGATAGAGGGACTGGAAAGATGGCTCAGTGGTTAAGAGCACTTGCTGCTCTTCCAGAGGACCTGGGTTCAATTCCCAGCACCAACATGGTGGCTCACAACTGTCTATATAACTCCAGTTCCAGAGGATCCAATGCTCTCTTCTGGCTTCTGTGGGCAACAGACACACACAAGATGCACAGACATACATGCAGACAAAATATACATTCACATGAAATAAAATAAACATGGACAGCAGTAGAGAAAGACACTCAATGTTGACCCCGGTCCCCATTCTGGCACGCAACAACCACCCCTGCCCCTGTGCATGCACATTAACATATATATGTATAACACACACACACACACACACACACACACACACACACACACACATACGAACAACAAAGAACTATATGCAACCTCCTCCTGGGAGACAAGTTCCTCCTCTGGCTGGCACCAAGCTTAGCCTTTTCCTTCCCCACCGGATGAGATTCCTGAAAAAATTCCAATTCGTGATGTCCTTTGTCTCAGTACCGTGAGAGCCCGTGGGTAGGAGTGGTGATTCCAAATGTCTTCAGAACACCTCCTCTCCTGCCAAGACAGTTCCATCTGGCTGGAGCTCAGCAATGTGGTGACCAGCAGCTGCCGAGTATGCCCAGTTCAATTTCCACATCAGCAGTTCTGTCACTGTGTGTTGTAACCATGGGGGACAATAATCTTAATTACAGTCATTCACTTCAAGACACAAAATTATGTCAGTGCAGTGAAACACTTGGCGACACTCTAATAACTGGCCGGTCCCCACTCTGCAGGCCACTGAGGGTGATGAACCGTACTTGGCATAGAAGGAAATTATACTTAACGACACCATTAAAGATGCAGTGGGCAAACCGGGTGGTGGTGGCGCACGCCTTTAATCCTAGCACTCAGGAGGCAGAGACAGGCAGATCTCTGTGAGTTCGAGGCCAGCCTGGGCTACAGAGTGAGTTCCAAGGACACTCAGAGCTGCATAGTGAAGAGACCTTGTCTCAAAAGAAAGGAAGGAAGGAAGGAAGGAAGGAAGGAAGGAAGGAAGGAAGGAAGGAAAGAAGGAAGGAAGGAAGGAAGGAAGGAAGGAAAGAAGGAAGGAAGGAAGGAAGGAAAGAAGGAAGGAAGGAAGGGGGGAGAAAAGAAAAGAAAAGATTCAGTGAGGGAGAGGTGGCTCAGAGGTTCAGAGCACTAGCTGCTCCTGCGGAGGATCTGGGTTCAGTTCCCAGCACCCACAGGTCTCCTCATAACCATCTATAATTCCAGTTTCAGGGAATCCAGCACTGCACACATGTGGTGCTCACACATATATGCAGGCAAAACATTCATAGACATAAAATAAAAATAAACTTTTTTTAAAAAAGAAAAAAATCCAACACATAAAAATATAGAAAAAAGATCTTATAAACCAAAACTCCAATAATTTTCACAAAGCAAACTCCTTAGTGTCATAAAACATCTAACTAAAATAAAATTTTCCCTATTGTCATATGTATTTTTAGCTCTTTGTTTGAACTGGACCCCTGTAGTTGGAAGTTTCTCTGGTCCCACCAGGCCCCTGCAGTCCCACGGCCCACTTACAAAATAATCATTCAGAATCTTATATTATAACCACTTGGCCATTAGCTCAGGCTTAATACTGACTAGCTCTTACACTTAAATTAATCCATAATTCTTATCTATGTTTGGCCATGTGGCTTGGTACCTTTTCTCAGTTCTGCCTTGACATCTGGCCGGTGACTCCTGGCTCAGGCCTTCCTCTTCCCAGCATTCTCCTTGTTTGTTTGTCCCGCCATATTTCCTATCTGACTACTAGCCAATCAGCATTTTATTTATCAACCAGTCAGAGCAACACATATTCACAGCATACAGAAAGACGTCCCACAGCAGACCCCAAATCAGCTCCATTATTTCTAACTGGTTGTCCTGTCTCTTACATCTTGCAAAGTGTTGCTCGGGTCCTCCTTTTGAGATTTATTGGTTGATTCTTCAAGAAAAATTCAGGGTCAGTTCTCTGAGCTCACACACTTTTGAGACAATTTGTTAGAGGTCAGCTTGATTGGATATAAAATTGCCCATTTTGTTGACTCTCTTCAATACTATGCATCTGATTACAGGTGTAGGTAATCATACCCAATTTTATGCTGAGGACCAAGCCTAGCTCTTGATACATGCCAGACAAGCAGTCTGCCAACTAGGCAACACCCCCAGGCAGGACTCTTCAATAGGAAACCTTAGTTCCAGGGAGAGTCTGAGCAAGAGTCCCTAAAAGGTTCTTGCCAAAATGTCAGGGACAACCAGAGTTGAACACAAAGAACACAAGTTCAAATAAGATATGGTTGTTTACATAAAAATGCCATCAAGAGGGTTTCAGAGTCGACTCAGCAGTTAAAAGCACTTGTTGCTCTTACGGAGGACTTGGGTTTGATTCCCAGAATGTACATGGCAGCTCACAGTCCTATGTAGCTTCAGTACCTGGGGATCTTTTGCCCTCTTCTGGCCTCCACAGGAACTGCATGCATGGGCTGCACATATACATGCAGAGAAGCACTCCAACACATAAGACAATAAACTAAATCTAAAAACAATTTTAATGCCATCAAGACATTGGTGAAGTAGGAGGTTCTGCTTTTGGTCACAATGGAAAAATAACAGGAAAGGAAATTTTAGAGGCTAAAGGTACACAGGGAAATGTACCTCATGTAAGTGGCAGGGGTGGGGGGGTAGTGGTGACAACATGGGACATACTCCTGTCAAATCCCATGCAAGCTGGTACACAAAAATAAAAATTAAAAAACAAAACAAAACAGAGGATGGACAACAAAGAATTGTCAGAAAGACATACCCATATACCCATAAAGCAGAAGGAAATTACAAGCCAATATTTCAAAACATGTCTCTAGAAGTTTTTAAAATAGAGAGACTACAAGAACAACATCTAGGCGAGAGAGATAGCCAGTAGGGAGAGGCTCTCGCCCCCAAGCCTGATGGTCTGAGTTCAAGCCCTGGAACTCACAAGGTAGATGAAAAGAACGGACTCTGGAGAGTTAATCTCTAACCTCTCCACTCATGACGTTCGTGTGCCCCCCACACAAAAAACAACCCAATGTAAAAGAAAAACTAAAAAATGAGAAAACCTTAGAAATAAAGTCACTGGAACAATGGGAAATTTGAAACAAAATGCAGAACCCGGGAACAAAGAAAGAAAAAGAAAAAAAGAGGGAGGGGGATGAGGGTGCAGCTCACATGGTAGCGTGCTTGCCTAGTGGGGATGAGGCCCTGGGTTTAATGCCCGGCACTACACAGATCAGGCATGGTGGGTCATGCCTGTAATCCTAGAACTCAAGATGTGGAGACGGGAAACCAAAGACCAAGGTCATCCTCAGCTACATATCACATTCAAGGCCAATCTCTGCTACTTGAGACCCTATACATAAATACTTTTTAAAAGAGAAAAAAGTATACATATGACAGTTCACTTTTATAGAAGAATAAGTATTCATGAAACAGGAGAGGGAAACATGATCGTGCCCATGCCATGGCTTGCCAGCCTTTTTCTTACCACCATTGCCATTGCCCTCTTCACAGTTCTAAAATCATAGCTGAAGGCCACAGCCTGGGACACACTTGAATGTGATGACAGCTATCCTTCAATTGGGACAAGGCATTTGCCAGCCTGGGCATCAGGCCATTGGATACCTCTGACTGCTCATCAAGATAAGAAATGCAGAACGTCTGTCTGGAGCCAGTAATGAAATGAATCCACTGAGACACCTGTTCACATCTCTATCCAGCTGATGTCAACCTAGCCCCCTCTGAGGGGTTCAGGTGCAAGCTTGGCTTGTCTTCCACTGGGGTCTCCCTGAGGACAGACAATGGTGTGGGTGTGCTGAGACCAAACTGAGGGATAGAAGCACTCACACTTTCTGGCTTCCTTCCCATACCTTCATGATTTATTGATCTGCCCGCTTTCAGAGGGGGGCAGTAAGCAAAGATAGGTTTGGATCTTGAGAGACCTTGGAACACTGATGGGGCTGTGGGGGGGGGGGGGGCACTGTCATTTGTGTGTAGTATGGTCTCAGGCACATTCCCGGAAGTTGATCATCTGAAAACAGGCTGACCGGGGAAGCATGTCACCGGCCTGAGGTTACAGAGAAATGGATATAGGGCCTTCTTTGTGGACAAACTGTTGGGACAGTCTGAGTCTTAATAAAGGAAGCCAAGGTCTCTTCCAAATGACCCAGAATGAGGCTATGGTTCTCACTAGATGCAAAGTCCCTGCTTCTTCCTCTTGGAAGACACACAGAAAGAAAGGTCACTTCTAGGCCTGAAAGGGGACGTTCTCAGGTTTCCCTCCTCTGAGAGATGCTCAGAGGTTAAGAGCAAGCACTGTTCTGCACCGTAGGGAAGCCAGCAAGCTGACAAAGCTCCTCTTGGATGGCTTGTGTATGTATGTGCTTTAACAGGCCTGGGACATTTGTAACAGAGAAGGTTCTACAAAGTCATCTTTTCCAAAGTAAGACATTTTATAAGTATTTGTTGTAGACAAGGGAAGGATAAAAAAATTGACAAATGAGAAAAAAACTAACAAACAACAAACACCCATAAGCCTAGCAGAGAAAAGCTGGAACTCAAGTTTCTTTGTGGGGGCAGTACTGGGGATTTGAACCTAGGGCCTCATGCATGCCAGGTAGGTACTCAACTGCTGAGCTAACTAACTCAGAGAAAAAAAAAACCTACTGAACTTTAAAAGTTCTCTTCCTTTCTCTCTCTCTTCTCTCCTCTCCATGGAACAACAGAGTATGCAACCCCAGAACTACTCCCTTCATCAACCCTGGAACCGTCAATAGCCCCCAATTGGTGGAGCTCAGGGGAGCTGAGTTAACTTCCCCCATCTCTGGATATTCCAGTGGGCCATCCTCTCTCCCTCTTTAATTTCTTGGAATTGAACTCCTGTTTGAAGGATGACCCAGGGATGGAGATGTGGCTCAGTTAGTACAATAAGGTTAGCATGTCTGAGGCCCTGGGGTCCACCCCAGCATCCAATAAAACTGGGCATAGTGATACACAGCTGTTAATCTTAGCACCCAGGAGGTGGAAGCAGGAAGATCCTAAGTTCAGTTTCATCCTTGACTACACAGAGAGGGAGTTCAAGCCAGCCTAGGATCTACCTTGGAGCAGAGTTGAAGGGCCTCGCTCACAGAGTTGAAGGGCCTCACTCACAGGCAGAGGCCAACACCTGGCTACAGCTGTGTCCACTGCCCCCTCGTAAATTACAGCATCAGGTTCCTTCACGGAGCATGGGTGGTGTTCTGCCAGTTCCTGCACATAGAGCCCCGTGTGGGCACGGTGGGAGGCAGGTACTCAAGAAGCAATGGCCTCATCTCCGCTCATAGGTTCCCTTGCAGCTCCCACAGGTCGAGAGTGCCAGGGCAAGGTAGAAAGCTGGGGTGGTGATGGTGTAGTGGAACATGTCTGTTCCCAGGAGGCTGAGGCAGGAGGATCACAAACAAGCATGCTAACCTGAGCTTCATAATGAGACCTTGTCTCAAAAACAAACCAAAACCAAGCCAGACGGGAAGCTGGAGTGGTCCTGCCGTGTGAGGGAAAACCCACTACTGTTAGCGTTTGCTCGACTGAGCACTAGAGTCCACATAACCATGTGTTGACATCCTTCCCTAGACATCAGGGCATGCTCCAGCCAGCCTTGTCACAACGGTGGGACGTGTGTGGAAGGAGTCAACCAGTACAGATGCATCTGTCCTCCAGGAAAAACTGGGAACCGCTGTCAGCATCAGACCCAGGCTGGTATGTAGCCCCTGTGGGACTTGGTGAGGATGCTCCCCTGGGGCCTGGCAAGGATGCTGGTCGTGGTCACCAAAGGCAGATGTGTTAGGAACTCTGTGCCTCTCGTAGACTCAAGCTTTTCCTCTGTGGTTCCCATCCACTGGCTGACCCTGCTGGTACCCTAAGGCGCTCCTGTAGATGGGCTCTGCTCTTTTTTTATAACCAGAGTTTTGATCCTTCTTTTGGAGAGACAGGCTCCAACTTAACAGCATGCAGATCAGAGACATGGCCTGCTACACAGAGCACGTTTACCTGCTTAGTGTTTCGCCCGCTAGCAGAATCGCTTTTCCTTCCGATGATTCTATCACACCCTGCAAGGTCAGCAGCCCAATGTATTTTAAGATATGAATAACCAGACATTTGAGTCCCAGCACACAGCAAGAAAACCTCATGATAAGCAATCTATGAAGGATGGGTGAGGGGTTTCACACCATTCTGCAACTGAGAGGTGTAACTGAAAGATGCCCTTTTCCTTTCCCGACAGGCCTAGCTTGTCGTTATTTCTTCATAGACACATCCCGTGGGGGAAAGGGCATTTTGGTGGATAGTGTAAGGTCCAGAGAATAAGAGCTGACAAACTCTTGGGGCTGGAGATGTAGCTCACCTTGTAGAATGCTTGCCTCCCAGGCAGGAAGCCATGCATTTGATCCCTAGCATCACATGAAGCTGGGCATGGTGGTGGGCATCTGTGATCCCAGCACCAGTGAAGAAGAAGCAGGAGGACCTGATATCTGAGGCTATCCTTGGCTTCATAGCAGAGTCTAAGTCCAGCCTGGAATACAGGAGACCCTGCCTCAAATAAAATAAAACAACAACTTCATGCCCTCTAGAGCAGCCAGCTCCAAGTCAGGGTTAAATAGTGCACCTATAAGGTTGCTGCTGACTGCCTCGACAAGTCAGTGGGACTAGCCTGACAGATCCTTTCTCATAGTGAAGAGGTCCCCTGTAGCTCTTATGTCTGGAGTCACCGTCTGTTGAAACAGTGGGAGGCGGGGCTTTCTTGGAAGCTCACTGACTGTTTATAAAGAAGAGCAGAAAAAATTTCTTTTCGCCTTGGTGATACCGTACTAGCCACTAAATGCGCCTTGTTAGGGGGTCCTTCTGCTGTAGGACCTTCGGGTCATCATTCCTCATTTTATGAAGTGTCTCCAAGACTGGAGTCTTCTCCAGGAATGGAGAGTAAGAAGTGAGCAGGTCCACACTAAGAAATGACCCAACAGACTTACCTAGAACCTTCCTGGACTATGCCTCTTTCCCAGTACCCTGTAAGCCTCTCCCCAGTATTTTTCTAATTTCTGATTTTTAAGTTGTGGGTGTGTGTGCATTTGTTTGTGTGGATGCGTACACTTGAATGCAGTACTAGTGGAAGCCAGAAAAGGGCTTCAGTCCCCTGGAAGTGGAGTTCCAGGCAGTTGTGAGCCTCCCCATGTTGGTGCTGAGAATCAGACTCTAGTCTTCTGGAGCGCTGGTTCTGGCTCTTAACCACTGAGCCATCTCTCCAGTCCCTAATATTATTTTGAGACTGAGTCTGACTCTGCTACCCAGGCTGCCCTTGAACTGGTCTCAGGTGATGCTGCCTAAGTCTTGAGAGTAACTACAAGAATTTGTTTTTTTGTTTGTTTGTTTTGTTTTTGGGGTTTTTTGTTTGTTTGTTTTGTTTTTAGAGACAGGGTTTCTCTGTGTAGCTTTGGGCCTTTCCTGGAACTCACTCTGTAGACCAGACTGGCCTTGAACTCACAGAGATCCGCCTGGCTCTGCCTCCTGAGGGCTGGGATTAAAGGCATGCACCACCACTGCCTGGCCAAGAATTGTTTTTTAATAATCCATTTACCAGAGTTGGAGAGATGGTCAGAGGTTAAGAGCAGGCACTGCTCTTGCAGAGGTCAGGGGTTCCCGGCACCCACATGGTGCCTCACAGTCATCTTTAACTCTCCAGTTCCAGGGAGATGAAGAAACCATCTTCTGGCCTCCACGGGCATCAGGCACTACATGTTGTACATGTATACACGCAGGCACTTAAACATAAAATAAAATCTTTTTAAAAATCCTTTAATCAGGAGGCCGAGGCAAGAGTTAAAGGCCAGCTTGGTCTACACAGTGAGTTCCAGGCCAGCCTGGGCTACATAGTGAGACCCTGGTTTTGCTTGTTTTGTTTTTATCCCGTTTACCTTATTTTTATTGTGGTTAGAAAACTAATTTCTGTTCTTGGAAAGATGCAAAAACTGTATTAACAAAACTACCCTTGAACATATGAAAGAAGCCACAAGCTGTGTGTACACACACACACACACACACACACACACACACTGAACAGAAAAAGTGGAAACTCAAGATTTTAAACTCTAGGAGTCACTGCATCGTGGGCGTTGTACAAGATTCTCAAAATGAGCCCGGCAGCGGTGGTGGCGCACACCTTTAATCCCGGCACTCGAAAGGCAGAGCCAGGCAGATATCTGTAAGTTCGAGGCCAGCCTGGTCTACAAAGCGAGATCCAGGACAGTCACCAAAACTACACGGAGAAACCCTGTCTCGAAACAAACAAACAAACAAATTTCTCAAAATGAATCTCGAACTTCACATTGCACATGTCCAGCTGTTACATCGCTCCCTCACGGGTCCAGGTCCTTCCTCTCAGTGGTTTAGGTTCAACCACTTGTCATTTCTTCCCGGCGGTACAGTATGCACGAGAGATAGGGTCTCACCAGCCCCGGGGCGCACTGCAGGTGCCGGGGGGTGGGGGGTGGGGGGGTGGTCGGGCGCTGAGCGTGTCTTCTTCCCGCAGCGGCCCCCGAGGGCGGCGTGGCCGGCGACCCCGCCTTCAGCCGCGCGCCGCGCTGCGCGCAGGTGGAGCAGGAGCAGCACTGCAGCTGCGAGGCGGGATTCCACTTGAGCCGCATGGCCGGCGGCGACAGCGTCTGCCAGGGTAGGCTCCGGCTCCGCGGGGGAGCGGGGATCGCGGGAGAAGACGCGGGGAACTGAGCCTGGGAACCAAGGGTCCTATCTGCAGCCCTGGGGCGGAGTGCAGGGTGGGGCGAGGGCCTTCCTGGGCGTGATCTCAGAAATACCAGCGATTTGCCACGATGGATGAAATTAAAGGGTAGACTTAAGGGGGATTCTGGAGATAGCACGCCCTTCTTGGTTCTCCTCCCTTACTGGGCTCCAGTAGGGTGCACTGGGGCCTTCTCTGAGACAGTGTAGACAGCAGATGGAGTGCTGGGGATGTGCATTCAGTCTCTAGAGTGCTTGCCTAGCATGCACAAGGCCCTTCGTCCAATCTCATCACCACTTAAATTTGGAGTGACAGGCCTGTAATCTCAACCCTTGGGAAATGGAGGCAGGAGGACCAGAAGTTCAAGGTCATCTTCTGTAACACAGCGGGAAGCGGGGGAGGAGGAAAGCAGCCTGGGGGTGATAGCCCGGAACTACTGTGCCCAGTTGGGACCACAACCTCCTCCCTGTCCCCTGGCAGCGTGGCAAGGGAGTTGCTGGGAGCACTTAAGGCAGACAGGGCCATGGATGTGGGCACACTCTGAGACTCGTTCCCTAGCCACCTCCTCTCAGTTTAGCCGACTCTAGAGCAGCTCCACCCTGAGATCTGGCCAGTTGATGCACATTTCACAGCATCGGAAATAAAAAGACTCCCCACCTGCTTCTAAAGCGGAGTCTCACTATACAGTCCAGGCTGGCCTCCGACGGAGATCGGTGCCTCAGCCTCCCAAACACTGGGGTTACAGGCCTGCCTCACTCACCACACAGGCTGCAGGGCTCCCTTACTCCGCATCTCCATTGCTGAAGTTGAGGAGAGCCAAGATGGATGTCTGCATCTGGTTCTCCTCCCCGACTGTGGTACTTGACTTGCTAGGCTTTGTAGCGTTTCCCAGGTTAGACTGAGGAGCCCCCCGGAAGTCCCCCACATCAGCTCCTTCTACTCCTCCCTCCAGCCCTCTTGGCCCTTGGGGGGAAGGGGAGCATCCCAGATGGTCCTCTGCAGGTATAGTTTGTCGCGTATTTAGTCACAGTTGCCAAAGAGTCTCGTTTGATGGAGGCCACATAGCCTCCTGGAATCAAGGGCACTTTTGTCCCCAGATGTGAATGAGTGTGAGATCTACGGGCAGGAAGGACGCCCCCGGCTCTGTATGCACGCCTGTGAGAACACCCCTGGCTCCTACCGCTGTACCTGCCCCAGTGGATACCGGATCCTGGCTGATGGGAAGAGCTGTGAGGGTGAGTGAGACGGCAGCAGAGGAGGGTGACCACGAGGCTCGAGGTCACCCTCCACACCTGGTCACCTGCTGCTGTTATGACCCCTGCTCTCATCCCATTCAGGAGTGATTAGGCTAAGAGAATCAATGATCTGGGCACACATTCAATCTTGGAGAAGAAATTAAAAAGAACTCTCAAAGATCAGGCTATATGTTCTACACAAATCAACTGTTTAAGCATCGAGCCTCTTCTGACCTCATATGAGTGACATTTCTAGGTAAGGTCACTTCCTCTTATTCAGCACTGCCCTCAGCCAGACCTGAACCCAAAGGCCAAGAAGCCAGCCTGAGTCCACTTTATTGGAACCTGAAGGGACCTCGGAGGCTTCACGGCCCTGTGTGTCCACCTACTAGGGTCCTCTGACTACAGGTGCTGTATCTCAGCATAGCCAGGCTCGACAGCTCTGACCATGTGTGGTGGCTAGCTGAGGACAACAGACAGACAGAGCCACCAATGACAGGCAGGAGCGAGGAACAGGGCTCATAAGAGCCTGATGACCATTGTGGCTGGAAGTATTCATCCGCCACCAGAACTGAGCCCAGGCTGAAAACAGAGACCACAGCCGCTCAGGCCTCCATTCGCCAAACTCCACTACACACCAGAAGACCTGGGAATCAGAAGGCCTGGAAGTCTAGGCAGATGGTCCAGGCCAGTCAGTCTCCCAGGGACAGAGAAAAAGATTAGAGGGTGGGTTGTAAATGCAAACACCTGGTTCAGATTCTACTTAAGTGCCACCCATCCATTGTGACCCTCTGGACGACAGGGCTGAGGTTTCTCTGTTTCCAGACATGGTGCAAATAAGTACCTTCATCAGCAAGGAATGTCTGCAGGTAAAGCGGGAGTGGGGGGTAGAAAGGAGAGGCTGAAAGCTGCAGGCACCATCATGGACACCAGACAAATCTAGCAGAGCCTGGGCACACCAATGGGAGGCCTCCTGTTACCATACCTCCTCTGAAGACAAACACAGAGGTTAATAAACAGATACACATCAGTTCTCTGTATTAGCACAATCAGAATACAGTAGCCCCCTCCCAGCCATGGGTCAATACCCAAATTCAGAATAGTGTCAGCCCTACGTGTATGATGTTTCTGTCCTACAGTACATACCTAGCATCGTGAAGTTTAATTTATAAATTAGGCAGAGCAAATATTAACAGCAACGAATAGCAAGATAAATAACTATAATATACTATAATAAAATTTATTAAAAGCTAATGAACTGCTTGTTTCTAAAAATTTTTATTTAATATTTTCAAACTACAGTTGGCCACAAGTAAGTCAAACCATGTATAAGTTGGGACTGCTGTATACAATTCAGGCCTGAAGGCAAAGTAGAGTCTCCTCTTGCTCATCTTGATTAGGAGTTGGGGCGGCAGGGGACCTCTGGGGAGAATGCAGCTGCTTCAGGCTCACATTGGGAGGATGTTCAGGCCTGACTCCCCCATGGACTAAGGACACTGAAGGGCACCCAGTGGGTGTCAGAAAATGGCTCTGAATTACGGAGGAGAAGGCAAAGAGAAAGGGCAGGAAGCTAAGCCACAAGCTGACTTGGAATATAAAGAGAGAGGTAGCTCTCTGGTGACATCTTGTTGAACTCCAGTGTAAGTTGCAGAGGAGTGGGCAGCTGGGAACTAGAATAGGAGATGTCCAGATAGTCATTCTCACATCTACCCATCTACACTTCTGCTCATCCACCCACCCATTCATCCACCCACCCATTCATCCACCATCCATTCATCTATCATCCACCCATCCACTCCATCATCCATCTCACAGCACTCATATGGGCCCACATGGGGCTTGGGAAGGGACAGCCTCCAGCTGGGTAAATTCACTGGATGTTTGTAGAGAGCACAGAGAACTCTTATAAAAAATGACCGAGTCCAGATGTCTGCTTTCGGTATGGGATGTGGTTAAGGAGGCAGACATTCCTGAAGGGTTGAGTCTGAGTGTGAGGACAACCATGGGTAATAAGGAGACTCAAAAGTGCCTGGGGCTGAGAAGGAGGCAGGTGACTGGTAACACTCATTTGGTGTTGGCAGGAACCCCTGTCACTTGTCACAGCCCAGGATAGGAAGACAGCATCCCAGGGAGGGGGATTCACCACCACAGTCCTAGAGCACTTTTGAAGGACCTCATTCCAGATGTTGAAAGAATGTCTGATAAGGTTCTTGCTGTAAGGGGATGGATCCCTGGCACTCACAAGCCAGCCAGCCTAGTGGAACCAGTGAGCTCTAAGTTCAGTGAGAGACTCTGTTCAAAAAATAATGTGGAGAAGTGATTGAGGAAAATTCCCAAATTGTCAGCCTCTGGTCTCCGCACACATGCACACTCACATGAATGTGTGCTGCCCCCGACACACACAGAGTAAGTGTTGGGTATTTGGAAAATTTACCCTTTGTGGAGTCTCCCATTCCCATTGCCTGTTGGGGTTTCAAGTGGCTGTATGATGCAGGAAAGTCAGGAAGATTCACAGCCTCCATTGTGTCTCCTGAAATACAGATGTTGATGAGTGTGTGGGTCCACAGTCCATGTGCCCCCAAGGGACCACATGCATCAATACTGGAGGAGGTTTCCAGTGTGTCAGCCCCGAGTGCCCCGAGGGCAGCGGCAACATAAGCTACGTGAAGACATCTCCCTTGTGAGTAGATCCAGGGCTGCCCACGGCTGGGCATGCAGTTCATGGGGGCGGGGGGGTGGGGGGGTGGAGGCAGATAATTTCATCGTACACAGGAAATATGAAAGACAGAGAAGCTTCTTGGAGCTTCCATTTCCCCTATAATTACCAACTCACATGAAGCACAGACAATTTGTTCTTCAAAAGAGATACTAGAGTCCACAGGAGTGTGGCCTCTGCAGGAGGGCAGATGGGGTAGCCCCTCTTGAGTTTTCCCAATCCTAACTGTCTCCATTTTACCTCTGCTCCAGCCAGTGTGAGCGAAGCCCCTGTCCCATGGATAGCAGGCCATGTCGCCACCTGCCGAAGACCATCTCCTTCCATTACCTCTCTCTACCTTCCAACCTGAAGACACCCATCACACTCTTCCGCATGGCCACAGCCTCAGTTCCTGGCCATCCTGGGCCCAACAGCCTGCGCTTTGGAATTGTGGGTGGGAACAGCCGTGGCCACTTCGTAATGCAGCGCTCAGACCGACAGACAGGGGAGCTCATCCTTACACAGACCCTGGAGGGGCCTCAGACTCTGGAGGTAGATGTTGACATGTCAGAATACCTGGAACGCTCCTTCCAGGCCAACCATGTATCCAAGGTCACCATCTTTGTGTCTCGCTATGACTTCTAAGGATGCCATGGCAGTCGGGGGACTGAGATTTGAGATCTGGGCTGATTTCTCTTTCCCAAGGACACAACTGTAGGCAAGAGCTGCAATGGTCATTTCTCCTCTCTGTCATGTTCCCATCTACTTGGCCTGTTCACCCAGGCTGTTAGAGCAATGTACTGTGCTCTGTCTCACGGGCTGGCACAGGGAAGCCAGAAAACAAACACTGTACCACCATCACACTTCTTTTTTTTCTCTGCTTTAAGCCCCACTGTAGTTACCCGCTTTGGAGACAGAACAGACTCTCAGAATGCTGTGTGAATGACTGTGTGAGTTTGAAATGAGCTGAGGTGGGGGAGGAGCTCGTAGTGCGTGTCTGAGACAATGGCCAACTGTTCTGTGTTGAGGTTGCCAAGCTTGTTCTGACTGAGTATGTTCTCACTCTGTTAATGGTCTAATACCCCTGTGAGCCTTCTTCTCAGGGGCAAATAGGAGAGAGAGCCTGGTAACCCCAAGTGGATCCTTCTAGATCAAGGAGTCAACATTAAATCATGGATTCTGCCAGAGTTTTTTCACTTTACAGAAAACATGTCTCAAAAACATGACCCAGTATTATGGCTGGGGAAATAGAGCCTGCTCCTGTCTGCCCATCTGACTTCTCCCTGAGCTGGAGAGCGCCTTCTAGGAGGGAATAGCTCTCTTCCTGCCCAGCTTGGACATAGAGGAACAAGAGAGTAAGAGAGGCAATGTTTAAGATTGCACCGTTAGTTGGCAATCTCCATCAGTATGGGTTGGTCACATGGGAGACTGGTAAGACCGGCATCTGGCCACGGAATGTTTAGAACACTCCAATTGTCTTTCATTTCATGGCTTTCTTCTGCTGCTGCTAGAAGAACCAAGAGGTGATGCCTTCCAGATGAATGAAGCCCTGAGAAGTTTCCAGAAAACTCTGTGCAGCACTGAGAAGTGGGTGGGATGGGGAACCATTCCAATTAAAAATTTAAAACTAGATGGGTTGAGAGGATTTTCAATGTCCAAATACACATCGATCTACTGGTAATATTGCCTTATATACATTTTATTTAAAAAAAAATATTTCTGCAGGGCGGTGGTGGCGCACGCCTTTAATCCCAGCACTCGGGAGGCAGAGCCAGGCGGATCTCTGTGAGTTCGAGGCCAGCCTGGACTACCAAGTGAGTTCCAGGAAAGGCGCAAAGCTACACAGAGAAACCCTGTCTCGAAAAACCAAAAAAAAAAAAAAAAAAAAAAAAAAAATATTTCTAGAGGATAAGACAGGCGGATCGTGGGTTTGAGGGCAGCCTGGATGACATAGTGGGACTATGTCTCAAACAAAACAAGACAGGAAGAGGAGCAGAGGGGAGCTCAGTTGGGAGAGTTGCTGTCTAGCACGCAAGAGACCCTGAGTTCATCTTCTGGTTGTGCAATCTCCATCAGTATGGGTTGGTCACATGGGAGACATGTGCTACATAGTCAGTATGAGACAGGCCTGGACCACACGAGACCCTGTGTCAAGCAGAAACAGAAGGAAGAACCCCAGCCCCCCATTTCCCAAATCTTTGTGTTTGTTCAGCTAGGAAGCTGAACTAGGTGTCCCTAGCTTAGTGGTAAGTCTAGTATGAAGCTCCTAGGAGAGCTTGTCCCTGGCCTCTTCTGTGAGACAAAGACTGAGACTTATCCCATGGCTTCAGCAGCGGCCTCTAATGACAGGACAAGGGCCTGACGATGCTTTTCCAGGTCCTTATGTGACTCATTAAAACATTATCCAGCCGGGCGGTGGTGGCGCACCTTTAATCCCAGCACTCGGGAGGCAGAGCCAGGCGGATCTCTGTGAGTTCGAGGCCAGCCTGGGCTACCAAGTGAGTTCCAGGACAGGCTCCAAAGCTACACAGAGAAACCCTGTCTCAAAAAACAAAAAACAAACAAACAAACAAAAACCATTATCCAGAGTCTTGTGTTTCTAGATGGTAGTGTGATGGCAAGTGGTACTTTTCTCCACTGAGATGTGTCATCGTCAAAGCGCCTCTCACTTAGTGCCTGCCTGCCTCAGACTCTGTCGTCGTCGTGTGGATTATACTTAGGACCTTCCTCCTCTTCTCTCCTGTGTCAGTCAGCTTTCTGTTACTGTAACAAAGTAGCTGTGGCAATCCACTCATGAAGAGAAAAGGTTTATTCTTGCTCTCAGATCCACTGGCTCTCTTGTTTTGGGGCCATGATGATGGCAGGAGGCAGAGCTGTTCACCTCATGGCTGGGAGTAAAGACAGCAGAAGACCTTGTCTCATAATCCACTTCAATAGCTTGCCCTCCCATTAGGCCCTGCCACTCCCCGATACTTCCAAACACATGGGATTTCGGGGAGCCATTCTGGATCCAAACTACAGCAAAGCTCTCTCGTTACTTTGAGAAATCTGCTGCTGGGTCTTCTTAAGGCTGCAGTCTGTGTTAAGTCGGTGTGACTAGCTGTCAATGTGTATTAGTTTACACATTTTTCTGGGTAATAACGGATCCAAGGACTGAAAATGCACAAACTAGAATAGCATAAGGAACCCCATGTGTCATCATTAGCTCCAACCATCAACGCCTGCCAATCACCTCCTCCTCCTCTTCCTCCGCATGATGACTTTGAAGGAAGCCCTAGACGTGATATCATTCCATCTGTATTTCATCCTGTGTTTCTAAAACATTTCTCTAAAGCATGACCTCAACATTATCCACATTCAACGTTATCTAGAAGTTTAACAGCAGGGCTCACAGGATGGCTCAGCAGGAAAAGGGGTTCGCTACTGAGACTGACAGGCTCTCTTCAATCCCCAGGACCTACACGGTGGAAGAACAGAATCAACTCTCACAAGTTGTCCTGAGACCCCTCCACTGTGCTGGGTCCACTCACATCTATATTCATTGCAAATAAATAAACAAGTAAATAATATAATTAAAAAACAGAAATTTAACAATGATTCCTCAATACCTTCAGCCCCTCAGTCATTGTTTAAATTTCTCCAGTTGACTTGGGTTTTTTCTTTGTTTGAATTAGGTCCATGTGGTATAATTTATTGATCAACTTTAACATGTAGCAGGGAATCCTCACATTTCAGCATATATGAGATGACACGGAGGTTTGTTAGAGGGTAGAATATTAAATTGTTTATTCTTTTCCTCCCTCCCTTCCTCCCTCCCTCCTTCCCTCCCTCCCTCCCTCTCTGTCTGTCTGTCTGTCTGTCTGTCTCTCTCTCTCTCTCTCTCTCTCTCTCTCTCTCTCTCTCTCTCTCTCTTTCTTTCTTTCTTTCTTTCTTTTGGTTTTGGGGTATTTTAGGGACAGATTCTGACTATGTATCCCTGGCTGTCCTGGAACTCACTCTGTAGCCCAGGTTGGCCTCAGACTCAGAGTCTGCCTGCCTCTGCCTCCCAAGTGCTGGGATTAAAGGTCTGTGCCACCACCGCCTGATTTGGATAAGTTATTCTTGTAGAATTTCTCACACTCTGGGTTTTCCTGAGAGCTTTTCTATAGAACCTGTAAATGTGATCCTCTGTCCCCTCTCTTTCATATATACCTGTGGTTCTGTTCAGATATTTCATGAAATTTGGATTGTCTTTATTATGAAGAATACTTTATTAGTATTGGCTGGTACCTTGAGTGGAAGGCACATAGTATCTGTTGCTTCCTTTTTAAATTTATTTTATTTGGGGCTGGAGAGATGGTTCAGCAGTTGGGAACATTTGTTTCTTTTTCTTTTTTTTTCCTTTTCTTTTCTCTTTTTTTTTTTGTTTTGTTTTGTTTTGTTTTTCGAAACAGGGTTTCTCTGCGTAGCTTTGGAGCCTGTCCTGGAACTTGCTCTGTAGACCAGGCTGGCCTTGAACTCACAGAGATCCACCTGCCTCTACCTCTCGAGTGCTGGGATTAAAGGCATGCGCCACCACCGCCCAGCATCTTTTTTTTTGTTTTATTTTGTTTTT
The DNA here is from genome assembly GCF_007827085.1 of Peromyscus californicus insignis. NCBI lineage: Eukaryota > Metazoa > Chordata > Mammalia > Rodentia > Cricetidae > Peromyscus > Peromyscus californicus. The sequence continues at coordinate 103,417,700 of NW_026294595.1, forward strand.
CCGAAACACTTGTTTCTTTTGCAGAGGACCTGGGTTCGGTTCCTAGAACCCTATTGCAGTTCCAGGCCAGCCAGAGATACACAGTGAGACCCTGTCTCAAAACACAACTATAATAATTTTACGTCTTGGAAAACATCTCCCAGAAAAACATCACCAGTACCGCTGGTAACAATAATTCTTTTGTGTTTTGTTTGTTTTTATCCTCAAGTTTATTGTTGTCAAGCATGAGTGTTGTACAGTTGGTTTGCTTTTTCAAATCACTTAAAATATTCTTTACAGCTCTAGCTCAAGCTACAATCAGAATTGTTGCATTTCATTTTGCTAAAATTTTTTTATTATTTTTCATTTATTTGTTTGTGTGAGGGGTGGTGCGTGCCACACCTGTGGAGGACCACTGTGAGCGTCTGTTTGATTCTCCTGCTGTAGTGGTTCCAGGGCTCACACTGAGGCGACCAATCTTGGCAGCAAGCGTGTTTCCCCACTGAACCATCTTGTTGGCTCTGACATTTTTAGCGACTGCTTGTGATTTTTTTAATTTAGTTTCATTTAATGTGTGTGGGTGTTACCCTGGGTGTCTATCTGTGTGCCACCTGTGTGTACCCAGTACCCGCTGAGGCTTCATCTCCAACCCCTCATATTTCCTCCCTCTTAATAGCCAATTTTCCCTCTTTATCTTTTTACTTAATATAATGGGGCTTGAGAAATGGCTCCATAATTTTGAGTATTGGCTGCTCTTGCAGAGGACCCAAATTAGATTCCCAGCACCACCCACATGGTGGCTCACAACTATCTGTAACTACAGTTCCAGGAGATCCAACACCCTTTCCTATGGTGTACAGATATATAAATAAGCACAACACACACACACACACAAAAATACAAATATATTATTATTAATATCAATAAAAATAAAAGTGAAATAATATAAATTAATGATAAATGATAGCATAATATGCAGTGCTTCCTTTGACCTTTTATTATTAATAACATTGGCTATCACTCCTCACAGCCATATCTCATATCAGTTCTCTACTTTGAGAATTTACCATGGATTATTCATCTAGTTATTTGGCAATGACAGCTAGGCCATTTTCAGTCCTTTGACACTGAAAATGTTACATCAGTGTGTGTTTTTAATATTTTTGCCTTCATGTCTTAGAAGTCAATATTTCCTCCACAAAACATAGGCAACCTTCTACCCCCAAAAAGGCAATGTATGCAAGGCCCTGTTCCTAACTAAGGCAGGTCCCAGCAACACCATTTTCACACCTGCTCACTGAGCAGACCCTGCTTTGGAAGGAAAGGCAGGCCCCAGGGCAGGGCTGATCTACAGCCCAACTGTCTGCGTTGGACCTCTGAGTAGCAGTCAACAGCCACCAGGAAGACAGGAGCAGCCAGCCAGGAGATCATGAGCTGTTGAGCAATGGAAAGTTAAGTAGGATTTTGGATGAGTTTTTTAAAATCACTTTATTTTTAAATTGTAACATGTCCAACAGTAGCAAACAAAAAGGAGAATATGCCAAACCCCAAAATGCCATCCCAGGGTCACAGTCAACCTGACGGGTTTATAGTCTGAGGTCAGACTGGGATGCGTCACTTTCTTTCCATCAGCCACTGTCCCAGCTTTGCCAAGCCCTCACTACAGAGCTAGAAAGATGAACCCTTCTGACTCTGGGCTTGTTCATATGAGCGTTTCTCCATGTCATCAATCATCTAGAAATTGCAGAGACAGCCTGCATATCCACTGAGGACTGGTCCCTGCTCTGGTTACTGAAGATACGATGATGAAGAGATCGCTAGATCCCGACCTACTGAAGCTTATATTTAGAGGAGGGGATTACAATGTATGTGAAGACAAGAAAAGCATGTGATCAAAGAGGAACATGGACTGCAAAAATAAAAACAAGCCAGGTGTGGTGGCTCACACCTTTCATCTCAGCTCCTGGGAGGCTGAGGCAGAAGTTCAAGGCCAACCTGGCTTACATAGTGAGTGCTAGGCTAGCCTGGACTATGTATGAGACCCTGCCTCAAAAACAACAATAACAATAAAACAAGAGTCAGAGGGGACTGGAGAGATGGCTCAGCTGTTAAGAGCACTGGATGTTCTTCCAGAGGACCCAGGTTCAATTCCCGGCACCTACACAGCAGTTCACAATTGTTTGTAATGCCAGTTCCAGGAGACCCAATGCCCTCACACAGACATACATGCAGGCCAAACACCACTGCACATAAAGTTAAAACAAACAAACAAACAAACAAAAAGTCAGGAAATATTACTTTTCCCTAAATCTGCTACAGTCTTGACTATTCCAGTAAACTTAACAGAGCTTTCTATAAATAAGTAAAATTGAAACAGTAAAGCATACAACAAATGTGTACATGTTATATATAAATACTGCATATCATCCATGCAGCCTGCATGCTGCAGACACGTATCATGTGTGGTGACAGTTGGATCACACATCCATGGTGTCTGGGATTACAGCTCCAGAGACAATCCTACACAGATGTGCTCACAGGCCAGCCTGATGTGGGCAGTCCTTCAGTTGATTCTAGGCCGTGTCGAGTTGATGAATAAAGCTTAGTAGGACAATTACTCATATTGGCGATCTCTGGGTTTGAGTGAGAGTCCCTGTCTCAAAAAGGAAGGTGGTAGGTCAATTAAGGATGATTCCCAACATCCATCTTGGACCTCTCCATGTGCACATACATGGGCACCCACACATATCTTGGCCACACACATGCAAAAATGTGTTCACAGATATATACCATGCACACATAGAAAATAAAAAGGGGGAAAGATAAAAAGGATCGCATCAAGCATTCTAACACCATTCAATCCAAAGATATACTAAGTTGGTACTTTTATGCTAAGAAATCAGAGTAGGATAATATTAAAAGACTTCATTTCCATAATTAAATCATTACATTTCCGTAAGGGCAGAACAGATTGTAAAATAACTGCAACTCACAACATACAATGGTCTCAACTTTGTACCATGGTGTTTCAGATATCATTCAATGGTGTTTTGTGGTGTGACTCTGTGTGCATACCTGTTGTGTGTTTTGAACCAAGGCTACACTGATGTGTGATGCAACCCAGGTGAGCCCTGCTAGAAACACCTCAGATTCATTACCTGCTTGCTTCTGAATTAATTTTTGCTCATTACCATCTCAGAAACCTTTCACTGTTGTCAAATATTTTGCAACCCCTCCCTAGTTATATGACTCCGTATGAGGTCATCACCAGGTTGAAGAAGCCTGGAGCTACAGCATTACGGTGTCCACCAGCCATAATACTTCCTGAGCTGGGAAGACTCCATGCCTGAGGCTCTGGTTACCTAAGGGTTATTTGGTCACTCTTGTAGTTGGCTTGGGTTCTGTTAAGTCAAAGAAGGACCAACAGTTGGGATGCCTGCCCTTGGGGACTCCATGTGATTTAGCCCACTCTGAGAGCATGGTGGCCTTGGAGTAATTGGACTTCTGACACCATGACTCAAGTTTCCAGCAGAAGGAACATTTCCTGGAAGGGTCACAGACAGTTCATGGAGAAGTTGGCACTTGAAATGATTCTCTTTAGAGTAAATTTGATGAGAAACACAGGCCACATCCTTCTGATACAAGGATTTCCAACAAAAGCCAGCATTAGCAGAGCCGTGGGAATTGGAGCTGACTCACAAACGAGAGTCTGATTGATGCCAAGTGGGTTTGGGCTGATGAGTCCGACCCTCTCCTAATGAAAGCTAAGGTCTTAGCCTTCTAGTTCCTTATCTCAAGGAAACTTCTCAGAGACCCTGTTGGGAGAAAGTGGGCTCTACCATTTACCAGAACTCACAGCCACCATGGGTACACTTGTATAATAAATAGCTTGCCTTCATGTCTTTCTATTCATGGAAAATACGTAACTGTGTGAAGTTACTTGGCCACTGAGTTGTTCCACACACTCCGTCTTCAAATGGGATTGCTGTGTTTTCCCTGAGGCAGCAGGATATTGGAGTGAACCCCTAAATTCTTGCATTGATAAGTGACCCAGCTGCTGTGGAATGCCCTGTATGCTGTGAATATATGCTGCTATGATTGATTGATAAATAAAACACTGATTGGCCAGTAGCCAGGCAGGAAGGATAGTGTAGGCGGGACAAGGAGAGAGGAGAATGCTGGGTGGAAGAAGGCTGAGTCAGGAGACGCTGCCAGCTGCCATGAGGAGAAACATGATGTAAGATACTGGTAAGCCATGAGCCACGTGGCAACTTATAGACTAATAAAAATGGGTTAAATTAAGATATAAAAACAGATAGCAAGAAGCCTGTCACAGCCATACAGTTTATAAGTAATATAAGTCTCTGTGTGTTTACTTGGGGGACACGAGTGGGAGAGATTTGTCCCGACTGCCGACAGGCTGAGACACAAAAAAAAACCTTCAGCTACAAATGGTGCCCAACATGGGGCTCAAACCCACGACCCTGAGATTAAGAGAGTAAACTAGGTCAGCCTTGGCTAAGGAATGAGACCTTATCTCCAAGAAAAACCAACCCAACCAACCAAACCCCAAAGCACTTTTCTCTACTTGAAATAATCATTAAATCTTTCACTACATTCTGGGCCCATCCTGTTGGCTGCTCATCCAGTATTCATTTCCCTTTTCCACATTCTGAAAAGAAATATTTGGCTCATAGCATCTTCCTCCCTTGTTCTGAGCTAAACTGTGTTACCTGCCCCTCCACCAATCCATATGCTGATGTAAGATACATCCTCAGTGCACCAGAATAGAAGCAGGGTCTTAAGTCATTGGAGAGGGCCGCAATCTAATACACCTGCTGTCCGTGTAAGAGCTAGGCCATGAACACACCCTTAGGGGAGATGATATACAGATCTAGTGAGCAGGCAGCCAGCCAGAAGCCAAAGAGCGGCTTCACAAGAAACCACCCATGGCAACACCTTGATTTCACACTTCTAGACTCCAGGTCTACAAAAGAATATCTTCCTGACTATTATTATTACTACTACCTCTACTACTATTGTTATTACTATTACTACTTTTATTTTTACTTTTACTTTTATTATTTATGAGACAGGGTCTCACTGTGTGCCCTAGCTGACCTGGAACTATGTAGAGTAGGTTGACCTCAAACCCACAGAAACCCACTTTCCTCTGCCTCTCAAGTACTGGGATTAAAGGTGCATTACCATGACCAGATCAGTTTTTAAGATGTGTGTGTGTGTGTGTGTGTGTGTGTGTGTGTGTGTGTGTGTGTCTGTGAAATTCAGAAGAGGTCATCAGATCCTCTGGAGGTTGAGTTACAGGCAGTCATGGGTTGCCTGATGTGGGTGTTGGGAGCTGAATTCCAATCCTCTGAAAGAGCAGGAAGTGCTATTTCTTTAGGCCCTGAACTTTCCATTGTTCAGCTCATCGGGTCTATGGTACCCGGTGATGGCAGCTGTGGCTGACATGTGCCTATAATTCCAGCCTGTGTCTCCGTGGAAGATGACAACTCACCTCCCACCCTCCAGCCACCAAGGGCAAATACTCTGAGTCATTTTCAGCAGAAACTCAGGCTAGAGCAGCTGTGAATGAATGGCATTCCTAGACGACTGCTGCATCTCTACAGTCTTAGGCAGAGTGAAGAAAATAATTTTAAAATAAATATTCTTAAAATAATGTTTTATTATTTTTTGTCTGTGTATGGCTGTTCTGCCTACATGTATGTCTGTGCACCATGTGTGTGCCCACAGCAGTCAGAAGAAGGTGTCAGATTCCTTGGAACTAGACTTACAGACAGTTGTGAGCCGCCATGTGGGTTCACGTAAACTGAATCCTCTGCAAGAGCAGCCAGTGCTCTTAACCACTGAGCCATCTCTCCAGCCTCTGAAGGAATTTTCTTTCTGAATGATCTTTTTCTTTTCCACCAATGAGAGGAAATATCTCATCACAGCTGCTGCTGGAAGCCATCTTTTTGGCAACAAAGGAAGCCAGGAAAGGTCAAAACATCCTGGTGATTAGAGCCAAGAAAAATGGAGATGAGCCCCCAGCAGGAATGGATCTGGAATCCTCCCTGCCTCTGAACTTCCAACTACGTGAGAGGACATAGGACTGACGTGGTTTCAGACAACATTCTCACGGAAACCAAAGGCATCCTTACAGATTGAACCCTCTGGAATCCCACCTCCACCAGAGCAGGCATCTTGAAGCAGCCCCGGCACCCGCCTGCACCATGGACAAGATGATGGACAGGCTACAGAAGAAGAATTGGCGTCTGAGGCTGGCAGTAGTGAATTTGGCCACCTCTGGGCCTAATGGCTGGCTGGACTTTCTGCCCCCTCGCAGTTAGATGTAGTGGGTGAAGAAGTGGTACAGTGACTGGCAGATGCTGGAACCACCAGAGTGCTCTCCTCTTTCATATGGCAACTGGCCCCACTTAGGGTGGAGGTTGCTCCATCAGCTCAGCTGCCTGGGTTATGGCAGGGAGCTGCTGCTGCAGATGCATGAAGGCATGGGTGGAAATGGTCCTGTTCGTTAAGACTGTAGTGTTCTTACTCAAGCATTACTATCCAGACAGAAAGGGGGAAAATGAACTAAGATGCCTCCCACCACTGACAATAAGATCACACCACGGACCGAGACACCGAATGGAGTCAACTCCTTCTACCTGCTTTACAATTTTTTCCCTTAAATTGTAAAACTGGAGCTGGAATGAATTTGAGAAGGTTCTTAAGACCAATCCCTAGCTTTATCCCAAACACTTACCTAGAGGGCATAACAAGCCTGTGTGAGCTGAAGTGTGTCCCACATAATGCTATGTTTGGCCCTTACGCCTGACACCTCTCAAGAGGACCTTAACCGGAAGCAGGGTCTTCTGCAGATGTAACCAGTTGAAATGAAGTCATTCCAGATTGTGGCAGGCCCTTAATTCAGTAACTAGTGTTTAAGAGGAAACAGACACCACAGAAAAGGGAAATGGTGGTCAGACCGCTATGGTGATATTTTATTTGTGCTGAAATGTGATTTTATTTGTATGTTAATAAATAGAGTTGCCTGGGGATCAGAGCTAAGCCATTTAGCAGAAGTCTGGCGGTGGTGGCACACGCCCTTAATCCAATCACATGGCAGGCAGAGTCTCTGCGTAGTCAAGGACACAGCCCAGCGGTGACCTGAACCTTTAATCCCAGTACCAACCATAGAGACCTGGAGGTCTATATAGACAGGCAGTGACGAGAAATTCATGTGGTTGGGTTTAGAGCCAATGAGAAGGTAGAACAGAAAAGCAATAAAAAGACAGGTCACAGAGGAGAAGGTCTCTCTCTCAGGGGAAGAGATGGCAGCGACTGGTAAGCTAAAGGTAGTCTTGGGCTTCGCTAGTGCTCTGATCTCTTAGGCTTTAACTCTGTATTTGGCTCTGCATCTCTGATTTACTAAGACTGTTTAGAATTTCATCTACAGACCGCAATTGTGCTGTGAGAGCCATGAGATACTGAGGACTGCTGGAAACATCCAGAAGCCAGGAAGAGGCAAGAGAGATTTCTTCCCTAGAGTCTTTAGTGGGAAGTCCCTACTGAAAAGGTGTCCCTGCTGACACCTTTTAGGATTGCAGCCTTCAGGACTACGAGAGAATACATTTCTGTTATTGGAACCACCCAGTCTGTCTGGCTTTGCGATGGCAGAGCTAGGACACTAACCCCAGAGAACGCCCCCATCACCGGCCCCAATCCCCCATCCCCACCAAACATCAGCTGAGCCTACCACCTCCCCTTGCCAGGGGAGGGGCAACCCCATCCTGGGGAACACTGGGTACCACCACCTGCTAACTACAGACATTTCTTCCCAGTGCCCTTCCAGCTAAGTCATGCTTTCCTTTGCCAAGAATGTGGAGTCAATGGTGATTTTATTAGTGTAATTGCTGTTAAGTTTAGTCAGGGAGGCAAGCCATTTGCAGGGGGTACAGAGTAGGACCTTCAGCAGCCAGTCCTCAAACATTGTGCTCTTTTTCTTTTTCTGAAAGAGACATTCACTAATGTTATATCTAATAACGACGACACAATTCTGCTTACTTCAGCAGTAAAAATTGAAACAAGGGGCCCAATCAGCAGATTTCATAAAGAGATTCATTGAATTCAGGAAGAGGAAGGAATCTGGACTCTTGATGCCAACCATGGATTAGCGTAGAGTCCAGCCTCTCAAACTCCAGGACTATAGGTTGCAACTGCACATGATGGTAACTGAAGGTGGTGATGGACGGATGGACAGACACACGCATTCTCGCGCGCTCACGCACATGGGACACAATAAGGTTTCTGAACATGTGACAATCAAAAACTAACTCAAAACCTAATGTGCAATGCATCTGAGGTGTTGGCAGCTCCAGGTGTGCCTGCAGCTTCAGTATTGCTTTGGTTGTGAACACACAATTCATGCATTTGGCACTGTGGAGGCTGTCACACCACACTGTGCCCATAAACACTGCCTGAAATCCCCGGGCTGAGACGAGGCCATTGTATTATCCAGTACAGCGTTTCTGCTGTACAAACTAAATTTTCTGCTCTTCTAGAAACGTAATGGAAGCATGATAACACGAAGCACTTTTAATGTGAAATGTTTTCCTATTATCATTTCTCTGCTTACAATTATTAAATTATTGTGTCTTTAGATTGTATTGTCCTAGAATATTTGATTTTGAAAATTATTGTTTGAGTTGCTGACTTGAGTCTCATAAGACAAGTAATCAGTGAATTATGGCTTGGATTAGTAAAAAGAAATTCCAATTATTTCTGAAATGGCCCTAAGCATATTTGGACTATTTTGTACTATGTTTCATGGATTAAATGCATTAGCAATGACCTCTGAGTCACCAACAATGTGCTGGTGTTACGTTAAGAAAAGAAATCAAAGCACTAAAGCACTTCCTCTTGGCGTCATTTACCAGAGTGAGGCCAGATTTGAATTCTCCACTTCATGCTTCCCGTGTCTCTGCCCTCTGTCTATCTGCTGTGTGGCTCTGAATCTGGGCCTGGAAGGCTGTTTTGTCAATCTGTCCCCGCGCTTTCTGTTTGTGTGTGTGTGTGTGTGTGTGTGTGTGTGTGTGTGTGTGTGTGTCTGTCTGTCTGTCTGTCTGTCTGTCTGCCTATCTGCCTGTCTGCCTGTTGTGTCTGTGTATATCGGTGTGAATGTGTGTCTGTTCCCAATAAAGGATTTTAGATTTATTGAACAGCACAGAAAACATCACATGGGGAAGGAATGAGATACTTTACAGAAACCTTTAATGGATTTTTATAAGGAATTAAGTCACTGACTCCAATTGGCACTTACTGACCTAGACAAACAGTATTACAAACATCATTGTTTTATCAGGCAATATCCAAATGTTGTGTTCAACACTTATGATGGATATTCATTTTTAAAATTGTTTTCAACCTCAATTTTGCTGCTTTCAGCAGATGAGTATTAGGACATTTGTGCATTACTCTGGATCAGGGACATGGAAGAAGACATAACTTAATATTGCAGCTATGCATTAGCTTAGGCTGTACACGTTGGTACATGGGAAATCCAAGGTGAGTAAGGTCGACTGTTACATTGTTCTCTTAAACACGGGTTAAGCTGGGTGGTGGTGGCGCACGCCTTTAATCCCAGCACTCAGGAGGCAGAGCCAGGCGGATCTCTGTGAGTTCAAGGCCAGCCTGGTCTACAGAGTGAGTTCCAGGACAGCCAGGGCTACACACTGTGAAAAACCAAATAAAAAGACAACAACAACAACAAAACCCACCACGGGTTAAACAAACAGGGTGAACACACAGTAGAATAGCAGCTTTAAGTCCTAAGTGACTTCAAAGTGTATCACTAACTCTGACTGCGAGGTCCGGCAAAAGTTCCAGTCTCTCAGAATGGAAGATATTTTTGCCATACGCACCACCACACTACATATTTATGTGAAGTGAGGTGGCAAATTCAGTATGGATGATGATAGAATCAAAAGTGTGAAAGATTATTTACATCCTACTCTGTCTAGTAGTCCACTGACACTTAATTCTTGTCATATGTGTGCATGTTCATGTATATGAGCATATGTGCATATGTGTGTGGAAGCCAAGGTTAACATGGAGTGTCTTCCTCTATGCCCTTCTATACTCTCCACTTTCTTTATTGAGACAGGGTCTTTCGTGGACTTGGCGTTCACCAATGCAACTAGATGGTCAACAAGCCTTAGGGACCCTGTGCTCCCCACACCCAGCACTGGGATTACACAGTTGCATCCCACTACACCAGGCTTTTGCATGGGTGCATGGGTGCTGGACTCAGGTCCTCATGTTTGCACGGCAAACACTTTACTGACTGAGCCTTATTTCCAGCCCCAATTTCTAATTCTTTTTTTTCCCAATATCTAATTCTTTATGTAAAAATAAACATGCATGTTCATCTTATTAGTATGTAAAATTGCTTTCCTCTTTAATAAATTGTAAATGTATACATATACCAAAGAAAATTTTAAGATTTGTTTTATTTTTAATTATGTGTGTGTGCCTGGGTGGGTAGGTGCATGTGAGTGCAGTACCCACAGAGGCCAGAAGAGGCCGTCAGTTCCATTGGAACTGGTGTTCCCACTGTTACAGTGGTGTTACAGGCAGTTGTGAGCCACCTGCTGTGGGTGCGGGGGAGGGGGGGGACGGGGACGGGGACGGGACTGAAATTAGATCCTCGGCTAGAGCAGGACACACTCTGAACCACTGAGCCAGCCCTGCCAAAGAACTGTTTGAAAATGAATTTCTTTGTAAGGCACAACCCGTCATGGCAGAAAAGGAAGGCAGCGGAAGTGTGAGGCAGCTGGTCACAGCGTGTCTACAGTCAGGAAGGAGACAAAGATGAAAGCTGGTGCCCAGCTCACTTCTTCCTTTTTATTCTAAGTCCAGGACCAGAGACCACAGAACGATGCCACCCACATTTAGGAGAGCTCTTCCCACTCCTGTTAATCCAGTCTAGAAACTCTGTCACAGACAGTTCAGAGGTCTGTCTCCTAGATGATTCTAGATTCTGTCAAGATGACAGCATTAACCATCACAGCCACAGGCAGGTTTGTTTTTGGTTTTTTATTTGATTTTGGTTTTTTTTGTTTGTTTGTTCTTAGTTTTTGGTTTTTATGAGACAGGGTTTCTCCATGTATCCCAGACTAGCCTTGAACTCACAGAGATCTGCCTGCCTCTGCCTCCTGAGTGCTGGAATCAAAGGCGCCACCACCACCTGGCTCCTCTGACAGGTTTGTAATGAACTCTTAGGAGGTGATGAAAACTTAGGATGTAACTGAAGAGGATTCCTTTCTGAGGCTCCTACCCTCTTGGTTTCCTGGATGCCATAGGGTGAACAGCTTCCCGAACCATACACTTCTTCTACGATGTTTCTACCTTTCCATACCTTAACAGCAACAGATCAAAAACCCTGACACTGTGAACCAAAACAAATCCTTCCGCTTTAAGCTGATTTTTTCTGAGGTTTCTTGTCATGGTGAAGAGAAGCTGACTACAGGAAGGGACTGGATGAGGAAGCCACCTCCACATATGGGATTAGTGTCCTTATAAAAGAGACCCAGAGAATTTGTTTGCTCCTCACCATGTGAGGATGCAGCATCTATGAGGTGGGCCCTCACCAGACCCTGAATCTTTGATCTTTGATTTCCCAGGCTCCCAAATGAGGAGAAATAACTTTCTGTTGTTATAATTCATCCAGCCTAAGCTAGTTAGACATCGCCTGACGGAACCCACAGCAGCCAACTTTTCCAGAGTCTACCAGGGAAAGAATCAGCCTAATTTCCCCCCCACCAAAATCTCTGCTTTCGTTAACTTCAGATGACAGGAGAGAGCAGGCGAAGGAGTGTGTGAGTGATCACACCAGGCCATGGAAGCGCTCGCTTTTCATCCCAGTATTGGGGAAGCAGAGGCAAGTGGATCTCTGTGAATTTGAGGCCAGCCTGGTCTACATAGGAAATTCCAGGCCAGCCAGGGCTGTATCGTGAGGCCCTGTCTAAGAAAGAATCAAATAACAAATGGGAAGGAATTCCCCAAAAATTCTTCTCAGACCGGAAAAGGCACTCCTCACTCTCTGATGGGCATGCAGCTTCTCCCCTACATACACTGTGCTGGCGGGGGATGATGTGAGGGGGGAAAGTCATTACTCAGTCTCTTCATCTCTCTCATTTGCTACACTTTCCTCATGATGGAGAGGAAAACTGATCACCAGAAGTGAGGCAGCTGGAGAAAAGTAAGAATTGAAATAGAAACTACAGCTCTTCCAAGCACTCTGTTCTGGGGCTTGCAACACTCACGGACTGTGCCCGTTCACAGCAAGAGCACCACAGACCATGTAAGCGTGCACTCTCCTAGCCCTGCCCACAAATGCCATCCAAACATCACTGACTCTTCCAGCAACTTTCACCTACGAACTCTGGCCTTTTCCTTCCAGGATCATCCTAAGGTCTCAAACACCCTGTTACTGCTTTTCGCTTCCTACTGTTGCGATGCCCCATATACGCAATCTCTCTTTTCTAGCAAAATCAGCCTTCTTTTGTTGACAGTCAGCAGGTGTTTGATGGTCTCTGGCTGATGGGTATCAACCCAACATGAGCAGCCAATAGTTCCAGCAGCCGTCCCTAGATCTACCAGTATGTAGTGATCAGCTTTAAAGTGTGTGCTGGGGAGTTGGTGGTTCGTACAGATTAAGATCCTCAAATTTGGAAACGAGAACATAGCTCGCTCAGGAACCGTGCAATGCCAGCCGAGACAGCTTGCGTGTACATGTGACTGTCATATGTATATTCCTGGTCCACGCACACGGAACCACTGACCTGCATTCTCGGGTACACTTCTTCATTTATGCCTCTGGGGAATTCTTGAATTGCCTGGGTATAAGGGTACATTACCCTTGTAAGTGCCGCTTCATGAATTGACCTCGCCATGGCAACGTTTGAACACTACAGAAAATTTATTCTTTCATATTTAAAAAAAAAACTAATTTTTTCTTATGGTGGAAAGAAAAACCTTTTAAAATAGTTTACATTTTATTGGCTCAGTGAATACTGAACTAGTAGCTTCTCTTGACCTGCTTCTGCAGGAAATACAGCCTTGAACAGACCAAACAGCTTGGTTGTCTCTCATATTCCAGAATATCAAATGGCAAATTTAAAAGCAGGGCCCCTGAGGGTAGAGGCTGAGGAGTGACTCTGCCTGTTCTACAGAGGACAGAGTCATTCAGGAACACAGCCAAGGTGGGCGAGGACTCCGACACAGCAGGTTGGCCCTTTAACAAGGTCTCCAAACACCAAACTTTAATTCCCGGGTGGGCATAGGAGGCCTGTTGATTGGTTTTCATGCAGCTCCCACATGGCAGCTCACCACAGGTATGGTATTCCATATTTTTTTTTGTGTGTGTATAAGTGTTTTGCCTGCATGTAGGAGTGTGCTATTGGATCCCATGGAGCTAGAGTTATAGACAGTTGTCAGTTGCCATGTAGGTGCTGGGAATCTACCCCAGGTCCTTTGGGATAGCAGCCAGTGCTATTCTTAATCACTGAAACCTCTCCCCAGCTCCCACAGCTATGGCATTCTTCCCAGGATTTTTTTCTTTTTTCTTTTTCTTTTTTTTTTTTTTTGGTTTTTCGAGACAGGGTTTCTCTGTGTAGCTTTGCGCCTTTCCTGGTACTCGCTTTGGAGACCAGGCTGGCCTCGAACTCACAGAGATCCGCCTGCCTCTGCCTCCCGAGTGCTGGGATTAAAGGCGTGCGCCACCACCGCCCGGCTTTTTCTTTTTTTTATTTTAATTTTTTTTCTTTATTAAGAAATTTTCAGGTGGTGGTGGCGCATGCCTTTAATCCCAGCACTCAGGAGGCAGAGCCAGGTGAATCTGTAGGCCAGCCTGGTCTACAGAGCAAGTTCCAGGAAAGGCGCAAAACTTCACAGAGAAACCCAGTCTCGAACCCCCCCCCCCAACAAAAAGAAAGACATTTTCTACTCATTCTACATACCACCCACAGATCCCACCTCCTCCCTCCTCCCACCCCCCAATCCTCCCTCCCAAGCCACCCCACATCCCCACATCCCCCAAATCAAGGTCTCCCATGGGGAGTTAGCAGAGCCCAGCACACTGAGCCTAGGCAGGTCCAAGCCCCTTCCCACTGCACCAAGGCTGTGCAAGGTGTCACACCACAGACACTGGGCTCCCAAAAGCCTGCCCATGCACCAGGGACAGATCCTGATCCCCCTGCCTGGGTGTTCCCCAAACAGTTCAAGCCAAACAACCGTCTTCCGTATCCAGAGGGCCTAGTCCAGTCCCATGGGGGCTCCACAGCCACCAGTCCACAGTTCATGGGCTTCCACTGGTGTGGCCGGTCATCTCTGCCCGTCCTCTCATCATGATCTCCACGTCCCTCGCCTGCAGAATCCCTCCTCTCTCTCATCAATTGGATTCCCAGAGCTCAGCCTGGTGCCTGGCCGTGGATCTCTGCATCTACCTCCATCAGTCACTGGACAGAGGCTCTATGATGACAGTTAGGGTATTCACTATACTGGTCACCAGAGTAGACCAGTTCAGGCACCCTCTCGACCACTGCTAGCAGTCCAAGGTGGGGTCATCTGAAAACAACCTAGATGCCCCTCAACTGAAGAATGGATAAAGAAAATGTGGCACATATACACAATGGAGTACTACTCAGCAGTAAAAAGACAATGATATCAAGAAATTTGCAGGCAAATGGATGGAACTAGAAAATATCATCCTGAGTGAGATAACCCAGACTCAGAAGGACAAACATAGTATGTACTCACTCATAAGTGGATACTAGATGTGAGGGAAGGGATGGCCAGACTGCAACCCACAGCTTCAGAGAGGCTAGCTAACAGGGAAAGACCCTAGGAGGGACACATAGATGGCCCAGCAAAGGAGAAGTGGATGAGATCTACATGGGCGAACTGGGAGTGGGGGTGTGTGTCGGAGGGTGAGGAGTGGGGGATGAGAACATAGGGAAATGGGAGGGTCCAGCTGGAACAGGGACAGAGTGGAAGGGCAGGGAGGGAGATACCATGATAGCTGAGGACATCATGGGAATAGGAAGAGGCAGGGTGCTGGGGAGGCTCTCAGGAATCTTCCCAGGATTTAACAAGGTCACAGCTCCGGCAGTTTCTTCCCAGCTGAGTGTCTCCCAAGTCTCTTCAATTGCTCCAGGGAACTCTATCACCTTGGCCTCCCATGAAGGAGGTCTGCAGATCATATTAAAATGGGTTGCTTTTTTTCCCATCTTTTTCCTGGTTCAGATTGAGCTGTGGGATGCATCTGAAGGAGCATAGCTCTCTAGAACTCCTGAAGCCAAGAATTGGTGGGGGCCAGAGAGGCTGAGTGAGTTTCTATTTCCTGAGGGGCTGCCCACATCATCTCTCCAATGTTCAAGAACACAGAACCCTTCACAGGCATATAAGCACAGGCATTCAGTCTCAGAGACAATAAGGAATTCACAGGGAGCACGCTTTCCTTCTTCATGAGCTGCGGTGACTGTTTTAATGGACATTTGGCTAAGATTAGGATCATTTCTGTTGATTCTAGGTTTACCTAACTGAGTTCGGCTACATGCGGAAGTTTAAATTGGCTTGCAATCTGGAGGCATCTGGAAGACGGGAAAGAGCTGGTGAGTCGGCAGACACAGGTCTGGAATCAGAGATTCCTTCAAGAAGTCCAAGATTAAAGTCCAGTGTATGTTATTATATGAAAAAAATCTACCTGCCAAGTAACACGTCCCAAGAAATACATGTAGAATATTTTTGTACAAGATATATCTGGGATATAAAGCATGTATTTATTTAAGAATCATGGGGACCATAAGACCATTTCTTATTTATGGAGTCTCTTAAAAAGATAGTTTAAGGGATTGGAGACATGGCTCAGTGGTTAAGAGCATTGGCTGCTCTTCCAGAGGACCTGGGTTCGATTCCCAGCACCCATGTGGCAGCTCACAACTGTCTGTAATTCCAGTTCCAGGGGATCTGACACCCTCACACAGACATACATGTAGGCAAAACACCAATGCACATAAAATAAAAACAAATAAATTTTGAAAAAATTATTTAAAAATAAAGATAGTTTAAAAATATTGGAGCACAGTGAAAAGGTCTGAAAGACATAGGGAACAGGAGCTTCCTGCCAATAGTCACATGCACTCTGGTGACTGTTTACTGTCTCGTTCTTCTGTGTGGGATTGCATTCCCAGAAAATGAGCCTGGGCACGCCAGGCAGGGAAGGGGATGCTGGGATGAAAAGTGCTGGCGTGCAGCACACAATCAGCTGTTATTTAGAGATATACACATATATAAACACACACATACATACAGCCACTTCTTTTTTATTTATTCTGTTTATTTATACATATTTGTTTATAGAAAACATTTAGAAACTCATATTTATAGATTAGATGTCTGAATTTTCTGGTAAGGTCAAACAATTCTTAAAAATGAACAAAGCTTTCTATTTATGGAATGACCTGAAAAAAAAGAAGGATTTATAAAGCTCTCAACTCTATGAAAGGTTTGGGAACTGGTAAAATGATCAAAATAAAGTTTCCCAGAATTCTGAAAATGAACTAACGACTTATAAGAATTTGAAGAGAATGTATTCAAGCAAAACAGATGAATCTGGGTGAAATGCCTCTTACCCTCCTTTCTCTAGCCCTCCAAATCCCGCACTTTACAGCTGTGAAAAATACCTAATAATGGTTGCTGGAGTAGACAGATCACGCTCTGAGTATCCCGTCAAAGCATCACTATTTGGTCTATTTGACAGTTGGCTGGAAAAGCTGCACACTTAGGGACCAGTGTCAAGAGTGCACCCTGTGTGAACAGCCCTGGAGGCGGGGGTGGGGTGGGGTGGGGTGGAGGTAGGTGGGGGTGTAACACTCGCCTCACATACATGAGTCCCTGGGTTGGATCTCATCTGATCTGAAAAACAAAACAATGCTGTCCAAATAGATTTACTGGCAGCTTATTTGGTCCAAACAACCAGCAGCAAACTGTTGAACACTGTTAGCTGCCTGTGCTGATGTCCCAAGTGGGAATCAAGGAGAGGCTCTTCCCTTTGGCCAGTTTGGAGACTCTGTGTGAGAAGTAAAGTCAGACAGAGATGTAGCTGTCTTTCAGACTGTTGAAGGTGATGTCTCTGTCATATCACACAGGCAGGAAGACAGGCCTTCCAGATAACCAGGCCCTCCCTAAACAGAGGTCTGACAACACACCCTACCTCCCTGCCACGCCAGGGGTTGGAGGAAGCCTGATGACACCACATCTGTCACATACTGAGCAAGTTCCACACCTCACCCAGAAAAAGAATGACCTCTGTCTCATAGCTTAAGTCACATACGCCCTGCTCCCCTATCTCTGTCATGTGTCACGGTTCACATATTAGCTGGGCTGCAATATCTCCTCAGAGGAGGTGTGGTCACTGCTACATAAGTAACATTAATTAAGCCTTCTTTGCATGGCAAGATCTCTTCTCCCTGGGGGAAAACCTATATATGTATCATAAGATATATCTGGGATATAAAGCATGTATTTATTTAAGAATCATGGGGGTCATAAGACCATTTCTTATTTACAGAGTCTCTTAAAAAGATAGTTTAAGGGATTAGAGACATGGATCAGCAGTTAAGAGCATTGGCTGCTCTTCCAGGGGATCTGGGTTCGATTCCCAGCACCCACGTGGCAGCTCACAACTGTCTGTAACTCCAGTTCCAGGGGATCTGACACCCTTACACAGACATGCATGCAGGCAAAACACCAAATGTATAGATTTATCTTTTTGGTTGTGAGCCTAGTCTTTAAGGGCTGAACCATCTCACCAGCCAAAATAAATTTTTAACTAATTTTTTTATATGTATGGGTGCTTTGTCTGCATGTGTGTCTGTGTTTCATGTGTGTGCCTGGTGCCTGTGGACTCCAGAAGATGTTGGATCCCTTGAGACTGGAGTTACAGGTGATTGTTAGCTGTCATGTGGGTGCTGGGAATCGACTCAGTCCTCTGCAAGAATAGTCAGTGCTCTTAACTGTTGACCCATCTCCAGCCTCCCTGTAAAAACAAAACAAAACAAAAACCCCTTGAAGCAGACACTTTGCTAGAGCTCCAGAGTCCTGATGTGTTGTTTGTTAGCATTAATAAACTCTCGTTGGAAGACAACACGACTCAGTGCCTTTCTCTCCTTACCTCCCTCAAACCTAATACCTGGTGCTGAAACCTGGGAGGGACGCCTTGCTGAGAAGAATTGCCCCACGGGCTGGCTCCTTCACCCTCCCTGCTGCTCTTTCTGCATCCAACAAAGCCCCTCGTGTGAGGTCAGGAGTCCCCCGTGGCTTGGATCTGTTCCCCTTCCTCTCCCTGCTGAGTCTAGGGATGCCTTTTCTCAGCCTTGGCTCCTGGCCACACCTCCAGAAGGGAAACTGAGGAATATGAGGATGCTTGTCTCCCCAACTCCCTTTCAGTCTCACCAGCTCGATTCACCAGGTTTTATGAGTACCAACCAATCTCGACTGCCTCAAATTTCTCCCCTACACTACCCTCTCCATAACCTCAGGATCCTTTATCCTTTTTTTTTTTTTTTTTTTTTTTTTTTTAAGATTTATTTATCTATTATGTACACAGTATTCTGCCTGCATTTAAGCCTACAGGCCAGTAGAGGGCACCAGATCTCACTACAGATAGTTATGAGCCACCATGTGGTTGCTGGAAATTGAACTCAGGACCTTTGGAAGAGCAGCTAGTGCTCTTAACCGCTGAGCCATCTCTCCAGCCCAAGGATCCTTTATTCTTAGGGAGAGATGATATGCTGTGCCCTTGAACTGTGGACCAAATTAAGCCTTTCTTTCCTTAAGCCGATTCCTGTCGGGCATTTTGTCACAGCAAAGGGATCAATAATGACCACATCTACTTCAGATCTTTACTAGCACTAGAGTGAACCGACAACATAATGGCACAGCAGAAGTGGTAGCAGAGCAGTAGCCACAGTGGCAGAAGTGGAGTGGGGGGCAGCTGAAGTGTTTCTGAGAGCAGAACCAGAGCTGAGACTCGGGGAGTCCTGGTTGCTGCAAGACATCTGCCATCCCTGAAATGCCAAGGGTCTCTGACACCTTGGCCCAGAGATCTGTGATACTAGGTGTTGTCAAGGGCTGAAGATCTTGACATCCTAGGCCCAAGAGCTGTAACACTGCTGTAGGCCTGAAGGTGCCAGCACCTGGGAGCCTGTGTGAGAGCTTTCACACCGTGATTGCCGCCATCCACTGCTGTTCAAAGTTGAGGATCACAGTGGCCGACACACAAAAGCCCAGAGCCTCCAACATGAGTGCCCAAAGCTTTAGTCTCGATTTCTAAAGCTGAAGCAATAGGCCCTAGCTCTCGGGAATCGGAGCTGTAAGCGTCTGGGTCCACAGGTCCAACTCCAACATCTTGCCCTCAAATGCCTGGGACTGCCAGCACCGGAAGAGCTTCTTGCCTATCCAGGTAGAGCCAGAGGATTCCAGCTGACCGCTAACAGTGAGGTTCTTCTGTAGGGACAGGGAAGAGAAAGGGGGAAAAGACACTCCAAAAAATGCCTGGAAAGTTTCCAAATTTGACGACACACGTCAATCTGTACAGCTAAGAAGCTAAAAGAACTGCAAGTAGGCTACCCTCAGAGATTCACACCTAGACACAGTTAACACAGCATCAAACTAGTTTTAAATGGGTAGAGGTCTTCAAGTTCTAGGGAACCTCAGTGAAAATGACGGGCCAGTTCACACCAGAAGCCATGAAGGCCAAATGACAGTTGGTTGACACATTCAGATGCCAAGGAGAAAGAAACCTGCCAATCAACAAAACTCTTCTTCAAAGAAGAAATAGAAACATTCCATGTACAAACGGCTCAGCATTTCTACCCTGTAAGAAAGGTTAACGGGAGCCCTTCAAGCATATACAAAAGGACTTGCTAGTGCAGTGAACTCCAAAGAAGAAAAAGGACCCCAGTGTTCTAGGTTCATTCTGTTGTTGTGATAAACACAGGTCAAAAGCAACGTGGGGAGGAAATGGTTTAGTGGGTCGTGGCCCACAGCTGAGGAGAGTCAGGTAGAAACTCAGAAAGGAACTTGAAGCAGAAAACATGAAGGAATGCTGCTTGCTGGCTCACTCACAGGCTCACCTCTGGCTAGCTTTCTTATAGAGCCCACCATTACCTGCGTAGAGATGGCGCCCTCCTGCATTATCAACAGTCGGGACAATTCCCCCTGAGACGTGTCCTCACCCTAGTCTGATTCAGGTAATTCCTCAATTGAGAATTTCCTCTCTGATGACTCTAGTCTGTATCAAGTTGACAATTAAGGCCTCCCTAGTATGCATGCATCACCACACCTGCCTATCAGTTTTGATTACTGTAACCGACAGTTCATTCTTGTATTTGGGTAGTGTGTCTTTTTGCAGTTTTCGTAAATGTGTGTAGTGGGGATGAAACCCAGGGCCTCATGCATGCTACCCAGGCACTCTACCACTGCACCATACCCTCAACCCCAAATGTACTGTTTTTTGTTTTTGTTTGAGACAGGGTTTCTCTGTGTAGTTTTGGGTTTTGGTACCTGTCCTGGAGGCCAGGCTGGCCTCGAACTCACAGAGATCCGCCTGCCTCTGCCTCCCAAGTGCTGGGATCAAAGGCATGTGCAACCACCGCACGGCCAAATGTATTGTTTTTAGGTTGTTTTGGTTATTCTATTTCCACTGTCCTTTCATATGGATTTTGTGGAGACCCGTAAGTTTCCTAGTGAGATCTGAACTTGCTTTACCCAGCAGAACTGCATAGGAGAATGATTGGACCATGGGTGTGGTTACCAGGTGTTTGGAAGGGTCTGCACTTGGCTGTGCGGTGTGCTTTGCTTTGATCTAGCAAGGGGGAGGCCTTTTGCCCCTCCCCTTGGCATTGTTATAAAAAGCCCTTTTGAAGAGACAGAAGGGGTTGGTGGATTTTGACCCAGGTCCTCCTGAAGCTATCCTGTGTTTCTGTCTGTCTCCTCTCCACTATCTATCTAAAAGTTTCTTATTCTTCTCTACTCCTCATAGGAACCCTTTAAAAGGTGGGAGCTGGTCTTCCACAGAATTTTAGAATAAGCTTCTCTCCATCTACGAAGAATTCTATTGGGATTTCTATTGGAGTAGGGTTAAGTCCAGATAAATCTGGAGCAAAACAGCAGCTCCAGGGTTGAGATTGTAGCTAGCACAGGAGTTGATCCTTCAGATTTGGTAACCATACATAAACACGGAGACATTTATGGGATCTTTTAAAGTACCAACCTAATGACTTCTGTAGCTATGAGAACTAATTCACAAAGGCTTTGTGAATACCAGGCGAGTGCCTTGTCGTCCCTGAGGGGCAGCTACAGCCCACCCCACACCTTCTGTTCTCACCTCTTCCCTCCCTATGCACCCCCTTTTCTGAGACAAGACTCAGATGTAGGCCAGGCTGGTTTTGAATTTGTTATACTCCTGCCTCAGCATCTTGATCTCAAAGGGCATTAACCACCATGTTTATTTATGAATTATACTCATTAGTGCTTTTAGAGGAATTGGGAGAATATATTAATTATTTTCTCATTGGTGTAACAAAACATCCTACCGAAACAATTGAAGGGAGGCAGGCTCTTTTTGGCTCACAACTTCAGAGGGTCTCAGTCCGTTATGATAAGGCATGTCACTAAGCAGTTCCATCCACAATGATACGAGTACGTAGCAGAGACTCATTCATACGGCAGCAGATAGGAAGTAATGGATGCAGGCAGAAACCAGAGACCAGTATAACAGTCAAAGGCCTGACCTAGTGATCTACTTCTGCCAGGCTCCACAGTCTTCAAACGACCACCGCAAGCTGGGAACTGAGCACTCTGAGTCCATGGGGAATATTCCAGATCCCAACCATTACGTTTGGCCTCTGTCCTCCAAAGACTCGTGGCTATCTGATAAATGTAAAAATGCATTCATTCCAATTGGAGTCCAAAGTCTAAAGAGTCACAACACTCTTCAAGTGTCCAAAGTCTCCGCTGAGATTCAAGGTAGCCACTTAGACATAACGCCAAAAAAGTAAGTTACAGATTTCCAATACACAATGGCACGGAGTAAATATTCCCATCACAAAAGGAATGGGGCACAACAAGAAGAGAGTAGACTAAAACAAAACCACAACACAGCGGGGGAATGTCGAAACCCACAGGTCCATACCTGGCATCCGAAACACACGGTGGCATCAGCAGGCTTCAGCAGTTCTGCCTCTTTTATCTGTAACACTTGCAGCAAATGTGGCCTCTTTGCAGCCAGCTCCTTTAGCGCCTGCAGCTTTCCTCAACATGTGCCCTGTGTTTCTAGGATTCCCAACATCTTGGTATCTCCACTCCAACTCACATTCCCCTAACAAGGACTCTGCAGGGAATCTGACCCTGTACACATTCGCTGACTTCACAGGCTGTTCTATGGAGGTGCACACCTCCACAGCCTCGTAACTCTTGTAACTCTCGTACTCTGGCCATCTACATCAGCATCCTATGCATGATACCACGGTCTACTGCCAGCTCTACATGTACCCAGTCTGTCCCTCTCGGACCATGACTGCAGCAGTGTTTAAGGGCTTTTGTTTTGTTTCGTTTTTTCAAGACAGGGTTTCTCTGCAGCTTTGGAGCTTGTCCTGGAACTCGCTCTGTAGACCAGGCTGGCCTCGAACTCAGAGAGACCCTCCTGTCTCTGCTTCCCGAGTGCTGGGATTAAAGGCACACACAACCACTGCCAGGTGCTCTCGGCTTTTTTAATTGAAGGTATTTCAAATGCATCTGCATTCTTACATTCTGGAGCCATCAATGGAAGAGTCCCCCCTTAAGGCACCTTTTCTGTTGTCTCTGTAATATAAAGTGCACAATTACAGTCGCCTTGTCTAAAACCTCCGGTGAGTTTAAAACCCTTTCTTCATCAAATGGCAGACTTCTTACCACCTTCTGTTTTGCTTTAAAGAAATTAAATGCCTCACTGCAAATCTGGATAAGAGCACCTGGTAACCATACCAGAGCCTGGGTTTTGGGAGTCGGGAGTGAGTTGTTTGAGACAATTTCATTACATAGCCCTGGCTGGCCAGGCACTCACAGGGACCGGCTTGCCTGTGCTTCCCAAGTGCTTAGATTGAAGGCGTGTGACATACTGCTATTCTTTAGTCAGCTCTTACAAGAGTAGGCTGTTGGATGGAGCTGCAGCAGTGGCTCAGCAGTGAGGAGCACTTGGTGCTCTTGCAGAGGTTCAGTTCCCAGCACCCACATGGCTGACAGCCATCTCAACTCTAGATCGATACCTCTTCTGACCTCCATGGGCTCCTGTATGCACATGGTGTACATATATTCAACTCAGCTACACACACACATAAAATAAGCGAGATCTCTTTACACACTTGGCTATTCCTATACATTTTCCTATACACTATTTCCTTAACGCCTTTCTGCCACATTGAGACACAGCTGGGAATTTGGGGTACAGGGGAGACATGATAACACCCTCATCAGAGGCCAAACAAATGGGCTTTCAGCCAGTCTTAGTTAAGGTTTTTATTACTGCAAAGAGACACTATGACCATGGCAACTCTGATAACGGAAAACATTTAATTGGGGCTGGATTTTAGTTCAGAGGTTCAGTCCATCATCATCATGGTGGGACATGGCAGCATGCAGGTTCACACGGTGCTGGAGAAGTGGCTGGAGATGTAGAACTCTTGTTCTACATCTGGAATCAGCAGGCAGCAAGAACAAGCCTGGCTTGATCTTCTGGGACTTCAAAGCTCATCCCCTAGGACACACTTCCTACAAGGCCACATCTCCAATACTACTACTCCCTATGAGTCTGTGGGGGCCATTTTTTATTCAAACCACCACAGTCACCAACACTGTGAACTGATAAAGTACACAGCCTCAGGCTTTATTACATCCAAGATGCCAATGAAGATGAATACACATTTTAGACTGCAATTAAAAAAATATTGTTCCTCAAAAAACCAAAAAAAAGTTTCATAATTTTTTATGTATATGGGTGTTTTGCCTGCATGTATATCTGTGCACCATATATGTATCTGGTACCTATTATAGAGGCCAGAAGAGGGCATTGAGTATCTTGGAACTGGGGGTCCAGATAATTGAGTCACCATGTACTACTGAGCCATCTCTCTAGCCTTGGGATACAATTTTTTCTTTTGTTTTGTTTTGTTTTTGGAGACAGGATTTCTGTGTAGTTCTAGTTGTTCTGGACTACAGACCAGGCCCAGTCTCAAATTCCCTCTGCCTCCTGAGTGCTGGGATTAAAGGCATGCACCACCACCGCCCGGCTAGACTACAATTCTTTTGTTTTGTTTTGTTTTGTTTTGTTTTTCGAGACAGGGTTTCTCTGTGTAGCTTTGCGCCTTTCCTGGAACTCACTTGGTAGCCCAGGCCGGTCTCGAACTCACAGAGATCCGCCTGGCTCTGCCTCCCGAGTGCTGGGATTAAAGGCGTGCGCCACCACCGCCCGGCGACTACAATTCTTAATGAACCAGTTCTTGATGATTATGGCTGTGATAGTCGAATTCTCGTAGAACTAAAAACCAGGCAGACAGGTGCATCTTCATCCAGGGTGGGTGCTACACAGTGAAATCATCATTAGGAACCCACTCTCGGGAACCATGGTTAACTGTAGGCAAGGCAAGCAGAAGAGACAGTAATCTGGCAGGAGCTGCAATAACTCAGTTAAGAGACACAAAGCCTAGTGTGGATGTACAGGGCGGATTTGGCAACAGTCAGTTGCCAAACTGACCGAAACCAAGTTAACAGACTTCATTGACAGGTATGCTTAACTCTTCAAAACACTTCATTGAAAAGTGAGATGCTCACGACTGTAAAACCCCTCAAAGCTCTTCTTAGTCTTCACTAAACAACTGGATCATCTTGAATTCCTTAAAGTTAAAAACGGTCTTCAGGAAAGGTAAAAAGCATCTATCCTGTGTGCAGTGACAGCACCCTTTCCCACAGTTTTATTACCTAAGGGATTGTAACAGACCTTTCAAAGTGCCAGGTTTCTGCTGTAATCTTTGTTTTTTTGGAGACAGGGTTTCTCTGTGTAATAGCTCTGGCTGTGCTAGAACTCGCTCTGTAGACCAGGCTGGCCTCGAACTCAGAGACCCCCTCCCCTGCCTCTGCCTCCTGAGTGCTGGGATTAAAGGTGTGCGCCACCACCTCAAGGCCTCCTTTGTAATTTTTATCTAACATCTTCTAGTACACGGTCCTGTCCTGCTCTTCAGGCACGGCTGGGGAGGGGACAATCAGCACGGCAGGCAGCGACACGCCATGAGCAGAGCCTCACTCTCAGGTAACCTGAGCTCCCAGGGACGGGACCTACTCCGGTATCCTCCCTTCCTAAGCCTATCTGATCCTTGCAGCATGAGCAATTACTTCCTTGATTTGGTAGACTCCAATTACAACCAAAATAACCTCAGCTGGTATTTTCAACAGGATTCTAAGTAGAGTGGATAGAGGGAAGAACTGTGTGTGTCAGAGGGGTGCTAAACAGTAAGTCTCGTGGTATTTGTCCAACAGTATGCATTCCACTGTATAAAGTATGTATTTAGAATCACATCTATACTTGGAAAATGTTGTTGTATGCTGTGTTCAAAAACTCCTAAACCTCACAACATTTATATTTTATACGAGTATATAATTGGATCACTGTTTATGAGCCAACGAGAAAGGTTCTTTTAAAAGAACTATTTGTGTGTTGCTCGCACACACGCATGATAATGTGAGTACGGCCATATATGTGCCATGACACACACATGGAGGTCAGAGGACAGCTTTCTGAAGCTGGTCCCTCTTCCTACATGGACTTGGGGGTCAAACTGCGCAGCAAGCACCTCTCCCCTCCACGCACTCACCGCCAGCGGGAAACTCTTGCATTTTAACAGCACAGAGGCTGAGAGCATCAAGTCTGAAAACACATTAGCAAGAGGTATTACCCACTTTATTTAAAACAGGAATAATTAGAAACAAACATCCAGCAGAAAATTGTTTAAAAAGACCACAGTACCACATTCTATGTTAAACCATGAAGTGGAACTTTGAATGAATTATTGTTAAAAACTTTGTGCAAGTATTTAATGACACGTAGAGATGTAACCTCTTTGTCACCCCGTCCCTGGCAGTTCTTCACCACCCTTCCTGTACTCCTCCCATCCTCACTTAACCTCTCCCTGCCTCCTTTGATCTTGTACAAAACTGTACTGGGAAATCTCGATTGGAAGAGACTTCTGCAACCTAGCACAGCGCGGCATTCACCACCAGCCAGCATGCACATGCTCCTCTCCATCCCAAGGCTGAGCTTCCCAGTGCAGAACCCCCTTCACTCGAGCACGAGATCTGGGGTCGGCACATGATCACAACCACACAGGAAGGTGTGTTTGCTGAGGAACCTTCGCGAACTATTCCGAATCCCAGGCTTCAGAAGTCCTGAACAGGAATAGCTTTGTCCTCTAGTCCAGCTGCACAAGAGAATAAACACATCAGCTTGTGAAAATTACCAACTTAATCACTGCCCAACTTACCCACCTCCCCCAAACAACCATCCATGCAGCAAAAGAAAATATAAAATCCAAAATGAGTTAGATATTCTTCTTGGGGAAAATGGAAGGAACACCCTGAATTTAATCCAAAATCTAAGGCTAGAACTGAACCAAAATCCAGAAAACATGGAAAAAGAAAAAACAGAATCACATAAAAAAAAAGCAATATTGAACTTCTAATCCCAGCCCTCAGGAGGGAGAGGCATGGGGATCTCTGAGTTCTAGACCAGTCTGGACAGCAAGCTCTAGGACAGCCAGGACTACAAAGAAAGACCCTGTCTCAACCATAAAAAAAAAAAAATAATAATTAAAAAAACCCTATATTACAAACAATAGAATTAAATAGAGATGTAAGAACTCATTAATGATTACATCAAAAATTTCACAATGTGGAGGCTGGAGGATTGGCTCAGTGGTGAACACTTGTTCTTGACAGAGGACCCAGGTTTGATTCCCACCACCCACAAGGCAGCTCACAACCACATGTAACTCCAGTTCCAGAGGATCCAACATCCTCTTCTGACCTCTGTGGGCACCAGGCATGAGTGTGGTACACAGACACACATTCAAACAAAACACTCACACCCATTAAAAACAACAGCAAATAGCTCACAAATATGAAGACAATACTGTTCAGTTGTTACTATTACCCAAAGCAATCCTCATGTTCAACACAATCAAGTTACAATTGGATATTTTTTAAAAAGGGGGGTGGGGAGGAAGAAAGAAATTTCTTTTTTGGTTTTTTGAGACAGGGTTTCCTCTTTGTAGCCCCCGCTGTCCTGGAACTCACTCTGTAGACCAGGCTGGCCTCGAACTCAGAGATCTGCCTGTCTCTGCCTCTCTAGTGCTGAGATTAAAGGCGTGAGTCATCACCACCCAGTGAAAGAGTTTCTTAAAAATTCATATATAGAATCTAAATCTAAAAGACCCTGAATAACCAAAACATCAAAAAGGAATAACACATGGCAAGACCCTACCTCAAAAAGAGCTGGGCTTTGTGGTGCACGTCTTTAATCCCAGCACGCTGGAGGCATAAGCAGGTGGATCTCTGTAAGTTCGAGGCCAGCCTGGTCTACAGAGCTACTTCCAGGACAAAAAAGGCTGTTACACAGAGAAACCCTGCCTTGGAAAACCAAAACCAAAACAAAAGCCTACAAAATGGAAACAACCTGACACTCTTCACAAAGGACGATGAGGACCAAACATATAAAAGCGATGCAGAAGGACAAACAGAAACCTTGGGCCAGTAGGCCAAAGATACTGTAGGCCAAGGAAATATGCTATGGGACACCATTTTTACATCCACTAAATTAGGAGAAAATTAAAATACAAAATATTAATAAGTGTGGAAGAGAAATTCTACAGCTTATAGGAGTGTAAACTATTATAAAAAACTTTAGAAAATTGTGTTACTTTAAACCAATCCATTAATTCTACTCTTTGGTGTATAGACCCTGAGTAACTGCTGCAAATTTATAGCAAGAGATATTCATAGTTATATTAACAATGTGTATTCAAAAAACTGAAAATAGTCTAAATCCCTGTCAATGATACCTAATCATTACACAGACATAGAACAAAATGTTATATAGGGCCACGTGTAATAGCCCACATCTTTAACCCTGGCACTCAGAAGGCAGAGAGGCAGGTGGATCTCTGTGAGTTTGAGGCCAGCAAGTTCTAGGACAGCCAGGGCTAAATGGAGAGACCCTATCTCAAAAATCAGACACAGACAGACAGAACTCAAGAGGAGAATTTAAGGCTGTTATCCCAATTTCAAGAGCTGATTCAAAGAATAAGAAAGAAAATTAGCAGAGTCACTTTTACCTTTTTAATCTATTTACATGACTTCTTTTCAGTATCCAAAACCTAATACAAAAGAGAAAATATGATTTTTTATTCACTAATACCTACTAGGTACACTGTCCAATCTTATACTTCTCAAATGGTTCTAATAACATTCAACCTAAGAGCATGTGGTACTATAGAAAGAAATAAAAAATTAATTGCACAAAAATAAGTGTTTGGTATGATTTCTAGTTCCACAGAAACCTTCCCGATTTTAGACATAGATGTGTCTACCAATAAGCACTTCTGACTTTCTCATATCTGCCTATGCCCAAGGAGCTTTTGCCACAGGTGGTTTTAGGAGGATTTTTAAATTTTCAAATTTATTTAAATTTAATTTTGGAGAGACTATCCTCAACTAATCTATGGGAAAAGAATGTCAATGACTAACTTCACAATAACCTTTCCTCATAGACTAAGAATATCTGAAGACAAACTACCTGACCAGTTTTTGATGTAACTAAAATGTTTGTCAGCAATGACTCTCAATTTTCTTCTGAGTTTCTAACAAGAGGACTATACTATGCCTATTTCCTTTGCTTGTATTGATCTAAAACAGCTATTAGAAGTTGCTAACAGGCCGGGCGGTGATGGCGCACACCTTTAATCCCAGCACTTGGAAGGCAGAAGCAGGTGGATCTCTGTGAGTTCAAGGCCAGCCTGGTCTACAAAGTGAGTTCCAGGACAGGCTCCAAAGCTACACAGAGAAACTCAGTCTCGAAAAACAAAACAAAAAAGTTGCTAACTAGGACAAAGAGACAGCTCAGTGAGTAAAAGCAGTTGCTACCAAGCTCAACCACACGAGTTGGAGCCTAGGGACCCACATGATGAAGAGAGTTTTTTCCGACTGCCACAGTCTGCACACACACACAGTAAGTACATAAAAATTGTAAATTGCTAATTATATTGAGTTTAAGAACATTTTAATTCATACTATCAATGAATATTAATCTTCGTTTCAGTGACAATGATAAGATAAAAATAATTTTCCAAACTTAAGCAAACTTAGATTATCATATACTAACCCATGAAGCTCTCTCTCTTTTCAAATGTCATCCTTAGTTCAAACACATTCTTTTTAAAAAGAAAAACAAGATTATCACCATACTTACTCTAGCCAACAGTTCTTGTGTTTCCGCGGTCAGCGGGGCATGAGAAAAATTACAGTGATCGCCCTGGTAACATTTTGTTCCTGTGTGATAAAACTTGCAAGGATATTCATGTAGCACAGTGTTAAGGAAAAGAATCATTTGAATCCAACTGAAAAAATTCACTATTAATTTAATAACTATTTTCCCTCTAAAATCTTTCCTATCAATAAAATCACTGAGTTTTCTATTTAAAATATGAAAATAAAAGGCTTCATTTTAGGAAGACAACTTTTTCTCCCTCATATACATTCTCATAATGAGCCACAGGTAAGTTTCATTCACAGATGAAAGAAATGTGTTTAATTACCTTGAGAGACAGGTAATGTTCTTTGAGGGTGGGGTAAGTTAAAGGCAATGA
Organism: Peromyscus californicus insignis; assembly: GCF_007827085.1. Taxonomy (NCBI): domain Eukaryota; kingdom Metazoa; phylum Chordata; class Mammalia; order Rodentia; family Cricetidae; genus Peromyscus; species Peromyscus californicus. The sequence goes on from NW_026294595.1 coordinate 103,447,690, forward strand.
CAACAGTCAGTATGTTCTACAACTCTGGATCTTTTATGTAGTAGGTTTATTAAAGTAGAATCAATTTATATTAACATTATTATCATCTAGAAAGTTCCGTCAGAATCTGACTCTTCTATGGTGTATGCCTATAAAGAAACAACTTCTGTGTGACCAATGGTGCTATTACCCTAAGTGCTTTTTTATGTTTGTTTGTTTGTTTTAACAAGTCTGAATCTGTGCCATTAGAGCTAAGGCTACCTTTCAAGTTAAGGGAACCTTCATAAATATCTCTTTCTCTATATGAATACAGACTCAATTAAACACGATCACAAGAGAAACTGACATCTGAGATGTCATCCAGGAGACATCCAGGAGATGTCAGTTTCTATAGAGTGAGATCCAGGACAGGTACCAAAACCAAAACTACATGGAGAAACCCTGCCTCGGGGAAAAAAAAATTGTCTCTACTAAAAGAGCTTTCAGAGTTGGACTTTAGGATATCAGTTTATAAAATGAGTGCTCATCAGTTTCAAAAGCAAAAGACCTAGTTCATGACTAGGTCTCATGAACCTTCCACCACCCAAGCTGAGCAGAAGGGACCTACATTTAGGAGATTTTCTGAAGGGTCCCTTTCTGTCTTATATAAAAGTGTATACAATGAAATCACTTTGATATCAACTTGGGCTTAGAACACTTGGTTATAGCAACAGCTGTGGTTTACTAAAAAGTCTCCATCTTTAAATGTTCGTGTTACACGGAGAGGGAGGGAACCTTGCGGGAAAGGATATTATGTAAATACAGGCAGTTCTCGCCTTTGTTGCAATACCCTTGTACATAGTACTTACACATCTCCTTTTTCTTCTCTATCTCTGCATCATGATCAAACTTACACTGGTCTCCCTGGGTGTAAGAATGAGCACAAGTTATGTCTCATGGTTAGACCTCTGCAACGTAACTCTTACTGAACTTCAAGTGAGCAAGCTGAGCCCAGAAAGAATCCTAACGGGCTAGTGTCCAAGCGCATGACTTAGCTCACTGAACTTTTAAAAGTTCTGAAACATTTTTAATGAAAGCATGTTTAATAAATTACCTTTAAAAACATAAAGTGACACATCACTAATTTTCTAATTACATGCTTTTGAAGAACACAGAGTTTTTACAACTTCACAGGTGTTTTTAAGACTCAAACAGACAGCAGTTCCCACAGACTTCTGCCATAGACACACTGTAGTGTATTTCCACTCACACACTCTCATACCTTAATACATTTCCTTTCAAGAAAGTATTTGCAAACTTGCTTCCCCTTACGTTCCACTGTGTGCTGATTGATAAAGCCTTGACTCATCCTCACACGTGGCTGCTTATTTTCAGGTTCATCAGCCTTTAATATAAAAATAAATAAATAAATAAACGACTAGGAGAAAAATAAAATTAAGTATTTCATTCTGTTTTACAAAATTGTTTTAAACTACTTTTAAGACATTAGAATGTGTCTCTTCTAGCTGGGCATGGTGACACAATGTGTCATCTCAGCATTCCAAGGCTGAAGCAGGGTTACAAGTTCAAGGCCAGCCTGGGTTATACAGCCATATCCTGGCTCAAAAAATTGTCTCTACTAGTCGGGCAGTGGTAGCGCATGCCTTTAATCCCAGCACTCGGGAGGCAGAGCCATTCAACCACTGAGTAGCAGTATTTGTGAAAATTAAATATCTTATTGTACTTTGTCCTTATTTTATAAAAATGAGTGGGAAAAAAACTAAAAAAGCTAAGTATATTATTTGTAATAAAAAGAAGTCTAAAACAGAAAGCTTTAGGATTATGGAAATAAAGCTGTGACTCATGATTAGCAAGAAGCAGTGAAAAATCTCCAGCTCCAATGATAGTTTTACAGCTTAATATTTAAAAAAGAAACGAGAACCTTAAAATCTATTTTAGCTCTTTAGAAACAAAAACTATTTTTAATGTGTTAACTTGTGACAGAGCTTATTGCTTCTGTAAGCCTAAGTAGTATATACAGTTTTAGGAACATGATGTGTGTAAGTATGGAGCTAACCCGTGTCCTAAGTGACCTGCTTTGCAAAAATATCGCTATTGATTTATTAAGATCATAAAAATCATATCTGTATCGCAGTTCAAATCTTTGGTTTTAGATAATTGTGCTATGAGAGTCTAACATGTTTAGAATTTGCTCATTCATGTAGAAGGGCTGTCCGCTCTGGGTGAAGAATCACCCGAGTCAATGTCAAGACACAGAAGACATTGTGTTCAGCCCTGGACTGGCCCTGATCTGAACTGTGAGTTCAGATTCCATTTGCAAAATATGGAAAAAGATTCAGCTTTTACATAAGTTTACTTCAATCTTTAATATTTGGTATCCCCCTCCCTTTTTTTGATATGGGATTTCACTGTTTGTTACCCAGGACAGTCTTGAACTCCTGCTAGCACTCCTAAGCAGTTGGGCCAACAAGGCATCTACAACCATGCTTAGCTAATAAATACATGGTATTTCTAATATTTTAACTCCCCAAACTCTTGACCCTGTGACTAAGCTGAATAAAAAGCTTGCTGCTCAGTTTAAACATCTTCAGAAGAGCAGGGTCTGGAGAAGTCATCTATTATCCTATGCTGAGTACATATGCATATATCAAGGAAGAACATTTACAAAGCAAAATCAAAGTGCCAGGAGCAGGACTGGAAGATGCTCAGAAATAGCTGTTTTTAATTTCCAGAAGGATTCAATCCGAAGGCTGAGGGACTGCAGTATGTCAACCGTGCAGGACTCCATGGCCTTTCAATTGTCTCCAAGGCTATTTCCTTCTGCCTCCCCGTTTTCTACAGTTAGTGATGGTTCAACACTCAGAGACCAAAGGGCTGGAGCACCTGTATTCTGGACCAACAGGGAAATCACTGAGGCTAAAGCGGGTGCTGGCAGCCATTGCTGAGGGAAGGGAGCAGTGGTTAAGAAGAAGACGACAGAGCCAACAGCAGACAGAGGTCTCCATATAACCTGATTTGTGGAATGCTCTGCCTCCCCACATCACTGAATACCTCTTGAAACTGAAGTGAAAAATAAAAAGTGAAAAACCCAGAAGCATGTAGACATCCTCCTCCACACACAACTCTCGTACCTTTTCTTGGGGGCCACTGTTCTTCAACAAGACACTTGACCCTTTGTTTCCAGTGCCAGGCCACTTTCGCTTCATTTTCTTCTGTTTAACTTTCTTGTGACCAGCTTTAGATTTTTTATTTTTTTGTTTGGCAGCTAAAAATAAGGAAGTGCATTTTTTAAAATAGCATAAAGGTAAGACATCAGTTTAACCTTCAGAAATATATTTTGCAATAATTCAGAGAAACTCTACACCTCAGTAGAAGTTTGTAGGAAGGAAAATAGGTAGGATAGTGACCTGACTTTCTAGAAGCTTTACTATTACAAAGCCAACATCCTAAGAGAATTCTAACGTCCTAACTTCAAATACATTATTTCCAAAAAGAAGTGCTGGATGGGAGGGGGAAGCAAGATAATTAATTCAATCTTGCACACCATAGGCAGAACATTTTGAAGACATCAGCAATTGACTGATCTAATCAGAACTGCTCCAGCATCTGTAGAAAAAAACTAGAGGTCTAGAATGATCTCATATATTACAGATTTTCCCTTGAAAATGTCATAAAGCTGAGGATGGCGGTACATACTTGTGTGCTGGCTAGTTTTCTGTCAACTTTTCACAAGCTAGAATTATCTGGGAAGAAACACCTCTAATGATGACTCCATCCGATGGCCTGCAGACAAGTCTATAGGACATGTTCTTGATTAATAACTGATGTGGGAGGGCCCAGCTCACTGTGGGTGGTGCCACCCTGGACAGGTGGACCTGGATGGTATAAGAAAGTGGGCTGAGCAAGCCATGGGGAATAAGGCAGTAAACAGCACTCCTCCACAGCCTCTGCTTCATTTCCTGCCTCTAGGTCCCTGCTGTGGCTTCTTTCAGTAACGAACTGTTTGTTACCTGAAGTATAACATGAAATAAACCCTTTCCTCCTCAAGGTGCTGTCAGTGTTTTATCATAGTGATATACAGCAAACGAGGACAACTGTAAGCCCAGCACTGAGGTCACTGGGATTGGAGGATCAGGAGTTCAAGGCTATCTGCAGCTACATAGCAAGTTTTGTTGGACCCCAAAGTTTAGGGTCTCAAGTGGGCGCCCCAAGAACCCAGACTCCAGTCCAGTTGATGCAACAGTATGAGGAATTTATTAAGCTTCTATATAGAAGGGCTCCTCTGCTCCCAAGAGCAAGAGTCGCATCTTACTGCAGCCCCATAAGGGCTTTTAAAGGAATAACCCACAAAACCCACAAGATTACAATTCCCATACAATTTTGTTTCACAAGATCATGGTCTGATCACAGAGTGATCACAGAGGGAGTACAGTTACATCAGTGTGCACATTCTTCCTGAAACCTCAAGGGGGGTATCAGGGCGGGAGTGGAGTTTACGTACAGGTCATGGTGGTCCTTCCTGGAACACCTGCAACTATCCCAGTCACAGTTGAGCACATCTCTTAACAGAAATCTTTTTACAATGTTATATTGTTACAGGGGTGATTGAGTAGTGGCTGAGTCGGGTGGCCCTTGGAACTAGATTTTTAGTTTCTCATTTCCTAGTGCTTGAAGTTTCTCTCTTCCTGAGGCTTGGGGGTGTAAGCCTGAAGGGCTAGGGTCTTTCAGTTTCAGACTACTTGGGCTACATGAGATTCCATCTCAAAACTTTTTACACACACACACACGTACACGCATGCACACGCGCACACACACATACACACATGCACACATACACACACGCACACACACATACATACACACACAGACACACACACACAGACACACACACACACACACACAGACACACACACACAGGCACGTATGCGCGCGCGCGCGTACAACACACACACACACACACAGGCGCCAAAAAAGAAAACATTCCATATACACAAAATTTACCCACAGATGTGTCTTGAATAGAAGGAACACTTGGAAGAAAACAGAGAAAATGGAAAGCATTAAGAATTTCAATTATGCTGGGCAGTGGTGGCACACGCCTTTGATCCCAGTACTTGGGAGGCAGAGGCAGGAAGATCTCTGAGTTTGAACCTAGCCTGATCTTACAGAGCAAGTTCAAGGACAGCCAATAGCCAGGGCTACACAGAGAAACCCTGTCTCAAAAAAAGAAAAAAAAATTCATTTACAAATTGTCATTTGCCCTCATATCTATGGCCAAATCCCATTTTAGTCATTTAAAATAATACATTTCAATTTTAAAAATAAAAATGAAAAACTTTAAAAAGAAAACACATGTCTATGCTGGGGATATGGTTCTGTAGTAGAATGTCCCCATAATAGGCATGAGTCCTGGTGATCAATCCCCAGCACTTAAAAATACATGGACACAGACATACACAATCATCCAGTCAGTCAGTTCTTTAAACAAGGGTCAGACAAGCAGGTATAGCCTAACCTTCATACATGCAGAAGCCAGGATTCCGACTTCTCCTGATATAGACAGAGCCTTTGATAACCCCATGCCAGTGTCATCTACAAACTGAGAGCTTACATATCAAGCAACCAAGTCTCAGGTTACGTCTTACATCTAACAAGCTCATATCTGGCTAAAGAGCAATAAAAGTTACCTTCTCTTCACGAGATAAAGGTCAAGTGAAAAGACACTTGTCCAAACACAGACAACCATGACAACTTCTGCACAGGAACTCTAAGTGATAAAAAAAAGTTCAGCGCTTACTCTGCTGGGTGCCTGCTGCTCCCTCTTTTTCCACAGACTCTTCAGGAAGTAGTGAGGGTTGAGCAGCGTTTGCCATTTCTTTGGCTTGTATGTACTGTTGAAGCTCTTTGTCAAAATTATCTTCTGATTCCTGACTGTAGGTCTCATCATCACTGTATGGGTCATAGTCTTTACTTCTTGATTTTCTACGCAGCAAACTCTTTGGTGACGTTGTAAGGTTTCTGAGGTGCTTAAACTAAGTAAAGACGAAAAGATGATGCATTTACCTAATTATTCTTTATCAATAAAAACTCTGGAGTCAGACATGGGGTAAGAACCTGAATAATCAGAGAAGTAGCAGCAAAGCTATCAGTGACCTCTTGTCTCTTACTCCTCTATCCAAAAGGGCCAAGACCCCCTCTAAAGTCTGCCCTACTGCTTCCTGTGTCTATCTGTCCTCAGTCCTCCAAAACCTCTATGGTTAATTTGCTCAGCTAGTGGTAGCTCTGCCCTCTGATTCAAACAAACTTTACTGTTAGTCTAGGGAGCACCAGACTGCAATCAAAATATCACACAACAAAAACTGAAATTTTCAGAACTTAAGATTCAAAGTAAGCTATATATATAATATATATTGCAATACTGGCCACTAATTAACTATTGTTATATTTCTATGATGGGTACATAGGTTTCGTATAGCATTCTCTACACTCTTTTAAACACCTGAAATTTTTGTGGAGTTAAAAATGGGCTGTAGAAGGCCGGGCGGTGGTGGCGCACGCCTTTAATCCCAGCACTCGGGAGGCAGAGCCAGGCGGATCTCTGTGAGTTCGAGGCCAGCCTGGTCTCCAAAGCGAGTACCAGGAAAGGCGCAAAGCTACACAGAGAAACCCTGTCTCGAAAAACCAAAAAAAAAAAAAAAAAAAAAAAAGGGCTGTAGAAATGGCTCATTGGTTAGGAGCACATAGCACTCTTCCAGAGGACCCAAGTTGGTTCCCAGCACCATGTCCAGCTCTTACACCTGTAACTCCAGCTTCCAGCCTTGAAGGGCACCAGCATCAGGTGCATGCACAGTGAGCCAAACCACCACCACAAGGAGGACTAGGGAGATGCCTAGGTCAGTAAAGTTCCTGCTATGCAGGCATGAGAACGCAAGTTCAGACCCCTAGCACCCATGTAAAAGCTGGTCTGGTGGCCTCATATGTAACTCTAGAAGGCAGCTCTAGGTGAATGGAGACAGATCCCTGGAGTTTACTGGACAGTCAACCCAACTGCATCAATGAACTCAAGGTTCAGAAAGAGACCCATCTCAAGAAGAGAGAACAACTGAAGAAGACATCCAACATCAGCCTCTGGCCTCTACATGTATTCACATATGTGTGTGTGTCACACACACACACATACACACACACAAAATGCTTAGAAAAATTCTAGACAAAGACTGTACAATATTCTAAAGATTCCAATTCCCCTCTAAATAACCAATGAAAATTCTACCAAGACTTTCTGTGGTACCTAACAAACTGATTCTAATTTTATATAGGTAGGCCTATGTCTAAGAATAGCCAAGACAAGCCAGGTGTGGTTTGGTGTACACCTTCAGTCCCAGAATTTGAGTAGAGGCAGGCAGATTAGATCTCTGAATCTGAGGCCAGCCTGGTCTACAGAGGGAGTTCAAGGACAGCCAGGACTATACAGAGAAACCCTGTCTTGAAAAACAAACAAACAAATAACAAAAAAGATAGTCAAGACACTTCAAAAAGGAAAAAAAATACAAAAGTGCCAGGACTTGCTTATATAACAGCAAATCATTTTAAAACTGTACTAATTAACTCTAAGTACTGGGGAAGGAACAGATAATTCAGAGGACAAGTACAGACACTTGAAAAGATTTTAACAAAAGTGACAATGTAAAACCACAGGGACAAGAAAGCCCTTACTGATAAATGAATGGTCCTGGGACAATTAGGTAATGATAATAACAAAATAAAGAAATGGGCTGCCTGTACCCCATAGTGATTATAAATTTCAATGTGAAAAGTAAAGCTTTAGAAGGTAATGTAAGAAAATATGTTCAGCCGGGCGGTGGTGGTGCACGCCTTTAATCCCAGCACTCAGGAGGCAGAGCCAGGCGGATCTCTGTGAGTTCGAGGCCAGCCTGGTCTATAGAGTGAGTTCCAGGACAGGCACCAAAACTACACAGAGAAACTCTGTCTTGAAAAAACCAAAACAAACAAACAACCAAACCAAACAAACAAACAAAAGAAGAAAATATGTTCATCAGTGCACAAAGGACTTAATATACAAGAACATATGCTTAAAATCAACTACCTTAAAATTGTGACATTTATAAAAACTATCACTAGATGGATAGAAAACTAAAGTGAGCAGGTATCTGCAACATTAACACACAAGAATGATGACCAAAAACTACTCCTAAATAACTAAGTCAAGAAAACAACAATAACAACAACAACAACAACAAATAGGTAATCTCAACGACAGTAAGGAGGACAGAAAGACTAGAACAAGTATGAGTAAACAAAAAATTCCTGCAGGGCAAGAGTCAATAATGCTCCGGAAATGCAGCTGCAAACAGAACAAGACTGAGCCAGAGTCTCTCTCACCCATGGTGCCGGAATAAAAACTGGTACAACCCCTTTCTAACACAGTGAAGTATCGATACAAGGGCAATGCCGCTCATGTGAGGATCCAGAAGCATCTCTCCCAGGACAATGCAGAGCGCACGTGCGTGACACAAAGTGAAAGAATGGCATGGCACGGCTAATGAAAGCAAGCCCAGTGCCTACCTACAATAGGGTGTCCTAGGTTCAAACGCTGGACTACTGTGCTGCAATAAAGATGAATGAGCACACACTAGATTTATGAATTTTAAACTGTATCCTTAGGGCTGACCACATAAGCAGTGAAGAACAAGGAAGCGCTCAGTATACAAGTTAGAACTGCTATCTCAGGGGATAACATGGAGGAAGGAGGCAGCATTACTTTTTCTGGACCTGCAGTGCTTACCTGGGTACACTACTAAGTTAGCCCTAGCCCTACATATATTTGTATTAGTGACTGAAAAGCCTGGGCTGAAAGAACTCTGCTTGGGGATAACCTGGGTGTCCATCTTTTCCTGTAACTTTCTTAAAAATTAGTTAAGATACAATATGCTATCTGCCTATCTACTAGAGAGGCAATACACAGACTGTCGGCATGGAGTGAGGCCTGTGTGACTACCCCTGTGGGAATAATAAAACTGCAGTTTCTGGATATCAGCCTCAGTCCTTTTTTTTTTTTTTAATTTATTTATTTTTATTTCATGTGCATTGGTGTTTTGCCACCGGTCTCAGGTCCCTTGGAACTGGAACTACAGACAGTTGTGAGCTGTCATGTGGGTGCTGGGAATTGAACCCGGGTCCTCTGGAAGAGCGTCCCTGCTCTTAACCACTGAGCCATCTCTCCAGCCCCCAGCCTCGGTTCTTATCCATGGCAGCTACACATGTAAGGACAGTATTTATGTGGTAGCTCAGAGCCTTCCCCAGGAGAAGAAGGTGCTATGCCACCTGTATCATCTCTCCTGGATTTTTATAAAGCCCATCTGTGCCTTACATTGCCAATATGAATATATTCTTATGTAATATGTTAACATTTACTTCCTTCCTCAAAACAAAAGAAAAAATAAAAAAGAAAGCAGATACTGACTTTGTGATGGACTGAACCTGAGTCTCCCCTGACTCTAAATTCTTTATGTATAAGTCTTGATTTTCAGTACTTCAGAATGGGGCCTATTTGGAAATCAGGCCATGGCAGAGGAGGTCAGGATGCTTCCTAGAGTCATGGAAAACCAAAAAGTATCAGAGGGTTCTGGACCAGATCTTTCCTCACACACCCTGGAAGGAAGGAACAACCCTGCCGACACCCTGTTCTCAGACTCCATTCCAGTCCAAGAACTACAGGATAATGCATTTGTGTTGTTCAAGCTGCCACCTTTGTATCTGTTACACACTAATCTGGGTTTTAAGTTAGTAATTACTAAGGCTGGTTAAGTAGTGAGTCAGACCTGTAGATTTTCCATCCAATTTGATATCAAAGAAGCTTTTCAAAAACAGTTTACAATCCATCTCAGAAATGGGAAATCCATCTTGTTACAACACAGGCACATTCTCCATCTGATGGTGGAAGGGGTTCATGCCAAAAGGCAAGAAAGTCACTGATGATACTGAGCTTCCTTGACCTAAGTAACTGGGCCCCAAATGCTGAATACAACGAGACCAACAGGACCCCTCATGTTCTCACATCCCTCCAGAGCTGTCTGCCCAACATGCCGGCTGAACCTTACTTTCTTGGGAACTTGTTCACAATCCGGCCTTGCCTTCCATTTTACTTTCTCTGTCTGTGTTTCTTCAACTCCAGCACCCTCGACCTCACCATCAACTCTGTAGCAAAAAGAGCAAAGAACACAAAAGAGTTTACTGCACAGCATTAAAACTCATTGCTTGGGTCTTAAGATAAATTCCAAATTCAACGTCTACTGCAAATACTCCATAATAACATTAATAAAAACAATAATGCAGGCCAGGTATGGTGGTGCAATCCTTTAATCCCAGCACTCAGGAGGCAGAGGTGGGTGGGTGGATCTCTGAGTTCGAGGCCGATACGGTCTATACAGCAAGTTCTAGGCCAGCCAGGGCTATACAGTGAGACTCTGTCTCAAAATAACAACGATGATGACTACCAGTAAATGTTAATATGTATATAAACAACCGTAGAACTGAAACTTTGTATTAATCTTTTTTAAAAATAATCATTTATTTAACTTTATTTTATGTGCATTGGTGAGAGTGTCAGATTCCCTAGAATTGGAGTTACAGACAGTTGTGAGCTGCCATGTGGGCTCTGGGAATTGAACCCGGGTCCTCTGGAAGAGCAGCTAGTGCTCTTAATTGCTGAGCCATCTCTCCAGCCCATATTATATAATCTTAATGCTTAAGAATTAACATATATATAAATCACTACTCACTCATCATTCCAGTCATTCAGCATATATTAAGTATTCACCACATGTTAGGCTGTGGCCTCAATGAAAAAGACAAGTTGACCCTGCCTCCTGAGAGCTTTCTATCTGCTTGGGAGAAAAATAATACAGGTACATATACAAGGAACATTAAGTTAGACTTGGGGTTTTCTAAATAGAAAAAATATGGAAGAATTATCAAAGAGGAATGTAGAAGAGAAGGATCTGTCAGGTACAATGCAGGATGCCTTTGGAAGTTTGGAGACAAATACCCAAACATGAAGATGAAAAACTCTTCTCAGACTGAGGCATGAGAAATTGACCCTGCATAGACATTGTGTGAGGTAATTACCGAGCACATTCTAGCACATCAGTTCTCAACCAGAGTGTATATATGTGTGTGTGTGTGTGTGTGTGTCTAGAACCCTTCACAGGGTCACATATCAGATATCCTGTGTATCATTTATTTACATTATGATTCATAGCAAAATTAGTTATGAAGTAGCAACAAAAGTAATGTTATGGTTGGGGGTCAGCACAACATGAGGAACTGTATTAGAGGGTCGCAGCGTTAGGTTGAGAACCACTGCTCCAACAGAACTAAAATGAACCCAAGATGAAGGGATGGAAAATATCAGAGACTGGGGAACTGTATGTCTTACACCACACCCTGTCACTCCACACTGCCTCTCCACTTCCCCACTCCATTAGGGAGCATGATTCTCCGTCCTATTTCCTGACCCACACATAAGCTAGTGAGCCAGCTCCAGCGAAAGCTGTGCCTGGTTTTTTCCCCTATTGCTGCTGCTACTTCTTTTTTTTTTTTTTTCTTTTTTAAAGATAGGGTCTCCGTCTTAGTGAAGCGACTCCATGATCATGACAACTCTTATAAAGGAAAACATTTAATTGGGATGGCTTACAGTTTCAGAGGTTTAGTCCATTATCATCACGGCAGGATATGGCGGTGTGCAGGCAGACATGGTACTGGAGAAGGAGCTGCGAGTTCTACATCTTGATCCGCAGGCAACAAAAAGTGAACTATGTCACTGGGTGTAGCTTGAGCAAAGGAAACCTCAAAGCCCACCCCCATAGTGACACACTTTCCTCCAACAAGGCCACACCTACTCCAACAAAGACACACCTCCTAATAATAGCACCACTCTCTCTGAGCTTATGGGGGCAAATTACATTCAAACTACCAATCTCACTCTGTAGACCAGGCTGGCCCAATCTATCTGCTTCTGCCTCTGTAGTACTGGGAATAAGGTGTGGCACCATGCCCAGCTGCTACCTCTTTATCTCCTCGGTTGGATCATCTTTGCAACTCTTAACAAAGCCAGTCCTCACCTTTCTTTCTCTGTGATGTCTTTCAATCTCCTGGCTTCTAATATCACCTGTATATAGCTGATTTGAACATCCTAGTCTCCAACTTCCTGCCCTTAACAACCGAACAGTCAACGCTCATTAAGGTTTTTCCTTAACTGTCTTCTTTCTGTTATCTACACTATCCTCATTATCCCACAAATACTTAACTCCTCCCTCAGTTTTCATTTACTCCATGGATTTCATTATCATCTAAAATACCATGTACCTGTTGTCCACCTCAATAATATACAATTCATGAACATTTGTATTTTTCTGCATTTTATTCATTTATTATTATTTATTATTATTCTATCACCATGGCCTAGAATGATGTGTCTTATGTAGCAGGAACTCAAAAAAATTGTTTTAAATGTATGAGTATTCCCATCATAAGCAAACAGTCAGAAACCTGAAGATTGACTCACTTTCCAGATCGTGTGTACACACACGCACACACACTCACACACACACTCATCAGGCTGGAGAAATGGCTTAGTAGTTAAGAGCACTAGCTGCTCTTCCAGAGGACCTATGTGGTGGTTAACAAATATCAATAACTCCTGTTTCATGGGATCCAATGCTCTCTTCTCGCCTCCAAGAGCAAGGCACACATGTGGTGCAGAGACATACATGCAGGCAAAACATCCATACACATAAAATAAATTAAAACAAAGTTTCGATGCACTGAAAAAAATCTACAGGCAAAAATCAAAAGATACACTGAGAGAAAAATACAGAAATCTACAATCTTGAAAAAGACCTAAAGCCAAAGTAAAAAGCAGGCATATGAATAGACAGCTTACTTCCATTCCTCAACTATCTTTTGGCAAATCCAAGTGTCTCTCTCATATTTCAGCCAAAGTTTAGTACACGGGTATTTTGTCTAATGTATTTTCAAACTATTAGCTATTTTTTAAAACTTGCTCAATTCGCAAACATGTTAAAATTATCAGTTCGTTTCTGTTGTTCTTAAACGTTACCACCTGCAAGTAATCAGAGTCCACGTCTCTGCAGTATCTATAGGACTTAATTTACAGGAGTAATTCTGCTTTAGCAGCTGAGTGATGAAATCATATGTGCTGAAGTCTCACTACCCGGGCACCTCTAGATCTGCCACTCCCACTGGACAATCTTGGACAGGCGACTTACATTCTCTATGCCTCAATATTCTCATCTGTAAAACAAGAACATCACTTTCTCCTTACGGCTGATGTGCGGGCTAAATTTCACACGGAGCACACAGTAAAGCTCTGATCACCCTAATTGGTAGTCCAATTAGGATAATAGTTTCCACTAAGGTATTTGAAACAGAGCTGTGAACATACATTCTCTTCCCCCTTGAGACAGGGTTTCACTGTGTAGCCGAGGCTGGCTTGGAACTTGCAATGTAGACCAGACTGGTCTCAGACTCACAAGATCCACCTGCCTCAGCCTCTCAAGTGCTGGGATTAAAGGTATGCCACCAGGCCCGGCCCAGCTGGACATATATCTGTAATGAGGATGGAAAAAACCTTCGTGAAGGATGTGTCTAGGTTTCCACTGAGGCAAGATGGGAACATAGAGGTCAAGGGTTTAGGAGAAGATGGGTTGTGGGGGCACTTTCAACTCAAAAGACGAAAAAGTGAATGGGTAACTGTACAGAAATTCTGCACTCTGCACAAGATTAACAACATGCGTTTCCAATTTAACAGAAATACTAAGCCGAAATGCTGTTTGCTGCTTTATTCTGGGATTTGGGGTTCAGGATCACTGGCAGGGCAGTGTTTCTGTATCCTTCAAACTCTCAAGAACCAGGAGTCAGGGCAAAGCCGCCTGAGCTGAGGGAGTGACAGGAAACAGGTTAAGCGCACGTGCGAGGGGAGTAGCCGGCCCCCGGGGGGGCAGATTTGCAGAGGCCGGAGCCTCCTCCCGCCGCCTGGCCACTGCCCTCGCCCCCGGTCCCCACTCCGACTTCCATCCCACTTCCCCTCGTGACCTCTCCGCTCCGGCCTCGGCCCACGCGCTCGCCCAGGCTCGGGGGCGGGGCCCGGGCGCTGCCCCTGCAAAGGACGAAAACATGTGGATCACCTTTTTTCAGAGTCGGCGGCCGGTTTTTTGCCGAGGGCCGGATTGGGGGGTTTTGAGAAAAGATTTTCAAAATCCATAACTCAGACGGAAACCGTCCCTCTCCACGTCGAGCAGCGACTGAGCAACCACCAGAGCCGGAGCCCAGGAACCTAGAGTCGTGCCAAGGGCCCCAGGCTCCGCCCCGCGCACGCGCACGCGCTACTCCGCGCAATCCCCGGCCACCAGCTCCCACCCGTACTACGCATGCACGGTCCTCACTAGGGCGCTTTCAGTGCGCACGCGCAGCTCTCTGGTGGCCTTGTCGGTTTGCATACCTCTTAGTGCAGCAATCTAGTAGCATTTAAAAAAATAATCTTCTGGATTCTTTTTAAAAAAAAGAGGTACTATTTTTATGTGTATGTGTACATGAATGCAGGTGCCCGTGGAGGCCAGTGATTATGACATTATTGTGACCCACCTGACCTGAGTGCTGGGAACCGAATGTAGATCCTCAGCAAGAGCAGTTCAGTTCTCTTAACTCCTGAGCCATCTATCTCTCCAGTCCTTTTTTTATTTATCTTTCAGGTGGTGAAAACCCCCTGGCTGCAATCACAGTGTTTCTTGTAGGTACTTTTCAAATGCACATTTAGCAGGTAAATAAAATTAAATGCACGCAAAGGAACTTACACAGTTACTTTACAATAGTAAACACATAAATGTGTTTCAATCAGGCAATTTCATTAGAAAGTACTAAGTGTTAAGACTATTCGGAAGAGGGAGGGGCCCCAAGCTGGTTGGGAAAGCTTGAAAGAGGGTGAGCTCAGTCTCGAGATAAGGGATGAAGCTGGAGTTAAATTGGTTCCCCAAGGAGAACTGTAAAGGTCGGAAAATAGATCATGTTTGGAAAACAGGAAATTAATGGAAGTAAATAGAAAGAAAAACTCAAACTATGTTCTGGGCTAGGACAGAAAACCTGACTCAGCTGTAACTGAAGGGATTATTTGATTCCTAGCATGAATTGTGTGTGGGCCACTCCACAGACAAATGAAGAAAATGAATTTAGGTCAGACCTCTTCCAGAGGACAATTCTGCCTCCCCTTTTTTTGCACTTGAATGGTTACTAAAAATTATGAGAGAAAATTAAGGAAGTAAAAACTAATAATACCCCTTCTTTAGAGGAAAATACTAACTCATACAATCATTATTTCTATACATACTTTTTCATGTATAAAAAATGTCCAGAATTTAGGCTGGTAAGAAGGCTCAGTGAGTAAAGGCACTTACTGCCAAGCCTACCTGATGGCCTGAGTTTGATCTCTGGAACCCACAAGATTGAAAGACAGAACCAACTCCTAAAAAGTTGTCATCTCACCACCACACACTTGCCATAAATAAAATCAATGTGATTTTAAAAAATGAAATGCCCTGGTCTTAGTGAGTTTCAGGACAGCCAGGGTTATGTAGAGAGACCTTGTTTCAAAAAACTTTTAAGAATGAAAGATAATCAGACACAAAGGAAGTCAAATGGGGGAGGGCATAAAAATTGACATGCAAAAGCATCAGATGTTAGTGTTCTCAAATAAAGATTATAAAAGTTTACATATGTATGCAGTAGATTGATCCCATTGGCTCCGTGGTTAAGATCACTGGCTGCTCTCCCAGAGGACCTAGGTTCAATTCCCAGTACCACATGGCAGTTTACAAGCTTCTGTACTCTTGAGTTCTGAGGGATCTGATGCCCTTTTCTGACTTTCGAGGGCACTGGGTTTGCATACATTCAGTGGTGCGCAGAACATACATTCAAGCAAAAATCCATACACATAAATATATCTAAAAGAGAGAGAGAGAGAGCATTGAAGGTCAGCTGACTCTAGAAAGTTTGAGGCCAGTCTGAGCTACATGAGACCCTGTCTCAAACCTTCACACACACCCAAATAAACCAGTATGCTAAATAAAATAAACAAATCTCAAGGGGACAAATATCTAGATTGAGTACTTATAGAATATTCTACTTTATAGTAAAATGGGGACACTAGATGCTGAAGAGTAGTTACAGTTTCTGTTTAAGGTGATGGAAAAGTCTGGAAACAGGCAATGGTGATTGGTGCTCAATAGTGAGTGAGACCAATAGCTCTGCATTATGTGCTTCAAAATGGATGGAAGGGCAAGTTTTATGACATTTTACAAGATGAGAGGAAGTATCTGGCATGATGAGTGGGGTGTAACGACCCCTTGAAGACTTTGTTCTAGCATTTGCTAGGTACACTGTCTTGAGGGTGTATGTAATCAACAAAGGCTGCTGCATTCCTCACCATCCTGGGAATCCAGGGTACAAACGGGGGTTGATGCTCTGCATGGCTCCTTGTAATCCCTCAGGAAACAGTTTACTTTCCTTCCCATAGCTGCAGATTTTAAAGCGGTCTTTCAACCTCAGCACAACTGTCATTTGGGGGGTTGGACATTATTCGCTATGGAGGACAGTTGTGCATTGAAGGAGAGTAAGCTGTTTCTACCACTAGAGGTCAGTAGTACTTGTTCCTGACATCAAAAATGACAGGCTGATGAGAGAAGATTGAGGAAAAGCCTAACACTTTGCTAGAATTAATGAAACATACCCATTTACAGGTCTAGACATTAAACAAATACCAACATAAAAGGTGTATCAAGCAGAAATTTCTCCGTGACAAATATGGAGAGGGGTCGGAGGAGAGTCATCCCTAGTCCAAAGGCACTGGTTCTAGACTGATCAATTCCCAAAGCAGGAAGGTATGACAGTTTCCCACAGCTTCAGGTTGAGACTACCATTTGTCCACGTCGGGCTCATCAGGCCCATTAATCAATAGGGAGAAAGGAACGACTCACATTGGTGCGATGATGTATACTTGCTCAGTCATCCCAGCCACACCATGAGGTCAAGAAAGGACAATTTCTTTCTTAGGCAAGGTAGGGGATAAACCACCTTGTGTTCTACGACTAAACAGAAATGACCACTACCACAAGCAACAATACTTGTGCTCCAAGGGGCTACCTACCAGCCAAGGAAACAAGACCCACTCAGGGTAATGGGAACATGACAAAGGGTATCAACTACAAGCCCATTAATTTCATTTTAAC
This sequence comes from Peromyscus californicus insignis, assembly GCF_007827085.1. Taxonomy (NCBI): domain Eukaryota; kingdom Metazoa; phylum Chordata; class Mammalia; order Rodentia; family Cricetidae; genus Peromyscus; species Peromyscus californicus. The sequence goes on from NW_026294595.1 coordinate 103,464,990, forward strand.
AAAAAGCAATTAACTTTCCTTCAGAACTAAGTGCACACTACTCATAATTTCAAGATTATTTCTGAAGGCCACGTATGTATGAAAAGTTGCACTGTCTTGTTCTTGCTTTATGAAATATTCGTATGTATTCCATATATAAAACACTAAGATCACATTTCCATGACCTCAACAGCTATTTTTAATTCTGTCAAGTAATGATTGAGTGAATTTAGTATCATCAGAAAAAGTTGCATGCCAACTAATCGTCTTTACAATGCCAATGCGCGCTAAACATTACGGAGATAACAGCAGCAACTTTGAGGGCCTAAGGATGATTCCAAGTTATTTGGGCAACAAAGGTTTTCTTTTCACAAAGATCACTGACAGTTCCTTTTTTATCTCGCGCAGCTAACGGCTGCGGAGGAGAGGGGATTGTGTGAGGCGTCCGGAACCCCGAAGCCCTTGAACGCGGCGAGTCTCGCAGGAACACCGAGAAACGGGCCACAGAAGACCTGGTGAACACAGCAAGCACTGCGGGGTAGCCTGCCCCTCCCGATGTGACTCCAGGCGCCACCACCCTGCCCAGCCATCCAGCTTGCTGCCTCCGCGGCTGCGGCAAGGATCTTAAAGGCCCGCCCCTGGAGGTGATTGACGGACAGTTCCCACCAATGGCCGATGCGCTCAGCCCCGGCGGGCAGGGAGAGGGCTGCGGCTGGCGGAGGAATCTCACTTGCCCTTTAGTCCCGGGCAAGGTGTTGCGGCCGGCGCCATTTTCTGGGCCGCCTTGTCTCGGGTGCCGCCATGTTGGTGAGGAGAAATCACCGTTACGGCCACTGTCCAAATCCCCGCGTCGCTGCACGCCACCCGCCGGCTCCCACGCCTCAGCCTCCGGCGGCGAATACAGACTAGAGAGCGGCAGCGCCGGCAGCGCGGGGCCGTTGCCCAGTCTTTGCAGTTAGAGCCCCATCTCTCTGGCGTGGTTGTTAATAGACTGGAAAGTCTGTGTCTGTGTCGCTCACTAGTAACCGTGAGTTTTTACCACTTCCGTCACCTGTCGGCGGCGGCCGGGAACAGGTGCCCGCAGGCGGCGCAGGGGGCCTCCCCGCGCCCCGCCGCCGCCGCCGCCGCCGCCGCCGGCGGCCTCCAGACCTGCCCTCCAGCCCCGCCCCGTTCTTGACCAAACATGACAGACTCTGAACATGCAGGGCACGACAGGTCGGGAACCCTTCTTGTCTGTCTTTCTGTCGGATGAGAGGAGGGGTCGGGGCGGCGGGAGCGGGCCGGGGCCGGGCGCCTCCTGCATGACTTAGACGTCTCTGTGTGGCTCCCTCGGTTCCGTGACGCGCAACCTTCGTCCACCGCAGCTGGCTGCCGGCCGCCGCGGGGGAGGCCGACCCGGCCGCGCCCGCCTCCCGGAGCCGGGGTCGCCGCTCGCCGCCCCGCCCCCGCCGGGCACGTGCGAGCCCCCCGCCCCCGGCCCGGCTCCGGCTCCGGCTCCGGCTCCGGCGGCGGCGGCGGCGGCGGCGGCGCCGCGCGGGCGGCCGCGGCGTCTGCCCGCCGGGCCAGTAACCGGCCTCGGCAGCCCCGTCGGGGGGGACCGGCCCCGAAGGCTCAAGTAGTAGGCCTTTTGGATGTTTGCCTCCTACCCGAGTCCACCTCTGAAAAGACACATATTTAGTTTTTAGGAGGAAAAAAAAAAAAAAAAAAAATCAGCCTCTTCCCTTCCCATCCCCCACCCCCAGGCCATGTGTCTGCTGCAGTCGTCTACCCCCCCCCCCCCCCCGAGGAATGTGAAATGGCAATTTTCAAATAGAATATGTTAACACAGACTACAGATTTTAACTTAACCTGGCTTCCTAGGTGCTAAATACCATTGGATCATTTAGCTGAGAGTTTCTATTTTTATAAACTTTGCTGTGCTCCGAGAGGCAGGATCTTGGTGCCATGCAATGATTTGGTGGCATTTATGGAGTATACTCTAGCAGACCTAAATTTTAGTTAGACTTCAGATTTACACTCATAGCCAAATCATTTTTAAAGGGGGGCAGAGGAAGGCTTTTATTAAAATTCCTGGTGCAAATCTTATGCATCTGATTCCTACTTAGAATATTATCTTGAAAATCCACATGCTCACATTGCTTTGTGTATAGAAGTAGGCAGAAGGATACATTGTGTTCTAGTGTGGCCCATAAGACTTAAGAATTGCTGAGTAATACAAAAGCAAAACAAAAAATTTCATTGAAATTTGAAATATCAAAATATATGATGACCTTCAAAGGGATTAAAAAAGTCGAACCTCAGTAATGTAATAAAAATTCTCCAGAAAGACATCAATCAAGCATGTGCCAATTTTTAGATAATAAAATGCACCCTTAAAATTATACGTGCAGAAGCTTGTACTTGACACATTTTTCATAATTTTTAAAATTAATACCTCTGTGGTTTTTATGCTGGCAAATGGACCTAGGGACTCTGGTATGATAGGCAAATATTCTTTAACACAGCTACATCCATAATCCATATGCTAATATTACCTTTTTTTTAAAAAAAAAAAAGTTAAAAAGCAAGTTCCTAGAATTAACTAATAATGTTGAAAAGTCTGTTGATAAGCCAATGATAAGATTTTGTTAATGGACTTAAAATTCATTAATATGAAAGGAAATTTGTTTTCATTTGTTAGTGGACAGAGTAACTCATTTTATATAATGAAAAAAAATCACCAAATTTAGAAATCAAAATAATGCTCTACTAAAGAATGAAGATATCAGGGCTTTCTTCTCTCTCTCTCTCTCCCCGTCTCTTTCTCTCTTTTTTTTTTTTAGACACGATCTACTAGCCGTAGCTGGCTTGGAACTTGATATGTAGCCTAGGTTGTCCTGAACTCAAAGAGATCTGCCTGTCTGTGCCTCCAGAAAGCTGGATTAAAGATGTGCATTACCATGTTTGCTTTCAGACTTTTAGAAGAATTTGGGACCCTGTGTGGGAGTGCACACATGTAATCCCAACACTCAGTCTGAGACAGGAAGATGATGTGTTCATGTCAGTCTACCCTAAACAACAGGACCCTGTTTTTTAAAAAAGTAAAATTTGAAGTTTTAAAATACTGATTTAGAAGTTAAAATGAAACTTCAGTTTGAAGGATATAGATTAAGAACTTAGTAATAGGAATGGATGATTAATAGCAATAGTTTTGTTTTAAATTAGGACCCAAAAGTATAAGTATTTCCAGTGTTAAGTGGTGCTATGAAACAGATGCCTTTTTTTTTTTAAACTACTTATGTGAAAATAACTACATCAAGAAAGGGCACTATCAGTATGTGTGGGTTATTCTTGTGATTCTAACATTCTGGATGCCAAGGAGGGTTGCCATTCAAGGGCAGCCTGGGCTAAAGGAAAGAAGGAAGAAAACCAACAGAGCAGGACACCTAACGAAATGTCCCTTGCTCCAGCACTGCAGCCATCTAGCTTGTGAACTTGAACAACTGAATTTCTTAGTTAACAACAGAATCCTCAGAAATTCTTAAACCTTAGCAAAGCATTTTTTTCAGTCTGCCTTGGAGAGCTTCTTAGTGCATGGTATTTCCACTGACGTGCCCTGGGCCCAAGTTTAAGTTTTAGAAGCGCCTCATGTAATTACAAACCGTTAGGTGAATGTTTCTCAGTCCTGTCTAATCTGACCTGCTTTGATACAAAATGAAGATCTGTGTACTGCCCAGAATAACTTTCATAGAAATCTCTAGGTAGGTTTGTGCTTCTCTGTATTTTTATAGGTTTCTAGTTGATTCTAAAGAAACCTGGGAGGAAATAATCTATGGATTCCTCAACTGTTCTCTGCTTCTACATTCTAACTATTTTACACTGTAATCCAAGTTTATATGAATTATGTGGAGAATATGTAAAATTTGGCATGGAACTAGTTGTTTTCACAAAGATTATTTTATGTCACTTTTGAAAACTAATATACATTCAGGAAAATAGTGAAAACTCATTTATAACTGCTTTGACTTTATATAAATTAAAATATAATTTTCAGGAGAAGGAAATTTTAAATGTAAGTGAAATTCATAAAATGTATAACTTTCTGCTTTAAAATTATTTTCTTATGTATGTTTTATATGGTGAGTGCTTTGTGTAAATTTGTTTGCTATATTTTGAAAAAAACATGTTTGAAAAATCACCTTTTGAGAATATCCATTTGGGAGTTAGGTGTTATAGGTGCACACCTATAATTCCAGCACTCTGGACACTGAAGCAGGAACATTGACATGAATTTAATACCAATCTGAGCTATATAGTGATACCTTGTCTCAAAACAACAAACAATCCTCCTATAACAAAGAAATAAAACTATCCAGTTGGTGTACTTTTCTTTAATATTGTCATGCCTGGAGCAAAAAGTATTTTTATAAGGATTTGTTAATATAATAATACTAATAAACTTGTAGATACGTAGAATGTTCTTATGCATTCTTGTGCATAAGTCTGGAGCCTAGTTCTAGACATAAATTAGAGACAAAGAGGAAGGAATTGAGGAAGTTAAAGAAAGGTATATTCCCCTTCCACTCCGTTCTTCCACTCAGTTCTTTCAGGCACAGCTTTACCCTTCTAACTTCAGCCTTCAGCTGACTATTAACCCAATTAAAACAACTTTGTATGATGCTTGGTATCAAACCTGTGGCCTCATGCATGCTAGGTAAGAGCTCTACCATTGAGCAACTCCCAACCCCACAAGCAGCTTCTAAAGGTTAAATGTCAGTTCTGCCTTGGACACTTCCACAGCAGAATAGAAAAAGATAAACAGAACCCTAATAACTATCACAGAGTTTTCTGAAATATGCTAATGGTAAAAAGTTACTCAGGGCCTACAATGGAGGAAAAGATGATTTTAACATGATCCTAGTATAAGACCTTGTGATCCCTAAAGTTAATTTATTTATTCATTTATGTTTTAGTTAATAGGAGATATGGCTGTTTTCCTGGAGTTGGGGTTTATTTGTTCTTTATGAACGGTTTCACCTTTTATCTCCCTCCTCTTCTGCTTTATTCCTCTAAAGCACCGCCAGCAGAACTCCAGCTAGTCAGACGTGTAGTCGTGCTTTAAGCACTTCTTAGAGTCTCCCAGTGGATTGAAAACTTGGCCAAGAGACTGCACCAGAGTTTGGCCAAGTACAGACAGGTATATGTAGAAAGCACAGAGAAATGAAGTGAAACAGTAGGTTCAGACGTGATTAAGGTGTTAATGTGTAGACACTGGGGAATTATTTTGAAAAGTGAGGAAGAGGCTTAAATAAACTTGGGGCCAGACCCATCCTGAATGGGATATGGGGAATCACATCAAAATTTATAAGCAGGACAATAATCAGCTGCATATTGTTGGTGTGCTACCTCAGGTCAAAAAAAAAACAGGCTATAGGAAAGTCAGAAGGTGGTTGAGTCGTTCTTGGTAAACATTAATCATGTAATATTTAATATTTATTGTTCTGGACATGGAGTATACAGCAATAAAACATGACTAATACTTTCTTGGGAGAGACATAACTTAAACAACTTACATGTTAGAGCAGAAAGTGAGAGAGTCCTGTGGGATGTTTCTGTTTTCAGTAGGTAACCACTTACTAAAAGAGTAGCATTTCTCAAAACTGGAATAGGAGAGCAGTCCACACCCAAGACATTTGGGAGCAAAGCATTCCAGAGGGGGAATGGGAGATGAAAAAGGCCAGGACTCAGGAATGAGCTTGGTGGGATGAAGGGAAAAGCAGGGAAGTGGAAGCAGCATGCAAGCAGGAAAAGTGAGCAAGGGATAGTAGTAGAAGTAGAATTAGAGGGTACCTGGGTGCTGTCTGAGCCCTCAAGTCATTATAAGGACGCTTGAGTGATGTGGGAAGCATTGGATAGAGGAAAAGCAATTCCTGCAGTAATCTAGGTACTAGTTGATGATAGCTGTGATGGATGGCTGTGGTTGAAAATGGAGTGGGAGAAAGAATGAGCCAGAACTAGGATAGACATCTAGTAATTGTTCAGTGAAGACTGGATATTGGCAATGATGCAGACACAAAGCAAGATTCATGAGTTACTTTTCAGTTAATTCTTGATGAATTAGGAGTGTCTGAGATGTTAGTTGAAATGATTGAGATTAACTGAGATATGTGTTGTAATAGGCCACAAAGAAAAGAACACAGTGTTTTAAAAACCAAAGGAGGATGTGAAGATCAAAGCACTGAAGGAAAGAAAGAGGTTTTTTTGTTTGTTTGTTTTTTGTTTTAAAAGTCCTTTGATATACATTCTAAATTAGAACATTTTAGTGCTGAATTAAAAGGTGCTGTAAACTGATGGCCTTCAGCCTGAAAGTTTACACACACATTTGATTAGATGATTTTTTTCTTCTTTGTTGGAGATTGAACCAACAGTCATTCACATGCTACATATGCTCTCTACCACAGAGTTAGCTTGTTTGAAAATAGGCTTCCTTGAATGCATTTAAGATTTGACTTAATGTTTTCTACCTTGTACAGTCTTTTATCACTTCTGCATCTACAGACTCACCACATCATGTAGGTGATCTGGTTACAACTAGAGTTTGTTTTTTGCTTTTTTATTTATTTGTTTTGATTTTTTTTGAGACAAGGTTTCATTATATAGCCCTGTCTGACCTGGAACTCACTATGTAGACCAGGCTGGCCTGGAACTCGTAGAGATCTGCTTCCTTAGTGTTGGGGTAAAAAGCGTGGGCTGACAGTTGAAGTTTGTAACCCTTTGCTGTGTATTAAACAAGGTTTCCTCCTGGACAGATGGGATGCCTATCTCACAGGGATGGCTGATCTTGAATTCACCAGATCAAGCCTTCATGCCAGGGCTGCCAATTGCTTTGTGATTTTTCCAGAGTCATTTTCCAGAGTGACCCTGCATTATCAGTTTTTCAGGTTCAGAAGTAGACTCACCTCAGAGCTGTTTAGATTCAGACATACTAACTTAGGCTCAAAACTAGTAACATAGATCACTTTCTGTGTGAAAGCTAGTGTCTTCATTCCTTCATATGAATCATTTAATTCTCACAACAATCCAGGTAGAAGGTCTTATTGTTGGTCTTCCCTTTTAGAGGTGAGAAAACAAAAATGAAGACTTAAAAGTTCTCAAAGGCACTAAGTAAATCAGTTCTTAAATTTAGTTCTGTTTGTTTGTTTTTTCCATTTGGTCCTCCTTAATCTGGTATGGTTTAATCTTTTGGTTTTATGGTTGGTTTCTTTTTTCTTTTTTTTTTTTTAAAGAACATTCTTATTCTAAACACACACACACACACACACACACACACACACACACACACACACGTATAGTGAAGGATGGTTGGGTTCTGGGAGGTGTCACTTGACTAGTGTGAACACATACCAACCAAGAAAATAATAATTACATGACTTCAACAAAGACAGTTTTAGCAGGTTATTTACTCTTGGCAAAGTAGACTTTTTCTATTATAACTGATTTTGTATGTGCTTTGTTTTTAATTTTCTGGCTTAACATTAATACTTCAGATACTGATACTGTCTTAATACTTTCATTCACCGTACATATATTTTTGAGTGGAAAATAAATGATTAAAGCCAGTCCCAAGTAGCTTTTAAAGAGTATTAAGTTAATTATCATTAAAAGTATAACATAAAACTGGAGCACAGCTCCCCCCCCCCAAAAAAAAAAGTTGATAGAAAACAACCTCGTTTTGGAATTGTAATGCTCCTCAAAGTTGTCCCTGGATTACAGTTTATAGTCTGTATTTCACTCCCTGTCCTGGTTGAGGAGCAGACTGGATGGCTGAGGGAGAAGGACTCCATCTGTGGTGTGCCTTCAGAGTCACTGCTGTGTCCATTGCTTTAGAATGGGGATCACTCTGTATCGTGTGTAGAAATTAGTGTGTTAGTTAGTTAGTTAGTTAGGAATTCATCCTTTATCATACCTTTGTCTACATCCCAAAGTACACCTTCTTCTAAATCTTGAAGTATCAAATCCTCCAGTTACTTGGACTGATTATGTTCATATTACATTTTAAAGAAAGTCAGCCGACTAAACTGCATTTTTAGCTATAGAGAATAGAAATTCTGCTCTTCCATATGCATTTCAGTTTCTTAAGGGAATTAATTGATGCACAAAGATCCCTGATTCTCCTTTTGCTTGAGTTTTTAATCTCTACAGACAGTTGAGAAATATCTTGGAACACTTGCACTTCTGTGGGGCATTGAGTTCTAGGTTGTGACTTGATTGCTATGACCTTAAGATATATAATTCTATCTTAAATTTGTATTTTTGTATAAGCAAATCAAGTGTAAATGCATACTCCACTGTCATAAGAAACACTTTCATGGTTTGGTTGTGCATATGTTGTACCAAATGCCTCTTTACTTTTTTTCTGAATGTCAAATGGCCAAGTCTGAAAAACAACAGCCAACCAAAGCAGGAGCCAAAGCCAATGTCATCATCATCTGAACAAACCTCCAGCTTATGTAAAAAAGTAGGAACATACACTTGAAGTCCTTGTTACAAGTTTTAGTGGTCTCATTTAAAAGTAAGTCATTACAGTACAGTAATGATATTTTTTCAGCACTGCTCATTGCTAGATTAGTCTAGTTGTTGCTTTCATTCATACACTAAGGTTACTTTCACTCGAGGTAGGTAGGACACCAGATGGTTGGAAGAACTTGTTTCTGTACCTAGTCATCTATGTGTATATATCCCCAGACACAGAACAGAAACTATTGGGTTAAACAAAACTTTAGAAGTTTCCTTATGAAATTTTGAGGGGGCAAGATCATTATCTAGTGGTTAGTTTCTTTTTACACAAAATAGCTTCCGTAAATATTACTTGTAACATTTTCCACATTCATTAATACACATTTATACTTCATATAATTGGTAAAATTTCAATAAATAAGACAGATTTTCCTTCCAATTTATACCTAAAACACCTTCTTAATTTGGAATATTCACATGTGTACAGCAAATCTAAATGTCATGCACATGTATAGATTTACCTTACTATACTGATTAGTTAAACTAGTAAAATGACCAGGCAGTTTCTGATCATGTGGCTTATATATATTCACCAGGAATATAAGAAATGACTTGACCAAAGCAGAGTTAGAAAAAAGAACATTTTAGTTGAAAACTTAGGCCAATGTATAAAGTAGAACATTTCCTTAAACAAACAAACAACAAAAAAAGCATTCCTATCACACCTTCAAATCCTATAGTCTCAGCAGCTCAAATTTACAGTCTAATAGCAGATGGTGGATTGGGGTATTGGATACTTACAGAACTAATGCCCTTTGGGTATATTACCAGATGATAGGTAGTTCACCCTGGTTCATTGTTAAAGCCATCCAAAAAAGATTTCTGAAGAATTGCTGTGTGAAAATTGGGAATATTGTTTGATGAATATTTTCTGTGGATTTCTGCATTTTTAATCAAGTCTAAATGAAAAGATAAAATGAAGAAGAATGAAAATAAATCTAGTTTAATTAATTGTATATCTAGTTAAATATAAAAATATAAACATGTATTATAGATATTTTATGTTTTATATATATAACTATTAAGTCTCAAAGAACTTAGCAAGGTAATTAAAAATTTTGATTTATTCACATACTGCCCTGTTTCTGCTTATTTCAAAGAATATTTGAGGAATATAACTGTATTCTTTCATGACGTTAAAGATTTGAGCTTAAGTATATATTTAAAGGCTTTCTAGGTATGGTGGCACAAAACTGTAATCACAGCACCCAGCTGAGGCAAGAGGATTACTATATGTTTGAGGCTCATCTGAGCAACATAGCAAATTTCAGGCCAGCTAGGGTTACATAGGCTTTAACAAACAAACAAACAAAAAATCAAAATAACAATAAAAAAACACAGAAGATGGGGGCCAGGGACATAATGGACGTGATAACAAGTTTGTAATCCTAGTGCTGTGGAGACAGAGATGGGGGTGGCTTGCTAACCAACCTGCCTACTTGGTGAGTTCTAGACCAGTGACACCCTGTCTCCAAAAGAAAAGGTAAATGGTGCCTGAGGAATAACACTCTGGCCTCTGGCCTCCACACTCATGTGACACATGCCTATGTACACCCTACCCTGACATGAACACACAGAAAATCCCAAAGTAAATAAAAATAAAGTTTCCTAGAATAAAGGCACAGCAGTATTTCCCTATATTTTCTTACAAAATGAAATGGGTCAGAGAATTTGGCATTAACAGATACTTCGTGGTCCAGAAGCCAATTTTTGGACACATAGAAAGAACTCTGAATGAAATGTCTGCCTTCCTTCCTGTTTTACTGAAGTTACTTTTACCTCTTTAGTTTCTTTGGGTCTTTGTAAACATCCTGGTAATTCTGATGAACACTTCATCTTCTGTTTGGTTACTTTGGGGAGACTCTGGGAAGATAGTCATTCAGACAGACTGAGGTTGTATAAAATCACATAGAAATATCTTCAGGCGAAGACTCTGAGCTTGGTGTGTCCCAGCTTCATTGCTGCTTTAGCTGTTTCAGATAACTTTTCATTATTTTCAGAAGGAAAATAAGGGAAATTTCTTGTTAGAATCCTTGCTGCTTGATTTATAACTTCTCTTAATTTCTTCTTGTGAAAATACATATAGTCTAACATAATATTTTCTATTCAGATTTGTATATTTCAGAGAAATCACAATAAATGAAAATAAATAAAAAGAAAATTCCATAGATTCTTATAACTCAGTCTTTTATTATCAGCCCAAGTGGTCTGCCTCAGAGGCATTTCCTGACAAACAGTAAAATATCCAAACATTTGAGGAATGGATATGTGTGGCCCAATGACACTAAGCTGGCTTCAGTTTCATTATATGTTCTCTCTACACAGAAATTTTACTTGTTCTCTGTCTGCAGAGATCCCTTACTATGCCCATCTCTCAGGCTAGCACTTTTCACAACTTCCTACAATGCCATCCAGACTGCCCTGACAGATGACTTTACCCTGTAAGAGCACACTCTTACAGCATTGTTTGCCTCCTCCATATACTTGGATAGTTTTATCTATTGTGTGATTTTTTTTTTAATTGCCTGTCTCACTCATCACTAGATTAAAAACGTTGTAAGGAGGACTGGGTAAAATGCTTGCCATGTAAGTATGAGGACCATACTTGGGCTCCCCAGCATCCAAGAAAATGCCCAGCAGGCCTAGCCACCTACATGTAACATCTACACTTGAGAGGCAGAGATGAGATCCTCAGAGATTTTGGCCAGCTGAATCTGGATTTAAGTCAGAACTTGCCTCAATATTTAAGGAAAAAAGTCATGGAAGAAGACACCTGATGCCAGTCTTTGATCTCCACATACACACACACACACACACACACACACACACACACACACACACACACACACACACCCCTTCCAGAAGGGAAAAAAACCTGCATCTGCTTTCTGTTGTAGTTCTACTGGAAGGTGCTAAATAAATACACGTTAAATGATTGGAAGTTTTTTGTTTGTTTGTTTGTTTTTTAAGCTGGAGAGGAAAAAAATGTTACACAGTTTTTAAGAATTGTTCCTCCAGATGTGCATTTCATCCTTGGATTAAGTCAGAATATTAGACAGTTGTATACTTTGACAGTTTACTTTGTTTCCTAATGTAATTGCTTTTACTTAATTGAATTTTGGCATCTTGTTCTTGTTCAGATTGGAATATGATGCTGTAAGCAATAAGCTGTCATATTGGTTTTATGAATACCTTTGAAGACAGTGTCCATTGTATTGGGTATTGTCCATTATCTCAGGTAAAATTTCTCTTTGATCTTATTCTCAGAAAAAGAAAGAAGTTGATCCTGGATCCTTGTTTTTTTTTTTTTTTTTGTTTGTTTTTTGTTTTTTGGGTTTTTTTGGGTTTTTTTTGGTCCTGCAAGCATTGATCTTGTTTTCTGAAGCTCAGGGTGAATTTGCAGCTAAAACTTAGTTTTTTTCTCATATACTTGTAAATTTCTCTCCTGTGGTACTGGTGATTGAACCTGTAATGCTAGGCAAGTGTTCTACTACTGAGCTATGTCTCCAACCATTAAAAAAAAAAAAAAAAAAAAAAGTTCTAAAATGGGCTAGAGCAGTGCTTCTCAACCTTCCTAATGCTGCAACCCTTTAATATAGTTCCTCATGTTGTGGTGACCCCAAACCATACAATTATTTTTGTTGCTACTTCATAATACAAGTTTGCTACTGTTATGAGTTGTAATGTAAGTATCTGTGTTTTCCAATGGTCTTAGGTGACCCCTGTGAAAGGATTATTCTACCCACAAAGGGGTCATGACACACAGGTTGTGAACCGCTGGACTAGCTAGACAATTCAGCGGCTAAAAGGATTGCCTGCTCTTCCAGAAGACCCAGGTTTGATTCCCAGCACTTACATGGCAACTCACAACAGCATGTAATTCCAGCTCTAGGGGATCTGATATCTCTGGCTCTTTGGGTACCTACACTCATGTGCATAGATATATTCATTCATTCATTCTCTCTGTCTCTGTCTCTCTCTCACTCGCTCTGTTTCTCAGAAATAACAGTAAATCTTTAAAAAATTACTCTAAAAAGAAAACTGTTCAACATAATTTAAAAAATTGCCTAGGCATAGTGGCACACACCTTTAATCCCAGCACTCAGAAATCAGAGGTAGGCAAATCTCTGTGAGTTTGAGGGTAGCCTGGTCTACAAAGCGAATCCGAGGACAAACAGGAAGGTTACACAGAAAAACCATATCTCAGGGGAAAAAAAAATGGTCACGGTTTTGTTACCTTGACCAAGCCATCCTTTTTATTTTCTGTTTTTGAGACAGAGTTTCTCTGTGTAGCTTTAGAGCCTGTCCAGGAACTCACTCTGTGGACCAGGCTGGTCTTGAGCTCACGGAGATCCACCTGTATCGCCTCCCGAGTGCTAGGATTAAAGGTGTGTGCCCCCACTGCCCAGCTTTGACCCAACCATTCTTGAATTAACTCCAGTTCTGGCAGGCACTAAATTTGCAAAACTGCCTCAGCTGCACAAGTACTTGGGGTTACAGGTCTGCACTACCAGGCTCAGATAATTAATCTTACTTCTTAGCCTCAGTGTACAGTAAGCTTGTTTAGCCTTACCTTAAACTTTGGAATTTTAACTCTAATTTTATAAATACGTTTCTGGCAATAATACAAATGTCACTAGAGCTTTAATAAAAGATAAAATAGTAAAACAAATTCAGTGTGTCTCTCCACATTGAAGTCAGAAATAGAAAAATAAAATGTATTTCATACCAAAAAGGAGTCTAGGTTTTAAAATTCAAATTGGTTTACTTAGGGATTACAAAATTGTCCCTTTTTTTCAGTTTATTTTGAAAAATCACAGGATTGGCTTAACAAAGAGATCTGAGGTATATACATTAGAACTTGGTTTGAATAGTTTCAACCCCTTTGATCCTCAACCATACAGATAAAGAAGAGAAAGTTACACACCCACTGTTTTATGACTTAGAACCTTTGTCGGAATTCTGACTTGCAAGCCTTGCTTTTAGAGCCCTGACTGGGGAGCCCCAGCCCCTTTGTTTCCTTATATTAGGAAGCAACTTTCTGAGTGTTACTTATCACTTTCATTTTGTGTGTGTGTTGTTAGCATGAGTGTCTGTATACCATATGTGTGCAGTATTCTCAATCCAAAAGAAGGTGCCTGATCACCTTGGAACTGGAGTTACAGACAGTTGTCAGCTGCCATGTGAGTGCTGGGAATTGAACCCCATTCCTCTGGAAGAGCAGTCAGTGCTGTTAACTGATGAACCATATATTCTGCAAAACCTTTTTTTTTAGTATCATAAATTAAATAACAGCTTACAGTAGCATATGTGACTCTGGAGAGCAGGTATTGCCAAACTATAAGACAAAAATAACCATGAGTGGGGCTTGGAGAGCTGGCTCAGCAGTTAAGAGTACTTGCTGCTCTTGCAGGGAACTAGGGTTTGGGTCGCAGCTGGGGTCTGACACCTTCTTCTGATCTCCACAGGCATCCCCACATACTTTTACAGAGTTACACACATACAGAGATAATAAAAATTAATAAACATTAAAAATAGCTACAACTATCATGTAGACACTGGAAGGCATTTAGATGGGTGATCAAAGGAAGATTTCCCATCTTGAGTACAGGTCAGGTGTCAGAATTCTCTCTGCTTTTGATAGGCATGCTGTCTTTTCTTTTGGTTTGACCATTGACTGGTAACCTTCCCTGTGTTGTTAACCTACACAGCAGAAAGTACTAGCTGCATTGCAGATTTCTCCCTTGCTGGCAGCAAGAGCCCTAGGGCTGCACTGTTTTCTGTAAGTGTTAGATCAGTTATTTCAGATTGGTTTGTTGTGTTTCTAGTGCTACACAGTTTCTATTTATACTTTTAGTCAATAAAGTTTTAGTTAATAAAGTTTTTCAAGTTATATGGTCCATCCAAAAAGATAAATGTCCTTTCAGATACTCCCAGAAAACATGGTTTTCTGAGTTGAGAGGGAAATAATTTAAAATGGTCGAATTTAGTGGTTCTCCACCATCCTAATGCTATGACCCTTTAATAGAGTTTCATGAAGCCAGGCGGTGGTGGCGCACGCCTTTAATCCCAGCACTCGGGAGGCAGAGCCAGGCGGATCTTTGTGAGTTCGAGGCCAGCCTGGGCTACCAAGTAAGTTCCAGGAAAGGCACAAAGCTTCACAGAGAAACCCTGTCTTGAAAAACAAAAAACAAAAACAAAACAAAAAAAAAATAGAGTTTCATGTTTTAGTGAACCCCCCAACCATAAAATTATTTCATTGCTACTTCATAACTATACATTTGCTACTGTTAGGAATTGTAATATGAATATCTGATATGTAGGATAGCTGATATATGACCCTCAAAGGGGTTGGGAACCATGGGCAGATAACAATTATTGAATTGTTACATAGTGTTTTTATTTAACAATTACTGTGCAAGTTAGGCATTGAGTAAGTATGTTACTGACTGAGCAAGTAAAAGTTACTATTTGTAACACAAAGGAATTCTCAGTTATCTGTGGTATAGAAATACTTTTACATAGACTTAAGTGAAGTTTTCAAAGGTGGTCCTAGGACTATGGAGATTAGGATTAATGAAAATGCATTTTGTGGTCCATGTGTTTGTACTAAGTTCCACTCATAAAGTAAGCTTTATTTGGGTTGATTTAGGCTTTAACAGATTCTGAGATTAGCTTGAGGAGTAAAATAAACAAAGTAAAAAAAAAGAAAAACATAAAAATTGCCCCAGGGGACTACCGAGATGGCAGCACCCATACAACAGCTCACAACTCTAGTTCTGTAGGATCGAATACCCTCCTCTGCTCTCCGTGGGCACCAGACCCTGCATGTGCAGATAGATACATGCAGGCAAAACACCGATACACATAAAATAAAATTAAATCTTAAATAAAAAACATTTAAATAAAAACCCCATAGACATAGTTTTAAATGTGGTAAAGGGGGCCTGGTGAGATGGCTCAGTGGTTAAGAGTACTGTCTGTTCTTCCAGAAGTCCTGAGTTCAATTCCCAGAAACCACATGGTGGCTCACAACCATCTATCATGGCATTGGATGCCCTCTTCTGCCAGCAGGTGTACATGCAGATAGCGCACTCATACATAAAAAATTAAATACAACAACAAAAAACAGGCGTTTGTGGCACATGCCTTTAACCTCACTCAGTACTCCGGGGACAGAGGCGGGCAGATCTCTGTGTTCAAGTCCAGCTTGACCTACAAAATGAGTTCCAGGATAGCCAGGGCTACCCAGAGAAATCCTGTCTCAAAAAACAAAAACAAACAAAAGGTGGTAAAGGGAGTTCCTGAAAACTAAATGACTTTGAAAAGGTGTAGGAATATATTGGATAAAGGACAAGGATGGACAGGTTGTAGGTGTTCATCAGATTTTACCTCTGCTAATTTGTAAAGAGAAGAAATTTGCTACTTGCAACCCAGTTGGTGGAAGGAAGGAACTGGCCAACTCCTGAAAAGTGTCTTCTAACCTTCTTGCGCTAGCACACATACATACACAAAATTTTTTTTTTTTTTTTTTTTTTTTGGTTTTTCGAGACAGGGTTTCTCTGTGTAGCTTTGCGCCTCTCCTGGAACTCACTGGTAGCCCAGGCTGGCCTTGAACTCACAGAGATCCGCCTGGCTCTGCCTCCCGAGTGCTGGGATTAAAGGCGTGCGCCACCAACGCCCGGCCACAAAATTGTTTTTTTAACTGTTGTTTTTTATTGTTTTTAAGAAAATAAGAGCTGGAAAGATAGCTCAGTAGTTCAGAGTACATACTGCTGTTGTAGAGGACACAAGTTTGGCCTGACATCCTCTTTTGGATTCACAGCACCTGCACTTAAAATATGCATTTACTCCCATACAAACACACATAATTTTCAAAAAAGCTAGGCATGGTAGCACACTCCTTTAATCCCAACACTCGGGAGGCAGAGGTAGGCAGATCTCTGTGGAGTTCAAGGCCAGCATGTTCTACAGAGTGAGTTCCAGGACAGCCAAAGTTACATAGTAAGATTCTCTGTTAAATAAATAAGTAAATAATTAAATCTGCCTTTTAAAAAGTAACTTAAAAGATGAACTATCCAGGATATAAACTTCTAAGGTCCAAATCTAGGATTATACAATATAAGGCCTGGTAACACCAGCCTCAGGATGACCAGTCAAGTGGTTTTGCTTGAGTGGGAATAACTGGTCTAGGTGTATAATTCAGGGGGCTAATCCACAGCTTGATCCACAGTTTGTCTAGGTTGAGACAGAAGGTGAGAGTAGGCCTGAGAAAAGCTTTCAGACCCAAACAAATCTGCCAAGCCTACTGACAGATTCCATGTTGGTAGAATCAGTTGATTCTGCTTATGCCCTTGTCCCCAGGATAGCACTGAGACAGAAGGACTGATGGGAAACAGCACTGGGGTGGGGCAGGCATGTTATAGCTGAGGACCTGTTTGAATATCGTGCCAAGCAATTTTTCTTTAACCTGAAGCTACAATCTAAGGAGCAGGAAAGGTAGTAAATTAGACCTGATTAGACCTTGGAAGGTGGACAAGAAACTGCCTCATAGGAACCTCCCTCAAAATCTGGAGGTGGATGAGAAAAAGCTCTCTGGCATCATCTCCCAGCACTGCCTGTCTTTCCATATTTTAGGGGATCACAGGACATGCTGTTGAGGTTCAGGCTGCCTGTAGTTCAGCCTTTCTTATGTCATGGTCTCTGAAGACATGGAAGGTCAAAGATACCAGCACAGAGCAGTGTCCTACTTTCTCATTTAGGGTAGGGAGAAATGACAGCATGAATTAATACAAAGCGGGAAAGGTAAATGTTGGTTAAGTGGAAGTGTCAAGTCTTGAGAAGATTCCCATTGTATGTGGGTGTGGGTGTGGGGGGGATCAAGCCTCTGTCTCAGCTTGTGCAATGTGAAGACATCCTGGCAGGCACTTAGTGCATTTAAAAAATGTTTTGTGGTATTTATATCAGCAAATGTGTGTAGTCATTAGTAATGTTGGTAATGTCTGTTAGGAATGCTTAGCTAGTGTTTTATTGAGGATTTTGTTTCTTTCAGAAGACTCAATTTCTGATCTTACTTGTAATGAACGAGCCTTTAAACATCATAAAGACAGAAACTGTCTGTGGAGTTAAAGCTGAATGATTCAGGTTACTTTATCCTAGTAGTAAAAATGTCAGAATGGAAGAAAGTAAAATTATTGAGGCATGAGACATATCTAATTTTTGAGATAGGGTTTCTTTGTGTAGTCTTGACTGTCCTGGAACTAGTTCTGTAGACCAGTCTGGCCTTGAACTTAAGAGATCCATCTGCCTCTGCCTCCCAGGTGCTGGGATTAGAGGCGTGTGCCACCACCGCCTGGCCAGATCTTTTTTTTTTTTTTTTTTTTTGAAGTAAGATATAGATGTATAATGCAGGCTGGCCTTAAATATGTGACTCATTTGCCTTAGCTGCCCAAGTGTCAGGGTTATTGGCATGCATCACCATATCCAGTTCCTGAACAGTTACCTTCAGAATGAGAACATAGAATACCTAAGTCTTTAATTTACTCAATGGTTTATTATGATTTTTCTCCACTTGTTTACAGTTTAGATATTTAAACATTCCCACCTTGGTGGTATTAGGAATTGATCCCAAAATGTTGCACATGCTGGGAAAGTTCTCTTTTACAGATATGTTCCCAGATCTTAGACATCTAAATCTAAAGAAAAAATGTTTGAGTTTTAATGCAGTCTTAGTTAAGAGAGAATTCCATCACTTCCCCTCTTGCATTTCCTCTCTCCAGTTCCTCTCAGGTATTCCCTCAGTGCTCTTTCACGCCCCTCACTCTCAAATTGTTAGCCTCTTTTTCTTTGATTATTATCGTTACATAAACACAGAAGTATATGTAGTTGGACTTTCCTTTGGGCCGCCAACTCACAAATAATGACATAGAGACTTACTAATTATAAAAGCTTGGCTCTTATAACTTAAATTAACCTGTTGCTATTGATCTACATTCTGCCACGTGGCTTGTACCTCTCTCCCATTCTGTACATCGGATTTGTTCCATGTCTCCCTGGCATCGCCTGCCTCTCCTCCTCCCAGAGCTCTTCTCTCTCTGCCTGTTCTCTCCTGCCTATCTGTTGAACATTTAGCTCTTTATTAAGCCAATCAGAAGGTGCCTTAGGCAGAGACACAGCTTTACAGTGTACAAAAAGATTATCCTATGGTGGTATTTTATTTGTACTGAAATGTGATTTTAATTGTATGTTAATAAATAAAGTTGCCCAGGGGTCAGAACTATTAGAGCCATAGCAAGAGTGTGGGGGTGGTGGCGCACACCTTTAATCCCAGCACTTGGTAGACAGAGCTAGGTAGATCTCTGTGTGTTCAAGGATACAGCCAGCATTGGAGAAACACGCCTTTAATCTCATTCTCAACCATAGAAGACCTGGAAGTCTCTACAGACAGGCAATAACGAGGCAGTCATGTGTTTGGGTTTACAACCATTGAGAAGGCAGAACAGAAAGACTATATAAAGACAAACACACAGGAAGTAGCTCTCTTTCGGAGAGGTCTCTTGGCTCAAGAGGCTAGCTGCAGGGTAAGGCTCTTAGCTCTGATCTCTTGGCTTTCTTCTTTGCATTGGTTCTGTGGTTCTTATTTAATAAGACGGTTGGTTACATCTACATTACCCCACAACATGTATATATATGTATGCACAAATGTTTATGAAGCCATTTCTAGAAGAGACTTTTTCACACCCAGACTCTGGCTTTTACAAACTTTTATCCCCTTTCCATCTGCTCTTCTGGAATATTCTCTGAGCCATAAATTCAGGAGCTGCAGATGTGTCTGTTGGGACAGGGCTCCTATGATCTCTGTGTATGTCCAGATGTCGCTTTCTCTGATGGTCTCTAGCAGCTCTAAAGAGAAGTTTCTTTGATGCAGGGTAGCAGCTACACTTAACCAGGAAAGGTGTATGGCAAACCAGATCTACAAAGTACTTAGTCATCTAAAGATAACTTTGTTGAGATACAGTTCAGTGTCTTAAGTATACATATTGATTTTAAGTGTATTCAGGGCTGTATAACCAGCACCACTATGTAATTTCAGAACATTTTCATTATTCCACAGAGAAACTTGAGGCCTTCTGATAATTACTTTTTATTTTCCCCTCTAATCTACCTGGCAACACCTATTCTTATTTTTGTCCTTGTAGATTTGCCTCAAAGATAAATTCTTAAAGATTGGACAGCTATTTACCAAGCTTTTGTACATAAATATGCCATTTGGCTGAAAATAACATTTATCATGCTAATGCTTCCATATTAATAAATCACTATATATTTATTAATTTTTAAAAATATTTTTTCTTTTATTCTTGAGATTATAATTTATTTGCATTTTCCCTTCCCTTTCCTCACTCCAACTCTTCCCATTTTCCCTCTGTCAAATTTACATCTTTATCTCATTAATTGTTATATGCATGTATGTATGTGTATATACATATATGTTTCTAAATGTAACCTGCTCTGTCTGTATAATGTTACTCATATATATGTTTCCAGGACTGACAATTTGGTATTGGATAACCAGTTGGTGTGCTCTTTCCTGAGGAAAACTGGCTCATACTCTCAGCATTTTGTAGTTGCTGTAGTTCTTTGTGCAGGACTGAGGCCTCATGGGCTTTCCTCTGTCCACTTCGGCAGGTCTCTTGTTGCCCTTGTTCAGCTCATGTTTAGGCAGTCATGTTGGTGAGACATTATGATGTAGCTTCTGACATTAGTAGGAGACACAGTCTCACAGCAAACTCCCAGATTCTCTAGCGCTTATAATAATCTTTCCTCCCCTCTTTGGCAGTATCCCCAAGGTGTTTTGTAGATGTATCCATTTGAGTGGGGCTCCACAACTCTGCACTTGGATTGGTTGTGGTTTTCTGTAATGGTCTCCATCTGTTGCAGAGAAGTTTTCTTGATGAGGGGTGAGGACTACACTTATCTTTGAGTATAAGAACAAATATTTAGATGTATTTAGGGATTATGCTGGTTTAGTGAAATGCTAGTGTTGGTCTTTTCTAAGATCCATGACTTCACCAGCACTGAGTAGTTGGCTAGGTTCTAGGACTGGGCATGCTTTCCCTCTTACTGAGCGGGTCTTACGTTGAGAGGTGTTGGTTGTCACCACTAAGGGATGTGCGCCACTACTGCTCCTTAGGGTTATTATGCTAATTCAAGATTTAAAAACTATGTTGAATTTAGTAAACAAGCCAGCTCTAATACAAGTGTTGACATAGTTCGAGATCTGGAGAATGTCACACATTCTTAATTACTTCTGTTTTCAACTGTTGGTTTTCTCAAGACCATGGGAACAAGATAGTGTCTGATATATTATTTGGTGCTTAGTAAGGAAAGCTTTATTTCTGTCACAGAGGAGGAATCTAGCTTTCCTCCAATTAAGCTTCTCCTCTTCACATTATGCCACACATTTTTCATATGTATCCAATGATGACTTAAAGTATTTGGAAGCAGTTCATAGGAATGTGAATTATTTCCCCTTTCTCTCATTTTTATAACCAAACAGAATTGTCCAAATTTTTATCTGTTTTTATGTGAAAGCTGAAGTCATAAATAGGCTAAAAGGAGCAGAGAGGGGAAAAAAAAACTTTCAGTGACTTCAATATCTGTAAACAGAGACTTTTTTCTGTCCTGCCCTGTCCTGCAGCTGTTTCCAAATAATCACTCAGAGGCTTAATACTAATTGCAAACTGTTTGGCCTGTTGCTCAGGCTTATCACTAACTAGCTCTTACAACTTAATTCAACCCATTTCTATTAATCTATATTTTTTCACATGTCTTATGGCTTTACCTGTGTTCTAATACATCTTGCTCCTCTGGCGGCTGGCTGGCATCTGCCCCAACTTTGCCCTTCTCCCTGTGTCTCTGCTTGGATATCCCACCTGGCTCTATCCTGCCTTGCTGTAGGCCAAAGCAGCTTCTTTATTAACAAATGGTAATAAAACATTCACAGCATACAGAAAGATATCCCACAGCAAATATCCCATGTTTCACAGGTATAGAATTTGTATAAAAAGGGAACAGACTCATATAGCATTTTCAGCTTGTTTACTTTATGTTTTTAAGTAGCTGTAGTCAAAATGCCAAATACGAGTTACTGAATTCCACATATACAAATTTTAATGCTTTAAAGAGCTCAAATTGGAATAGAAAGATAGCAAAAAAGGGACACATACCCATAGAGTTGGGAGATTATTTTAAAATAAAGTACACAATTGTCAAGTGTACAATGTGGTAAATTTATATATACATATACATACATACATGCTACATACGTACACACACATATATTTACACTTCCATGTAGTGATCACAGAACAGATCAGTGTTCTGACTATTTCAGTACCCTGAAGTAGCCCCTTTGTCATGTGTACTCCTTCAAAAGAACTATTCTGGCTTCTGTCACTACAGATTTTGTCAGTTCTTGAAGTACATATAAATGGAATGACACAGTAGTGTTGTGTCAGGCTTTTTTGATTAATCATTATGTCTATAAGATTCAGCCATATTGTTGTTTTTCTGTCAGCAAGTTTTTCTTTATTGTATTACATAAACCAATTTATATATTGGTTCACATGTAGAGATTTGTGTGTTTACAGGTTTTTATTTTTTATGACTAAAGTTATTTAAAACATTTTTATACTTGCCTTTTAGTTAATATATTCACTAATTTTCTTGGGCCAAAGAATTCTATAGTTGTTTTCAAGTGCAGAAAAAATTAATTTGAACAGAATGGGGCCAGTGATATGGCTCAGTATGTGAAGGTGGTTGCTGTGAAGCCTGTAACATGAGCTTGATACTGGAACCCACTCAAAAGTGGAAGGACAGAATTGAGTCTACAAAGTGGTCCTCTGATCTCTACATATGTGCTGCAGCATAATGTTCTCCCCCTTGCATCATGCACACACATAGCAACAATAATAAATACATTATCATTGCCATCTTCATCATTAAGATAGCAGAATGCCAAGCCTGTCTCACAAAAAATTTTAAGTTCATGTAAGTGCAAATACACATTATCTTAGTTACTTTTCTATTGCTGTGAGTAGACACCATGACCAAGGTAACTTATAAAAGAAAGCATTTAATTGGGAGCTTGCTTACAGTTTCAGATGGTGAATCCATGGCTATTACAGTGAGGTGTATGGCAAAATGAGAGAGGGAGAGAGGAAGGAAGGGAGGGAGGAAAGGAGCTAGGGGTACAAAGGTACGGAAAGACACAGGAGCTCACTGGGAATGGCATGGGCCTTTAAAACTCAAAGCCTATCCCCAGTGACATATTTCCTCCAACAGGGCCACACCTCATAATCTTTCCCAAACAGTTCTACCAACTGTTGAACAAGCATTCAAATACACGAGCCTGGGTCATTGGGTGAATAAGCATTCAAACATATGAGCCGGGGCGGGGGGGGGGGGGCATTCTCATTCAAATACTGCACCATTTCAGTTTTTTATAATTGAGCTGGGGGGAAAATAACAATGACCATTTAGGATGGTGCCCTATACTAATTCTATATGGTTATTACATGTTCACTGGTTGAGTAATAGTAGGTACTATACTAGATGCTAAAGATACATATATGAGCCAGGCGGATCTCAGCACTCTCTGTGAGTTCAAGGCCAGCCTGGGCTACAGAGTGAGTTCCAGGAAAGGTGCAAAGCTAAACAGAGAAACCCTGTCTTGAAAAACCAAAAAAAAAAAAAAAAAAAAAAAAAAAAGTCAAACCCTTTACTCACCAAGCAATGAACAAGGGATCAGAACACAATGTTAAGAATGCAATAAATAATAGGACAAACAGGGCAGTACTTGAAGTATCTCTAAACTAGAGTGAGGAAGAGGAGGCATCTTGGAGGAAATGGCATCTAATTTGTATTCTAAATATATTGAGATTAGCTCTGTGACAGAGTGGGAATTGTTATTGAGGTGAGTAAGTTAATGAGAAATTTTAGATGACATTTTCAGATACTAAAATTAGCTGGCCAAGTGGGGGCTCAATTTTTAAAAGCCTTTGAATAATAAATATCAAGGAGATTTGATATCAGCCTCAGGCCAGAAGGGAGCCACTGAAGACTGTTTATTAAAGACGACTTTGAATATATAAAAACCAGTTTCATTAACTACCAATTCACAGTCCTCTCTCAAAAGGAGATAAACTTTGAGTTACTGTATTATTATTGAAGATTTTTAACAGAATGACGTGAACAATTTATATTTTATACATTAAACATTCATAGTAATTCCAGCTTGTCTTTAAGATGCTCACATCATAATTTTGTGTTTTCTCATTTGGTTTGAATTTTAAAATAGAATTAAAACTTTGACTTCTATAAAAATGTGACAGAATTAAAAGTTAGTTTCTAGGATTTAGCTTTGATAATAGCAAAGACACTAGTCACTGGAAAGTGGATTAGATGTATAATTTTACATATTTTATAAATGAAAGTTGAGGAATTTATAAATCTTTTGTGGCTTGGATTTTATCATCTTTTTATTAAATCCATCTACTTACTGAAGTTTACTCTGATGGTAAAAAAAAATACTATAGATTGCCTTTATTTTAAAGCCAATTAAAGCTACCTACAGGCCACAAATTTAAAAGACTTTCTTGTAATTAGAGAATTTTCTTAAATAATCTAGTTTTCCTTGCTAAGTAGTGTAGTCACTAATAATTATAATAGTTTGTGATAACATTATATTCATTCATACATTGGAAGAACCAGTGATCTAAATCTAAATTAGAGATTGACAAACTTTGGTTGCTGAGAATGATGGTTACATTTTTTTTTTAAGATTTATTTATTATGTATACAGTGTTCTGCCTGCATGTATGCCTGCAGGCCAGAAGAGGGCACCAGATCTCGTTCCAGATGGTTGTGGTTGCTAGGAACTGAACTCAGGTCCTCTGGAAGAGCAGCCAGTGCTCTTTACCTCTGAACCATCTCTCCAGTCCATATTTTTATTTTTCTAAGGGAAGAATTTGTAACAGAAACCAAAAATATTCTTTAAAAAGTAAAATACTTACTTACTGGCCCCTTATTGAAAAATCTTCTAGTCTCTTACCTATATAAATGTAATTTAAGTTCTTGATACATGCGTTCTTTTTTTCTTTTTCTTTTTAAAATTTGTTTTAGAACTGACATTTGAAGTGTAACATTTTTATTTTTTACAGAGAAGATGGTGAATTAGAGGATGGTGAGATAGAAGATGCAGGATTTGAAGAAACACAAGATCAGGAAGCAAAAGAGAATGAAAAGCAGAAAGATGAGAAAGCCTACAGGAAATCAAGAAAAAAACACAAGAAAGAAAGAGAAAAGAAAAAATCCAAAAGGAGAAAACATGAGAAACATAAGGTTAGTTAAGATAACATCAACTTTCCATTCCTTTTTGCTGTTTGCTTGCTCACTTGTTTGAGACAGTATCTCATGTGACCCAGCTGTAAGTCATTCGATAGCTGAGCCATCTCTTCAGCCTGGAGCAAGAATTTGTCAGTATCACTCAAGGGTCTAAGGAATAACATACCCTACTGGTTACCACCACTGGCTGAAACAAGCTTCTGTGGCTCTGAACTAGTTTCCTTCTTGTGAATGTCACACGTTTCTTTGTTTCCTTTCAGCATAACTCTCCATCTGGTGATGACAGTTCTGACTACAGCCTGGATTCAGATGTTGAACATATGGAAAGTTCCTATAAGAAAAGAGCGAGCTTCTACAGGGATTATGACATTCCGTTTTCTCAGGTATTGTCTTTTTTATTACGATAAAACATGTGCAACATAAAATATACCATGTAACTGCCTTTCAGAGTATGATTTAGTGGCATTAAATAGATCTGCAGTATTTATCATCACTGCCATCCATCTCCAGAACTTCTTATTCATTTGAAACAGATATCCTGTACCTAGGGATCAGCCCTGCTCCTCCCCCCTCTAACTGCTGCCCTCACTTTGTCTATGAATTTGCCTCTTCTAGGGCCCTCTATCATGCTTTTATCCTTTAGGATCTGACCTGCATTACTCAACATGTTTTCAGGATTCATTCATGTTGAGCATATATTAAAATTTCATTCTTTTTAAGACTGAATAACACTCCATTGTTGTATATGCTACATTTTTGCTTATCCATTTATCTGTTGAGGGACTTTTGGGTTGTTTGCATTTTTTTGGCTGTTGTGAATAATCCAATTTATTAAAATGGGTGTAAAATTGTCTTCAAAACCTTTCATTCATTTCCTTGGAGCATATGTCTAATAGTGAAATTATTGGTGGTTCTTTTTAACTTTCTGAGGAACCAGCAAGCCGTTTTTACAGACTGTCCTGTTTTACCTTCCCATCAGGAATTCTTGAGGCATCTTCTCAGTGTCCTTACTAGGGCTTGTTCTTTTCTGTTTTCATTGGCCATGGGAAGTAGAAAAGGGGTGTTCAAGTGGCATTCATGTTTGGCTTTTTCGTATTGCCTTTTAAAGGTGTCAAATACAAGTTTAAGTTGCGTTTTTTTTTTTTTTTGGAAATACCTGAAAATCTGTTTGTCATGCTAGCATATGTTTGTCAGATACATGCTATGAATTCCCAAGTCTTTGAGATAAAGAATGCAATATATATCAAGTTTACTGGCACTGGTATTTGTCTGGATCACATATTAGATGTTTTCTCTGAGTCTCAAGGCTAGAAGTCCTTATTCAGGATGCTATCAGGGTTGGTTTCCAATGGCAGCTATGTGGAAGTGTCTGTTTAGGCCCCCCTCTCTGGTTTATAGATGTGTGGGTACCTTCCCACAGCTTTGTCCTCACATGGCCATGCTTCTGTGTATAGCAACCCCTGGTGTCTCTGAATGCACAGATTACTCCTCTTTATAAGAATACCCGTCAAGCTGGGCGGTGGTGTCACGTGCTTTTAATCACAGCACTTGGGAGGCAGAGGTAGGCAGATCTCTGAGTTCAAGGTCAGCCTGGTTTACAGAGTGAGTTCTAGGACAGCCAGGGCTACACAGAGAAACTGTGTCTTGAAAAATAACAACAACAAAAGAACATCAAATTATATTAGAGGTTATTTCTGAGGCCTGCCACAGGATGAAGTCACATTCTGAGCTACTGGGGTTAGGGCTCTCTGCACAGGAGTTTTAGAGATTACCTAAACCTGTAGTGCACCAAAGGCACTTTATTCAGCATGATTTCAGTGACTTGTGAATATATGTGACATTGGCTTTTTTTGTTTGGTTGGCTTTTTGTTGTTTGGTTTTGTTTTTCAAGACAGGGTTTCTCTGTGTAGTTTTGGTGCCTGTCCTGGATCTCACTCTGTAGACCAGGCTGGCCTTGAAATCACAGAGATCTGCCTGGCTCTGCCTCCCAGAGTGCTGGGATTAAAGGCGTGTGCCACCACCGCCAGGCAACATTGGCTTCTTTAAACGCAAAAATCATTTGCAATGTTTTAAAAATGCAAGAGTGGTAGAACACTTGCCTAGTATGCTCTGGGTTCCATCCCCAGCACTAGAAAAGAAAACAGCCATAAGGCAACATTATACTTCTTTTTTAAATATGTGCACTGTATGATCAAAGTCCTTATATAAGTATTAATCTTATACTAGGAAAGCAATATTCTTTTCTACAGGAACGTTACTCTTTTTCTTAATTTGATAGTACTAATCTTTTGTGAATTTAGTCTGTTTGATTATGTGGTTTATCGCTCTGTTGTCTTTTTTTTTTTTTAATTTTTGATTTTATTATTTTGTGTTCATGCAGTGCCCCCAGGGGCCAGAAGAGGGCACTGGAACCCCAGGGACTGGAGTTACAGATTAGAATCTATGTGGGTGCTGGAGCTAGAACAGCTGGAGCTATAACACTGGTCCTTTAGAAAAGCAGCCAGTGATATTATCCGCTGAGCCAGCTCTCCAGCCCCAGATTCTTTTGTGTTTGTGCACAAATGTATAAGTGTTGTAGCTGCATTGGCACCTGTGTGTATACATGTGGAAGCCAAAAGACAGTCACTCTCACCTTGCTTTTTGTTTGTTTGTTTGTTTGTTTGAAGATTTGTTTTGTTTTTAATGATGTGTATGTGGGGTGGGGATGGTATGTGCACATGTGCAGGTGCCCATGGAGGCTAGAAGTGTTAGAGCTCCTGGAACTGGAGTTCTTGGTGGTTGTGAGCTGCTTAACATGAGTTCTAGGAATCAGACTCAAACTCTGGAAGGGCAGAATGCAGTCTTAACCATTGAGCCATCTCTCCAGCTCCAACTCACCTTGGTTTTTAAGAAAATGTCTTGCATTGGCCTCTTGTCAAATAGACTGGGTTAGCTAGCTAATGAGTCCTGAGAATCTCCCTGTCTCTGCCTTTCCAGCACTGGGATTACCCTGCCCAGCAGTTTACATCAGTTTTGGGGGATTGAACTCTGTTCTCCATGCTTTACCAGATGAGCTAGTACCCCAGGCCCTGTTGCCTTTTTTATAGTTGGTGTTGCTAAATGACTATCAATAAATGTTTAAGTTGCCTTCTTTTAAAAATTTTAAATCATAGCAGCCGGGCGGTGGTGGCGCACGCCTTTAATCCCAGCACTCGGGAGGCAGAGCCAGGCGGATCTCTGTGAGTTCGAGGCCAGCCTGGGCTACCAAGTGAGTTCCAGGAGAGGCGCAAAGCTACACAGAGAAACCCTGTCTCGAAAAACCAAAAAAAAAAAAAAATTTTAAATCATAGTTAATAATTTTATCTAACTGGGCAAATATTAGAATTAATACCACATGGCTGGGTGCACGCCTTTAATCCCAGCACTCGGGAGGTAGAGACAGGTGGATCTCCGTGAGTTTGAAACCAGACTGGTCTACAGAGAGAGTTTTACGACAGTCAGGGTGATTACACAGAGAAACTTTATCTCTAAAAAAGAAAAAAAAAGAATTCACACTACACCAAATTTAAAATATAATAAGCTAATAACAAGGTATGATCTTTGTTTTTTCTTGGCCTTCAAGTCAGAATTATGTGGAATTTTTCTTGTTTTATTAAAAATTGACTGAAGATATGATAGAATTAATTGTAAAGTACTTGAGTGAAAGATTTAAATGAATACTATCATTAAATAAACTTCTAGGACTAAATTATATATTTGTTTTTCATGCTTTAGTAAGGATGTGATGAAATTAATGTCTATTGTAAACAGTTTTTTTTTATAAGCAATTTTTTCACTCAGTGTTACTTCACCATTAAAGAAAGCTTCTCTATTTGTGATAGACCTCAGCTATAAATGATTTTTTTTGCAAAAAAATTTACAATTTTATTGTATATATCTTTTATAAGGACATTTTCACACAAGTGTCCCTTGTATACTTAACATATTCCCTTCGAGACCCCCACCTTCTCCTTCCTCACTGTCCCTGCTTAGTCCACTTTGTCCCTAAACGGGTTTATTTCTACTCTCATGATATGTAGACACATGAGTTTATGTGTCTGTACAAAGTCTAAGACACACAAAAGCCCACAGTATTTATATTTCTGAAATTGGCTTAATTAGCTTAATATGATAATACCAGTTGCATACATTTTCTACAAATGACAAAACTTTGTTTTTAATGCCTGAAAAACACTGTCCATCCCTCTGTTAATGGCCACCTAGGTTTGTTTTGTAACTTAGCTAATGTGCACAGTGCTGCAGTAGACACGGATGTGTGAATCTCTCTGTGATCTACTGATTCAGACTCCTTTGGCTAAGTAGTCATTGTTGTTGCTATCATCAACATAATCCTTCAGAGTTTTTTGTGTTTCTGTATGAATCTTAAGATTTTTTTTTAGTTTCTGTGGAGAATTAGGTATTGACATTTTGAAGGAGATTGCCTTGAATTTGCAGATTGCTTTTGATAAGATAGCCTTTTCATATGAGGTCTTCTAATCCGAGAACACAGGAAGTATCCACATCTTCTAGTGTCGTCTTCAGTTTCTCTATCCAGCATTTCAATTTTCATTGTGGAGTACTGTAGTTGGATTTTTCTTTTCAGACTGTCAGCTCACAAATAACAACACCTAGACTTATTATTAATTGTAAAAGCTTGGCCTTAGTTTAGGCTTGATCCTAACTAGTTCTTATAGCTTATATTAACCATATTTTTTAATCTATGTTCTTCCACGAGGCTCGTTACCTCATCTCTACTGCCCATCCTGCTCCCTCTGCATCTGGCTGACGACTCCATCTTTCTTCTTCCCAGAGTTCTCTCTCTGCCTGGAAGTCTGACCTCTACCCTCCTGCCTAGCTATTGGCTGTTCAGCTTTTTATTACAACAATCACAGCAGCACATCTTCACATAGTGTACAAATACCCTTTCTTAGCTAGATTTATTCCAAATTTTGGCTTCTAAGAAAATAATTATGAATGATTGCTCCTCTGGTCTCATCTTCAGCATGTTCGATATTGGTATATAGGGTGACTAATGAGTTTTGTGTGTTAATTTCCTAACTTGCTGTGCTACTTTTCTGAAACTGTTTAGCAGATCTGAGGCTTGCTGGTGGAGTTTTCAGGGTCTCTAATGTATAGAATCCTATCACCTGTGAAGAAAAATACTTTTACTTCTTTCTGTCCTATTTGTTTCTTTTATTTTCCTCTTTGTCTTACTGATCTGGCTAAGACTTCATGTATTATATTGAATTGGAGTGGAGAGACTGAACATTCTTGACCTGCCTGCCTCTGACTCTGCAGAGGATTAAAGATGTATGCCTCCACACCCAGCATATGATGGTTTTAATTGTCAACTTGACACAATCTAGAGAGTCTTAGTGAGTGATTATCTGGACTAGGTTAGCCTTTAGGGAATTTTCTTAGTTGAGTGAATTGATGTTGGGAAGACCCACCCTAAATATGGGCAGCATCATTTCATGGACAGGACCTTGGAATGAAAAGGAAAGAGCAAGCTGAAGCTAGAAGCATGTACGTATGTATGCATTTATTCAGTCAGTCAGTCAGTCAGTCAGTCAGTCAGTCAGTTATTCTTAAGCTCTCTGGTCCTGATTATGGAGGTGGTATGACCAGTTCCCTGAAACTCTTGTGAACTTCCTGCTATGATGGACTCTAATCTGGAACCTTGAGCTAAAATAAACCCTAAATTGCTTTTTGTCAGGGTGTTTTTATCATAGTAATAGGGAACAAAATTAGGACACATATATTTTGATATATTATGGTATAATTTAGTTCAAGTTTAGGAATTTTAAAATTTCTGGATGACTCATTCATCATTCAGGAGTATGGTGTTCAAAATCCATGAATTTGTGTATGTTCTAGTTTCTCTTGCTGATTTCTAGTTTTATTCCATTGTGTTCAATTAGAGTACAGGAATTATTTCAATTTTCCTATATTTGTTAAGATTTGGTTTATGCACTAACTTGACTCATGGAAACTCACAGAATCTGAACCATCAACCAGGGTACCTGCATGGGACTGATTTAGGCCCTCTGTATATATGTGGCAGTTGTGTAGCTTAGTCTATACGTGGAACTCCTGGCAATGGGAGCAAGGCTATCCCCGGTGCTTTGGCTGGCTCTTAGGAACCTATTCCTCATGCTAGATTGATGTGCAACCTGAATACAGGGGAGGATGCTTGATCTTATGGCAGCTTGAGGGCCATGCTTTGCTGAAGCCCATGGGAGGCCTGTCCCTTTCTGAGTGATGATGCAGGAGGGGTGGATTGAGGAGGGCAGAGGGAAGGAGAGGAGAGGGAGTGAGATGAGAGGAGGGGAAGCTGTGGTCAGGATGGAAAATAAATAAATTAATAAAAAGATTTGGCTTATGTTCTTTTACATGGTTTATTTTAGAAAAAAATCGGTGGACTGCTGAAAAGAATGTGTATTTTGCAATATTTGGATGGAGTGTACTGTAGTTGTCTTTTAGGTCCATTTGATTTATGATGTAATTTAACCCAAATGTTTTTCTTTTTTCTTGTTACAATGACTTGTCTACTGGTGAGAGTATGGTATTGAAGTCACCCACGATTACTGTGTTGAGGTTAATCTTCTATCTTTACATCTAGTAGCATTTGTTTTATGACATTAGGTTCACCTCTGTCTGGTGTGTATGCCTTTAGAGTTATAATAGCCTCTTGATGGCTTGTCCCTTAATCATTAAGAAATGGCCCTTTCTGTCTCTTCTTATTTTTGTGTGATGTCTATTTGATCAGATATTAGAACAGTGTTACCTGCACATTTCCTATTTCTATTTTCTTGGGAAACCTTTTTAGTCCTTTTACTCAAAGATTGTGTATGTCGGCCGGGTGGTGGTGGCGCACACCTTTAATCCCAGCACTCGAGAGGCAGAGCCAGGCGGATCTCTGTGAGTTTGAAGCCAACCTGGTCTACAGAGCGAGATCCAGGACAGGCACCAAAACTACACAGAGAAACCCTGTCTCGAAAAAACAAAACCAAAACAAAACAAAAAGAGATTGTATATGTCTGACTTTTTTTTACAAAACTTTTACACTTTTTTTTGTTTGTTTGTTTTTGTTTGTTTGTTTGTTCTGATTTTTGCCTTTTTATTGAAAATAGATTTTTGGGCTGGATATGGTGGCACATGATTTTAATTCCAGCACGTGGGAGACAGAGACTGGCAGATCTCTGTGAGTTCGAGGCCAGCCTGCTCTACAAAGCGAGTTCCAGGACAGCCAAGGCTCTTACACAGAAAACCCTGTCTCAAAAAAACAAAAAAGAAAATATTCTTTTCTTATACAATGTATCCTGATTACCATTTCCCCTCCCTCTACTCCTTCTAGTTCCTTCCCACCTCTCCTCCCTTTCTGATCCACTCCCTTTCTATCTCTCATTAGAAAATAATAGCCTGCCGGTTGGTGGTGGCACACACCTTTAATCCCAGCACTCTGGGAGGCAGAGCCAGGCGGATCTCCTGTGAGTTCAAGGCCAACCTGGGCTACAGAGTGAGTTCCAGGAAAGGCGCAAAGCTACACAGAGAAACCCTGTCTCAAAAAACCAAAAAAAAAAAGAAGAAGAAAGAAAGAAAGAAAATGATACGTTTCTAGGAGATAGCAACCAAACATGACAAAATAAAACAAAAACCATCACACTGAGTCTGGACAATGCAACCCAACAGAAGGAAAAGAGCCTCAAGAGAAGGTACAAGAATGAGAGACCCACTTGTTCACACACTCAGGCGTCCTATGAAAATACTGTGCTGAAAGCTGTCATATATATATATATATATATATATATATATATATATATATATATATATATATATAGAGAGAGAGAGAGAGAGAGAGAGAGAGAGAGAGAGAGGATCTGGTACAGACCTGTGCAGGCCCTGTGTGTGCTGTTTCAGTCTCTCTGAGTTCATATGAGCCTTGCTCAGTTGATTCAGAGGGCCTTATTCTCCTGCTGTCTTCCATCCCCTCTGGCTCTTATTTTTAAAGATTTATTTATTTTTATATGCATTGATATTTTACCTGCATGTATGTCTGTGTGAGGGTGCCAGATTCCCTGGAACTGGAGTTACAGACAGTTGTGAAACTGTGATGTGGGTGCTGAGAATTGAGCCCAGGTTCTCTGGAAGAGCAGCCAGTGCTCTTAACCACTGAGCCATCTCTCCAGCCCCCACCTCTGGCTCTTAGACTCACTATACCTCCTCTTTCATGGGGTCCCCTGATATCTGAAGTGTAGATGTAACGGTCTTATTAAATAAGAAACACAGAGCCAAATGCAGAGTTAAAAGCCCAAGAGGTCAGAGCAGTAACTAAGAGCTGAGACTTAAAACCTTTCATCTTACCCTTCGCTGCCGCTGCCATACTTCCCCTAAGAAAGAGACCTACTTCCTGTGTGTCTGTCTTTTTATTGACTTTATGTTCTGCCTTCTCATTGGTTGTAAACCCAGCCACATGACCTCCTTGTCACTGCCTGTCTATACAGACCTCCAGGTCTTCTATGGTTGGTATTGAGATTAAAGGTGTGTGTCTCCATGCTGATGGTGTCCTTGAACACACAAGAGATCTGCCTGTCATGTGATCGGGATTAAGGGTGTGTGCTACCACTGCCAGACTTCTGCTATGGCTTGCTATTAGCTCTCACCCCCAGGCAACTTTATTTATTAACATACAAATAAAATCACATTTCAGCACAAATAAAATATCACCATACTGAAGGGAGGGATTTGATGAAGACATCCCATTTAAAGTTTTGTGTTCCAAGGACTCTCTCTCCATGTAATGTCTGGCTGTGAGTCTCTGTATCTGTTCCTGTCTGCTACAGAAGGAAGTTTCTCTGATAACTAAATAAAGCACTGATCTATGAGTATAGCAGAATGTCATTAGGAGTCATTTTATTGATAGGTTTTTTGTTTTGTTTTGTTTTGTTTTTAGTCTAGTAGTGTTTGGTTTTACCCTAAGTCTCTGGGATATCTAGTCTCTAGTTTTTGGTCACTCAAGCATTGTTGGATGTGGGCCTTAAGTCAAATCAGACATTGGTTGACTATTTCCACCAGTTCAGTGCCACTGTTGTCCTAGCATATCTTGCAGGTAGGACAGATCATAGGTCAAAGGTTTTGTAGCTAGGTTGTTTTATATGTTTCTCTTTTGGTAGCCTACAGAGTACCTTCCTGCACCACACACTAAAACATAGAGGTGAAGGCTCCATGTTAACACCAGCTCAACCTTCTTCATGTTCAGTGAGTTATGTGGGTGTTGTCCTTGGCAATGGGCCCTGCTGTCAGTTTGCAAAGAGTACCCCATTGTCTTAGCAATAGTCTGGGTTGTTTGGGGATTTCCACTGGACCTTCTTGGCCAGCAACTCAATTGAATGCAACTCAGTCCCAATACTGACAGCCTCGTTTGGTGACAAGAGATGGCTAGTTGGGACTCTGTCTCGCCCATTATTAGGATACCTCATTAGGATCATCTTCATATATTTTAGGAAATTTCCACTGCACTAGGTTTCCATATCATACCTCAAATGTCCCTCAATTCCAATTGTCTCTTCCTGCAATCCCTACCTCAACCCTATCTCCTCTCCCCCTCCCCACCTGGTCCTCCCATTCCATCCCCAACCACCTGAAGTCCACTCCTATTCTATTTAATCTTTCAGTGTTTGATATATGCATATTTTATATATTATCCCAAGCTGCTTTACTATTTTCTTTACTTTTAGAAAGACCTTTTGTAAGTGTTAGAACTATGAGGGGAAGGGTTTCCCCAATGCAAGTGCTACAGCTGTTTCAATCTGTATGATATCTTAATATTTCAACTAGAAAGGTAATTCTAATATTTTTTGACGTATATAACATTATAATAATGTTCCTGGCAGTCTGGAGCCAAGGAATACCAAAGTCACACAGCACAGTAACCCTTACACAAGAGATTTGTTGGGAAAGACATAATGAGGATGGTTGCTTCTGTCTGGGTGAGAAACAGCAAAGAACTGAGCTGGACGCAGGCTTTATGTAGAATCTCTGGAGTAGAGCTTTCCAGAGAGGTGATTTCCAGGATAGGGATTGATGGGATTTCTCTTCTTGATCTTGGGGCAAGCTCATTGGTGGGTTTTTGAGCTCAGGGATTGGTGGGATTTCAAGCCCCAGAATTGAGCTCAGGCTTTTTTACTTTGTATAAAAAGGGAAGAGCTTAGCTGCCTGTGTCTGGAGGGGCTGGTTCTATGGGTGGAGCCTGACAGTTGGAGATCCTCAGGGGTGGGTCCTGGTCACTTGCATGCCTCAAGGCCTTACACCTTTTTCTTTGGAAAAGGAATTTACATATGATGGCATGAATTTTAAAATATTTGTATGCCTGTGACTATTGAGACACAGAACATGGAAAATAAAAGCTAAGAAAAAAGTACAGTGTTTAATAATGTAAGTGGCATTTAGTGTACTGAATTTAGTGTTAAATATGGTCATAAAGAAATACTAATGTAGTCAGAACTAATAACTGTCTTTTATCTTTTGTCCTCTCAACTTTTGGGGGAAAAGATACTCTGTGTTACTATCTGTTGCTATTATTAGTTGAACATTTCTGATAATGATTGTCCATTTTTACCTAGCATGGACATATATCAGGAAGTTACATGACATCAAAGAAGAGTCAACATAACAAAAAATTCCACAGTAAAGAATATGCTGAGTCTAGTTTCTACAGTGATGACGACAACTTTGGTAATTATAACCACGAGGAAGAAGACGACTTTTCCAGTCAGCTGAAATATTACAGACAATCTCAGGAATCCTTAGGGAAAAAACAGAGAACTAAAGGAAGCCCGCCAGGTGAGTTTAAAGTTAGTCTATCTTAGAATATGAGAACCATATCGGTTTACAATAACAAATTTCTCAGTTCCTTTAAATTAGAATAAATCTAATTTAAAAAAAAAAGGTGTAGCTTTTAAAAGGGGTGTGGTTGTGCATGCCTTTAACCCCAGCACCAGGGAGGTAGAGGCAGGAGAATATATGTGAATTCAATGCCAGCTTGGTCTACATAGTGAGCTCTAGATCAGCCAGGATCACATAGAGATCCAGTCTCAAAATAAAGCAAAACGAAAAGAATGAATTATGAACCAGATGTTGTGGCTCATACTTGTAGTCCCAGTTTCTTGAGAAACTGAGATGGGAAGATCACTGGGAGTTCTAGGCCAGCCTGGGCTACAGGGTGAGATCCTGCCTCAAAACAAAGATAAATGAAAATAATTAATTATGAAAAACAAACTTCCACAATTTAAAGACATAGCCACACACATATGTTTTTATCTGTATGCCAAGTTGACATCTGAAAAGATGATATACCAGTATTTATAACTGTACTTCCTCAGCATATAAAAGTGTAACATCCTCTAAATTCCAATCGGCACCAATTCTTATATTTTTTTGAGATCAGTATTAGTGTGTTCTCTTTTTGCTATTTAATTTCTTTATTTTTAGATTTGTTATTTTTAAGTGTGTGTGTGTGTGTGTGTGTGTGTGTGTATGTGTGTGTGTGTATCTGCATGTGGGTATGTGCACAGGAATTCAGGTGCTAAAGAGTCCAGGAGAGGGCATCAGATCCTTTGGAGTTGGAGTTAAAGCTGGTTGTAAGTTAGTTGCCTAACATGGGTGCCGGGAACTGAATTCAGGTCTTCTGTTAGAGCAGTGTGTGGTCTCAACTTCTGAGCCATTCCTCTAGCCCTCTTGATTTCCTGTAGTGAAGGGAAACTCTTCACGTGTTCATTAGTTGTTTCGTAGGTCATTAAAAAAGCTTATTAGTTCTGTATAACTTAGATAAAATGTAACAATTGCATTGTATTGTAACTTAGTATCCTGTTTGTGTTGTTTATTTTGAGATAGTCTCAGTATGTAACCCTACCTGTCCTGGAACTCATGGTAGTCCTCTTGTCTGTGCCTCCCAAGTACCAACATACAATTTTTCAAATTGGATATCTTTTCAGATGCTTTTTTTTTTTTTTTTTTTTTTTTTTTTTTTTGCGGTGCTGGAGATTGAACCCAGGGTCTCATGTATGCCAGGCAAGCACTCTACTACTGAGCTGTATCCCTGGAGCACCCTTTTAGATACTTTTGTTGGGTACAGAATCTTACCATGTAGCCCAGTGTAGTCTCAAACATGTGTTCCTCCTACCTCAGCCTCTGCAGTGCTAGGGAGACACTTTAAAATACCAGTGTTTCATAAACAACCAGTAAAGATATATGCGGATATATGGAAACAACATTACCATGAGAAATCTGGCTTGCTACAGATAAACTACTGTATCTTTACTGTATCTGTTATCTGTATCTTTCTTAAAATATGACTATAATGATTAGTTGTCTTAAAAACAGAGGCTTGTTAATCATCTTATCCCAAGATGAGGATTGGGGAGACAAGTGGCTTCTCTAGACTCTTAAGCCTTGTGTCCTTTGTAGCTAACACCACCATCTTCTGAGAAAGAAGCAGTACTCAAAAGGTGGAGATGGGTTAACTTTCTCACTGGCTCTTAGGGGAAAGAAGGATGATTCACTGTAGACTGTTAAAATATATTGGTGTTTGTAAGCTAATTGATGTCAGTTACATTGCTTTTCTGTAATATTTGAAGTACATTTTAACTTTTTAGGTTCTGAATACCGGATTAAAAATTTTAATACTAGTCATGGACGTGTTTTGCCGAAGAAAATCAAAAGAAAAGAACACCGTGGGACAAGAGTCACTAAAGGGCCTAGTGTCTTTTCAGGAATGGATGACTTTCAAGAGGTACTGAGAACTTATGTGTAAGGAGGGGAAGGCCTTTTTTCATTTTGAAATCATTTGGTTGCAAAGAATGCATTGTGATTGTAATGTTACTGTCTGAATAAGTGAAAAATTTACCACTAAGATCCAATGAATATAAATAAAATCCTCTCCAAAGAAAATTTTAAATTAGTCATGGTATTAGTATATAGCTACACATTTAAGAGACCTAGAAATAAAATAAGTGTATGTGAAAAGCCTCAAAATAAAATTGATGTGTTTCTAAGCAAAACCATATCCCCTGTTCCTCCTCCATTGTGCCCTCCTCTCCTAGAGGCCTTTCTCCCCAGTGCACACAGCAATAACAGGGTGATATGGCTCAGTGGGCCACGAAGGAAGGTGCTGGTAAGTTTGTTTATCAGAGCCGAAAGCACTGAAACGGGGCAAGGGCATATAAATGGCCAGAAAGATGAACTTAAATACTTTTTATGTAAGTTATTCAGCAAATGCACGTTCAGTTGAGCTGAATTCTGAACATGTACATTTCAGCAGCTCTGACTTGGAGTTATCCAATTCAGAGTATTCTATGGTATTTCTAGCTTTGATTCGGTTAGACAGAGGCAAGAGTGGACTTTTAAATATTCTCATTACATTTCATGTATTTTAGGCTCATGTGTGATTATGTAGGGACATCTCACATGGAGGTCAGAGGACAACCAGGTGGATCCTATAGGTCCTGGGGTTTGGTGCAGGTGTTTACCAGCAGGCTATCTCCTAGGCCCTCGAGTTGACTTTAAAAACAGCAACCTTGAGTAAATTACATGGCTGTAGTTTGAAAATGCTTAGTTTGGGGCTAGAGAGAAGCCTTAGCAGTTAAGAGCACTTACTGTTTTTCAGAGGACACAGATTCAATTCCCAACATCCACATGGCAGCTCACAGCCACCTATAACTCCAGTTCTAGGGTACCTGACATCTTCTACTGGCCTCTTCAGGCACCAGGCACACACATGATGTACATACATACTGTAGGCAAGACACTCATACACGTAAAATAAATACATCTTTAAAAAGAAATGAACACACTTGATTTTCTGGTGGGTATTTAGATAATGGGCAGAGTTTTGTTCTGTTTTGTTTTGTTTTTGTTTTTATTTTTTGAGACAGGGTTTCTCTGTGTAGCTTTGCGCCTTTCCTGGAACTCACTCTGTAGCCCAGGCTGGTCTCGAACTCACAGAGATCTGCCTGGCTCTGCCTCCCGAATACTGGCATTAAAGGCATGTGCCACTACTGCCCGGCTCAGAGGTTTCTTAATGTGTACTACTTAGAATACTGTTTAAGGATATATTCACAAGTTTGATCTAAAAATAAAATATACCATAGAGATATTTGCACCCCCATATTTATTGCTACTTTATTCACTGTAGTGAAGACTGGGTCTGGTTAATTTCAGTGTGTCATTTTATTTGCAAGGTTTTTTTTGTTTTTGTTTTTAAAGACTTATTTATTTTGTATACAGTGTTGTGCCTGTACACCATAAGAGGGCACCAAATCTCATTATAGACAGTTTTGAGCCACAATGTGGTTGCTGGGAATTGAACTCAGGTCCTCTGTAAGAGCAGCCAGTGGTCTTAACTGCTGAGCCATCTCTCCGGCCCTATTTGCAAGTTTTTTATATAAAGTTTAAAAAAATTAAAAGTTCAGGCTGAAGAGATGGCTCAGCGGTTGAGAGCACTTGTTTTTGCATATGACCTTGGTTTGGTTCCTAGCACCCACACAGTGGCTCACAACCGTTCAAAAATCCAGTTCCAGGGGCTCTGACCACCTCATCTGACCTTGGGCATCAGACATTCACATGGTATACAGACAGACATACAGGCAAAACAGTCATACATAAAAATAAATCAATGTGAAAATTTTACAGTTCATGCCAAGATTTGTTTATAAGATGCAGTAATGTCATCCTGCTTTAGGGGCTATCAGCCAGCATTTCATGTATGAAAAGTGGTGAGCAGATTAGGCATAAAGAGGCCTCTTTTACTTTGTTCCTCCATCATTCTCAACTTCCTCCTTTCCTCACCTAACGTTTACTGAGCTTCTCCTGTTCCATGGATAAGAGCTTTCTTCTTATAGTTTTCACTGTTATTATATCTGTTCATTTTCCTAGAAATAATAGATTTTTAGAATGCCTTGCTTTTAAGTAAGGTAAACTTTTTAAGTAAGTTTGCTCCATTCCAGATGCTTATACAATAGGCCTAAAAATAATTAGTTCTCAACAAAGTGCCTTCAATCAGCTTACTGTCTGTTTATACTTGAGTCTGTAAAATGAAGGTATATAGTGTTAACTCTTGAGGATGCCTACAAACACTAACATTTAAATGCCTCTAGATACAGGCAATAACTCAGTTTCGTTATTACTGAGTAGGACAATCAAGATTAAAATATATTATCAAATGTGTCAGTTAATTGGCTGTAATGAGAGAAACTTTGTATGTATGCAAGGCAAGCATGTGTTAGTATGTGTTTATGTATGGTGCACATGTGTATGCATGTGAAGACCAGACATCACCTTATATGTGTTCTTCAGGAGCTGGGCACCTTCTTTGAGACAGGGTTTCTCATTTGGCCAGGAGCTCCTTGATTAGGCTGGCAGGCTGTCCAGGGACCCCAAGAATCTGTCTTTGTCTACCTTCCCAACCCTGGGATTACAGGCACAAGCCACCACATCTGACTTTTTTACACAGGTTCTGGGGCCTGTGCCCCATTCTTTTTGCTGACTGAGCATCTCCCAAGCCCAGAGATACTTAGGATTCTATGAGCATGCAAGAGCCCAAGTGAAAGCATAAATCTAATTAATCTTACCAATAAAAAAATCAGGAGTCAATTATCGGGGTAAGAACCTGAAAGGATCAGAGAACCAGGAGCAGCTGCCAGTTGCTTCCTACCTCTTCAATTACTCAATCCAAAAGCCTGGCCTTACCACTTCCTGTCTCCTCTCTCTACAGTCCTCCAAACTTCTATGGTCAGCTAGTGGCTAGCTCTGCCCTCTGACTCCAAGCAAGCTTTATTTGTCAGAACACAATCAAAATATCACATAACACCCAAGGCAAAGGCAAACTAATCAAATTAGAAAGAATAAATAGTTACTGGATTCATATTATGTTCCTGCTTGAAAAGGATTATCATATAAAACTTGTGATTATAAGTCATTACAGTTAGCCTGCTTCAGTGATGTATCCTGCCTCCTTATTCTTTCTTAAACTTAGGGCCAAAGTTGATTAGGAAGTGGGAACTACGGAAAGAAGTGGGGCAGTGAAGTTTCTGCTTCACTAAT
Organism: Peromyscus californicus insignis; assembly: GCF_007827085.1. Lineage (NCBI taxonomy): Eukaryota > Metazoa > Chordata > Mammalia > Rodentia > Cricetidae > Peromyscus > Peromyscus californicus. The sequence continues at coordinate 103,506,048 of NW_026294595.1, forward strand.
GTACTTCTTTCTCTCACCTTAAGTTTGAAGGTGACTTGTGACTTCTGTTCTTTCTTCTCTGAGAAAGTGCAGGAACCACACTGTACAGAGCCTGTCACCACACCATCTGGAAACATGCACCAATGGGAGAGAGATCGCTTTCGCCATTACCTTTGCCTTTCTTATCGTAAACTAGGTCAGGTTTCGTCCCATAAGGATTGTGAGCATTTCTTTTTCCTAAAGTTGTTTTTCTGTAACTTGATTTCATTATGACTGCATAATATTCTGTCACTTGAGTGCAGCATCCCGTAGTTGATAGTGTCCTCGTTTTGTGTGTGTCCACTGTTTCCAGTTTTAAGTGGTTTTGCAGTAATTACTGTCAATAAATTTTTGTGTGTGCTTCCCTGTTCTTACACTAGTTCTGAAAAGTCAAAATTCTGTATTTAACACTTAAGTATTTGTTTATTTTTGTGGTGCTGGGGATTGAACTGGACCTTGTGCAATGCTAGGCAGATACTGACATGCTGAGCTGCAGCCTTGGCATCAGGGTGGATGTTTTAAAGTTGTTTATCATGTATCTGTCAGCAATACACAAGAGTTTATATTTTATAGCACCTTTACCCAACCTGAGGAGTATTATGAAATTTCAAGCTTTTTGTTGTTGTTGTTTTGTTTGTTTGTTTGTTTGTTTTGGTTTTTCGAGACAGGGTTTCTCTGTGTATTTTTGGTGCCTTTCCTGGAACTCATTCTGTAGACCAGACTGGCCTCGAACTCACAGAGATCCTCCTGCCTCTGCCTCCTGAGTGCTGGGATTAAAGGCATGCACCACCACCACCCAGCCGAAAATTTCAAGCCTTTTATGATTTTATTTGTAAATTATATCTTTAAAAGACAAAAGGCTTCCTTGCAGCCAGTAGTAGCAATAAACAAGACCACCAGAAACATTTCTCTCCAGTAAGGGAATAGACTCAGGATGTCTAATCTTCATTACTATCAATAGTCAATTTATACTGCTTTCCAGGTCCATGTGAGTATGTCTTAACATGTAGTGATCTTTCATATCTTACATTCAAGTCAATTTTTTCTTGCAGTACAGTAAACCAGGGAAAAAGTGGAAAGTTATGACTCAGGAGTTTATTAACCAGCACACAGTGGAGCACAAAGGAAAACAGATCTGTAAATACTTCCTGGAGGGGAGGTGTATTAAGGTAAATGTTCCCGTGAAGGGTATGATAGATCATTCTAACTTTAAAAGTAATCTTTAGAATTTAGTCCTTTGGGGAGTGGTTATTTTCTTTCATTACTCATATAGTTGCAATAACGCTAAATTTTTTTAAAATGTACCTTGCATGAAATTACTGTATATTGAAACTTATTTAATTACATTCTGGGACAGCAACAATGGGTAGGAAACAGATTCCACTTGCAGATGTGTTAACGATTGTAACAGATACAATTGTGCTCTCTGACAGTGCAACGGAAAGCATTTGTGGTCTAACTGGTGCACGGTGGTTTCATCTTACAGATGCTCTGCTTCCTTGTTGCTATTAGCTCTGATTTAGACATGACACCAAGAGGTTAAATAAGTTCCCACGCTGCATCTAGAAATGGTGGGTGCTGGCGGAACACTGGCAGAATCCTGAGGCCACATGCACTGCTTGGGCAGGACTTCAGAGGGATTGTCTGCATTGTTAGTAGTTCAGTATCCAACACTAAGGATAATGACTGGAGCCCGACGGACACATGGAGAGAGTACCTGAATTCTTCTTTTGCTTCCTTCTGTTTAAACAGGGAGACCACTGTAAATTTGATCATGATGCAGAATTGGAGAAGAAAAAGGAGATCTGCAAATACTATTTACAGGGATATTGTACCAAAGGAGAGAATTGCATTTATATGCATGATATCCTTTATAGAAACTGTCTATCAACCAACATACTGATATTTTAGGCAAACAAAGTGCTCAGGAATGCATTTCTTTATAACCCAGGAGAATGGACAACCTTATTGTGACTCAAATCCAGAATCAGTAAGGGAAAAGACTAAAAATTTGACAACAAAACCTACAAGCTAAGTAAACACATTAAAACATGGTAATTATTTATATAACTTATATAAATAAATATATAAGAGTTCTGTAGCTAGAGTTTTCCTGCTTGGCCCACGGTCAGGACAAATCTCTGTCACCCGCCAGTCCCACAGCCGCTCAGACCCGACCAAGTAATCACAGAGACTTATATTGCTTACAAACTGTATGGCCGTGGCAGGCTTCTTGCTAACTTTTCTTACAGGTTAAATTAATCCATTTCTATAAATCTATACCTTGCCACATGGCTCATTGCTTACCGGCATCTTCACATGCTGTTTGTCATCGTGGCGGCTGGCAGTGTCTCTCTGACTCAGCCTTCCACTTCCCAGCTTTATTCTCCTCCTTGTCACGCCTATACTTCCTGCCTGGCCACTGGCCAATTAGTGATTTATTTATTGACCAATCAGCAACACACTTGACATACAGACCATCCCACAGCAGAGTTCTGTAACTTTTCTATAAGAGTTTCCTAGAAATTGAGAAGATTGGGAGCAGGAGAGAAAGATAATTCACAGAAAGAAAACATAAATGGTGAAAAATCAAATGGAAGGATGTTTTATCTTGGTCATTGTAAGAGGAATATAATTAAAGCCATACCAAGATAGCAGCCATCAGATATACAACACCGCGTTTGTTATTAGCAAGGCTAGGACGGAGAGACCCGAATTTTGTGACGAGGTCACAGTGGCACACCTTTATCTGTTGTGCTGTTTGTCCTCCAGAAGAGTGTATTTGAACTGTTTGGGCAGCACACGCACGTCTTTAATCCCAGCACTCGGGAGGCAGAGGCAGGCAGAGCTCTGTGAGTTTGAGACCAGCCTGGGCTACAGAGTGAGTTCAAGGACAGTCAGGATACATGGAGAAACCCTGTCTCAAACCCCCTCCCCCACAAAAGAGTGTATTTGATATTTAATCTGGCAAATACACCTCATTTTTTTGTTAAAATATAATTTGTTTTATTCAAGAAAATACAAGTATATTGTTTTCAAATTCGTTAGCATTCTTTAGAAACCAGATATCAAATTTTGTTTTTAAAAGTTTCTACTCTGTTCTTAGGGTTTCATTTCACTTGTAAATAAATGATATTTTATTTCATTCACTTTCATTATATTTCATTATACTTTGTGGTTGTTCTGGGGATTTTTGTTTGTTTGTTTTCTGTTTTTGAGACAGAGACAGTGGCTTTACACTCACTATATTGCCCAAGGTGGTGTTGAATTCTCTTGGCCTTGTGCGATTGCAAATGTTTGCCACCATGACTTTTATAATTTTAATTATACTCAGTATACATTTACAGTAATGTTAATAGTGATTGGGGGCCTGGAGAGATGGCTCAGAGGTTAAGATCACTGACTGTTCTTCCAGAGGTCCTGAGTTCAATTCCAGGCACCCACATGGTGGCTCATAACCATCTCTAATGAGATCTGGCACCCTCTTCTGTGTATGTAATAAATAAATAAATTAAAAACAAATAGTGATGGGGCAGACATAATATTTGTGTTAACACATATATATATTTTTTTAAATCAAAATAAGTATATTTTACTAAGATTTTTATTAATATTAAAAAAGGTTTTGAATTTTAGCAATGTTCTTTGCATTAGCCAGAATTAGTCATATGATTTTTATCCCTTGAGTTTATCGTTATGTTTTGTTTTGGGTTTTGTTGTTGTTGTTTTTGAGACATTGTGTTGCCCTAGAGCTCAAGAGGATGTAGACTATTCCAGCCTTGAACTCACAAAGACCCACCTATCTCTGCCACCCAAGGACTAGGACGAAAGGTGTGCACCACCATGCCAAACATGTCAGATGGCTTTAAAGCCACACAGGTACTCCCCAAATGCATGCCTCCCAAACAGTACATTTCCTATACATCTAAATTTTGTATAATTTTCTTTAGAAATTAGTCTCTAAAAATTCAAGTAAAACTAGTCTGTGGCTTTAATTGTTGGGATTTTCCCCTCCTCGGAGCTGAGGACCGAACCCAGGGCCTTGTGCTTGCTAGGCAGTGCTTTACCATTGAGCTAAATCCCCAACCCCGGGATTTTTATTTTTAATATGATATATCAAAATCCCTTTATTTCCTTCACAGATAAAAAAATTTCTTACACAATTTTTTGTTCTCTGTAATATTTAATTATTGGAAAGAGATGGTACCTATATATTAAAATACGACACTATTTTCTATAACTGTTACAAATGTTTTCTTTTTAAAAGTTCATTTGTATTAGTACATCTCTTAACCCTTATCAAGGAAGCTTCTATTTGCAGTAGATGGTGGTTAGCACAGAGACCCACAACCAGTCCAGGTGGAGAGAATAAGAGACTGACATGCTAGGCCTGAATGGAACATATATGTCACCTCCCCAGAATGGGCAGAACTGTAGGCAGATCTTTCTGTTCCTCCTGCCAGCTCCCAAGATTGGCTGATAGCTTAGACTTGTTTCAAACTAGCTCTTATAAATTAACCCATTTCTATTAATTTACTTTCTGCCTCATGGCTTTATTACCTCCTCTCCGTAGCGCTCATGCTGCTCATTTTGCATCTCACTTGGCCGCCCTTTTTCTTCCTAGCATCCTGTGTCTGGCTGTCCTGCCTACACCTCCTGCCTAGCTAATGGCCATTTACCTTTTTTTTTTTTTGGTTTTTTTGAGACAGGGTTTCTCTGGGTAGCTTTGGTGCCTGTCCTGGATCTCGCTCTGTAGATGAGGCTGGCCTTGAACTCACAGAGATCCGCCTAGTTTTGCCTCCCGAGTAGTGGGATTAAAGCCGTTCCCTACCACCGCCGGCCATTTAGCTTTTTATTAAACCAATCAGAAGGTGCCTTGGCAAAGACACATCTTCACATTGTACAAAAAGATTATCCCACAACACAGAATAATAGTACGAGCTAAAGGCAGTAGATGATTGCGAGGAAATGTGTCTTCCAGATATAGCAGGACTGTTGCATATATGACCTCAGGGCAGTGAGACAGAATCCCAGCATGGAGAGGGGAGGTAGTCAGGAAGCCCACTCCTAGCTTATGTTGGAGAGTGGAGGTAGACAGGAAGCCCACTCCTAGCTTATGTTGGAGAGGGGAGGTAGACAGGAAGCCCACTCCTAGCTTATGTTGGAGAGGGGAGGTAGACAGGAAGCCCACTCCTAGCTTATGTTGGAGAGGGGAGGTAGACAGGAAGCCCACTCCTAGCTTAGGATCTATGGGTGGTTGATAGCAGCTGAGAGAGGAAGGGTCAGTTTCCTTTAAAAGTGTTTGTTTGGGTAGACTGACTATGCTCCTGTAGAGGTCACACTCCGAAGAATATATGGACAGCACAAATTAGACTGGATGTTTATGGTTTGGAGTGGAGGCGGGGCACAAAGTAGGATGGATAGAGAGAGGAATGTATCTGAGGGGAGTTGAGGGATGAATATTATCAAAACATTCTGAATGGAGTTTTCAAAGCACTCCTCCACTGTTGGTGGGAATGTAAACTTGTACAGCTACTTTGGAAATCAATATGGTGCTTTCTTAGAAAATTGGGAATTAACCTCCCTCAAGACCCAGCTATACCACTCTTGGGCATATACCCAAGGAATGCTTAGTCATACCACAAGGACACATGCTCAACTATGTTCATAGCAGCATTATTTGTTTTTTTTTAAAGATTTATTTATTTATTATGTATATAGAAGAGGGTGCCAGATCTCATTACAGATGGTTATGATCCACCATGTGGTTGCTGGGAATTGAACTCAGGATCTCTGGAAGAGCAGCCAGTACTTTTAACCTCTGAGCCATCTCTCCAGCCCCCCGCAGCATTATTTGTTATAGCCAGAACCTAGATGCCCGTCAACTGAAGAATGGATAAATAAAATGTGGCGTATTTCTCAGCAGAGAAAAACAATGACATCATGAGGTTTGCAGGCAAATGGATGGAACTAGAAAATATCATCCTGAATGAGGTAACCCAGACTCAGAAGGACAAACATGATACGTGTTCACTCATAAGTGGCTACTAGATGTAAAGCAAAGGATAACCAGACTGCTACTCACAACTCCAGCGAGGCTACCTAGTAAAGAGGACCCTAAGAAAGACACAGGGATCGCCCAGCAACAGAGAAATGGATGAGATCTACATGAGCAAACTGGGGGTGGGGTGGGGGAGTAATGGAGGGCAAGGGTTGGGGGAAAGAGAGCTTAGGGGAGCGGCAAGCTGGATCAGGAGCAGAGTGGGAGAACAAGGAAAGAGATACCATGATAAATGAAGACCCCATGGGAATAGGAAGAAACAGAGTACTAGAGGTCCCTAGAAATCCACAAAGATACCTCCACTATAGACTACTGGCAATGATCGAGAGAGTGCCTGAGCTGACCTACTCTGGTGATTGGATGGCCGAACACCCTGTCACGATAGATTGCTCATCTAGTGTCTGATAGAAGTGGATACAGAGATCCACGGCCGAGTCCCAGGTGGAGCTCCAGGAGTCCAACCGGCGAGAGAGGAAGAATTATATGAGCAAGAGATATCAAGACCATGATTGGAAAAAGCACAGGGACAAATAGCCAAACTAGTGGAAACACATGAACTGTGGACCAATAGCTGAGGAGACCCCATGGAACTGGACCAGGCCCTCTGGATAAGCGAGACAGTTGATTAGCTTGAACTATTCAGGAGGCCCTCAGGCAGTGGAATTGGGACCTGTCCTTGGTGCATGAGCTGGCTTTTTGGAACCTAGGGCTTATGCTGAGACACTTTGCTCAGCCTTGGTGGACCTGCCCCAACTGAATCTACCAGGCTGGGCTGACTCCCCAGGGGAGACCTTGCCTTGGAGGAGGTGGGAATGGGGGGTGGAAGGAGGGAGGACAGGGGAATCCGTGGCTGATATGTAAAATTAAATTAATTATAAAATAAAAATATTTTTAAAAAATGAAAAAAAGTACATTTGTAGTTGTAGAATAAGAATTTAATTTTTAATGTTTACATTATTAAAATATTGATCTAAAATATATTATTAGATGTGATTACAAGTTTTTCAGTATAGCAAATACTAGCAAGTTTGTATTGATTTAGCATTTTTTATTGTAGTAAGAAGACTTAATATAAGGTAGAGTCTCACATAAATGTTGATTGTAAGTACAATGTTATACAGCAGGTATCTGGAAATGAATCATCTTTATACTAGTTACTTTTTCAAATGAAAAAGACTAGACTTTGAGCCTGGGATGATGGCTCAGTAAAGTGCTTACTATTCAAGTATGAGGAGCTGAGTTTGGATCTCCAGCAGTGGCATGTGTATGTAGTGCTGGAGGGTGGATGAGACAGACAAATCCCCAGGGGTCAGTGTAGCTGAATGGTGAGCTCCAGGTTCTGTGACAAACTGTCTCAGAAGTGAAGGTTGAGAATGATAGAGGAAGACACTCAATGTTGACCTCTGCCATGTATATATATACACACATATATATGTATATATGTATGTATGTTTGTATACAGGCACGTGTGTGTGCACATGTGCACAAACAGATCAGCACACACACAATTATCCTTGCTTTTACTTTGTCTGTTCCTTAATATTTTTGTTTACGTGAATTTCCTTGCAAGTTCTATCATAGTGGAGCAAAGTGCTACCAAGGAGACAACTGTAAGTTTTCCCATGATGATCTGACCAAAGAGACAAAGAAACTTCTGGACAAAGTGAGTAGTGCTTTTGCACTGTTGATTGATTGCTATCTTTCCTCAGATTTTATTTGAATCATATCTTATAAGGAATATTTTATAAAGTTGCTAAGAAATTGAGGAACTCTTGTAGGTTTTGTTCTATTAATATCATTTGTTAGAAATTTGAGAATTTTTTAATCTGATCCCTATTCTGACACTAAGAAATAATTTACTTTGAGCAGTACTCCAAACTGTTGCTAGGGATCAGGTTTTTCTAGATTCTTGGCCTTTTGTCTAAAGATTGAAAATAAGGGTCTAGTCTTACTGTAATTTGTTATATCATGTTTGGTTAATATCCCTGCTAAGACTGCTCTTTTCTGAAGGGAAACAGAGAAGTGGATCTGGAGGGGAAGGAGGCGAGGCTAGAGGAGAAGGAAGGGGAAACAGTGGTTGGGGTATAATATATGAGAGAAGAATAAATTAATTAATTAATTAAAAAGAGAAAAAGGAAATAAGGGCACATACAAAGTTGCCAAAGTAGCAAGATGACTTTGTTGCTTGGAGCAGAGTTGAATTGGAGAGGGCACTTGTCAGGACTGACAGTGAGTCACATGCATAGGGCTCAGGAGGAGGATTTAGCACATGGTAGTTCTCTGGTGTTTAAATTGTTGTCATTATCTTCTTATTGTATGAGTGTCTTGCATACATGCACAGTAGGTGTGCTTGGTGTCATTGGAGGCCAGAAAATTATGTCAGATCCCCTGTAAGTACAGTTACAGACAGTTGTGAGCTGCCCTGTGGATGCAGGGAGCTGAACCTGGATTCTTGGGAAGAGCAGCCAGTGCTCTTAACCACTAGGCCATTGCTCCAGCCCCTAGTTCTCTATTTTGGTTAATAGTTTAGTCATATAATAATTTTTTTTATTGTTCATGTCTCTTCCTATAATACACTTGATTTTAATCATATACATACTCAATTATGCATAAGCATAAATAGATGGTAAATAGTTATCCCTAAAGTTTACTTGAAAGACATAGTTTGTCTATGTCTACCTAAAACCAGCTGACGCAGGATCAGCACTTCTATTTTTCATATTGAACATTGAGAATATACTTGAATAAAAGATGTCTGAATTTGTTAATTGGAGTGGAGAAATCTGTACTGTTGTTCAGAGATGAGAGTATATGTAGCCAAGCACGTGGGCATACTAGGGGGTTCTGAGGTTGCTAGGTGCATTAGTTGGAGAGGGGTTGTGTATGTATCGTACATGGAGGTAAAGCAGCTACGCTTCCAAGGGCATTGTATACAAGAGGTGTGTAGACTATGTGTCTGTCTGTCTGTGTGTCTGTGTCTGTGATGTGTCCAAAAACCAAAGAGGTTTCCAGACTAAATTACCTTCTATGTTTGACTACTTTAAACCATTTTGAATCTCATTCTGCATATTGAAAATAGTTATATAGAAAATCTCTGATCCATTTAAACTTTAATGTTAATCTTGATTTTTTTTCTTTTAACAAAAATAGCTTACTAAGGTCTTTAGTTTTAAATGTGAAGAAGAAAGCTTGTTCTGATGTACTAACCTTTATAATTGTCCAGGTGTTGAATGCTGATGAAGAACTTATAAACGAAGACAAAAGAGAATTAGAAGAACTTAGGAAGCGTGGTATAACTCCTCTCCCCAAACCACCCCCAGGAGTCGGACTTCTGCCAACCCCATCCGAGCACTTTCCCTTTTCTGATCCTGAAGATGATTTTGAGACAGATCTTCCTGATGATTTGAAGAAAATTCCATCTCTTTTTGAAATAGTTGTAAAACCCACTGTGGATTTAGCACATAAAATTGGGAAGAAGTAAGTTAAAACCATCAATAAGGCAGCATTTCCCCCTAAAGCTCAACATTCCTTGGTATCATTAAGATACCAAGGAATATTCCAGGTCACTCACGTGGTTGGACTTGGCAGAGAAGCAGTTACCTGACCTGGTTGGGAGTTGCTGTTTCCCTTTTCTCTTTGCCCTTACCCTTCTTTCCTGTCCTCAGTGATTCTCTCTGCAGAATTCCTGCATGACTTGAGAAGCTTTGCTGAATAGTATCCCCTGAGGGGCACTGCCAGGATGGATTTGACATTCCTTCTACCTGGGGATGAGCTTGCATTTTCAAATGGTTGATGCTATGTCTCCAGTACATTTGATTCTTTCCGAAAGTATTTCCTTAGGGTATTAGAGGAAAGACCTGGGATAAGCCACATCCAGTTTTCATTTTCTAGCAAGGCCATTACAGTCCTGATTCCCAACCTTTAGTGAATGTATACCCAGGCCCCTGCTTTTATTACTCTTTAATCCTGAATACCCAGGGAGGCAATGACATCTCAGCAGATGAATAAGAAACTAGAATAAACATCACAACTAATGTGAGCCAGTAAGAGTATTTCATTTAAAGTTAAGAAAACCAGCATGGTGGTAAATGTGCTAGTAATGTCAGAACTTGGGAGTTGTGAAGTATGTTGTTTTTGGCCAGGTTGACACAAGCTGGAATCATCTGGAACAGGAAACCTTAGAGAAGATGCCTTTGTTACAGTGGCCTATAGGCAAGACTGAAGGGACATTTTCTTGATTATGTGGGATAATACAGCCCACTGAGGGTGATAGCCCTCTTGGGCAGGTGGACCTGGGTTGTACAAGAAAGCAGGCTGAGGAAGCTATAGGAGCAAATCAGTAGTTGGTGATGTTCTCCGTGGTCTGATTCAGTTCCTGTCTTGAGTTCCTGCTCCAGCTTCCCTTCATGATGGACTGAGCTATAAGATGAAGTGAACCCTTTCTTCCCCAGGTTCATCACAGAGATGGAAAGTGAACTAGGGTAGGAGAATGAAGAAGGTGGGTTCTGAGTTTAAAGTCGCTGTTAAGGGCCATATAGTGAGTCTTTGCCTCAAGTTTAAAAAGGGTAGGAACACCTACCATTTTGCCAGTATTATATATCATAAGCAGTGACGTGAAGGAAAGATACAAATACGCCAAGATTAGAAGTGTATGGGAGACTCGTCACTGGACAGTTTCTCTCAAAAAAAAAAAAAAAAAGAACTGACAAAACTATTAGAAATGATAAATAAAGTCAGCATTAAAAATGAAGTCTTTTGTATGCCATCAACATAATAAGCTTCCATTGGAAATCACTATCACAGCTATATGTTTAGATAGTAGGATTGTAATTTGGTTGTAGAAAAACAAAAGAGAAACCTAGTGCTGGGTTTCAAGGTGACTTTTATATATCTTTGTAGTTTTCTGTATTTTCCAAACAGCTGGTAGTGAGCAGCAATTAAGAAAACCATATCTGCAGCCGGGTGGTGGTGGCACATGCCTTTAATCCCAACACTCGGGAGGCAGAGCCAGGCAGATCTCTGTGAGTTCGAGGCCAGCTTGGTCTACAGAGCGAGATCCAGGAAAGGCACCAAAACTACACGGAGAAACCTTGTCTCAAAAGAAAGAAAACCATATCTGAAACGAAAGCAAGAGACATGTGTTTTTAACCTGCCAATGATATGGAATAAATAATCCCTTAAATACACGGGATTCTAATTGAACGTAAAAGATCATTTTTAGCTAGTGTCTATTTGAGAGTATAACATTTTTCTTTGTCTCTTTGCATTGAACTGAAGTGCTGTTTTTTGTTTTTATTTTGTTTTGTTTTTATACAGACCACCAGCATATTACAACAGTGCCTCGCCACCAGGACCACAGTTTCAGGAAAACAGTCCCTGTCCACAGCATATGTACAGTTCTGAGTCAAGTCCAGGCCCAGGACCTAATGTCCCTCAAGGATGTGATAGTCCTGTGAGGCACCCAGGCTCCCCTGGCCATCATCCATGTGTGGGACCTCCTGGTCCACCAATGCAAGAGAGCCCACCTTTGCCACATGGTCCATCTGAAATTGTAGGCCCTCATAGTCAAGCTGGAGGGCTTATTCAGCTGGACACACTACCAGCTGTGGGTGGAGCTTATCATTCCCCAAGCTTTCCAGGACACGTGATGAAAGTCCCTAGAGAGAATCACTGCTCTCCAGCTTCACTGTACCAGCAAATGCCTGGAGAGATGCAACTTAACACCGACTCTGAGTCCATGCAAGTCCCAGCTGAGTTTTACGATGATTACTACTCGCAGCAGGCTGCACAGAATTTTCAACCACCTGATAACTGTGCTGGTAAGTTGGAAGCAACTAATTTCTAATTTAAAATATTAAGACTTGCTTTTCATTAAAACCATGCATTTTTAAGTTAAGTAAAATTGATGAAATTGAAACTTTGAAATGTTTTCGATTTCTTCAAAACTATAGAAACAAAACTTTAGCTAACCTTTGATGCAATAGATTTTTAATAATATTTAAAAACACAAAATTTAAAACAATAGAATTTAAATTTTTAAAAAATATTTAATTATATAGCAACTTAGGAATCCAGTGTGGTGATTAGGAGAGACTCAGTCTCTCACACTTCGGTGGAGTTTGAGCTCACGGTGTCTCTTCTGTTGTGTCTGTAGATGAGATGTGGCAGGAAGAGTTTGCACAGCAGCAGCAGCAGCAGCAGCAGCCTCCCATGGCTCATGACTCCCCTAAGACTGGGAGTGGGCCTGAGCCCAGCAGCAGTGTGCCAGGTCACTGCCCTCTGCCTGCTTCGGGGCTCCCTCCTGCAGTGCAGAGAGCACTTTTCATCCGCCTGACTCAGAGGTACCAAGAGGATGAGGAACCAGCTGGCAGCCAGCCTCAGAGAGCATCCAGCAAGGAAGAAGGTTGGATAGCTCCTTCCCTTTTAAAATAGGTTAAGATGTGAAAATGAGTGCCTCTGCACCGTCCCCTCCAGTTTACCTTGTAGCCCTCATCTTAGGACTGCTTCTGGCTTCTGTGACAGGCTTTAACTAACAGTTGCAAGGTTATATTTCTACACAAGCATAAAAAAGGATGGCGGATAGAGTATCCTTCCTAAAAGTTTACCTGAAGTCACAGTTTGCCTTACTGTGCATGTACCTAAAACCAGATGATGTAGGACCAGCCCTTCTATTTTCCATACTAAACATTGAGAATACACTTGGATAGAAACTGTCTAAATTTGATCGTTACTAGGAGTGGAGGAATCAGCACTCTTGTTCAGAGGCAAGAGTACATGTAGCCAAGTAGGTGGCGATCCCTTTTAGGTATTATACTAAGTTCAGAAATAGTATTGCTTTTAGTCTTACTTAAGGTCAACTATGAATGCTTTATTTTTAACCACAGCTTCTGTCTGTCTGTAGATGATCCAGTTAACTGGTACTCCAGTAGTGAAGAGGAAGAGGGAAGTGCTGTCAGGTCAATTCTGAGAACATTACAGAAACAGACAGGACCTCTAAGAAGTCAGCAACACCCTCCCACAGAGCTTGGCGTTCCTACTGACCCAAGACTTGCCAGAGACAAGAGGAAAGGAAGTCAAGTGGTTGACCCAAGGCTTCGCACTGCCCCAAGGCAAGACGTTAGGAAGCCGCATGAGTCTGTCCCAGTGGATCTTAGACTTGCGTGGGATCCCAGGAAAGTAAGAGGGAATGGAAGTGTTTCCGGAGGCTCTGCTGCTAGTGGAGCAAAGTTTGATTTACACCATGCAAACACTGGGGCAAATCGCAAACTCCAGAGAAGGGACGATGATGATGAAGATACAGAAAGAGAACTGAGAGAAAAAGCATTCTTGATACCTTTGGATTCTTTACCTGGAGTGGTACTCCAGGACCCAAGGTCACAGTTAAGACAGTTCAGTCACATTAAAATGGACATTATCCTATCCAAACCCAACTTCGCAAAACACATCGTGTGGGCTCCAGAAGACTTACTTCCGGTCCCTTTACCAAAACCCGACCCAGTATCTTCAATCAACTTACCTCTGCCTCCACTTATCGCTGACCAGAGGCTTAGTAGGTTATGGAATACAAAAGGTGATCATCAGAGTGCCCTGTCCCTTGATCCAAAATCCACAGCCAAAGCCAAAATGAATCTAACACAGAGAGAGGGCTACGTAGAACAATGTGGAGACTTACATAGTTCAGGAAGTAAATTAGGGGACCCTAGGCTGCAAAAGAATTTTGACCCTAGGCTTCACAGACTGCCCAGTGCAGAGTCACATCAAGTGACTATAAAGGACTCGCATGTATCAAAGAATGCCCCAAACTTAGCCAGATCAAACCCTGCTTTGTCACAACCCTCAACAGCATCACCTACCAACGCTGGTCCTGTGGCTCTTCCTCCATATGCCCCCAAACTCTCTTCTTCAGCTGGCCTCCCACTGGGAACTTCAAGTTCAGTTCTTAGTGGCATTAGTTTGTATGATCCTAGGGAGAAGCATTCATTGTCTTCATCAGAGCTAGCAAGCATTTCTTCAGAAGAAAATGCTGAGAACCAGGAAAAAACTAGTTTAAAAAATAGTGATAAAAATGAGCCTTCCCCTGGAGAAGTGATGCTACAGAAAACTCCTGCGGACATGGAAGTCCCTGCTGAGGGGCCAGTGGACATGCAGGCAGATCCTCTCAGGAGTGATGATACGGTTCAGGTCCCCGCCGTGCACAGTCTTCCTGTTCCAGCCTTAACAGGCTTAATGAGACCTCCATACAGTGATCCAAGGCAGGCAAGAGAGCCAGGGCAGGCAAGCCCAAGCCCAGATGATGATCCAAGCAGAGAAACAGATGACAAATCTCTGAAAGAGGTTTTTAAGACATTTGATCCAACCGCATCACCATTTTGTTAGCTGTTGTATAATTAAGCTGTTCTCATGCTATCACAGTTCTCTGCTGTTTTGTAACTGGTTTACTTCGATAGTTTATTTATTTTTTAAATTATAAACATTTTTCAGCTGCTAGTATCAGAACCACATGAACTTATATCCTCTAAAGTCTGTGGTATTTTATATAATATTTTTATAACTTCAAGAGATAGTATAGAAATACATATCATGATAGCGTTAGTAAAAGTACTTTTATTGTAAGTGAACCATCATGAACTCAACACTCAGCCCAAGTATATGCCAGTTGTATTTCGTAATCATTGTTTAGGTTAACAATTACCACTTTTATATGGTTGTTTAGTTTCAAGCAATATGATATACATTAATTTTGAGAATCAGTATTTTAATTAGAATCCTCTCTGTCAGCACAAAACTGATTAGTGTGTAGCGCCAACTGCTAAGTAAAATGCAAGGTGAAAACATTGAAAACCATAATTAGCTCAGCTCATGTTTAAGGGCATCACTTTATTAGCACTGGCAACACTGTTTGTGTACACGAAGCACTTGAATGTTGTATCTTTTAAAAGTATTTTATTGTACATTGTATCATAGAAGCTGAAGGAATATAAATAAAATGTTTGCTACAGTAAAAAAATTCCAAGTTCTCTAACAGAACTTTTAAAATTTAATTTTTCATATTAAATAGTTATGAGTTTATTGCTGTGTCACATTGTGATAATTATGTATTTCAGTGTTTTGTCTTTAGCAGCATAATTTTTATGTCTTTCAAATGATATAACTGCAATAATTGTGCTCATGACTGTGGCAATTTTTAACAGAATTTTCAAAGTGAGACTAGTAAATATTAAGCTGATAATGTTTTTAATGTCTAGATTCTGTATTTTTTTCTTGCATAGCAAAAACTCCCACTGAGATGGCAGGTATATTCCACTGTATATGGTACCAATAAACAGTCTTAAGATCTCACATGACTGGTTCTGTAACAGAGATCACCTGTGTTTTAATTATTTAATGTCCTCATAGCTTAGAACTCTAAATTGGGCGGGGCAGTGGTGGCACACACCTTTAATCCCAGCACTCGGGAGGCAGAGCCAGGCGGATCTCTGTGAGTTCAAGGCCAGCCTGGGCTACAGATCGAGATCCAGGACAGGCACCAAAGCTACATGGAGAAACCCTGTCTTGAAAAACCAAAAAAAAAAAAAAAACTCTAAATTGATTAGAAATTGTATTTTATGAAAAGTAACTTGTATTCATCCATTGTAATCATTGACATGTATAGGCAATGGCCCCCGTGTTTTCTGATATAAGTCATAACTCACAGTGTTACACTAGCATGGTCTCTTGAACTGCTGGTGTATGGCAGTGTTTGCTGGGATGGCCACAATAAATCATGTAATAACTCCAGTCCTTAGTCAAAGAGAGCTCCTACAGAAGTAATTTTCACAGTTTACAACAAATGTTTTTGTTTCTATTTGTTGCCTAAAATGGCTCTGGATAACAGGGTAGGATTAAAGATACTGTTTAAAGCCACCATAGAAACCATTTTCTGACTACTGTTCAAATGAACTCTACTGTTAATTGAAAAGTCAATAAAATAGATAAAACTGACAAAAAAATGTATCCCAGAGTAGTACAATTTCCTCTTTTATTGAAAATTTTTTTTTTTTTTTTGGTTTTTCAAGACAGGGTTTCTCTGTGTAGCTTTGCGCCTTTCCTGGAACTCACTTGGTAGCCCAGGCTGGCCTCGAACTCACAGAGATCCGCCTGGCTCTGCCTCCTGAATGCTGGGATTAAAGGCGTGTGCCACCACCGCCCGGCGAAATTTTTTTTAAAAAAATCAATAAAATACCTAAATTTTAGTGAATCAAAAATTGTAACAAATGTTAATTCCACTCATACATTTATCCTTATTGTTGAATTAGTAATAATTCTGAATATACAAAAGATAATTTGGCTTGTTAAACATGAAACTTAATGAAAGCTCTTTTTTAAATTACTGAAAAGGAAATTAGATGAATAATTTAAAAGAATATAAAAGTTATTAATTCCAACAATGGAATATTTGTTTACTCATTTTATTTTCTTAGTCACTGTTCCATTGTTGTAAAGAGACACCATGCCCAAGACTTCTTTTACAAAAGAAAACATTTAACAGGAGGCTTGCTTGCAGTTTCAGAGGTTTAGTCCAGAACCAGTGTCAGCACAGCAGGAAGGGTGGTGGATCAGTAGCTGAGAGGTACATCCTGATCTGCTGGCCAGGAGAGAGAAAGTGGGCTTGGCACTGGCTTTTGAAACCCCAAGCCTAGTCCTGGTGACACACTTCTTCCAACAAGGCCACACCTCCTAATCCTTCTCAAGTAGTGCCACTCCCTGATGACTAAGCATTCTATATGAGCCTGTGGGGCCATTACTATTAAAACCTTCACACTCATCCTTGGATGTCTATTATATTATTAGCTAGTGCCCTAAAGGTTATTTTACAAGCAAATTTGACCTTAGTTTCAAGTTTGACTGTACAGTTTACATGAAAGTATTTTATGTTTAAAATAGTGCTTTTAACTTACGCAGTTCTTTGGGATTGAGATACTCACTTAGGGTATATAGAGCCTGTCAGTATAGAATTGTTTAATCCCCATTTCTTATTTTCTCAAACACACAAAAAATGTAACAAATACCTCTCTCTCTCTCTCATTGAGTAAGCCCTTTTTTTTTTTTTTTTTTTTTTTTTTTTTTTTTTTTTTGGTTTTTCGAGACAGGGTTTCTCTGTGTAGCTTTGCGCCTTTCCTGGAACTCACTTGGTAGTCCAGGCTGGCCTCGAACTCACAGAGATCCGCCTGGCTCTGCCTCCCAAGTGCTGGGACTAAAGGCGTGCGCCACCACCGCCCGGCTAGTAAGCCCTTTTTTAAAGTGGGTTGCATAGGGATTTAAAAAGTGATACTTGAATACTTGGACCCAGTTGGAGCTATTGTTTGGGGGAGGTTTAGGCGATGTGACCTGGTTGGAAGAAGTGTGTCTCTTGTGGCTGGCTTTGAGAGTTAAAAAGACTCAATGTACTTCCAGTCTGCCCATTCTTTGCTTGTCTTTGAAAATGTGAGCTCTCAATTTCTGGCTTCTGCAACCATGTCTCCCTGCTTCAATGCCACCCTGCCACAATGGGCTCTTGTACAAGCAAAAATAAACTACTCTTTCTGTATATTACTTTGGTTATGGGATTTTATCACAACAACAGGAAAGTAGCTAATATCATTGTTATTTTTTAAATTCATGGAACTTGGTGTATACTATCACAGTGAAAGTAAGTTAGGTCCTATTCTTATAAGCTTCACATTTACAGATAACAGAAACAATTGGTGTCTGAAAAGACTGCATAGGCTCATCTCTTGTGATTGAGCCTTCATGCTGGGTCTCAGAATTCATACCTCTTTACTTTGGTTGAGTAGAGTACGAATCGACCAAACCTGGAATCGCATATCCTAAGAATCTAGATTTGTCATCTGTGTTCCTGTATCTGAACCAATGTTGAAATAGTTTCACTCAGGTATTTGGCCCCATTTCTGTATGGAACCTCCATGTTTTCCACCCTGTACTGGAAACCCCAGAACTGGACTGCATGAAAAGAACCATATTATGCGATGATGTGTGCTTGGGGTTTGTCTTTTAACTTGCCTTAGTATTCCAGACCTCAGTGCTCCTGCTAGTCCTGTTTATTTTAAGAGTGGGAGAAGAGTTAAGTAGTTAAGTCTTGTTTAACCTGAATAGTTACGGAGCTGGAAGGACAGAGAACTTTTGAAGATCTCAAAGTTTAAGGACAAAGGAATTCACATTCTTGTTCTGAATTGACTTCTGAGCTTTATCTCAACATCTAGTTTCTTATCTGTGATATATAAATCATTTCAACTGTTCATCAGCTTGAGGTAGGGAGAGAATTGTTTTTGTAGCATATTTGTAAATACAAAATTGCTTACTGTACATCAGAGACACAATTCCTACATTCCTGTCAGGTTATTAAGTTATTCATGGTTGTTCCAGAACAACCAGGAGTGACCCGTGTGGTTTACCAATTTTATAAAGCTTTACATGTGCATGGAAATCGTAAGAGGAGAAGTTGTTTCAGAGAATAACCCACCAGGTTAGCAAGTTTTTAAATGTTAGTGTGCAAGAATTACAGAACTTTTTTTAACCACAAAAGTGTTTGGTTTGTAGTTAGTCATAAGGATCTGACCCGCCTGATTTATGCAGGATGGATGTTGATAGAAGCCTCCAGTTGCTTTGCCGCTGGGCCATGTTGTATGTCTGCTGGAATAGCATGTGAGGGTGGAGTGGACATCTATTCGGTATAAAAGCCATTGGTTCTTAGAAACAACAGAGGTACTGGCTCAGGTGGGCATGTGACCACACTGTTTATTCATGAGTTGTTCATGTTTTAAATGTAAAATGTGTAAGAAGGAATGAAAATATACAGCTCTTCCAGTGATCAGTCCTTATACTTCTGACTCTAGTGATTTTATACAAACAACTTTTGTTTTCTTGCAGTGCTAGAGATGGAACCTTGCACCTCAGCATACCAGGCAAGAACTACCATTGAACTGCCCTTCCCAGCCCTTCACTGTGGTTTAAGTATCTTCAGAAGGATATTAAGGTTGAAAGGAGTAATAAAATTTGCATTTTGTTAGTGTGGTCGTTTAAATGTAATTGGCCCTCATAATCTCACAGGGAGTGGCACTATTAGGAGGTGTGGCTTTGTTGGAGTGGGTGTGGCCTTGGAGGAAGTGTGTCACTGTGGGGGTGGGCTTTGAGGTTTCCTATGCTCAGGATACTGCCCAGTATGTCAGTCAATTTCCTGTTGCCTGCACGATGTAGGACTCTCAGCTATCTCCAGCACCATGTCTGCCTGTGTGCTGCCATGCTCCCCATCATGATGATAATTGACTGAACCTCTGAAACTATAAGCAAGCCCTCCCAATTAAATGCTTTCCTTATAAGAGTTGCCGAGGTCATGGTGTCTCTTCACTGCAATAAAAACCCTAAGACAGTATCTTGTCAAAGAGGTTTGATCCATAATAATTTATTAGAAAGAAAGATAGAGACTGAATTCTTAAACAATAACAGTTTTTCCCTGGACCTCCATTGTCATCATGTCTTGGGGTTGTCAGTGATGCACTTTCACATTTTACATGCTTTTTTAAAAAATTTATTTATTTATTATGTATACAGTATGCCTGCAGGCCAGAAGAGGGCACCAGATCTCATTACAGATGGTTGTGAGCCACCATGTGGGTACCGGGAATTGAACTCAGAACCTTGGAAGAGCAGCCAGTGCTCTTAACCTCTGAGCCATCTCTCCAGCCCCCTTTACATGTTTCTTAAGTCAACACAAAGGAGACTGTGATCACCCATTCATTTCAGGTAAGGGCTTGTCTCATACCTCCATTTTACAGTTTTTCCTCCAGGTGCTTAGGAGGGAAGTTAAAATAGAATTTTTTTCAAGAAACAGTATACTTCCTCGCATATAAAAATGACAGTCAAGAAGTAATCATTTGTATATTGACTTACCCAAATTTAAAACATTTTGATATCGCTCATGCTACACATGATGCCCCAGCCACCTCACTCAGAAAGGGGCTCAGCATAGATCCGAGGTTCAGGATTACACAGGGCTGCAGTGCTTGCATAAGGCTGGGGCATCTGGTAGCCCCTGTGCCCCAGGACTGCTGTAGGGAGCAAGGTATCCAGACTTGGATCCACCAGCACCATCTCTCCGGGCTGAAATCCAGGTCATACCTACTCAGGATCAAGTATTTGGTTTGACGTTTCCAGTGTTGTTATTTTATTTCCCCAAATTGTCAAAAATTTTGGGAAATTCTCACTATTTCACCTTGGAAGGTTTATATACACCAATTTACTGGATTAACTAAATAGTTAATTTGTTCGGAGAATACAACCAAGAGTATACTTTGTTGAATTGGTCAACTGGAACATTAAGAGCTAACAAATCACTTGGAAAAGGGCAAATTATGCTGGATTTTTTTTTTTAATTTACTAATTAATTTTCTGAGTGACATTCTCAGCAGTGGTGCTGTTGCAAGTTTCTGTTGTATTTTTTCTGTAATCTCTATTAAATTTAAATTAAAAGTGTTTCTAATGGTGTACATCTGGAAGTGTGCTGTTTTGCTCTTATTTCAGCATTTCAAGGCAGGGGAACCTTGTGCACATACAAGAGTTTGTAAATGGAGATCATCCCAAGGCTTCCTAAAAAAGGAACACTGCCCTTCAGCAAATCCTTTGTTCAGAGAAATTATGTCTTATCTAACTGTACAGACTAGCAGTGTGCAAGGCCGTTTCCCGGCTCTGTTTCCATTCTAGGAAGCCTCTCACATTAGCTTTCAGGCACATGTGTTCTTTTGAGACTGTGGCATCATGCCATCTACAGAGTTTGCACCGGGGGACTATTTAACCAGAAACGACATCGTGGTTAAGCTGATGGTTTTTGTTTGGGCTGCATTCGTAGCTACCCTGGGATGTGCAGAACACAGGGGCTGTAGGTTGACTATGCCTAGAATATGTGAATCTGACAGGTTGCTGGAAAATGAGCTGCAGGAACTCATTAGGGTCAGAATGGAATCTCATTGCAGCAGATGCTCAGCGACCCTTCAAGGTCAGGGAACATCGTAGGATGCTTTCTGGTTTCTGTCCTAGTCTGTTCAGTGGTCAAGTGCTCATTGCCTTATCAGAGCCTACAAGATTACTGGATTTAATTGTTGGGCAATTAATCTAATCATCAGAGACTGCTTCATTGAGAGACAGCATAGTCTAGTCCTGGTGCCTCTTCTGGAGGAGTAGTATCATTCAGGCTTTAACTGAGTATCCCATGCCACATCTACAAGATGTAAAAAGTCATTTGCTCAAGAACAATTGAGGGACTGGGGAGTTGCTCAACACTTGCTGTACAGGCATGGGAACCTGAGTTCAGATCCACAGCACCCATGGAAAACAAGGTACGATGGCACACACCTATAATCCTAGCACCAGGGAGGAGGAGGCAGGAGGATCCCTGGAGCTCACTGGTCAACTGGTCTTGCTGAATTGATGTAATGGCTGTGTCATATTCAGAACACGAATTCAGTACCCTACCATACTTTCCCCATGCTTGGTTTCCATAGTCCTTCTACCCTATCTTGCTTGGTGTCCTTGGGCCTCAGAGAAGGTGACACAGATGTCCCCTTAGGGCCAAGCACTCAACAGTCACTTATTTCCAACACTAGTTATGAGTCCCTAACTCTGAGTTGGTTTGTTATGAGTCAGCAAGTTATGAGTCCCCGCTTTGGCCATCGCCCACTGCCGAAATAGGCTTCTCTGACAAAGGCTAAGAACTGCACTAGTCTATGGGTATAACAAAAGTATTTGTAAGGCAGTTTAGCTACAAGTTGGCAAACCATCAGTAGTACATTCCTTCTAGGGCCTGTGTCCCACCTAGACATAGAAGTTTTGCCCCGGCCTGCAATGCCAGGCACATAGTCCATCCCGTGGAACAGTCCTGAAGTCCAGTCAGGAAAGAATCGGTCACTTCCAGAACGTTCGCGTCACTACTGCAGCAGTGGGCACCTCTTGCCCGGTGATCAGTACTGGAGCGCACAGGATCTACAGGCGGCCGTGATGGCTGAGGACTTTCCCCCGTCGGGTTTAGTCTCAGTTCTGCACTCTCTCTGCCTACACACCCAGCCACCCAATTCTGCTCTGGTTATAATGAAGTTACAAGGTTTATCCTTCTGCCTTAAACAGCTATGAGTGAGGTAGGAAATAAAAACAATACAAGAAAATCGACAAAACCAAAATATGGTTGTTTGAGAAGTTTAATAAAACCAATGAACCATTAGCCATAATAATGGGGGGAGGGAAATCAGTGCACAAACAAACCGTATAGAAACTGAAAGATGTGACAAAGATATATAATACAAAAGTAGTACCCACAACACCATTCCAATACGCTCAATACCAGTTTTCTTCAGAAGAGCTAAAACTGGAAAGAGCCCCAATATCCAGCCATTGGTGAACATGTAAGTAAGGTGTGCCATGTCCACACAAGGGAAATATTTGGCAGGAAGAAATGAAGTACCAATACAAATGGCCTTTCAATGCTAACAATGTAAGCCAGTCACAAAGAACCACTTATATTAGTCTATTTATAGGAAGTGTCCAGTTTAGGAAAGCCTATACAAAATACAGAAAGTAATTAACAGCTACTTGTAGCAGATTGTACTGGATGGTTGTTTGAGCCATGCCCTGAAGCACTGTCCCTAGTGAGGTAGCAGGTAATTGTTACACCTGCCTATGACCTTGAGGTACATGCCCCTGGGGCCTGACCGCTGGGGGACCCTTAAGACCTGGGATGCACTAATGCACTCTCTCTTGGCTACCTCATTTTGGATGCTGAGATCTTGGACCAGGCAGATCAGCGTGGGGCACAGTTCAATTTTCCCAGACCCTACGATAAATCTCCCATGGTTGTGAGTTAACCCCCAAATAAATCCCTTTGCTCATTAAATAGACTCCGTGGATTAATCCCATTAGCGGATATCTGTTCTATGACCCAGCCCTAAAGACATAGCACTACCTGCCTATGACCATGAAGTACATGCCCCTGGGGCGTGGCCTCTTGGCTACCCTTTAGACCTGAAAGGCACACTCTCTTTGCTCCCCCTTGGGACTTGGATGCTGGGACAGTCTCAGGTGCAGAAGAGCAGCGTGGACCGTGCCTCACCTTTTCCAGGACCCTGAGACAATTCCTCTGTTCTGTTTTGTGAGTCTTCCTTTCTTAGTAAGTCCCTTTGCCCTTTAAGCAAACTCCGTGGATTTCTCGAATTAGCTACTAGGCTAGGGCAAAAGGAGAAGACCACTAAAGGGATTCTCTCAGGGAATCCTAAAATATTCTAAACTAATTGTGTTGGTGCTTGCATAAATCTGTGAGCATTAAAAACCATTAAAGATAAACTTTAGATGTATGAATGCTATGATATGTGAATTAATAAAGTGGTTTAAAAAACAGAGTGAGGAGAACAGAGTGAAAGAATGGGTAAGACAAACAGACAGGAAAGGGCCTAATTCTCTTCAAAGCACATGCCATTCATTTTCTGTTTGTGCTGCTCTTCTTAAAATCCCTGATTGTGCCGGGCGGTGGTGGCGCACGCCTTTAATCCCAGCACTCGGGAGGCAGAGCCAGGCGGATCTCTGTGAGTTCGAGGCCAGCCTGGTCTCCAAAGCGAGTTCCAGGAAAGGCGCAAAGCTACACAGAGAAACCCTGTCTCGAAAAACCAAAAAAAAAAGAAAAAAAAAATCCCTGATTGTATCACATAGAGACAGGAGCATCCCCTGTTAAATTTCCATCAGTGCCCAGTGTTCTTAACCAGGAATGCTGTCAGAGAAGCTCTGGAAAGCACAAGTCCTGGCCACACATACCTGTGTCTGGGATTCAACCCAAGAGGCATGCTAAGCTGCCAAAGGACTGGTCCACACCGGCTGCCTTGGAGAATATGCCTCAGCTTTTATAATGCTTCTTGAACCAGGGCTGCCAGTGCGGGGAGGGTCCTCGTGCTTGTTTTTCGTAAGCCCAGCTCATCACAGTCTTTGTTTGAGGCTTCTTGAAGTCGGTGTTGTAGGAGTTTCCTCTTCCACTGTGAGCAGAAGGCGGCAACCTCCAGCTCCTCTGGATCTGAAGAAGGCCATCTCAAACCCTGCAGGAGCAGAAGGACAATCAAGCTCAGTACTGGGAGCACTGGCCACATGTTTTCAGGGTCATCACTTTGGAGCTTGCTCTGGTGGGCTTCCTTCTAGAGGGTTAGAGGTGCCTTGCTGGTGTCTCGGTTCTCATTATACAGCATCAAAGTATCATGTGTGAAGTGGGGTAGAGACCATCCACCCTGAAAGGAGATGAAAGGTAAGACAAAGTGCGTATTTATCCCTGTGGAATGCTCTGAGAATGTAGACAAAATTTTTTTTTTCAATTCTCTCGGCAGTTAAGAACATTGGCTGCTCTTCCCGAGGACCCAGGTTCAATTCCCAGCACCTGTATGGCAGCTCACAGCCACTTCTAACTCCTGTTCCAGGGGATCCAGTGTTCTCTTCCAGCTTCCTCGGGCACCAGGCACACATGTGTACACAGACATATATGCAGGCCCCAATACCCAGACAACATTAAAATTCTTCCTCTGTTTGCATCTGTCACACACAGAACTAAACCAAGGGCAACTGGATCTGATTTAGTCTACATTACAGATGGTCCCTGACTTATGATTACCAATTTACAATCTTTCAGCTTTGAAATAGGATTATGTCTTAAGCTATTACTATTAGGTGTGAGGGCTTGGAGACATGGTCCAGCAGTTAAGAGCACAGGCTGGTCTTCTAGAGTTAGAACCCTTCTGGAGCTGGGTTAGATTCCCAGCACGCATATGCTGTCTCACAGTCATCTGTAGCTCCAGTTCCAGCAGGATCTCACACCTCCTTCTGCCCTCTGAGGGCCCTGCACACGTGTGTACAGACAAACATGCAGGCAAAGCATTCGTACACATTAAATAAAAAAATAAGTCATTTTAAAAATTAGGTTAAACTATTAATGTGTCTTTTTTTTTTTTTTTTTTTTTTTTTTTTTTGGCTTTCCAAGACAGGGTTTCTCTGTGTAGCTTTGCACTTTTCCTGGATCTCGCTCTGTAGGCCAGGCTGGCCTCGAACTCACAGAGATCCACCTGCCTCTGCCTCCCGAGTGCTGGGATTAAAGGCATGTGCCACCACCTCCCGGCAAATTTTTGTTGTTGTTTTTGTTTTTTTGAGACAGGGTTTCTCTGTGTTGTTTGGTGCCTGTCCTGGATCTCACTGTGTAGACCAGGCTGGCCTCGAACTCACAGAGATCCGCCTGGCTCTGCCTCCCAAGTGCTGGGATTAAAGGCATGCACCACCATATCCTGGCTTTAATGTGTCTTCTATTTTTTGTTTGTTTAGCTTTTTTCCCCCTTCTTTTCCCTTTTTTTGAGACAAGGTCTCATCATTATGTATCCCAGTCTAGCCTGCAACTTCCGGTCCTCCTGCCTCTGCCTCCTGACTGCTGGGATTATAGGTGTGAGTTACCACGTCTGACCTGAAATGCATTTATGACCCTATTTAACCATATTTCCAATTGATGGTGGGGTTATAGGGGCACAACTCCATCAGGAGTCACGAGGCATCCATACAGTGGCTGTGACTCATCCCTTCAGAGGAGTTAAGTTCAGGTCTGAAGGAGAAGCAGCCAGGCCCGGGAAGAAGCGATGCGGACAGAGGTAGGTCTCCCACAGAAAGACCCTAAGCAAACTCTTATTTATTTGTTTGATCTGTTTTTGCTTTGGGTTTTTTTTTCCTTTGGGATGGGGTCTCAAGTAGCCCAGGCTGGCCTCCAGTTTGCTGTATACCTGAAGATAATCTTGAACTTCCAATCCTCCTGCATCCACCTCCAGAGTCCTAGCATCACACCCAGAGAGTTGTCCCTTCAGGCATTCCAACAGCATCCATTTAAAGCTGTTGTTTAAGATATGGGAAGCCAGAAAAGTGTTGCTTTCACCCCAGTGAGACAAAGTCAGTCAATGCACAAACCTGTGCTTTTCTCGAATCTATTAGAAAGCTAAGTTTGAAGTTCTCCAGCCTCAGATGTATTGGAAAATAGACATCTCTGAGGAGAGATGGGAATGGGACTGGTTTGTACAAGACTCAGCCTGGAGGGAGACAGGGCAGCCATGTAATTGAATATAAGGCTTGGGGGAAAGTTTTAACAGGGCTATGGATCTACATCCAGTAGTAGAGTATCTGCCTAGTATCTTCAGGGCACTGGATTGACCTCCAGAACTGAAAAATAAAATTAACCAATAGCTAATGTCCAAATTAGATTAGTGTGACTACAGCGCCCATCCACAAGAAAGGTCCATGTGTACTTAGAGTTTTTTAAGACCTCACCTGTGCTCCCGAGACAGGCTCAGGTCAGAACAGGGGACTGAGAACACCTCTCTGAGATGCAGGCTTTGGGGAAGGGAGCCACCCCACCACACAGGCATGAATCACTGCTAATATCTGTCCTTTTTATTGAACAAGAGCCTTCAGCCATTGAGGAAAGGACAGTAAACTAAACACAAGTTAAGGCCAGCAAGTCTGATACCCTCACAGTGACCGCAGCAATAAAACCCCGACTCAGGTCAAGGCCTGGCAATCTGTCTCACTCCCACACGAGGTGCCTAGAAGACAAATCTACATATAATGTCAAGTTTCCAATGGAAAGTTATGAGATATGCAAACAAAACACTCCCAACCCATCGTCAATAAACAAGGCAAAAACCAAATCTCCCAAATCAGCTAGAGTCAGATCTGAGCCATGTGATCAGTGAAGAAAGTAAATATGCCTACGATTAATATCTTCACAACTGTAATTGAAATGTGGGCAAAGATGCACAGGTAAATAATAAATCCTACAAAAGAGAAGAAATAGATCTAGGTGTGGTAGTGTACATTTAAAACCTCAGTACTCAGGAGGTTGAGTCAAAAAGATTCTGAGTTAAAGATTAGACGGAGCTACATGCTGGGTTTGAAGCCGGCATGGGCTATCTATGCTCTTATCTCAAAAACCAAAAATTTTGCTGGGCGGTGGTGGCACATGCCTTTAATCCCAGCACTTGGGAGGCAGAGCCAGGTGGATCTCTGTGAGTTCGAGGCCAGCCTGGTCTACAGAGCGAGATCCAAGACAGGTACCAAAACTACACAGAGAAACCCTGTCTCAAAAAACAATATTTTATTCAGGTAACTAAACAAAGGGAAACTCTGGAAACAGAAGAAAACACAGCAAAAGGTGTGCAGAACACTATGGTTGTCTGTAGATGTAACCAACCATCTTATTAAATAAGAAACGCAGAGCCGATTCAGAGAAGAAAACCAAGAGGTCAGAACTAAGAGCCTTACCCCTCCTGCTTCAGCCAAGAGAGCTCTCCGAAAGGGGCCTACTTCCTGTGTGTATGTCATTAAATAGTCTTTCTGTTCTGCCTTCTCATTGGTTGTAAACCCAAACACATGACTGCCTCGTCATTGCCTGTCTGTAGAGACTTCCAGGTCTTCTATGGTTGGTATTGAGATTAAAGGCGTGTGTCTCCAATGCTGGCTGTATCCTTTTACACACAGAGATCTACCTAGCTCTGTCTACCAAGTGCTGGGATTAAAGGCGTGCGCCACCACCGCCATGCTCTTGCTGTGTCTCTAATAGCTCTGACCCCCGGGCAACTTTATTTATTAACATACAATTAAAATCACATTTCAGTACAAGTAAAATACCACCATAGTTGTCTCATTTGCAGATTGGGTACAGCTAAAGAAGCGATAAAATTGGAGCCAGGCTAATGGAAATCATGCAAATAAAAATGCACAGGAAGTGAGGTCACTGTTTTAATGGAAGGAACAGAGTTGAGTAGCTAAGAGAAGATATCCTTGTGACTGCCTGCCATTTACCAGGCCCCTGCAGCACTTACCCGAAGACAGGCAGCTTCTGTAGCCCTCACAGTCTTGGAGACGGCCTGGAGGAGCCTCTGTGCATTTTCCACAAGGAGCTCTTCAGAGGACTTGTTTCTTGCTAGGGAGGCCTTTACACTGGGGGTGTTGGAAAAGAAAGGAGTCTTTATCCCAGGTTAGGAAGCAGTCACCAGTAAGTACCAGCATTTATAATGTAAGCCCCATATAGAAAGCTGAGATACTTTGGTGGGAATATTCAGAGGAGGGTGTGTGTGTGTGTGTGTGTGTGTGTGTGTGTGTGTGTGTGTGTGTGTGTGCCAGAAAGCAATGTAAAGTGTTTTCCTCAATTGTTCCCCCCCACACCTTTAAGACAGTGCCTCTCACTGAGCCTGGAGCTTAT
Source organism: Peromyscus californicus insignis (assembly GCF_007827085.1). NCBI lineage: Eukaryota > Metazoa > Chordata > Mammalia > Rodentia > Cricetidae > Peromyscus > Peromyscus californicus. Next base: position 103,534,409 of record NW_026294595.1, read on the forward strand.
GGGTTTGACTATAGCAGCAAGCCCTGGAGAAGCCCATCTTCGCCTCCTCAGCCGTGGGATCAGACCTATGCGCCACCACACCCAGCTCTTAGATGGGAACCAAACTCAGGTCCGCCTCATGCATGTGTCGGGCAAGCACTTTCCCAACTGAGTTGTTGCCACAGTCCCAAGGGGAAGACTATTCTAAGGGCTTGAATTTCTTATCTTTAAATGAAAATGTTATTTTAATGCTGAGGAAATGTGATTCATATAGCATCTATAATGAAAACAAAAAAGAATATATTGTTAATGGAAATAGCTGAAGAGAGGTCACAGGACAGATGCCAACTGCCATCAAAACATGAAAGAGAACAAATTCTGTACAGAACTATACGCAGGATGCGGCTAAGGCTGGAGGGACTGCCTCTTCTAGGGCTCACCAGTTCGCAGAAAGGGCAAAAGACTTACCTGCAAACACGCCTTCCTTGATTAATTCAAAATAATCACTCCTGCACATGCTCGGCCTCCACATTTGGCCTGGCCCATCCCTTGAGAACCACAGTGAATGCTCTAGCCTGTTTCTCCTAGCTCCTTCTGCCAGCTGACACAGGGAAGTTTTTTGTGTAGCCATCCCTGCTTGGTACCATACCTCTTGTGTCTAGGGGGTCTCACTTTGATTATAAAACTTATTTGTTTGTGGTGGTCATTTTATGTCTGTATATTAAATAGAAAAAATATTGGCAGCTAAGCTTGAGATGATCATGCATCTGAAATGGTTTTTCCTGGAGAACAATTGCCAAGTTTTATTATTAATTTTTAAAGATTTATTTTTATATGTATGCACGTTTTGCCTGCACCTACCATGTGTGTGCCTGGTGTCCATGAAGGTCAGAAGAAGGTGCCGATCACCCAGAACTGGAGTTACAGTTGTGGGCCACCATGTGGGTGCTGGGAATCAAACCTCGGTCCTCTGGAAGAGCAGCCAGTGCTCTTAACCACTGAGCCATCCTACAATTTGTTCTCTGACTTCCACATGTGTTCTCTGGCATGGACGTGCGTGTGTATACACTAAATAAATGAATAAATAAGTAAATGTGAATTTTTATTTCTCACTATGAGAATGTAACGTAAGAGTCTAGCTGCTGCATGAGTCCCTTGCTAATACCATTCCTGGTGCTAGGATCTGGATCACTCACTGAAGACATGAGTTTACATCAAAGCAGGTATTGGCACCACACATCCTGCTCTGAACTCCCTTCCCTGCCCCTGCCTGAGAATCAGCCCGGCTGCAGGCTTATGCTGTGAAACCTCCCTCCCCTTCAGAAAGGTGTAAGAAGAGACTCCCACTTCCGGCCATGTGAACTCCGATTCCTCTCTTCAGAAACCCTGCCATGTTGTCTGTCTCTGGTGCCAGAACCTGAACATTCCTCAGAGCCCCCACCACACTATTGTCTGTCTGCCTGTCTGTCCATGTCTGTCTTGGTGTCCTCCACTATATCTGAGACCTTTCACTCACAACTGACAGTAGTCTTAACAGCCAAGCCTTTCCATATAGAAGACTGTTACTACTGCGAGTTTATTAGTCAGTGTGTGGCTGCGGGTTCTAACAGACTCGAGTCAAAATAAAACTTTTATAATTCTATCACGATGTTGTGTAATTTACATCAACAGGAAAGCTGTTATGGGGAGGTGATGAATGAAACTGACTCAGCTCCAGAATTGAGGCATATGAAATGACTTGCTCTTTTTTGGGGTGGTGTTGTAAGACAGAGTCTCATGTAGCCCAAGCTGACCCCAAACTCACTATGTAGCCAAGGATGGCCCTGAACTTCTGCCTTTGCCTCCTGAATGCTAGGATTATAGGTGTCTACTGCCACTCTCGGTTTATAAATGAGTTAACCTCACCACATGCTTCCTGCTGGTAGGTTTTCTGTTTTCACTCACTATCTTTGTTTGTTGAGACAGGGTCTTGAGTAGACTGAACTAGGCTTGAACTCACTATGAGGCCAAGGCAGGCCTTGAACTCCTGGTCCTCCTGTACCTTCCAAGTAGATTACAGGCTGAGATTACAGGCATGTGCCCCCATGCCCAGCCCAATCACTTGCTATTGATGTACAGTCGGGATTCAGTGACAGGCATCCATCTGAGCACTTTGTCATTGGTGATTTGCTCTTGGTGTGAATATCATAGAGTGTACTTTCACAAACTAAGATGGCTGTGCTGTCATTACATGATTAATCCCTGGAACCGCCACCGGATGTGCAGTCTTTCACTGTCCAACACATCACTGTGCACCATGTTTGAAAAGATAATTGGCTTTATCATTAGATAGGATTAATATGAAAACAGAGGGCTAATTGTCAAAATGTACAAGTGGTTACAAAGGAAGGGTATCAGTCGCTTGTGTCAAAGGCTAACTACCCCTGAAGTGTTGTGAGCACAACAATATCATGGAGTAAAAGGGCCTGTGTTCTGAATGGGGAAGGGACCAGTGTAAAATCTAGGAGGGTAAATCATTAAACATATACAAATAACTCACCCTCCATCCCTACCGGGTCTCAAAAGCTCAGCCATTCTCCCCCAGGCTGCTTCCTACCTGGAGATGATGCGGAGCTGGCTGCACATGGTTTGAATCTGCTCCACCAGACACAGAAGCTCGTGGGAACATCTCTGATCTATGCAGCTCTTAGCAATGATGCCAATGAGTCTGGTGATGTTTTTTCCGGAAGCTGAGATTTTTCTGGCTGAGGCAATGAGCTGATCTTTGGTCTATATCAGAGATGGAAACATTAGAAGTAGGCAAACACTGTCTTCATAGGTGTCCCTGAGATATCAGGGACAAATTGCAATGCTTGCCCTAGCTTTCTTGGCTCAGCTTACTTCTGCCCTTGGAAATGAGTATATTTTAGATTAAACCACCATCTCCTGAGCCAACTCTAAGGGCTTTCTCTTGGGTTAGAAAGAACCTAACTGAACAAGGAACAATCTCCTTTCTTGTGTGGGGGCTTCAGAAGGCAAGAAAACACAGCTTCCTAGGCTCAGGTATCCTAGGCTGACCTCAAACTCACTACATAGCTGAGGATAGCTTTGAATTCCTGACTGTCGTATCTCCAGCTTGAGAGTGCTGGGATTACAAGCACGTACCACTGTGCTTGGCTTATGTGGTGCTTGGGGTCAAATCCAGGGCCTTGTGCATACTACGTTAGTGCTCTACCAAATAAGCTCTACCAAATAGCCCCAGTCTTAACTAGATTTTTTTTTTCTGTTTCATTCAAGAGCAGAATACTTCAGTTCTTTTTTTCTTTTTTTTTTTTTTAATGATTGGCATTACGATCGGGATGTGAGATTGGGGAACTCAGAGGTGAATCCTGCATACCACTTCCTACCAGAAACAAGCCCCACTCTTAAAATGGTCCTTGGATTTTCCTTTCAAACATACATCTCAGCTGGGCAGTGGTTGTGCACACCTTTAATCCCAGCACTCAGGAGGCAGAGCCAGGTGGATCTCTGTGAGTTCGAGGGCAGCCTGGTCTACAGAGCGAGATCCAGGACAGGCACCAAAACCCTGTCTCAAAAAAAAAAAAAAAATGTAGATTTCTCCAGAAACACAAGAGGATGCACATTCCTAGGTCCTTAGTCCACACACCACTGCAGACACCTGAGTCCTATTTAATTCAATTTGGAAATACATTGAGAAGCCAGACCTGTTTTGGTGACCTTGGGTGTCACTGGTTCAGCCAGATATTGACGGGCTGGGGGAGCTGGGAAGAATGACCCAACAATGAAAGGTTTGAGTCTGGGTGTGATGGAGGCTCTGGGTTTGATCTTGTAGTTATATTGCCAGGGGCTGCCCTTGCCTGTTCTCCTGAACCCTCTGTCCTGCCCCAGGATAGGAAAGTCAGGTCCCTTGTGGCCCAGTCTTGGATTTTGGAGTCATCTGTACCCAGTAGGCCCACACTGGAAGTTTTTTAACCTGCCATTTTGTGTCTTCCTTTTGGTCCATACACAAAGTAAATGGATTTCTTTATTTTCCATATTGGTGTGTTGATAGCAAACAACATCTGCCTCAGTTTAACCAAGAAGAGGGATACTGAGAGTGGGAATAGGCTCACTGTGGAAGCCAGCCTCTAGAAACTAGTGGAAAAGAGGCTTTCTTCCTCCAGACTGTACCAGCCATAATTTCGAGAGGTCTCAGCTCTTTCTACTAACTCTGTTTGGAGGGATTTAAAAAGCAGCAAGGTGTGTTAACACATGGACCTGTAATCCCAGCACTTGAGAGACTGAGGTAGAAGGATCCTGAGTTAAAGGTCTGATGGGGATGGAGACAGTGTCCCAAAAATCAACTTTAAAAGATATAAATAATGGAGTGCTGAGGTGGCTCAGGGGGAAAAGATGCTTTGCAATCTGAGCTTGAAACCCACAAAAATAGAAGGAGCAGATGCCATAAAGATGTCCTCTGACCACCATATGCATGCCACCGCACATCCCTCCATGGGTTATACACGCACATAGAGGAATACTGAAATTTAAAGTAAAATTCAAAAGGTATACATAACACTCTTGACTCATTGTTCTGGGGAACGAATGACTCCTTGATTTTTGCTAATTTTACTATAGTGCAGATTCGGCAAAATTATCTTCCCTGATATAATTGATAAAACCACAGTAGCCATGCCAACAAGAGGAGCAGAGGGAAGTAAGTTTTACAGAGATGGGGCATTGACTGGACCTTCAGTGAGACCTTTCCTTCCGGCACTGTCTAGGGAGGCCAAGGCACTACTTTCCCAATCACCCACCACCATGACCCTCTGAAGACCAAGTACCAGGCCTGGCCCTCTCTTCCTCAAGCTCTGAGCCATCAGGAGCACCTCCTTGGCCATCTCTTGTGTGATCTGGGTGATCCTGTTCTCACTGTGTGCACTGCCGTGGTTTGGAAGAGTCTGGTCCATCTGAGCAGGAGGCAGAGAGGGGATGCCACTCTGGCGCTGAAAGGAAACATCTGGTTAGAGGTCTAGAACAAGACTTCCTGACATTCAGGCCTCTAAACTGCAGTGAGGATGTTAATTGCCTGTGTGTGTGTGTGTGTGTGTGTGTGTGTGTGTGTGTGTGTGTGTGTGTGTGTGTTCATACACATATGGAGGCAAGTGTTCCTCAGGATCTGTCTGCTTTGGTCTTTCAGATGGAATCTACCATTGGGTTGGAGCCTCCTGGTCAGGCTATGCTAGCTGACCAAGGATTTGCCCATTTCTGCCTCCCCTGGGCTAGGATTACAAGTGTTTAACACATCTGCACACCCAGGTTTTTAATCTGGGAATAGAGTTTAAATCCTCACCCTTCTGCAGTGTCTTAGGGTTTCAATTTCTGTGAAGACCACGGCCGCTCTTAGAAAGGACAACATTTAATGGGGTGGCTTACGGTTTCAGAGGTCTAGTCCATTATCATGATGGTGGGGAGCAAGGCAGCTGAGAGTGTGGTGGCATGCTGGCAGATATGGTGCTGGAGAGGTAGCTGAGAGTTCTACATCTTGTGCAGGCAACAGGAAGTAGTCTGAGACATTGGGTGTGGCTTGAGCATATATGAGACCTCAAAACTCACCTCCACAGTGACACACTTCCTCCAACAAGGCCATACCTACTCCAACAAAGCCACACCTCATAATAGTGCCACTCCCTCTGGGGGCCATTTTCTTTCACACTACCACATGCAGTAAGTGCTCTATCCACTGAGCACTCCCCTCATCCCCTTAACTGCCTTTAAATCATTTTAAAAGAAGGCACAAGGGAATCAGGTGGATTTCCTGAGTCCTCAGAGCCCTTGGCAATCTTTCAAATGTAGGGAAACAACAAGGAGAGACATGATTCCCTATGAGTTTGTGCTCCATTTATCCGGAATTTGCAGAGACTGAAACATGGCATCCTGGAATCTCAATGTGGGCAAAGGAGTGTGTTTCCCTTCTGTGAGTGTTCAGGCTTTACAAGGGGGAAGAAAGAACATGTAGCCTCTTGAAGGGGACTTGGACAGAGTGTTCGGTTGCTGACAACCCAGGGGGAAATGACTCTGTGTTCCCCCCAGTCTTGGCCAGGGAAGCCGCCCCCTGCAGTTACAGCAGAGACTCATATCTGGTCAAGGTGCTGAGAACAGGGTCTCCCTGTGTAGTTTTGGTGCCTGTCCTGGATCTTGCTCTGTAGACCAGGCTAGCCTCGAACTCATAGAGATTTGCCTGGCTCTGCCTCCCAAGTGCTGGGATTAAAGTTGTGCGCCACCACCGCCCGGCAAACCCTTGCTTTTTTGAGTTGACTTGGTCATGATGTTTTATCACAGCAATAGAAACCCCAACTAGTGTGGTGAGGAAATTTAGGAAATGGCCTTTTAAAAACCTACCAGACACTTTAAGCATCCAAACCTAGAATAACTTCAAGCTTCTCAGTGTGGGCCTAGGATTGATTATACGTTAGAGCCTCCAGAACTGGAGTAAAGCACCTCCCGAGGGTGTCCTTTCACGGACAAGAGTGCGGGTGGGACTTAAAGACTGTGTAGTTGTCTTGTTATCAGAGCCTTCTGACCTGGGTGGCCAGCGTCCCCCTGCCCTGCCACCCTGCCTTGCAGCTCTGGGAGATGCTTCTGGTGCGCTGACAGAAACAGAAGGTAAGTCAGTGAGAGCCTGGCACGCTAACGACTATGGAGATCCAGAAAGGAGGAGGGGGCGCCTGCAAGCTATCTGGATTTATAAGACTGAGAGGTAAGCAGGCGAGCCTAGAGCATAGGGGCATGGTGTCTGTTAGTCTCCCTGTTGTACCTTGGTCACAGGGTCCCCTTTTGTGCAAGTGACGTTTTGATGAGAAAAAAGAAGTCAGGCTGATCAGGGCAGGGGTAAAAGCGTGGTGTGGTGTGGTCGGTTTTATCTTGGGAAAAGCCCTCTGGAGGTTTGGGGGATTCTGTTCAGCCATCCACAAGGTCATCATGGGGATCGAGGAGGCAAGTGAACTACCAAATCCTGGATTGTCAGAACATGACCCAAGAATGGAGTCCTGCAAGGGGAATTCTGAGTGCTCGTGCGAAAACTCCAAGACAGGAGTCTTCTGACCTCAGTTTCTTCAAAAACACAGACTTGTTTTTGGAATGTCCTGTTGTGCTCCTCCTGGGTGTAGCAGACAGGAGTGAGTTACCTCAGATTACGTGTTACAACTGGTTGTTGTTGGTTATACATTTCTGTGGAAAAACATGTTTTTGACACATGCAGCTTGTCCTGGTGATTGCATACAGCTTGAACTCATGAGAACTTTACTCACGTGACCTTTCCTAACCCTCAGAGTATAAACTGTCTGATGCTCTGAATAAAGTTGGCTATGGTGTGAGACTCCAGTACGCCTCATTTTTAGGCTCTGCTCTCCAGGTCCCACCGTCTCTAGAGTGGAAAACACTGGATGAAGTGTAGCTACTTAGAAACTACTAGAGTCCTGCTAAGCTCTGCTCTCTCCCACTGACTTTGGTTATGGTCAGTAGAAATACATGAAATCTTTCAGACCCTTAATGCCTACGTGTCTTGTCTTGCCCTAGAAGGAAGCAGATATGTAGGAGAGGTATTCAACAGCGCTACCATCTTTCTAATAAACCCCCTCACCCCCTACTACAGTGATTCTAGTTGTATTTTTGTCACTTTGGAGCAGGGAGGTGACATCTGTAGAGGTCAAAGTGGATGAAGCAGCCTGTACGGCCAGTCAGAAAAGTTCAGTTAAAGTGGTAAGGAAAAACTCCACAAAAGCCAATGAAAAGCATAGGCACTAGTTCTAGAACACATACTAGATGCTGATGGAAGGGAATTATTTTTGCAGGGACTCATTCATTAGCCCTCTGTGAGACTAGAATGCTGGAGTCTAAATGGTGCTGAGACTGCCCTGTGATTTTGGTAAAGGCATGGCAGAGGTAGCTGCGGGCTAGGATATCTGAACCCCAAGCCTAGGTTTTTAGAGGCTGCTCATGCTGCCTGCCCTGTGTGAATTATACATGTGGTGTGGGCATCAAGTTTCTGGGACGTGCTAGGGTCTTTGGTTACTAGAAACAGGTCCAGGTGGAGGTAGATGAAAGATGCCAAATAGCCTACCTACCGTGCTCAGGTCCGCTGTGGTGGTCCTGGCGGAGGCTAGCTCCTCTGCACAGGTCTCCATTGAACTTTCTGGGGTGCCTTTGGGAACAGCATCCTGAGAATTCCCACTGCCTCCTGCAGTGGTTCCTGGTGCACCCTCTTTACAGTGCTGCTGGAGCTGGACGGGATCCTCTTCTAGGCCCTTTGCTGGCTCCTCCCTGGGTTTCAAGCATTGGACCAGGAGTCTCCAGGCCTCAGTGCGACAGCCTTCCAAGGCCTGGAGCTGAGTCACTGCATGGTGGGCCTTGGCTGCCCATTCCCACCGAAGCCGGTCCAGCATATGCAACCCCAGCTCCTCCGGGTGTTCTTGGAGCACAGGGACCGTCTTGGCTACCTCCTTAGTGAGCATGAGCATGCTCTCTAGAGACACAAGAAGATCTTCCTGGAAGGATCCAGACTCTTGACCTCCTGCTATGATTCCCTGCACAGCTTGGATGACAGACAGCATCCTCGTCTGGGAGCCCTTGCCGACAGCATCTTGGAACATATGCTCATAGACAGCATTGATACTACTCAGGTAGTCAGTCAGGGCCTTGACTCGAAGGCTGAGTTCCAAGCAGAGAAGCTCAAAGCGTGTGGAGAGACTGGGACATGGCTTGGGGGAGGAGACCAAGATGTGTACCACCTCCAGCAATGCATCTGTGAGTACATGAACTTCCCCACGCAGAAAGGAGACCTCACCCTTCACCTGCTCATCCCCACACAGAATGCTAGACAGCTCAGCAGCCTCCTGTAACCTTTGAGAAACATCTGCTGCCTGATCTAACCCTTCCTGCAACCCTTTCTGGTTCTTCACGGCTTGTTGCAGGGGCAGTAGAAACAGACCTGGTCTCCTGCTCAGTCTCTCCATGCACTGCATCAGGTCCTGGACAGCTGCTGCCCATAGAAGGCACCCACTGTCAATGTCCTCTTCCCTCAGCTTGGAGGCTTGGAGACCATCAGAGGACAGAACTTGGTCCAACAGCTGTTGAGCATGGATCTCTGTTTTTTCCAATCTGCTTTGCAGCTCTAAAAGCACTCCTGGGTGCTCCATTGGGTCAGGGCTCTTCACCGGGCCACTTTTGCCTGCTAGTTGAACCATTGAGGCCAAATTCTGCTGAAGCTCCATAAACGCTGCCATGCTTCCTGGTAATTCAGCCGCTAGGCTATGGAAAAATAGTTGTTGACACAGACAGTACCAGTCACCAGCCCTGGCTACCAGATCTTGCCTGGCTTCCCTGATCCTCCCAGATTGCTGAAAAGCCACTCCCAGAAGCCTGTCACTTCTAGTATTTGTGCTATAGACTTCCTCCTTGGCTAGGTCAGTAACCAAAGGTACCACTGTAGAAAATTCGTGTAGTTTTGTTGCTGTCCTTTCTGGCCCCAGGGGTTCTTCCTCAGCCTGGATTTCTTGGGCTGTATTCATAGATGACTCCCGCTCTGGCAAGCTGGTACGTGATGAGGTCACTACCCGGTGATCCTGGTTCTCCATAGCAGTGATGACTTTGTTGACAGCAAGGAATGGGGAGCCCCACCCCTGTTTGCAGGGGTCAGGGACCACTGTGTAGGAAAGTTGTTCTACTGGTAGGAAAGAGCTGTTTGTGCCACTTTCCTCTAACCCAGGTACCTGCTGGTATTTCATTGCGGGAGCTGTGGGATGCTGGAGGCTGGGGAGAATGAAATAAGGCCATCGCGTGGCAATATCAAACCTTTGGACTTGGAATCGAAGCGGGCTGAGGATGTCTGGGTGGCTGGTCCCATCCAGCCCCTCATGGACTTGCTGAGCAGAATAGATGAGATGTTTTGCCATCGTTAAAAAGGCACCTGTGTCCTGAGCGCTGTCTCGACCTGTGCTGCCATCAGTGGCTGCAGCCAGCGTCAAGGAAGACTGTGCCAGCTGCTGAACCACGACTCTCATCCCGTTTCGGAAAATGGGGTCTGGGTCTTGACCCACATACCTGCTCATCACCTGAACTATGTGTGTGGCTCTTCCGCGTAAGAACGCCACAGATCTGGAAAACTCTCTGGACGCTCCGCTCCTCAGAGCCCTTGTGTACAGGTTCAAGTGTTCAGTCATTTCCTGGATGGACAAACTCAGGAATTCAGGAATATCGAGAACGACATCAAAGCATGCCAAGAGGTGTTCGGATTCCCTGGCCCAGGCCTCAAGTAGTGCCTGCAGGGTGGCAGGGCTCCAGTCCAGGTCACGTGTTTGGGGACCTTGAGAAAAGAGTTCCTTCGCTTTGACCACAAGCCCCCAAAGACCTGCCACGGCAGCCTCCACGTCTCTGCCAGTTTGCTGCTGGGGGCAGCAGACCCAAACCAAGTGTGCCACTCGGATCATCTGCTTCGCTTGGTTGTGGAAAGCATCAAGGAGAAGCCCGAGAGTCTCTGCCAAGGCTTCGCTATTGCACCGAGACCTGATAGTGGAGGTCGTCAAGGCGGCCTGGACCAGCCTCTCTAGAGGACTGTAGGTATCTGTGAACGTGTCCAGAATCTGGCGCAGTAACCCAGCTCGGACTCCCTGAAAGAGCGCATCAGTCGCGGCCCGCAGAGCTTCGCATTCTGCTCCTGAGCTGGGCTGGTGAGGTCGGTGCACCCCGGGGCGGACCTGCAGCAGCTGGTGGCAATGGGACACTAGGTGCATCCTCTCCCGAGGAGTGGAGCAGGCGGCTAGGCGCAGGCAGTGCCACACCACGGCGGCCAGTGGCGCATCCAGCAGCCCTTCACGCAGGTGGCTCGGCCCGGGCTCCTCCAGGACCTGCCGCAGCTTCTGCAGACGAAGCGCCAATGCGCCATTCTGAGAGCGCGCACCGTGTCCTGCGACACCGGGCTGCAGCACAACCAGAAGCTCTCTGAGGCTCTGCCTGGTCAGAGCATAGACACGGCGCCGTGAAGCCACCAGCTGTGGATCGTACGGGTGCCGGAGGTGGCCGCGGGTGGCTGCGAGCAGCGCTGGGATGCAGCACCCTAGTTGGTGGCGAACTCGACCCAGGCGTTCGTCCCGGGCCCAGCGCGTGGTCAGGCCGCCCAGTTGCAGCAGCGCAGCCGCCAGGTCAGCGAGCGAGGCGCGCAGCGACGTGGCGTCCTCTGCCGCCTCCAGAGCCTCCAAGCATGTCAGACACCAACCAGCCGCTGGCACAGTCTTCCTCAACATTGCTGCGTCTTCGAGGAGCAAGATCTGCTGGGGCGGTCACAGGAAAGAGACTGGAAGATGACTGAACATTCTTGGAGCCATGTAGCTTAAGCCTAGGAGACTCTACATTGTCAGTTAACCTGAGCGTAACCAAATACAGGCACCGCCTAGGTGACTGGACCCGAGAATGCACACTCCAGAATTGAAGGTTTGCGTGTGTGCGCATTTCTTTGTAAACCAGAGGTCTGAAGTAGCTGCCTTCTCTCCATATTTACTGTGGGGTCTTCCCTGTACTGTTCAAAGACGGATTATTATTTAGATAAAAACGATGGGCTGGAGCTCTTCTCTGAGACAGCTTTTTAGCCTGACTCCACCTCTCCCAGACAGCTCCATCCACTCCCTACCCCTGGGGCTGGTACCCAAGTCAAAAGCCTTTCTCTCTTTCATTCGCCACCAGCAGGCGCCCCAAACCCTCTGGTTCTGCCCCTCACCTTCTCCTACCACATTGCAACTACCCTCCAATAAGGTCTGTGCAAACACCTGTCAATAAACCACACTACACAAGTTATACAACACACAACAACAAAATATTTTGAGGGATATGTATTTGAACCAGGAGCAATATTCCAATCTAAAAGTTGTGCACTGGGGCTGGAGAGACGGCTTAGCAGTTAAGAATACTGGCTGCTCTCCCAGCGGACCTGGGTTTGATCCCCAGCATCCACAAGGGGCGCACAACTTTCTGTGACTCCAATTCTAGAGTATCCTATGCACTCCTCTGTCCCCCTCTGCCTCCCTCAGGCATTTTACAGACGTGGTGCATAGACACACATTCAGGCATACACTCATACACATAAAATAAAAATAAATAAAATCTCCAAAAAATAATTGAAGTTGTATTTAGCAAGGAATGTGGGTCAGGGTGAAAAGTTGGGAGTATTTGGAAACTGGGAGGTTGTACCGGCCCCATTACAGCTTCAATTTAGCTCTGATTAAATCGGTAATGAATTCTGTGGGGGAGGGGGATCTTGGCAAGCACCTGGGCAGGTTTCAAATCAAGGGACAGTCAGGAGTTCCTGTGGGAACTGCATAGCCATGCGTGTTCTCCAGCAGTGACCAGTCAGCGAGCTCTGAGAGAGCCTCACCTTGGTAGTGTCCACCAGGATCTGCTGAGCGGTGGCCACTAGCTCCTCCCAGTGACGCTGACTCTCGGGCTGCAGGGGGAGCTTCTCGGTTACCATCAGGATGTTCCTCCCAGAGAGGCTTAGAGACTCCGCCACTGGCTGCATTTCCTCCTGAAACCACTCCTCCTCGGAGTCAGCTGCCAGCCTGAACAGACACATTGCACTTATAATGTTATCACATCAGAACCAAAAAAACCACATGGAAACGAGGATACACAGAAGGTACAGAGCACCAGGCGGCCATTAAAGTGAACCTTGACGACTGTGCTTAGGGGCCAGAGACACAACGCTGAGCTAAAAAACAAACAAAAAGCTCTCTTCAGCCTTTCTTCAAGTGTCTTAGTTTGTGAATTAGAGTTGTTCCCTCAATATATGTCTCAGCCTTTACAAATGTCACACTGTTAGGTTAAACAGGCTAAGGACAGACATCTAGGCAGAGAATTCTGAGTCCCAGGCTTTTCCTCTCAGCAGCCTGTAGACAATTGATCCCAGCACATTCAGAGCTTCAGGTAAGAAATCGGCGGAGGCCACTGTCTTAGCTACTGGAAATAAGATAAAGCCGCCGTGCTTGGCATAGGGGTGCACACCCATAATCCCAGCTATTTGGGAGGCAGAGGCAGGAGGATCACAAATTCACAGCATGTGTGGGCCACATAGTGAGTTTGTGGACAACTTAGTGAGAACTTGTTTCCAAAGTTGAAATAAAAAAGGCTGGTGATACAACTCAGTAAGTAATGCAGCATTTGCCTAGAGGTGCCAGGTTCTCAGTTCAATCCCCAGTACTGGGGGCATGAAACTAAAGATAAAGAGTGCTACTGTGAGTATTCATGCCTTGTTCTTTGTGTGGACACAGGATTCCATTCCTCTAGGATAAATACCTAGTAACAACAGGTATACATTCAACTGGACCCAGGATTCCATTCCTCTAGGATAAATGCCTAGTAACAACAGGTATACATTCAACTGGACCCAGGATTCCATTCCTCTAGGGTAAATGCCTAGTAACAACAGGTATACATTCAACTGGACCCAGGATTCCATTCCTCTAGGATAAATGCCTAGTAACAACAGGTATACATTCAACTGGACCCAGGATTCCATTCCTCTAGGATAAATGCCTAGTAACAACAGGTATACATTCAACTGGACCCAGGATTCCATTCCTCTAGGGTAAATGCCTAGTAACAACAGGTATACATTCAACTGGACCCAGGATTCCATTCCTCTAGGATAAATGCCTAGTAACAACAGGTATACGTTTAACTTTTAGAGAATGTTTTCTGAAGTAGTTGCAACATACTGTGTTCTAATCAGCAATAAGAGAGCTCAAGATCCTACATCTTCGCATCAGCACTTGAAATGATGCTTCATTTTAAACACCCCAAGGTTGGTAGTCATCATTGAATGGGAAAAACCAACTCCATACTTCTCTTGAACATCAAATGAGTCTTCTGCAGAGTGCTTGGATGCAAGTTTCGATCCTTGGTGTCATACACCAATCCCTTTCCCTTGAGGATGAACCTGTGTGTGAGGATGATTGATATCGTGGATGGAGAACAATCCAGGTTAGCATCCTTCTTCACCTGAGGAACGCTGTCCTGCAGCTGATAATGAGATACAAGAGCATGAAGCCAGAGAAAGAATTCATTATTCTCTGAAGATAGTCTCATCCCAGCTCCGTTTGATCTCTACTTGGTGTTTGTTGCTGAAGATGTGAGTACTCAGCTTCCGGCTCCAGCTGCCTGCTGTCATGCTTCCGCAGTCCAGCCGTTTGGGCTTTTCCTCTAGAACCACAGCCAAAATAAACTCTTTCTCCCTTAAGTTACAACAAAGTAACTAATACAGGATTTCACTCATTAACTCACTCTGTGTTGTTGCAAACGGTTTTGATGTGGATTCACTTCCCCAACTATTGCTACTTTGTGTCCTTTAAACAAAATGTCCACTGTGTATCTGTTATTACCTATGTGGGAATATATGAATTATGGTTCTCAGTGGAGACGTAACAGTGTAATTCTGGACAAATCTTCACTAGCAATCCATTCAGACAGTCAATGGCTGGACACTTACGACTATGACAGGAGCTCAGAAATTGTCACACCCTTTAAAAATAATGGAAAACCCGCCTATTCTATAAGATTATATCTACATATGTTTAAAAAGATTATTTTCAGGTCAAGCATGGTGGCACATATCTTTAATCCCTGTACTGGGGAGGCTAAGGCAGACAGGCCTCTGAGAGTTCCAGGCCAGCCTGGTTTATACAGTGAGTTCTAGGCTAACCAGACAACATAGCAACACTCTGTCTCAGAAGTTTAAAAAAATTAAAAAGAATTATTTTCCAGAAAATTTACAGAGTGCAAGTTGCTACTACTCAGTTATACTATATATAGAAATATAAACACTATTTTCACTGTCACCAAAGTACTTAGGTTTCAGAAATCAGAGCCACCACGTGGCCATGTGAGATGGACACTGCTTAGAAAACAAAGCACACTGTGTAGTTTTCAGTTTAACTGACTCTTGGCAAGACAGGGGACAAGCATTTCACAACAGAAAAACATTTATTTATTTGTTTGTTTGTTTGTTTGTTTGTTTATTACAATATAAAAATGTGTAGCTCTAATTGCTGCGTGGGCTTACAGTAAAGACTGAACCACCATTGAGAAATGCAAGCAAGACCATGTGATGTGTTACTTAATGTGATGTGTTCACAGGAGTCCAAGGTGTGCGTTTCACACATGACTTACATTTTGGGTTTTCTTCTCTTAGGTTTTGCGGGGGGTTTGAATGAGATTGACCGCCATTCTCCTATATTGGAATGCTTAATCACCAGGGCATGGGAAAGATTAAGAGGTGTGGCCTTCTTGGAGTAGATACAGCATTGTTGGAGAAAGTGTGTCACTGGGTGTGAGCTTTGAAGTTTCTAAAGCCCACGCCAGACCGAGCGTTCATTGTTTGCTCTTTCTCTGCCTGCTGCCTGAGAATCAGGATGGAAAGCTCTCAGTTACTGCTCCAGCACCATGCTGCCTGTGTGCTACCATGCTCCCTGCCATGATGATAATGGACTAAACTCTGAAACTGTAAGCCAGGACCCAATTAAATACTTTCCTTTATAAGAGTTGCCTTGGCCATGGTGTCTCTTCACAGAATAGAACACTAAGACTGGCTTATTGTTAGTCAAAGCAACATGATGCTGTGATTCTCTGCCATGACACTTGTCTCATTCAGAGCAGATTGCTGTATTTATTTTGCCATTTTACACATTAACAATAGCACGAAAGATATTTTAAAGATGAAAACTGCTAATTTTCTTTTAAATTATTTTGTATGTCACACATTTGAAGGTCAAAGGACAAGTGAAAGTGAAAAGTGTGAAAGTCAACTCTCCTTCTGTGTGGGAACCCCACCCCCACCCTGGGGATTGAACTCAGGCCATCCATTGGGGGTGCTGCCTAGTTTATGTCAACTTGACACAAGCTAGAGTCAAATAAGAAGAGGGATCTGGAGCTGTGAAAAAGCCCCATAAGACTGGATTAATAATGATTGTGGGAGGACACAGCCCACTGTGGGCAGTGCCAGCCCCGGGAAGATGGTCCTGGGGCTGTATAAGAAAACAGGCTGAGCAAGCCATGGAAAGCAAGCATGTAAGCAGCTCTTCTCCATGGGTCCTGCCTCTGCCCCTGCCTTGGCTTTCCCTGATGGCAGGCTGTATCCTTTGAGCCAAATACACCCTCCCCTCCCTAAGTGGCTTTAGGTTATGGTGTTTCACCATTTTACCACAGCAACGGGAACTAACTGTGATGTCACGCTTAGCAACAAGCACTTCATCCTGCTAAGCCATCTGACCAGTCCCTATTTCTTATTGATGAAAAAATGGGTGTTGGTGATTGTATTTTAATGACTCAAAAGCATCTCTTTTGACCTGCCTGAGCAAAAAATTGTATGGTAGCAATATGTGTAGAGATCATCAAAGTACAAAAAAATATAAAATGTTTATAACAATCCAGTAATCAAAAAGACAAATAATAGTAGTAGCAAACAATAAGAGTATGTCTGTATCAGTGGATATGTTCATAAAACAACCAACTGTATATTTTTGTAATGGGTACCATACTGTGTGCTCCAGTAAATGTCCATTTGTGGAAGTGTATTTATTTTATATGGCACATGATGTTAAATGCAAAAGGAGCTATGATTCTGTAGTTCCCGTGAGTTCTGATGTGCTTTTGAGATGATGTGAGCACATCTCAATTAAAAAGTATTTCCCAGTCTCTGGCTGCTCTTCTCTTTCTCTACTTAATAGAGTCCTCTGAAGAGAAGTTTGTTTTGTCCTTTCCTGAATCATGCTTCCAGTTTTATTTCTGGAACTCCATACTTAACCTGAGAAGTCTCAAAGACTTGGATCCCTCTGTTTCTTTGTAAATAATTTACAAGCTTAAGAGTTATAGTTAGACGTTTGATGGATTTTGAATTGATCTTCTCATACAGTTCCACATTTACTTTTTTTTTTTTTTGTTTTTCGAGACAGGGTTTCTCTGTGTAGCTTTGGAGCCTGTCCTGGAACTCACTCTGTAGCCCAGGCTGGCCTCAAACTCACAGAGATTCACCTGGCTCTGCCTCCCAAGTGCTGGGATTAAAGGCATGCACCCCACCACCACCACCACCCCCCAGACAAATTCCCTGTTCTTAGATTGGAAGAATAACAATATTTACCCCAGTTTTGGTCCATGAGTTGACATGATTCCATTTAAAATCCTAGTAAGCTTTTTTTTTTTCCAAATGGAAATTTATAAGCACATTCTCAAGTTCACAAGTGTATGCAAAGGCCCTACAGTAAACATCTTTTAAAAAGAGGAAAAATGAAAACCAAAAAAAAAAAAAAAAAAAAAAAAAGCCGGGCGGTGGTGGCGCACGCCTTTAATCCCAGCACTCGGGAGGCAGAGCCAGGCGGATCTCTGTGAGTTCGAGGCCAGCCTGGTCTCCAAAGCGAGTTCCAGGAAAGGCGCAAAGCTACACAGAGAAACCCTGTCTCGAAAAACCAAAAAAAAAAAAAAAAGAGGAAAAATGTGGAGGTTGTACATGATGTTATTTCAAGAACTCACCATAAAGCCACCATGTTGAAGCAGCTGTTCATGTTAACACAGACGTGTGGAATAAATGCTCCAGACAGAGCTAGGTGGTGGGGGCTCACACCTTCAATCCCAGCACTCAGGAGGCAGAAGCAGGTGGATCTCTGAGTTCAAGGCCAGCCTGGTCTACAGAGCGAGTTTCAGGACAGCCAGGGCTACACAGACAAATCCTGTCTCAAAACAAAAACAAACAAAAAAGCTTCAGACAGAGACCCGAGCACATAGTCTGTTGATTTTGACAAAGGCGCTGAGGCAACTTAATGGAGAAAAGATGATTCTGGAATGCAGGGCATCCGCACTTAAAACGTGAAAACATCTGCACCTTCCATCACAGTAGCATGTGCACTCAAAATAAATTCCAGATCAAAATGCAAGCGTGTGAAACCACAAAATTCCTGGGAGGAAACGGGAGAAATTTTGGTTTTTTTATTTTGTTTTGACTGTCCTGGAACTTGATAAGTAGATCAGCCTGGTCTCAAACTCACAGAGAGCCCCTGCCTCTGACTCCCTAGTGCTGGGACCAAAGGTATGTACCACCACGCCTGGCTAGAGAAAGGTTTTATGGTTGTGAATTAGGCAAACTTTTTTTTTAAAGATACAATACCAAAAAAACCATACTCCATAGACAAAAGTTATTGTAAAGTTGGTTCACCAAAACCAAGAATTTCTGTCGTATGAAAGACATTGTTAAATTAGTAAAGAGACAAGGTACAGACCAAGAGAAAATTTGTGAAGATATTGGATAAACCAAATAACCTAACAAATCAGCAAGCATAGATGGGAAGCTGTATAGCTGGAATATATAAGCAGATAGGGGGCTAAAGCCATGGCTCAGCTGCTCTTGAATGGGTCCCAAGTTTGGTTCCCAGCACACATCTGGTATTTCACGACAATCTGTAATCCAGCTATGGGGTCTCTGACACCCTCTTCTGAGCTCTAAGGGTAACTACCCTCAAATGCACATACCCACACACAGATATACATAATTGAAGAAAAAGAACTTGAAGGGTTGGAGAGATCTCTCAACAGGTTAGCTGTATATACTGTGCTTGCAGAGAACCCAAGTTCAATTACAGTTTCCAGCACACATGTCAAAAAGATCACAACCTACTGTAACTCCATTTCCAGGGGATCCAACACCCTTTTCAGGCCTCTGTGGACACTAGCACTCACATGCACAAACCTCACACATAACTAAAAATAATAAAAACATTAAAATCTTTGAATGACTAAAAATGTTTTATGGCATTATTTCAAGGGAATTAAAGTTTAAATCACAGTAAAATATCTGCTAGAATAGCTAAATTAAAAATTCTGATTATTAGCTGGATGGTGGGTGGCACACACCTTTAATTCCAGCAGAGGCAGGTGGATCTCTGTGAATTTAAGGTCAGCCTGGTCTACAGAGTAGGTTCCAGTGCAGCCAGGGTTACATAGAGAAATCCTGCCTCAAAAGACAAAAACAAACAAACAAAAAGTTCTGATTATTTCAAGTGCTGAGGAATGTGTGTGAGAACTGGGTTTCTCACACTGCTGTACACTGTATGACATATTCTGGCAATTTCAAATATATAGTATTTTAATTAATTCTTTGTGAACTTCATACATACATATGATGTGCTTGGGTCATATTCACCCTACTCCTCCCAGATTCACCCCAGTCACGCCCCTGGCAATTTCTTAAAGAGTTAAACATGTATAAAGCTACCAGGATGCATATGACATTGTGTGCTGTCCAGCCTCAGAGTACTGTTCACAGAGACCCAGGGTAAATGGGGCTCATCACTGTAGACCGCTTTGTACACAGCCACCTGCACACACATGTGTGTGTCTACACACATATACCATATATGTGGACAGGAACATCCACATAGGTTTTTTTTTAAATCTTACATTAATTGAAGCTAGTGTACAAAGGAATGGATTTCATCAAGGCATCCCCACACACTGGTGTGATTCTAACTCATCTCTTCTCTCCACCATGCTCCCTTCTCCTCCCTCTTCTTCTGACCCCTCCAAACACTCCCCCATTCTGCTTTCATGTCAGACAGATTTCACCACCTTCCTTCTTTTTCTCCTCCTCCTCCCCTCTCATGATTCCCTTTCTAGTTTCACAACTTACAGGCGCGCGCGCGCGCACACGCACGCGCACGCGCGCACACACACACACACACACACACACACACACACACAATTTTAGATCTAAGTTTGCATGTGAAGGAAAGCATGGTGCTTATCTTTCTGAGTCTGTCTCACTTCTTTTCACATAATGATTACTAGCATCTTTGATTGTCATGTAAATGCCACAATTTCTCCATGGGTGAATAAAATGTAATTTTGTTGTCCACATGTATCACATTTTCTTGTATGCATATGCATATGTATAATATTTCCTTCACCCATTCATCATAAGATATTATTTAAAGACTTATTGTATGTGTATATGTATGTATGTATGTATGTATGTATGTATGTATATCTGCATGCGAGTGAGTATAGTACTTCTAGGGACTAAGGTGTTGGATCCCTTGGAACTTGAGTACTAAGCGGTTGTGTGCCACCTGCCATGGGTGCTGGAAACCAAACTCAGTCTTCTGCAAGAGCAGAAGCCATCTCTTCAGCACTCTACAGAGATATTTTTATATGCGTTCTTAAAAAACAGAAAGTAGAGTGATGGGAGGGAAAAATTAAAAGAAAGAAAATATTCGGAATAAGAATATACTTGAATACTCAGAGTGTGGTTGTCTCTAGGTTGCAGGTTTGTGGGTAATATTTTTTCTTTCTTTTGCTCATTCATATTTCCTAAATGTTCATCATGAGATGTGCTTGTGGCAAGAGGAAACACATCCTTGTGCTGGCCTCTTCTCACTGGCACACGCTGACAGACAGCAGCTGATGTGGCAGGTTCCGGCTCCCTGAGAGCTTGCCCAGCAGAGGAAGGCAGGAACTTGCCAGCACAACACTTAGTGCGGTGTGCTGCTTGCCTCCATTTGGCTTCTCTGGGAACCTGGGGACTACTCAGGGATGGTGGAGCCAAACTCAAGTCCAGGTGTTTATTATTACGGTTCTGCTAGGATAACAAGGACTGGACTGTTTCCCATGGCCATGAACACTGATAATTCTCTGTATAAATAATTTATCTTGCCAGGAACAGACAATACAGCAAAGGCATTTATTACGGCTATGAACACAAACAACATTTAGTCTCCCTCAAAAGTTACTGTACTTTTTGTGATTAAAAAATGCATTGTCATAAATTCAGAATCTACAGGAAAGTATTAAATCAATATAAAATCACTCTGTTACCAAATTCCTATATAATTCATTTTATGTATGTGTGTGTGTTATTTACAGAGGTTCTGGGATCTGAACTTAGGTTCATGATTGAGCACCACGCACTCTTAAGTGCTATGGCATCTCTCCAGCTCCTATACATAATTTATAACAAACATTTTACATTATTTCTCACTATAATTTTTCTTTTTACCTAACTAGAGTCACATGATCTTTAGGCCCTGCCCCAACTCCATAGCTGTGATGGCTAATCTGGGTTGTCAACTTAACACACCTGGGAAGAGGGACCTGGACTGAAGAATTGCCTCCAGCAGACTGACCTGTAGACATGTCGATGGGAACAATTTCTTTATTGATAATTGATAGAGTTGGGCCCAGCCTACTGTAGGTGGTACCACTCATGGGCAGATGGGCCTGGGCTATCTAAGAACATAGCTGAGCAAGCCAAGGGGGCAACCCAATAAACAGTCACTCCACGGTTTCTGCTCTAGTTCCTGCCTCCAAGGTCCTTCCTGGAGATTCTCCCTTGATGGTGAACTACAATTTGTTAAGCCAAGTCAACCCTTCCCTCCTCCAAGTTGCTGTTGGCTAGTGTTTTACTACAGCAACAGAGAAGCAAACCAAAACCATCTACATCCATTCTTATACTAATTCATTTTTCACACATCTTTTTTCAGAAAGCATTTATTTTTTTGAGTCAGGGTCTCATGTAGCTCAGTCTGGGTTCAAATTGGCCACGTAGCTGTGGTGGTTTGAATTTAAATGGCCCCCACAGGCTCATGCATTTGAAAGTTTAGTCACCAGGGAGTGGCACTATTTGAAAGGATTAGAAGGATTAGGAGTTAATGGGCTTGTTGAAGAAAGTGTGTCACTAGGAGTGGGCTCTGAGGTTTCAAACAGCCCATTGCAAGCCCACTTTCTCTCTCTCTCTCTCTCTCTCTCTCTCTCTCTCTCTCTCTCTCTCTCTCCATATAGATCAGGATGCAGAACTCTCAGCTACTTCTCCAGTACCATGTCTGCCTACATGCTGCCATGCTTCTCACCATAATGATAATGAACTAAACCTTTGAAACTGTAAGCAAGACCACAATTAAATGCATTCTTTTATAAGAGTTATCTTGGTCATGGTGTCTCTTTCACAGCTATAGAATAGTGGCTAAGACAGTAGTCAAAGAAAACCTTAAACTTCTGGCCCTCCACACTCTACCTCCTGAGTTCTGGGATTATAGGTACACACCACCACATCCAGTTTATGCAGTGCTGGGGATGACACCCAGAGCTTCTTTTATGCTAGCAAGACATCTATTGACTGAGCTACATCCACCAGCTCCCAAAGCATTAAAGACTATAATCAGATTGTACTTATATGTTCTATTGTCTGCCAATCTGTCAGGGTAATGGGCTTAAGTTCCATGGAGATATTACCTGCTGGCAACATGCACAAACTCCTCACTAGCACTGGCCAGTTCCTCTGCCACCTTCTGCAAGGAGGTAAGTGCTTCATTCTGTACATCTTTCCTCTCCACTGAGATGAGCAGATGACAAAGCTGGACAGTCATTGGCGTAATGATTTGCTCCATGGCCCTGTTCTGTATCATAGGACTAAAGTCATCCCAGAGGAAAGATTCCATCTTCATGAGTCTGTGAACAGAAATGATGACACCATAAGCTCAGGCTTGTTGACATATGAAATATGAAAGTATTTCTCTTGATTCAATGTTCACCTAATTCTATATCTATAAGAGGGAAAAATCTATAAAATATTAAAGGGATACTTAAGATTTATACTAAAGACCTTACACATATACAGTAGGTTGTGGCTTAGCAGAAACATATGAGAAGGGGTGGGGGTGGGGTGGGGCAAAGACACATTAGGTCAGGCCCTGAAGAAGGCAACAGAATGAAAAGTAGACTCACAAACCACAAAATAGACACAGTTAAGAAGTGGTTAATGGCAATCCAATGCTGGGATTTGTTGTAGAACATTGTTTTAACTAGGCAAACGCTGGGGATGTCTTTCTGTATGCTGTGAATGTGTTGCTCTGATTGATTGATAAATAAAACAATGATTGGCTGGTAGCCAGGCAGGAAGTATAGTATAGGCAGAACAAGCAGAGAAGAGAATTCTGGGAAGTGGAAGGTTGAGTCAGGAGATGCTGCCACTGCTGCCATGAGTAGCAAGATGTAAAGTACTAGTAAGCCACGAGCCACATGGTAACTTACAGATTAATATAAATAGGTTAATTTAAGATATAAGAACTAGATAGCAAGAAGCCTGAGCCAGTAGGCCAAACAGTTTAAATAATGTAAGTGTCTGTGTGCTTATTTGGGTCTGAGTGGCTGCAGGCCTCCCGGGCGGGACTGGAGATAACTCTAGCTACAGGCAAAAATGTGTTACATTTGTTTCTGCTGTGGAATATTACTTTAACTATGTGAAGGTGTGTTATGTTTGTTTCTGCTGTCTTTGTTAATAATGTAAAGATGTGTTACATTTGGTCATGCTGCATTTGTTTAATTATGTAAAGGTGTGTTGCATTTGTTTTTCTTTGCCTGTCTAAGGTACCTGATTGGCCTAATAAAAAGCTGAATGGCCAAAAGCTAGGCAGGAGAGAATAGGCAGGGCTGGCAGGCAGAGAGAATAAACAGGAAGAAAAATCTAGGCTAAGAAAGAATGAGAAAAGAAGAAGAGAGAAGAGAACAAGGGAAATGCCTGGGGTCAGCCAGGCAGCCACCAGCCAGCAGACACAGAGCAGGACATACAGAAAGAGAGGTTAAAAAGCCTGAGGCAAAAACATAGATAAAGAGAAACAGATTAAAATAAGAGCTAAGATAAGGCCAGGCATTCATAACTAATAATGTCTCCGTGTCATGATTTGGGAACTGGTTGGTGGCCCAAAAGAAAAGGCTTGCTATGGGGATTCTACAACTTATTCAATCTTATTCTCTTGTTCAAAATATTTCCCCAAATGATGATTAAAAGAGAAGACTCAGGTTAGCCAGATGGCTCAATGGTTCAGAGCACTACTTGCTCTTACAGAGGACCTAAGTTCAGCTCCCAGAAACCACATCAGGCAGCTCACAATCACTTATAACTCTAGTTTAAGGGGTTCTGACACACTCTTCTCCAAGCAGCAGGCACATACATATGTGTACACACATGTGTGCAAAAGTGGGCATGCACATACAAGCACATACACACAAATAAAAAATGTAAAGAATCTTAGGATAATACATAGGTAAAACACACACAAAAAATGTTGCTGTGGCAGTTTGAATAAGAATGACACCCATAGGCTCATATGTTTGAATACTTGGTCTCCAGTTGGTGGAACTGTTTGGGAAGAATTACAAGGTGTGGTCTTGTTGGAGGCGGTGTGTCACTGGGGGTGGGCTTTGATATTTAAGAAGTTTGTGCCATTACCAGACAGCTGCCTCCCTCTGCCTCCTACTGTGGGGGCCCACAGAGACTCCATAGTGTGGCTTTATTCCATCTTGACTCAAGGTCAGAGAGTTGGAGCCTGTTTTACCCCACAAGGCTGCATAACAAGATGTTTTGGCCAAAGGCATGGTTACCAGGTTTCTTATACTTCAAGGCCTAATTACAGGATATTTTGCCATAAAGTGTGGCTACTAGATGTTTTGAGAATTGAGGAAGTGTTTATGCTTGTCTGTACTTTGTACCTTGAACCATAGTGTCCTTGAGAAGGGGAGGTCTTTTGCCTCTCCTCTTGCTGGTGTATAAAAAGCCCATGAGGAATAAACTCCGGGCGACTGTGGTATTAACCCAGAGCCCTCCTGATGCTATTCTGTGTCTCTGTCTTTTTCTTTTACGTCACACTTCTCTATTTTTCCTATCTGTTATTTCTCAATCCACACTCCCCTATACCACGGACTGTCCGAAGGTCGGGCTGGACTCAGCATCTTTCTTGTAGATAAGGACACAAGCTTCAACTACTGCTCAAGCTTCATGCCTGCCCGTCTGCTGCCATGCTTCCCACCATGATGGTCATGGACTCTGTCCATCTATAACTGTGACCCCAGATTAAACGTTTTTCTTTTGTAAGTTGCCTTGGTCATGGTGTTTCGTGACAGCATTAGAAAAGTAACTAAGACAGATGCTTATTTTAAAAAATGAGTGGGAAAACACCAATAATAGTTTATCTTGTACAGCAGTAAAACGCAGTTGGCCACAGCGTAGGAGGCAGGAGGGAGGAAACGTTGACAGGTTTTAGGGTTGTAGCATCAATTAGAAATTTGAGAGGGGAAAAAAATTCACACATCTGTGTTAAGGACACAATCGCTTAGGTGAACCACTAGGAAAGAATGTGCAACTAAAACGTTGTTACCCAGGAATGAGAGAAAGTAATAGAGATAATAGACAATAATAGAAAAGGAGCTGGAGAGCTGCCTCCGTGGGTAAGAGCACTGGCTGCTCTCCCAGAGGACCAGGGTTCATATCCCAGAACCCATATGGAGCCTCACACCTGTCATGATCCCGTGCTCGGGCCTCTGTGGGCACTGCATGAACGTGGTACACAGACATACATGCAGGCAGAACTCCCACAGTGGTAAAATAATGATTAAAAGAATCTATGCCTGCCAGTTTGGACTGGAAAAGACAGAGTCTGTAGAAATGGCTCAATGGTTAAGCACACTGGCTGTTCTTCCAAGCATCTGGAACTCCAGTTCCAGGACCTCTGGCACCCTCTTCTAGCCTCTGTGGACAGCAGCCATGCATGCTCTGCACTTACATACATGCAGGGTAAACACTCATACATAAAATGAAAATACAGAAATCTAGCGGGGTGGTGGTGGCACACGCCTTTAATCCCAGCACTCAGGAGGCAGAGCCAGGCGGATCTCAGTGAGTTCAAGGCCAGCTGGTCTACAAAGTGAGTTCTAGGCAGCTAAAGCTGTTACACAGAGAAACCCTGTCTTGAAAATACAGAAATCTTTTGTAAAAAGTAAGATGGTGAATGACTGAGGAAGACATCATCCTTTGGCTACCACCTGCACATATGCATACCTGAAAACACCTGCACATACACAGAGAGACAGAGAGAGAGAGACAGAGGGGGAGGTGAAAGAAATTGAAGAATACACCGGAAGAAGAAAAGACCTCCATGTTCCTAGATTGGAAGAATTAATGTTGTAGAATGGTTATCCTACCAAAAGCAACCTAAAAATTCAATACAACCACCATCAAAATCCCAATGACATTCTTCACAGAATGAGAAAAAAGCGGTCAGAAAGACAATATGGAAGCACCACCCAAATAGCCAAAGCAATTCTAAGCAGAAAGAGCAATGCTGGAGTTGTCATAAGACCCGATCTCAAATTATACCATAGAGCCGTGGTAATGAAAACAGCGTGGCCCTAGCACAAAAACAGACACGTAGGCCAATGCCACAGAATAAAGACACGGAAAACTCTCAGAGCTGCAGCCACTAACTTTTGACAAATGTGTCAAAAATATGCATTGGAGGGCCAGCAAAGGTAAAAGCTCTTGCCACACAAGCCTGACCACTGAGTTCCAACTCTGGTACCCACAGAAAAGGCAGACGGGAGCAGCATCTGTAATACCAGCACTCCTGGGGGATGTGAGGCAGAGGAAGGAGCATCACCAGAAAGCCAGGAATAGGCAGGGAAGCAGAAATAACAAGAGCGACCTTGTACAAGGTGGAGAGCTGAAATCCAAAAGGTTGTTCTGTCTCCAATGCAGCACAGCACATGAGCACAGGTGCTCTCCCCTCTCCCCCTCCCCCCCTCCCCTCTCCCCTTTCCCCTCTTCCCCCTCCCCTCTCCCCTCTCCCCTCTCCCTCTCTGTCCAGACACTGCACAATAGAGTTTTATTCAGCCATACAGAAGCATGAAATAATGCCATCTGCAGGGAAATTGAAGGAACTGGAGGTCGCTACATGAAGACAAATAAGTCAAACTCAGAGTGTGCAAAGGAGTGTTGCCTATTTTCTATAACTGGAATCCAGGTTTAAACCGAAGTGTAAACATGCATATGATATGAAAGTAGGAGGGGTGTGTGAGGGATGCAATAATTTAAAGACCATTAAATAAATAAATAATTAAATAAGTAAACATAAAGCAGAGTCCCTGGGTCCCACAGAAACACACATCCACCAAGAGGCAGAGAGACTGGTCCCAGAAGCATAGTCTAAGATGCCATGCTCCTATTCAGATCCCTGCACTTGCTCCTGACCTAGCTGTATGACACTGGTTGCTGAATTCACACATCCCCTGCTTTCCAGAGAATGGACCTGATGAATGAGCTACTTTCCTTGGGGAAAAGACAGTG
The DNA here is from genome assembly GCF_007827085.1 of Peromyscus californicus insignis. Taxonomy (NCBI): domain Eukaryota; kingdom Metazoa; phylum Chordata; class Mammalia; order Rodentia; family Cricetidae; genus Peromyscus; species Peromyscus californicus. The sequence goes on from NW_026294595.1 coordinate 103,561,566, forward strand.
ACTTCATGAGAAAGAATCCAAATGGCCAGTCACTTGGTCTCTGGGAGACATCTACCATGCAGTCTGTGCTGCATGACTACATCTTCCAGATTAGACCCTGGCACAGACCTAACACTACATCCTGCCTGGCTCCTTCCCCATCCCTCTCCCATGGGCTTTCCTCCCCCACCAGCCTTTCCTGAAGGGTACTCTGCAGAACATCGCACGTCTTCAAACTACAGCTGCTGAGATCCTGTAGACTGCACAGGATGGTTCAGGGAGGGCACGTCATTCAGCTTGTCCCTGACCCCAAAGTCATGCTATGTGCCTGCAGGCGTTCAAAGCCATTTTGAAAGTGTAGCCACCATGGGGTCTAAAGACTGAGCCCAACTCCTGAGGACATTGCTTAAACTCTAAGATTCAGGCAAAGCCTTATTCTGTACACATACATTTTTGTTTGTTTATTTGTCTTAAACCATTTTGATTTTGTTAGGGTGGACTGGCAGGCACATCTGTGTATCCTGTCCCTCTGGGAGCCTTGCTTTTGAACAGCTACAAGGGACAATATGGACCACTCACAGACATGGAGATAGGACACGCAGGATCTTGATATGCCCTCATAATGACCCAAAAGGAGAGGTGGCTGTATCTAGTACTATGCTTTTAATTTTTTCACTTTAGAAACTCTGACATCCTCATTTTTAAAGTGTTGGATAACCCGCATTATATTTTCAGCATGAACTCTATTAATGAAATACTACAATAAAATACTACAATACAATAAAATATCAAAATGTTTCAAGGCCAGCCTGGGCTACCAAGTGAGTCCCAGGAAAGGCGCAAAGCTACACAGAGAAACCCTGTCTCGAAAAACCAAAAAAAAAAAAAAAAAAAAAAAAAAAAATCAAAATGTACTATAAAATAAACTAGCCCAGATAACAAATAATTTGACAAGAAAAGGGGGATACTATTGCATAAAAACTGAAAAATTCCTATAATCCATCTTTGACTGGCCATCACAAGCATAGCAACCCACGGAGAACAAGCAGGGGCTAGAAAATAGGAACTTGGCCTTACCTTAGTGGGAAGACTCTCCACTCTACACAAATAAGACAATCCGTTTCACTCCCCCTTGAGAAACAGGTGGTTTTTATCAGCCGCAGGAACCCACCTAGGTTTGCACAGTTCCAAACTACAGGCTCTCCAGCCTCTGTTAACCGACTCCACCCCTGACGTCACAGACGGTATCATGAACCAGCAGCAACATAACTTATGCATGGCCTTGTGGCGGGGCCAATGCTTTGTCACAGACATAAGAACTGATAATAAGAGCCTGAGAAGACAGCTATCTGAACCAACCCAATCAGAATAGGGCTCAGCTACAGTGTTGTGTGGACCTGAAGAGAAATCATGCTCCAGAGTTGTGGAAGTCAGAAAGTGAATTGCTGAGCAGTTTTTATGTGGCTTCTTATTTCCAGTCCTTTGTAGGAAGATTTTCATATAAATTTGGTTGGTGAACAGACATCGGGCTGCTGGTTCTTGAGAACTAAAAAGAAGCGGAGGCTTAAATTGGAGAGAGAATACATTGAAATGTGTGTTAGGCATGTGTGTGTCCTATACGTCACCTCACAAAGCAATTTCCTGATTTTAAATCTCTCCCTCTATCTCTTTCTCTGTCTGTCTCACTATGGGTTCCAGGTTGTCCTTAGGCACAGGACTAGAATTACAAGCATGCATACCTGGCCTCCATTCTTGTCTTTAAGACACAGGACTTTGATCTAAAAATACAATAAGGGGGCTGGAGAGTTGGCTCAGCAGTTAAGAACACCTGTTGCTCTTGTAGATGACCTAAGTTCAGTTTCCAGTACCCACAGGGTAGCTCACAACCACCTGTAACTCCAATTAGTAAAGTGCTTGCTGTCCCAGCAAGGGGACCCTGGTTAGGATTCCCAACACTCATAAAAAGTCAGATACAGGGGTTGGACAGATAGCTCGGTAGTTAAGAGCACTGGTTGCTCTTGTAGGTGATCTAAGTTCCCAGCACCCAAATGATGGCTCCCAACTTTCCTAACTCTAGCTCTAGAGGATCTGACGCCCTCTTCTGGTCTCCATAGGCACTGCATACATGTAGTGCACTTACACACACATGCAGACAAACCACTCATACACATAAAATAAATCTAAAAAATAAAAATAGAAAAATCTGGATGCAGTAGTACATTTGTAACCTTAGCACTGGGAAGATGGAGTTAGACAGATTCTTGGTGTTCACTGGCCAGCCAAATCAGTGAGCTCTAGGTTGAATAGAGTCCCTGACTCAAAAAAATTAGGTGGCAAGTGTTTGAAAACACCCAATGCTGACCTCTACCCTCCATATTCGAATGATGCACATGCATCCCTCCTGTGAGCACATACAGACAACACAGACACATGGTGTAATATCTGAAAGTTAAGTGATGAGAAAAGATATTCATCACAAGAAGTAATAATGGTGGGGTGTTGTACTGGACAGAATGATGTTTCTCTCAAACTCCTGTCCACTAGGAACCTGAGCATACAATCTTATTTGAAGATGAGCAATTAATTGGGTTATCTATTTCTGATGATGTAAGCAAGTCAAGAGGCAGACCTATCAGAGTGAACCCAGTCCAGTGACTGATAACCTCATAAGAAGAAGGACATTTGGACACAGAGACACAGAAGAAATGATGGATGCAGAGGTCAGTGTGATGTGCTCACCCCCAGGGGAGCCACCAGGGGCTGGAAGAGGCAGAGGATTCTCTTCTAGCAGCTTGGGAGGAAGCACAGCTTTAGAATGGCTGGTGGCATAGTCTAAGGCAGTGTTCTCAGCCTTCCTAACGCTGTGACCCTTTAATACAGTTCCTCAGGTTGTGGTGACCCCAACCACAAAGTTACTTCATTGCTACTTCATAACTGCAATTTTGCTACTGTTATGAGTCAAAGTATAAATGTCTGTGTTTTCTGAGGGTCTTAGATGGACTCTGTGAAAAGGTCATTTGACCCCCCAAAGTGGTCACAACCCATAGGTTAAAAACCATTGTTCTAAGGCTTCTAGCTGCCAGAACTGTGAGACCATTTCTCTTGTTTTAAGTCATCCAATTTATTCTGATTTATTATGCTATTGCTAAGATATCTAACATCTATGTTATTATAACACAAAATAGACTGTACTACAAAACTACTTTTAGAGCCCAAATAGTTAATTTCATAATGATGGAAAGGTTCGACACACCAGAAAGATGTAGCAACCATAAATTAAAATACACCTTACAGTACAGCCTCATAGTCATGCAACCAACATTGACAGTTAAAGGGAGAAACACACAGTTTAATAACTGTAGTTGGAGGTTTCAAGGCCTTGTGTAAATAGTTAGTAGAATTATTAGTCATAAAGTTAGCAAAATTTGAACAGACCATCCAGAAAGGCACTCCACTGAGCATAAATAGAACACCCCACTGATTAGGTAGAGAACACAGTTCTCATTAAAAGCACATGAAGTATTTCTATAGACTACAACCATGCTGCACATTAGGTCTCAATAAATAAAAGGATTGAAAGCATATGAAGTATTTTCTATGACCATAATCAATTTAAATTGCGCATGAACAACAAAAAGACCATTTGCAAAGCTCATGTGTGTTTATGGAGGGACTAAGGCTACATTTGAAAATGAACACATTGTAGTGTTTGAGTAAGACTCACATATTTGAACACTTGGTCCCTAGTTGGTGGCACTGTTTAGGGAGGCTGTGGAACTTTAGGAGGTGGAGTCTGGCTGGAGGAAGTACGTCACTGAGGGTGGGCTTTGAGTGCTTATGATCTCTTGAACTTCCTATTTGCTCTCTGCTTCCTGCTGGCAGATGAAGATACAATCTCTGTCTCTTAGGTCATGTCTTCCACCATGCCTGCTGATTGCTCAATGCCTCCCCACCTTGATCAACTCTTACCCCTTGGAGAGCATAAGCCAATATAAACTCTTCTTTCTATAAGTTGCCTTGGTCAAGGTGTTTTACCACCACAACAGAAAAGTAACTATTTCACACATTATGAATAACCAATAGCCTATGATCAGGAAAGAAGCGACATTGGCATTTCCCTATGTTAGTACGTATATAAGTTATATGTGTGTATGATAAAGTTGGCAAACTTGAACTATGTGTCTGGAGATAGCTCGCCTTGAACAGGGAGTGAATGTGTTCATTTCCATCAACAAGATACTTTTGCCCTACAGGCTCCACTTTCTTTCTAACAAAAATATTATTTTTAGTCAGTTATGGAAGCACACCATCTAACTGTAATAATTTCCCATTTATAGAGAGTTTATGATACGCCAGGCATGTGCTGGGAATTTTACAGCCATTTAATCCCCACGACTATCACATGATTGAGCCATACTCTTGTGAAGACACCTAGGGAATCGTTTCTAGAGCTGGGATACTAGTTCAAGCCTGGCTAACCTCAGGACCCCAGACTCTTTGACTTTCTGTGATACTATTTGTGCAGCATCACAAGCCCAGATGCTATTACCTGTGGAGGCCCAAATTACTCAGAGTCTGAGAATCGGAGCTTGCTTTACCCAGCAGGGCTGCATAAGGGGATGATCTGGCCATGGACATGGTTACCAGGTGTTTGGAAGGGTCTATCTACACTTGGCTGTGTGATGTGCTTTGATCTGCACGGGGGAGGTCTTTTGCCCCGCCCCTTGGCATTGTTATAAAAAGCCCTTTTGAATAAATGGAAAAGGCCGTTGGGTTTTGATCCAGGTCCTCCCAAAGCTATCCTGTGTTTCTGTCTGTCTCCTCTTACATATCTTTCTATCTAATATTTCCTTATCCCTCTCTCCTCCTCATAGGAACCCTGGAAAAAGTGGGAGCTGGCCTCCCACAATTACATGACCTTCAGAGAAAAGTGGCTCCAAGTTCTGTCATCCTTATGAAAATGTCCTCATGACTTGTTTTTTTTTTTTTTTTTTTTTGAGACAAGGTTTCTCTGTGTAGCTTTGCGCTTTTCCTGGAACTCACTCTATAGCCCAGGCTGGCCTCGAACTCACAGAGATCCGCCTGGCTCTGCCTCCCGAATGCTGGGATTAAAGGCGTGCGCCACCACCGCCCGCCTCATGACTTTCAAATGGCATCATTTTAAAATCCAGATCCTGGTTTTGCAGCTCAAAACCCTTCTCTATGCTGAGTTCTGGGTGACCTAGATGATACACTAGGAATTCTCATTAACTTTAAGTCCAAATAAAAAAAGGGACACGATCTTGAGCTGAGGGTACTATCTGCCATGAGGCTGGGCCTTTGGGAGAGGTGCTCATGGATGTTTATGGAGGGACCAAGGCTACCGGTTCCTCTTTCGGGGTGTGTGTGTTCCTGTGTATTCACACTCCATACAACATCAAATCACCCAGTTGTATTTCTTCTCTGAAACTTTACTGGGGGAAGTCTATAGTAGTTTGATAGGAATGACCCCCATAGGCTCATAGATTTGAATGCTTGGCCACTAGGAGTGGCGATACTTGATAGAGATTAGAAGATGTGACCTTGTTGGAGTAGGTGTGGTCTTGTTGGAGGAAAGTCACTGGGGGTGGGCTTTGTGGTTTCAAAAGCTCAAGCCAGGTCCAATCTCTCTCTTTCTCTCTCTCTCTTCCTGCTGTCTGCTGATCTGAATATAGAACTCTCAGCTACCTCTCCAGCACCATGTCTCCCTACATGCTGCCATGCTTCCTGCCATGATGATAATGGACTAAACCTCTGAAACTGTAAGCCAGCCCCAATTAAATGTTTTCCTTTATGAGAGTTGCCGTGGTCATGGTGTCTCTTCACAGCAATAGAACATTGACTAAGATGAAGTCTATTCCATGAATTGTCTGCTACATACAGAACTATTTTCTCCTCAAGGGTCTTTTTTTTTTCTTTTTCGGTTTTTCCAGACAGGGTTTCTCTGTGTTGTTTTGGTGCCTGTCCTGGAACTCACTCTGTAGACCAGGCTGGCCTTGAACTCATTGAGATCTGTCTGGCTCTGCCTCTCCAGTGCTGGGATTAAAGGCATGCACCACCACCGCCCAGCTCAAGGGTCTTTTTACTGCTGAACAATTTCAGGTTGTTATTACTGAGGGGCCAAGACCCTCTGTGGAACAACAGTCAGAACTAGGACGAATGAACTGGACAGGGAAAGCACATGATCCACGTGTGTCCTGGCTTGCTTTCTGTGCTCTGATAAAAGTTCTGACCAAGAGCAACATGGAGAGAAAAGGGCTTCTTCAGCTACACATCCCAGTCACAGTCCATCATAAGGAAGGGCAGGGCAGGAACCTGGAGGTAGGAACAGAAGCAGAGGCCACGGAAGAACACTGCTTACTGCTTTGCTTCTCATGGTGTGGTGGTTTGAATGAAAATGGCCCCCATAGACTCCTAGGGAGTGGCATTATTGGAGGTGTGGCCGTGTTGGAGGAAGGCTGTCAGAGGAGGAGGGCTTTGAGGTTTCAGAAGCTCAAGCCAGGCCCAGTGTCAGTCTCTCTTCCTGCTGCCTATGGATCCAGATGTAGAACTCTCAGCTCCTTCTCCAGCACCATGTCTGCCTGCCATGCTGATAATGGACTAAACCTCTGAAACTGTAAGCCAGCCACAATGAAATGCTTTCCTTTATAAGAGTTGCTGTGGTCATGATGTCTAGTCACAGCAATAAAACTCTAAGACACATGGTTTTCTGGGTTTGCTTTTTAGTACAACACAGGATCACATTCCCAGGGCTGGCACCACCCACAGTGGGGTGGGACATCCTACATCAATCATAAATCAAGAGGAATGCCCCCACAGACTTGCCCACAGAACAATCTGAGGGGGGCATTTTCTCACTTGAAGTTTCCTCTTCCCAGATGACTTTAGCTTGGGTCAAGTTGACAAACTGTTGGCCAGCTTTCTGCCGCTACAACAAATACCCAAGATAATAAGCGCACAAAGAGAAAGGGTTATTCTGCATCTCAGTTTTGGGCTGTGACTGATTGGCTCTGTTGCTCTTGGGCCTGCGGCGCGGCTGCCACACCGTGCTAAGAACACGTGACAGAGCAAAACACACTCACCCTATCGCCAGCCAGGGATAATAAAGAAGAGGGGCCGGGTCATCCCCAGAAGGAGAGGACACACAAATTCCAAAGTCCAGGCTAGCAGTGTAGCATACCCCTTACATGTGTTGGCAAGAACATACACAGCCATGTGACCAGGACTAATTCAAAGGGGAATGGGAAGTCTAAGTCTCAGACGAGTCCCCCTTCTGTAAGATGACAAGATGGCTCCAAGGTGTTCCACATCTTACATCTGAGTAATGGCAGCTGAAAAAGCTAATGACTTTCCACAGCTCAGAGTCAGATTGGGCAGCTTCGGATTATTTTTCTGTGTCACCAGCCACCATGACAAAAGGAACGGAGTGGCCCCATTTAGTGTAGACTTGACATTCATTTCTCTCGGTGTTAAGTCTCACTGGACCCTCAGAAAATGATGACTGACGGGGAAAGATGAGTTTTACCACTAAGAAAAGGAGTGATGTACAAAAACCAAAACAAATGAAAATGATGTGGTATTGGGCTGGGGATGGGCTCAGTTGGTAGAATGTTTGCTTGGCACACATGAAGCCCTGGGTGTGATCCCCAGCACTAAATAAAGCCAGAGTATGTCTGTGGTAGATGGGCTGAGATGAGGCAGGAGGGCCTTCACACTGTACTCAGTAGATAAGGAAAGCAGGGTAGAGGGAGGCCCCGTGGTGTTCTCCCCTCCCCCGCCCCCTCCGCCCCAAAAGCTAATTAAAAATGTGAAGCTTGGGTCTGCTGAGAGCATTTATGAGTGAGTATAGAGATGCTCTTAGTACCAAAGTTGGTTTCCTTAGGCTATCAGGCAAAGGCACAAAAAGCCTTTAAAGAACCAATCTGCCACCGCTCAAAAGGGGAAGCTGGGGTCCAGAGAAGGGTGAGCAGCCGAACGCTGGTGAATTGCAGGACCTGTGAGGAGTCCAGGGCTTCCCTGGTTCTGTTTGGGACTGACTTACAGGCAGACTCCAGAGGACACCTCCCATCCCCGAAACCAAAAGCGAGCAGATCGCAAGAGAAGCATAGCTTCACTTGGATACAGGATGAGACCTTAGAACTTCAGTTTTGGTTTATTTTGAGGCAGGGCCTCATGTAGCCCAGCTGGCTTCTAATTCACTAAGTCGCTGAGGATGACCTTGAATACCTGGTCTTTCTTCCCCTACCTCTTTAGTGCTGGGATTAGAAGCATGTCTGATTTTACAGGGCGGGAGACGGAACCCAGGGCCCGGTGGCGGATCTTTTGTTTTCACCCATCAAATCTGATTTTGAACTAGGTGGGAGACCCAGACAGACTGCAGGAAGGAATATTTGCGGGCTATGACCCGGGCACAGCAGGAATCACTTCACTCGGCCTCTCCACCGCAGTTCGCGAATACTGTGACCACACCAGCGCCCCACGCCACGGGCTCCTCGCAGAGCGCCGGCCGGCCGGGGCGGGCCCTGCATCCGAGCTCCAGCCGCAGCGGCCCGCAGACCTGCCCCGAGCGCCGCGCGGAATCACGGTCGTGGGCGGGGCGCCGGCGGTGGGCGCGGCGTCCGGGTGGCGCTCGCCACTCGGGCGGTGGCGCGGGCGCCCGGGGCCGGCACGGAGGGGACCCGGAGGCGCGGTCCCGGAGCAAGGCGGACGGCTGGGCTGGGGCTGGGGCTGGAGCAGCGACCACGCGGGGCCGCCGTGGTGCCTTGGACTCGTGCGGCGGCTGCGGGGCGCGCGGCCCTTCGCCATGTACACCTTCGTGGTGCGCGACGAGAACAGCAGCGTCTACGCCGAGGTCTCCCGGCTGCTGCTGGCCACCGGCCACTGGAAGAGGCTGCGGCGGGACAACCCCAGGTTCAACTTGATGCTGGGCGAGAGGAACCGGCTGCCCTTCGGGAGACTGGGTGAGTCTTTCTTCCCTCGTGGCCGTGGCGCGCACGGCCCCGGGGAGCCAGCGCTTTTGTTTTTTAAGGTCATTAATCTTCTCCAGGCGCTAGCTCGCTCCGGCAGATCTAAAATGGATCCACCAAGACCTAAACCCATAGCTGGATTCGGAACGGAGCCTCGGTGCGGTTGCTGTGTCTGCTGACAGTGCCCTAGCCCTGCACCCGGAGTGTCGGCCTCGACCCCGAGCTTCCCTGGGCCTGCTGCAATCATCTTGCAGCTAGCTTTCCGCCACCGAGGATTCCGCCTTGTGTGATGTGGGTGTGGAGGGGGAGTTGTCGTTGTTGAAACCCCAGAGGCTTGTGCTACCGAGAGGCTCAGGGAATTTGGGAAAGACTCACTGAATTACCCAAAGCGGGAGCTTCCAGGGAAGCTGGTGGGTGGGAGTGGAGGGGTGCTGCATTTCAGACCTCTCTTTTAGCTGCACCAAAAGTGTGCATCCGCAACTGTGCGTCCAATGATGGTTTTTTTACAGGAGTTTGGATGCCCTTTGGTCTCCTCATCCACGTGGGCGAAGCTAGCTTGGTTCCACTTTATTCACATACTTTCCTGTAGGAAGGGACAGCGACTCCCTTTTAAATGACGTAATCTAGAGGTTGTCCAGATGGGTTCAACTAACATCCCACACAGACTTGAGCCTGGTCATCTGCGGAGGGCCTGTCTCTCTCTGGGTAGCTGGTTCTTTTGCAAAAACTCACTTGGGGGTGGGGTCGGTTGTATTCCAAGGACAGAAGGGGAGAATTGATAGCAAAGAAGAAACATCTCTACCTTGGAGAACACCCCACAGAGTAGTGTCCCGTGCCCTGGAGAGGAGAGTGATTTCAGAAATAGGTGTGGTCAGAGATGGATGACTAGACTGAAAGCAGGTCGTTTGGAATTAACTGGCTCTTTGGCAAGCTTGCATAAGGCATTCGGGTGACATTACAGCCCTATCAAGATGTGATAGTTTGAAGAATGAAGTGTGCTAAGGCTTAACCTTACTGAAATAGTCCAGGGACAACTTTTCATTCTCATACAAGTTTAGACTGTAGCATGGCAACCCCATGGAGGGGCTGGTTGGAAGTCTCAGAAATCTCAGAATAGAAATGTGCTTGTTAACCAGGTTCCTCTGGAAGGGCTCGGCAAAGAAAATCCCACTAAACGAACTTCCCTGAAAGGAGTACAGGAACAGCCACCAGTCTGTCCCCTTCCTCTGTCACCCCCTTCCTGACTTCCCTTCCTCTTGGCACTTGACAGTGCCTGATGGTAAGAGCCTAGGTAGAACCTTGGTGTTGAGAACACATGGAAAGGCTCTGCTCAGGCTGGGGCAGGGCGAGGTGGCCTTGCTGCTGTGATGACAAAGAGAAACCCTTTGTGATCCCAGTCCTAAAAAGGCACCACACATTTAACAGATGAGCAGCAAACGTTTTATCTTTATGGAAAAGACAGATGTATCCTCTTAACTAAAATGGTTCTGCACCCTCACTGTTGAGAGTATTCCCTTTCTGTCTAAAGTGGGCGGCATAACCCAAGGGGAAAGAACAGAGTCGTGTGCAGGTGCTGAAAGCCAGGGCCAATGGCATGAGAAGTCAACAGGGAATCGGACCTGTCTACCCCAGGGAGACTGTGGAAACCAGATAATATCTGAAAGTTCTGATTTGGTTATGTGCCATGGTTGGATTAATTATTGTTAACCCTGACACCAACTCAAAGTCTCTTTTAAAATCTTACCTTTTGTTACTGGAAATGCAAAGCATTTTATTAGGAGTTAAAAATTTTTTTAATAAAATGTATTTTTGTTGTATCATGTTATTTCTAATTTTTAATCTTGATTTATTTCATCTTTTGTGGTGCTGAGGATTGAACTCATGGCCTCATATGTGTTGATGATGCACTGTACCACTGAGCCACACTGCAGACCTCCTGTTGTGGTTTGAGAACAGCTTTTGTAGTAAGAGCTAATACATGTTTCCTCATGGGATAGTCCTAAGAAGTTCTCAGGGCTTCTGACATTGTCACAGGGACTTTCTACTGCCTTCTTTCACTTCTTAGTGACTTCTAGAAGCTCCTTGAGGTAGATGTGCCGTACTCTGCTGCCTTCTTTGATGTTTGGAAAAAGTGGGGTTGGAGATGGATGTGTGACTGTATGCAAGTAATCTTGCTCAGCAGATTACAAGCCTGTGTGTGTTAAGCTAAGAGAGGACTGTGTTAGGACCAAGGAAAAATGACATAGAAAATACCCAATATTCTCCTAATAAGAAAAAAGGCAGCCACACCACAGCTGACCTGCATGTCAGTATTAATGTTGCAGTATTGAGAGTAGGGTACTGAGAGGAAGAGGGACCTTGGGACACAGAACCAAAAGTATTCCACGTTGAAAGGAGAGAAAGGGAAGCTGGGGTTGACACATCTGTTCTGCACACTGCTGCTGACATTGTCACGCCGCACCTGTTCTGTTTCCATTCTGAGCTGCTTCTTTCTTCGTAGGTCACGAGCCTGGGCTGGCACAGCTGGTGAATTACTACAGGGGGGCGGACAAACTGTGCCGGAAAGCTTCCTTGGTGAAGTAAGTGTTTCCCAAGACCTTCATTTTCGGTGTTTTATATAAATGGTTTTAGCTTTCATCCTGAAGTGCTTAGGCCAAGATAAGGAGGAGAAAAAAAAAAGACCTTTACTGTTTTAAAAGTCAACAGATATCAGGGTTGTGGGCTCCTCTGGGTTGCTTTGACTACAGTTTAAGGCGTTGCTGTGTGTATCGCTTACTAAAGCCTGCCTGTCTCCTAGGTGAGCTCCCTAGAAGCAATGCCTGACTCTCCGGAAGGGGGTTCTGGTGTAAGTGGTTTCTTGGAAGATATTCAAGGCAAACCCATCTGCAATCGAGGGGGGGGAGTGGTGGCAGGGTAGGGCAGGGCGAATTAGGAGCCAAGCAAAGGAGTAGTTTTAGCTGAAGTCTTACCCCAGTGGTGTGACGTGGATGACACCTCAGAGCTGTCACACTTGAAGCAAAGTGACTGAGCATCTGCCATAGTGTCAGTCGGGAGCAGTTCCACTTTTTCTTGGCATTTGCTCACCTAGAAACTTTCCCATGCTCTCTTCTTGTGGGGAAAGGACTGGGGGTGGGGGGTGGGGTTAGTTGCCAGGCATTTCTGGTCCCTGGAGAAGGGTGTGTGCAAGCATCCTCAGAAGACTCTCAAGCAGTGGGGGGGGGGCATGGGGGGGGTCCTCAGGAGATGTTCAGATAGAGTGCAACAGCCATCCATCTCTGAGCCGTTGAGGTATGGCTAGATAGCACAAGGATGGTATTATAAGGTAGAATTCAGCAGTATGCAGTGATTGTGATCCAGGGTCAGCACCTGGGGATTAACCCCAGCTCTTTGAAGAATCTAATTAGCGGGCAAATCTTCTCATCCCTCTAAGCCTGAGTACCTCCCTCATAAAGCAATTATGAGGGTGAGACCAGGAGTCGTGTGTGAGCGGATGCAGCACAAGGGCCTGCTGCACGTGGGTATTTGTGCTTTAACTTTCTTCTCTGAAAGTGAACGGTGGTAACTGCCTAACGAGACTCTTGCCGTCATCGTCATTATGACTGTCGTTTTCATATGGACGCTCTCCCTCTGGTCCCTAAGATCAGGGCTATAGTTTGTCTCCTGGACTCTTTCCCTGCGATTCATAAATACATATGAATAGTCAAAAAGCCTTCTCGTAGTGACAAATGCTCTTTTTTCTTGCTAATGTTTCTTTTGGACTTAAGAGGTTGGGTGCGTATCATAGCAGCTCTGTTTTTCTGTGGATGTGTGGGTTCTGGTGTCTTTCCCACCTCTTTTCTCTAGGATGGGTTTCTAAAAGAGAGCGAGGCTTCCTAAAGTCTTTGTCTGATGTATTTTGTTTGTTTGTTGTTTTTTTAGAGATAAGATTTCTCTATTTTATAGCTCTGGCTGTCCTGGAACTCACTTTGTAGACCAGGCAGTCCTTGAACTCACAGAGATCCTCCTGTCTCTGCCTTCTGAGTGTTGGAATTAAAGGCGTATGCCACCACTGCCCAGCCAATGTATTCTTTTTGTGTTTAGAATGTAAATGACCAGGGCTGGAGAGATGGCTCAGGAGTTAGGAGCACACATATTGCTCTTTCAGAAGACCTGTGTTCGGATACCAGCACTCACGATACACAGCTCACAACTGCCACCTACCCTCATTGGCACGTATACCAGCACTCACGATACACAGCTCACAACTGCCACCTACCCTCATTGGCACGTGAACATACCCACACAGAGACATAAAGACAAAAGTAGAATTTTTGCTTTTATAAGTAGGAAGCAGAAGATGCTATAAAAATAATAGTGCTTTGCATTTTTGCATAATCAACAGCTGTAATGAGTCAGAGAGAATACAGGACTGGAGTCATGACCAGTTCTATTACCTTGGACAGCACCACCCCGAATCCCGGTATCCCATTTGCAAAGTGGGCTTAGATGTCAGTGACAGTACCCACTCCTTGACCCGGAGTAACATGAGATATCATCTGTAATGGCCTCTTATAAATGCTGACTGTTGTCACCGTCATCAGCTTCCTCTGTTCTCCCAGTGTTCTGCCAGGGGCTGTAGCAGTTCCAGGTGAGCCTGGCTCCCTTTTGCAGTGTGTCTGTCTGTTGTGATTGTGTATGACTTGAAGGGATACTAGAGAGTTAGAAGGTGGTCACTCTCATTTTGGGGGGTGGGGGTGTCTGCTGTGGGTTCCAAGGCCACAGCAGTTCATATTGAGCCAGGAAGGTTCTAATCTGTACAAATAGAACAGTATGGCCAGGCATGCCTGAGAGGGCTTCCCAGAGCCTTGATGAGGTTCTATGCTGGATCTTGGACAACCTGTTCCTTCTTCCAGTCACTTCAGGTAGTATCGGAAGTTCATGAAGATCCTATGGCCACAGCCTAAAGCTCTTGAAGGACTCTTCATCTCCTGGCAGGGTGGCAGGCTTTTTCTCTTCTGAGCATTACTCCCTTGTAGGTGTGGATAAACCTGCCGTTGCACAATTGATTCCCAAACTGCCCGCTGAAGGAAGGGAAGAAATGCAAAGGACTTCATGCAAAGCTTAGCCATGGCTCTGTCCTAGAAATTAGGGCTTCCAAGCCAAGATCACCTTACAAACCAGCACTGCCCCAGCAGAAACAGGATGCTAGTCACATGTGTAATTTTAGACCTAAAATAGCAAGGGCAAAGAACAGGTGCCATCAAGTCAATCTATTTTATTTAAGCAAATAAATCCAAATTATGGGGGTGCTGGATAGTTTTTGACATAACTAGAGTCATCTGAGAGGAGGGAGCCTCAGTTGAGAAAATGCCTCCATAAGATCTGGCTGTAGGGCATTTTCTTAATTAGTGATTGACGTGGGAAGGCCCAGCCCATTGTGGGTGGGGCCATCCTTGGGCTGGTGGCCCTGGGTTCTATAAGAAAGCAGGCTGAGCAAGCCATGAGGACCTAGGCAGTAAGCAGCACTTTTCCATGGCCTCTGCCTCAGCTCCTGTCTCCAGGTTCCTGCCCTGTGTGGGTTCCTACAGTCACTGCTTTTGATGATCTGTTCCATGGAACTGGGAGTGAAATCAACCCTTTCATACCCAAGTTGCTTTTGTTCATGGTGTTTCATCACAGGCATAGTAATCCCAATGAGACAATGGGGGTGAGGGTGTAGCTTATTGGTAAAACACTTGCTTTTAGTATACAAAGCTTTGAGTTTGATTCTCAGCATTATAAAAAAGTAGCCCCCACAAAAACCCACACCCTAAACTTACATTGTCTTTTTGACATGTTATTGATATAAAAACTAAATTAAACTTTTCATTCTAAGTCTTCAAAATCTGACATATTTTAATTTGTAGAATGTCTTAGGTCAGAGGTTACATTTTCACTGGAAACTCTTTACCTGAATTTAGATTTCATAAACTATGGTTGAAAAAGTAGATTTAGGGCTGGGGTGAGGCTCTGTTGGTAGAGTGTTCACCTAATAGGTACAGCAAAGTCCAAGAAGGCCAGTCTGGGTTCCATGAGACTCTGTCACACACACACACACCAGACAAACAAAAAAGTAGATTTCTGTGCCCACACTGTTCCAACATATGTAAAAGGGTTTTAATAACTGGATTGTCAAGCAAACCTTTCCTCTTAAGTACAAAGCAAAAGCATATCATTTGAAAAAAACATGTCCACATTACCTGAATTCAAATTATATGTCAGCTCATTTTCTTAATGTTGGACTTAAAGGGGTATTGAACATATTGAAAAGTAACTTTAAGTTACTTTTGACATATTTTCAATTTTTTAGTTTTTCAGCCAACATTCACAAAATCATTACAAGCAAAACCTTCTGGGTTTTGTTGCATGATAAAAATATGTAAAAATCATGGTTATTGGCATGTATGAAATTGGAACACAAGTTATCATATGTGTATGATAGATTACAAAGTTTTTTCTTCCTTGACCTGTACATTTAGCTTATGTGTCAATAATGAATATATGTGAGGTTTTGTGTAACACTGCCATTCATAAAAATCTATGAATATTGAATGAAATAATGGCTTACTGGGTGAAAATAATGACTTGGCAAGTATTTCTACTTCAAGAACGTATGAATTGGAGTGAATACAGGAAAATGCTTTCATCTCTCCACCAGAGAGCATTGGGAGAAAACACTCACTCATTAAGGTCACTGTCTTCTGTTGGATTTGTTTGTTTGTTTATCAGTAGTTTCCTGAACTGGTGATTCAGGTGACATGGCGTTTGTATACTGAGCCCTTTGGGCAGCTGTAGCCATGATACTTTTTATGGAGTGGGCCCTGAAAACAAATGTTTCCAGTTTGTATCATCAGGTGCAGGGAAGCAAGTGTTTCCAATATGTACTGTCTGGGAATGAGTAAAAAAGGAAACATCTATTACCATCCCAGTGAATCCACATTTTAACCCAACCTGGTGAAGTTCTGTCTGTTAGGACAGAAACTAATTTTTTACATGTACATGAAATTCTTTGATAGATGCCAAATGTTAAAAGATGCCTACACCATGAGTTCAACATTTTCTAGTCTGAACTTGGACACTATTTTTCCAGATAAGCATGCCCAAAGCATTAGTTGGGCAACATCTGCTTACATCATAATTTATGTAAGGCTAAGGAAAACTTTAATAATTTAAAATTTTTCAGTTTTTGGTATTAGAGTTTGTAGCCAATGGCTGCTTGGGGATTAACTATAAAACTTGAGAAATATCTGTCTTAGGGTTACTATTGCTGAGATGAAGCACCTTGACATAAAGCAACCTGTGGAGGGGGAAGGGTTTATTTGGCTTACACGTCTACATCATAGTCCATCATCAAAGGAAGTTGGAACAGGAACTCAAACAGGTCAGGGACCTGAAGGCTGGAGCTGACGCAGAGGCCATGGAGGAGTGCTGCTTACTGCCTTACTCCTCATGGCTTGCTCAGCCTGCTGTCTTACAGAACCCAGAACTACAAGCCCAAGCATGGCCCCACCCACAATGGTCTGGACCCTCCTCCATCAATCACTGATTATGAAAATGCTCTACAGCTGGGTCTTAACCAGAGATGCCTTTTCTCAGTTGAGGATCCTCCTCTTGGATGACTCTAGTTTGTGTCAAGTTGACAGAAAACTGGTGAACACAATATCTTTTCAAGGTCTTTTTTTCCTTAAAATAATTTATTTCGGGGTTAGGGATTTAGCTCAGTGGTAGAGCACTTGCCTAGCAAGCACAAGGCCCTGGGTTCAGTCCTCAGCTCCGAAAAAAAAAATTTTTTATTTCATCGTCTGTCCATGTACAGTGGTTTTCTTTTTGTGTCAGAATGAAAGCTATTTTATGGCCAGCGGAAGTTACAAGTTTAGGTCCTGTTAAAAAGTTGTTGGCAGGCCAGAGGATGTATAGCTCAGTTGGAGAGGGCTTTCCTGGATGTGGGAGTCCTGGATTCTCTCCTCAGCATTGCAAGAGGAAAGATACGTTTAAGAATGTTTGTGTTTAGGGATTGGAGAGATGGCTCAATGGTTAAGAGCACACACTGCCCTTGCGGGGGATGTAAGTGTGGTTGCCAGCACCCACAGGGCAGCTCACAATCATGTCTACCCTTCAGCTCCAGGGCATCCTATGCCTGCCCTTGGCACATGCACTCACATGTGCACATGCACACAGATACACACACACACACACACACACACACACACACACACACACAAATATAGTAAAATAAATCTTTTTTAAAATAATGTTTTGGTTAGGTATTTATGATCTCAACCACTAATATTGTTGATTCTTTCTTGACTGAGGAGGGAAAAGTGTTTATCAAATATTCTTTGCTGAAAATATTGCCTTTACCAAACAGACTGCTTTTTCATTTTATTGTGCCATGAGCAGAGCCGTGACACTGATTGTGAATTTTTGGCATATCTTTTCCAGTTATTTCATTTGCTTATTCATTTTTCTCTTTACTCTCCTGGGCATTTTCTTAGCTTCTGCGTCCCTCTTTCAATTTCTTAATAGTTCGCCTTTGTTTTAAATTTTAAAATTGTCGATATGCACTTATTATTTTATGTGAATGAGTGTTTAACTTGCATGTATGTATGTGTTCCACATGCATGCAGTGCCTGAAGAAGCCGAAAGAGAGTGTCAGATCCCGGGATGGTTGTGAGCCACCATGTGTGTGCTGAGAACCACACCCAGGTCCTCTGCAGGGACAGCAAGTGCTCTTGACCACTGAGCCACCTCTCCAGCACCGGTGTTTATTTTTTTAAACTAGAAAAACAGTCACATTCCACCTTAGATGCCACTCATGGTGTGCATAGCTAACTTTTCTCACTGTATAATGAACACATCACATTTCATCTATGTACAGAAAAAAGGCATTGCTTGAGCTGAATTGATCTGTTGTTCCTGGATAGAACAGTGGTGCTTTTGTGCACGCTCCTAGAAACAACACCCGTGTGTGAACAACATCTGTGCGTGACCTGAGTGTTGCAGTACAATAATAAAGGAAATGTCATCCTGATAAATCAATAAAGCTGTGCTTACTGGAAAAAATATTAGTGCTGTGCATTAGTTTTCTGATTAAAATTATAGTTGATAGTTTACTTCCTGAGTCTTACTGGCCACCGTTCAAATGCTCAGTGGCTGCATGTGACCCATGACTGTACAGGACAGTGGTGTAGAGCTGAACATCTAAGGAGCTAGAAGTTTGTCCATTTATATTTCTGAGTCTCTTTGGGTTGAAGAAACTTTCAAATCCTGTTTGTTATTAAAATGGCTTTATTTAAAAAACCGTGTGTGTGTGTGTGTGTGTGTGTGTGTGTACACACATGTATTTGATAACCATGTGTATGGAGGCCAGAGAATAACTTCAGGCCTCTGGTGTCATTCTTAAGTACTAGTCACCTTTCAAAAAATTTTTTTTCTTTTTTCTTTTCTTTTCCTTTTTTTTTTTTTTTTTTTTTTTTTTTTTTGGCTAGGCGTGGTGGCACGGGCCTTTTATCCCAGCACTTGGGAGGCAGAGGCAGGAGAATCTCTGTGAGTTAGAGACCAGCCTGATCTACAGAATGAGTTCCAGGACAGCCAGGGTTACAGAGAGAAACCTTGTCTTGAAAAACCAAAACTGTTTTGAGACAGTAGGCTTAGCTGACTGGCCAGCTAAGCCCTGGGGATCTGTGTGTCTCCCGCTCCCCGCCCTCTGGACTTAGAAGTGCACGTCACAGTGTGCTGCCTTCCGTGGGGGTTCTAGAGATCAGTTCAGGTCCTCCTCATGCCTGCAAACCGAGCACTTTACCAGCTGAGCCATCTCTCCAGCCATTGGATATAAAATCTTCATCTAAAATGTGGTTTTTGCTCTTTGCTCAGACTGGGTGTTGTAGATGAGTCTTGATACAGAACTCACATGAGCAGTTCTGTTCTAGACGGAAGAGGGCATGGCAGCTTCAGGGAGGCCTGCGCTTGTCCTCAGTGACTCCAATTCCTGGGGATAGGTTTAACATGAGAGTTAGGACCCAGGAGTTTGGAGTTGGCATCCTGGCTGGACCTTGCACACATGTGATGTAGGAACTTGACATGTCTGTGACTCAGTTCTTCATTTGTGGAACAGGTTCTTGAAGCCCCAGATTTGGGAGTGGCCGGAGAGTTGGTGTGGTGGGAAGCCCTCGCATTTACCTGCCTTGCCCAGGGCCTGACTTTATCTTCTGTGGGGTTATGTCATTCTGGGAGCAGAAGGCATTTCCTTAGGTCCGCTCCTGTCCTGTGTCCCATTGGGAGGACCCTTCTTTATTCTACCAGGATAACAGCCTGAGCTAAAAGCAAGAAACAAAGGACTTAAAAATAGTGTTTGGATGATTCAGACTGAGTAATTAAGTAGACAGAGTCTCTTTTCTCCCCTAAATTTTCCTCCAGCTGCACCAAGATGGTATTTTTGCTAGCTATTCAAGTATTTTTCTCTCTTCTCACTTTTTTTTTTTCAATGTAGACCAAGTTGGCCTCCTACTCTAGAGATCCCCCTGCCTCTGCCTCCCAGTGCCAGGATTAAAGGTGTGCTCCCGTTTTTATTTGGATCTAGCTAGTTGAAACATATTGGCTGAAAGGTGTCAGTTTAGGGTTGCATTGAGTTTCTACAGAGATACATTTAAAAAGAGTTGAATTCTGAGCCTCGGGGAGTTTTGCTGTTGTGGTGATGTTGTCTGGAGCCAGGGCCTCCTGTGGTCCACGCTGCTCTCCAGACCTTGAACTTCTGCCCTTTCTTCTCCCACCCCTCGAATACTAGGATTGTAGACATGCACCACCCATCTGGTATGTGGTGCTGAGATCAAACCTGGGGCTGCTGTCCTTTTATTTAATTGTTGCTGCCTTTTTTTCCCCCAGAGACAGGGTTTCTCTGTGTAGCGTTGGAGCCTGTCCTGGATCTTGCTCTGTAGACCAGGCTGGCCTCGAACTCACAGAGACCCACCTGGCTCTGCCTCCCGAGTGCTGGGATTAAAGGTTTACGCCCTCACCATCCGGCTGCTTGTTGCTGCCTTTTAAGCCACGGCTGTCCGAATCAGCAACTGCAACTCCACTGCTGCTGCAGCACTCAGGCCCCAAGGGCCAGAGCCGGAGGGAAAGCTGTTCCCTCAGTCACTGACTCTTTCAAAGCCAGGAAGGGAACTTAACTAAATCTCTGTCCCTCCAAAGAACTCCAGATTCAAAGGTTAAGGTGGAATTCTGCTCCTCAGAGAGGCTGAATAGCAAGTAGCTCACCTCCTCTCCTTACTCACGTCCTCCAAAAAGCCCTGGTGCTTCTCCTCACTCCTCCTTATAAACCCTTTGTCACGTGGCTCCTCCCTACCACTTCCTGTCAGCTAGTTGCTGATGCAGCTTCCTGACCACAGGTGAATTTTATTTAATCAAACATATCTTTGCATCATTAAACAAATGTTCCAGAGCATAAACAAAAGTAACACACCTTAAAATAATATTCTACAACCTAGGGCCCCACACTCCCAGCCCACTGTGAGCCTTTGGATTAACCAGGACGTGGCTTTGGATCCACACCAGACAGTGTGATGCATTAGAGGTCTGCCTTACAGGCTAAGTGTGAATAGAGAAGAAACCAGACTGGGCGTTGGCTTCTGGAAAAGCTTTGGGGGGAAAGCAGCAGCCTTTCTGAGCAAGGTGACATCAACAGAGACTGACCCTCTGTCATCTGCCAGGCTAGTCAAGACCAGTCCAGAGCTGTCTGAGTCCTGCACATGGTTCCCCGAGTCCTATGTGATTTATCCAACTAACCTCAAGACACCGGTCGCTCCAGCGCAGAATGGCATCCAGATTCCGATCAGTAACTCCAGGACGGATGAGAGAGAATTCTTCCTGGCTTCTTATAACAAAAAGAAGGAGGATGGGGAGGGCAACGTTTGGATTGCAAAGTCGTCCGCTGGTGCCAAAGGTGAGTTACCATTGCCACCCTCTGTCACTTGTGGGATCCTGTAGAGCGTCATTCCGTGGCACGCTGGAATTTAATGAAGAATTTATTTCTTTGTTTTGTGAGCAGCATGTATGCCAAGGTGTGCACGTGGAGGTCAGAGCGCATCCTTCAGAAGTCGCTTCTCTCCTTCCACTGTATGGGTCTCAGGGACTGAATTTCGATTGTTAGGGTTGACAGCAAGTGCCTTTACCCACTGGACCATTTCACAGGCCCTAACTGATGTATCTAGATGAATGACTCCATTCAGAATCGTCACAATCAGAAGACCATGTCCAGTTTTTTTCTGGGGAAAAAAAAAATTTTATTTTTGAGATAAGATCTCATGTAGCCTAGGCTGGCCTCAAACTCTTAAGTGTCCAAGAATGACCTGGAACTCCTGATCCTGCTGCCTCTGTCCGTGTGAGTGCTAGGATTACAGGCATGCACTCCCACACTTGGTTTTATTGGGCTCTGGGGATGGAACCTGGGGCTTTATGTATGCTAGGCAAAGACTCCACCTACTAACTTAGGCTACAGTCCTTTAAAGATTTCTGTGGCCTCCTGAGAGTTTATTGCCTGAGTCTTCACTTTAAGCTCTGGATTCAGTGGTACCCTCGCTGTCTCTAAAAGGCGTTTCAGACTCAAAGTGTCTGACACAGAACTTTTCATATCCTTCCCACCTTAGCCGGCTCCTTCACACTTCCTGTTTAGTGTATGATCCCACGGTCCACCCCGTCTCTGAAGCCCAAATCTCAGGTCCCTCCTTTTCTTTATAATCTCTACCAAGTGCATTAATGTCTTGCCAGGGCTACCTTAACATCCATTCAGGATCAGGTTCTTATATTTCATTGCTCCCACTCTAAGTCAGAGCCACCATATTCTCTCTAGACAGTTGCTGCGGTATGACCCTCAGCCAGCTCTCATCTTCCAGACAGAGTGATGATTTAAAAACCCAAATCTGATCATGTTACTTCCTAATGCATTTAGGATGGCTCCAGAGTCCTGGTGGGGGCTGACCCCATCGGACACTTCCTGGTGTCTCTGATGTCATCTCCTATTCTTGGCCTTGCTCACTGTGTTGTAGACACAGAGACCGCCTTGGGTCCCTTAAATGCACACATAAATTATACCTGGAATGTGTCTCCATCAGCTCAAACATTGCCTTGTCAGAGAAGGCTCTTCTGGTCTACAGTGGCCTCCACACCGATTGCTTTCTGTGTCTTTAACCTGTATGTGCTAGTGTCTTCCCAAGACTGTGCTACACATCTGCCCATTTCCTTTACATATGTAAGCCCTATGTAAGCACAGATTTTGTGTCTTGTTTGCTTCTGTACCCTCTACACAGGCACTCAGTACGTGTGTGGAATGGATGCCTAGAAAGGGATAAGACTCACAGTGTCAACTCAGGCTTAAGACTCACAGTATCAACTCAGGCTTAAAACAGAGAAGGCTCCTAATGTAATAAGCACACGGTCTCCCTCATAACTACTGTCATGTGCTCTTTTTTATTTATTTTTTTCATGTTTTTTTTTTTCATGTGCTCTTTTTAAAACTATAGTATCTTGAATTTATTTTTTCATGGTTCAGAAGACCATCTGGCCCTTGTTACTCATTTCTGTCTCTGCTCCACTGGACCTCAGCTTCTCCTCCACCAATCGTAGGCCAGGAAGGCATCCTTGGGAATCTTCTGAAAATGGGTGAAGTGAAGCCTTGCACAAGCCTGGGGCCTCACCTGCTTCTGCTTCTCTGTTGTAACGCCACTATCTTTTGGCTCTGGTGGCTAACTGGGGACTTGGAAGATTAGGCATCTATGGTATTCTAGAGTGTGGTCCAGAAGTCAGGGTGCCATCTGGAGGACATCAGTGGTCCCTGGGCCCCACCAAGACAAGGCAGAGAAGCACCAAGCATCAGCAAGCGGCAAACAGAGAATAACATTTTGAAGAATCTTGTTTTAAGGGTTGAGGAGATAAAGGGTGCCTATTAGCATTTCCCAGGGTGGGGACGCAAGAATGAAATTAACAGAATGAATGTTTGTCTTTTATGCTTGGTAAACAGGTAATACTCGTGCCCACTATGTAGTTGGCGTAGTTGACTCCAAGTTCCGAATGTATCCAGCATCTAGCCACTGCTCATCACCATCTTGATCCATCTCTGTGCTGGGCGCTTCACTCCTCACATGACACGCCGTCCTCCCTCCTCTCTCCTCAACTATTGTCCTCAGTCTGTGTACAGACAGTGCAGCTGACAGAGACCCTGTTAAAATAAAACCACACCATGCCACACCTGCACCCTACAGGTCTCTGCTTGCCGGGATGGCAACTGGCACCCATCAATTTTAGCATATATGTGAATGAGTGAATGAATGAATGAACAAGTGTTTGGACATTCAAGACTGGAAGAGATAGATGTGACCTTGCGTCCCTGTGGGCCCACAGTCTTTTCAATGAGATTGTGAAAAGTAACACAGGAAGAGGCAAGGAGATACATTTTTGTAACTATTTTTTAATGTATGGGTTTTGTTTATGTGTATGTCTGTCCACCATATGGATGCAGTGACTGAGAAGAAGGCATTCAGATCCCCTGAAATGGGAGTTACAGAATGTTGTGGGCTGCCGTGTAGATGTTGGGAATCGAACCTAGGTTCTTGGAAGAGCAGCTAGTACTCTAAACCAGTGGGCCATTTCTCCAGATTTTTTTTTTTTTTTGTGGTTTTTCAAGACAGGGTTTCTCTGTGTAGTTTTGGTGCCTATCCTGGAACTCACTCTGTAGACCAGGCTGGCCTCGAACTCACAGAGATCCGCCTGGCTCTGCCTACCGAGTTCTGGGATTAAAAGTGTGAGCCACCACTGCCTGGCCCAGACCTTATTTTTATAACTTTTAAAAATCACTATCACATAGTAAATGTGACAGCAAAGGGGAATGGAAGAGTCTTAGTTCATAATGTAATTGCTTTTCGTGTTTATTGTCTTCTGTCATAAGTGGGCAAGACCTGGTTCATTCATCGTGATCCATTGCTTTTCCATATGAGGACATGTAGGAAACAAAATTAAAACACATTTAAAATTATTTAAAGACAATTAAAAAGTGAAACGGTGAGGTGGAGTCTGGGTGGGCTCAGGAGGCTGGAAGTGCTGGAAGGATGGTGAGCGAGGCCAGAGGGCACCCATGGAGTGGGGGCAGGTGTGCTCGCAGACCGCAGAGCTCGGCGGAGGAAGGATGTCGGTTCACCTAGACTGGTCTGTGATTCCAGTTAAGAGCTCAGCAAGGTTTCCCTGTAGTTTCTAAAATTCACATGGAAAAGCACAAGCCATAGAGTATGTTCAGTGATCTTGAAAGAGATAAAGTAAAATCACTCATATCTACTCACTGGGTAGTATTAAGGCGTACTGCATCACTGTGGTGCCCAGGACATGGCAGTGTGGCAGAGGGACAGAAGCATGAATCCACAAGACAGGATCGATAATGCAAAAGTGATCCAAACATAGATGTCCACCTGATTGTTGACAGATGCAAAAGGAATTTGTCTTCCTTTCTCTTCCTGTGGCTGTGATAAAATGTCCTGATCACGTAGCTGAAGGAAGGAAGGGTTCTTTGTAGCTCACCATTCAAGGTACAGTCCACTGTGGCCGGAAGGAAGGACAGCGGGAGCTTGAAGCATCCGGGCATATTGCCTCTGCAGCCTGAAAAGAGAGTGGAGTATGTATGCAGCTCAGTTCCCATTTCCATCTACACAGTCCAGAATCCCCTGCCCAGGGAATGGTCCCACCCACAAGTAAGATGGGCCTTCTCACTTCAGATCATGTAGTCCAGATAATCCCCCCTGCACGGGGTGCCCAGAGGCACAGCTCCCAGGTGATTCTGGAGATCAGATTGACAACAACTGTCAGTCCAAGAAAGGTAGGGCTGGGGGTAGCTTATGTGGGTAAAGCAAGCATGAAGACAGAGTGCAGATCCCCAGAATCCGTGTGATAGCCAGGTGGGCAGGAAGCGCTCTTGTAATCTTGGTGCCTGGAGGCAGTAGCAAGGGCTCCTTGGGGCAAGTTGACTAGCCAGACTAGCTGAAATGGCAAGCTCTGGCTTCAGTGAGAGACCCTGTCTAAATATTTAAAGTCGAAAAGAGCAGTTTAGGAAAGATATCCGGCAGCAAGCTGGGGCCCCTGCACACATGCACATAGTGTGTGTACCAGCATGCACACATGCACCCCCACATATGGAAACATTAATACACACATACGTTCTGCACACTCATGTACATACAAAAAAAGGATAAACATTTCAATAAGTGATGGTATACATAGTATATACATAGAGAAACGAAACATTCAACGTCATACATCAAGCCAAACCTAATTCATAGTTCATGTAAAAGATAAAACTAAAATTGGGTGAGAGAGTGGCAAAGAATCTTTAAACATGATACCAAGAGTGTTAACCCATAAGATCGAGAGCTAGAAATTAAACCTCATGAAAAGAAATCTCTCTCTGTGAAACTTCTCTTGAAAACTTGTTACACCACGAGAACACAAGTGGCCCTGGACTGTGTGATGCAGTTCATATGAGAAGTGCGGGGACGCAGGGCCAGAGAGACAGTGGGTAAGTAGTTGTGAGGGGATGGGGTGAAGAAGGGATGACGGCCACAGAATTTTAAGGGGAGATGATGAAAATGTTCTAAAAATAGATTCTAATGACAGTTGAACTCTTGAATATACTAAAAACCTTCAAATTGTACTTTTACAAAGTTGGATTTCCTAGTGTGGTGTATCTCAATTCAGTTGTTAAAGACCACGTCTCTTGTTATAGTGGATGGACAGTTTCCATGCCATCAGCCTTCTCCAGTGTGCTGCAGGGCACACTGCTTTACCTCTGTGCCCCAACCTTTCTGCTCTGGAATCCTCACCTTCTTGGCATTTCTATAGGGCATTGTCTTCGAAGTGAATTTGATGATCATAGACCATAATCCTTATTATAACCAGTAACCAGTGACAGTGATACCTCTTTTAAAAATATTTTTATTTATTTATATTTATTTGGAGTTTTGTTTTGTTTTGTTTTGGTTTTGGTTTTTCGAAGCAGGGTTTCTCTGTGTAGCTTTGAAGCCTGTCCCAGAACTCAGATTATAGACCAGGCTGGCCTCGAACTCACAGAGATCCACCTGCCTCTGCCTCCCGAGTGCTGGGATTAAAGGCGCGTACCACCACTGCCCAGCTGACAGTGATATCTTAACCTACTCAGAAATTGTATGAATAAAACTGAAATTTCGGGCTAGAGAGATGGTTAGCCAGTAAAGGCACCTGCTGCCAAACCTGATGACCTGAGTTCAATCCCCAGGACCCACATGGTGGAAAGAGAGAACCAACTCCCTTGGCCTCCACACAAGCAGTATAGCATCTACACATACACACACAAAATAATAATTACAATACATTTTAAAACCTGAAACTTCGTGGCTGGCCAAGTCAGTATTGAGAACATAATATAGAGAAAGTTAATAGGATGACCCTGGATGCTCTTCGCAGGGAGTGGGGTGTGTGTGTGTGTGTGTGTGTGTGTGTGTGTGTGTGTGTGTGTGTAACAGGCCAGTAAAACTCTCCTGTAGACTTTTCCATTTCCTCTGGCTTTGATCGGGAGCTGTTCTCCTTGAACTGAGCAGGGCTGATCTCTGTGCTACTTTTATTTTGCCAGGTGAAGGCATCCTCATCTCCTCAGAGGCGTTGGAGCTTCTGGATTTCATAGACAACCAGGGTCAAGTGCACGTGATCCAGAAATACCTCGAGCGCCCTCTGCTCCTTGAGCCCGGCCACCGCAAGTTTGACATTCGGTAATGTTTGCTGTCCACAGCCTTGATTTCAATCCTCTTTTCAGACTGTGTTCGGGCCCGGTGAGAAGCTGTGACTTGGATGGAGCATTTGGCTGTCTCCAGCATGTTGCCACCCTGAGGATAGCGGAGTCTCTCATCTTTGTTTCTGCCCCCCTTTGAGTTCTTCTGTCTAGAAAGTGTTGCTAAGATTGTAGTACCAACCAGTCAAGATGTGGAAAGGCAAGCATGTCACATACATGTGCATGTGTTTATGGGTATTGGTTAACCTCAGACACATCCATAGCACACATCACAATTGTCTAAAAGGAACTCAAGTCTCTCATTATTTATGGTGAAGTACTTCATTTGCTCATTATGGGGCGAACTCATATTTTGGCTAACTCATGGTTTGCCTTCTGTAACTTTAGAGCCTTCTCTTGTTCTTCACTGTCCCATCCCTGCAAAAATTCAGGGTGTGTGCTGGGTGGTTGCATGCACATTTAATCCCAGCACAGGAGGTAGAGGCGGGCAGATGTCTTCAAAGGAGGTTTCTAGGTCAGCCGGGGCCTCACAGTAGGACCCTGTCTCAAAAACAAACAAACAAATAAATAATAAAATAATAATAATACATCAAGGTGTGGAGATTATGTCTAAAAACTTGGGATCTGAATAAAACTGTGTTTGTTGGCTTGCAGAAGCTGGGTCCTGGTTGACCACCAGTATAACATCTACCTCTATAGAGAGGGTGTGCTCCGAACAGCTTCAGAACCGTATCATGTTGATAATTTCCAAGACAAGACCTCCCATTTGACCAATCACTGCATTCAGAAAGAGTACTCAAAGAACTATGGGAAATACGAAGAAGGGAATGAAATGTTCTTCGAGGAGTTCAATCAGTACCTAAGCAGCGCTCTGAACATTACCTTAGAAAGCAGCATTTTGCAGCAAATCAAACACATAATAAGGTAAGATCGTTGTAACCTTTTTGATTGATCTGTTTCTTCTTGCGGGAGCTTTGGGTGTTTATGCCTTTTAAGGGATTTTCCCACTGTCTCATTGATGGACAGAGATCATTTGTAATATTCCTTTATTTTCATTTTAATGTCTGTAGAATCTGTCTGTGGTGAGGCCTCTTCATTTGTTTCAGGTATTGATAATTTTTATCTTCTCTCTAGTTTATTTGGATGGATTTTTTTTAAAAAAAAATCAACTTTTGACCTTATTGACTGGTCTTTTTTTGTTGTTATTGTTGTTGTTTCTTATGGTTTTTGTTATCTTCTCCTGTCTCTTTGAGAAACTTTGTTTTTCATTTACCAGTTATTCAAGGTGAAAGGCTAGATAATTGATTTGAGATGTTTCTGTTAAAAAAGATAAACACAAACATTGTGATAACAAATCATTCAGTGTGTCTATATTTCTTCTGCATTACAGAGATTATATGAGGTTGTGTTTATACTTTTATCATATCAAAATCTTTTTTATTTTCCCTATTGCTCACACCCTGCCTTGTGTAATATAAACATTTTTGCTTATTACCCAGGTGTTTGTGGATTTTCCATAATTCCATCATGGTCATAGGGACATTGTATGGGTTCACTTTTTGTTGTTGTTGTTGTTGTTGTTTTTTTTAATTTATTTTAATTTATTTTGCAATACAATTCAGTTCTACATATCAGCCACGTATTCCCTTGTTCTCCCCCCTCCCGTCCCCCTCACCTTTCCCCCCCCCCCCATTCCCATCTCCTCCAGGGCAAAGCCTTCCCCACAGACTGAGGTCAACCTGGTAGACTCAGTCCAGGTAGGTCTAGTCCCCTCCTCCCAGGCCGAGCCAAACAATCCTGCATAGGCCCCAGGTTTCAAACAGCCAACTCATGCAATGAGCACAAGATCTGGTCCCACTGCCTGGATGCCTCCCAAACAGATCAAGCCAATCAACTGTCTCACCCATTCGGAGGGCCTGATCCAGTGGGGACCCCTCAGCCATTGGTTCATAGTTCATGTGTTTCCATTCATTTGGCTATTTGTCCCTGTGCTTTATCCAACCTTGGTCTCAACAATTCTCGCTCATATAAACCCTCCTCATTCTCGCTAATTGGACTCCCAGAGATCCACCCAGGGCCTAGTCATGGATCTCTGCATCCAGATCCCTCAGTAGTTGGATGAGGTTTCTAGCACAACAATTAGGGTGTTTGGCCATCCCAAGATCCAGCTATACCACTCTTGGGCATATACCCAAGAAATGCTCAACCACACCATAAGAGCACTTGTTCAGCTATGTTCATATCAGCATTGTTTGTAATAACCAGAACATGGAAACAACCCAGATGCCCTTCAACTGAAGAATGGATAAACAAAATGTGGTACATATACACAATGGAATACTACTCAGCAGAGAAAAACAATGGCATCATGAGGTTTGCAGACAAATGGATGGATCTAGAAAAAATCATCCTGAGTGAGGTAACCCAGACTCAGAAAGACAAACATGGTATGTACTCACTCATAGCAGGATACTAGACATGAAACAAGGATGACTTGTCTGCTACTCACATCACCAGGGAGGCTACCTGGAAAACAGGACCCCAAGAAAGACACAGGGATCACCCAATGACAGAGAAATGGAAGGAGATCTACATGAACAGCCTGGACATGAGTGGGGGTAATGAAGGGCGAAGGCCGAGGGAAAGAGAGCTTGGGGGAGCGGGAGATCCCAGCTGGATCAACAACAGAGAGGGAGAACAAGGAATCGGAGGCCATGGTAAATGAAGACCACATGAGAATAGGAAGAAGCAAAGTGCTAGAGAGGCCCACAGAAATCCACAAAGATACCCACACAACAGACTGCCGGCAATGGTCAAGATACAGCCTGAACTGACCTACTCTGGTGATGGGATGGTTTCACTTTTATTGTCTATAATTTTTAGTTTTGGCAGGTGTAGATATGTGAGGTATGTGTGTCTGTGTGTGTGTGTTCACACGTGTATGTGCAGGGGCCTGTGCACGTGTGAGTTCACATGGGTGCTTGTGTGGGTAGGGACCAGCCTGCACCTTACATATTGAAGCAGAGTCTCCCAGTTGACCCCAGAGCTCACTGATTTCATCTGCTCCAGCCAGACATCTAGCTGTAGGGATCCTGTCTGCACATCTTGTATTTAGTAGTCTATCTTGTGCTTGTATTTGCTACTCCTGACTTGTTTCTAATGTCTTTTTTCCTTCTTGATTCATTCCTTAGTATAACTAGAAGCAGATTTTTAGTGTCAGTATTCTTTATTATAGGTCCCAAAACCTAGTAATTTTAAAAAATGAAGTATAATACCCCAGAGTATGTAGGGTTCAATGAGTTTTAAGTTATGCACATACTCACCTAACCATGAACATACAGATCATGATATAAAATATTTATAGTATGCACGCTTCCTTGATCCCAGCACCTGGTAGACTGAAACGGCAGGTTTGGGGGCTCCAGGCTAGTCTGGGCTATGTTAAATGAGACCCTGCCCCCAGAATAGCGAGAGGGAGGGAGGGAATGAATTTGGCATTCCCAGAGACTCCTTTTCACTCCCTTAAGATAAGATCTCTTGACAAAGGTAACCTTTCCTTTCCATCACTACAGAGTCCCGTCTGCTTTTTTTTTTTTTTTTTTTTTTGGTTTTTCGAGACAGGTTTTCTCTGTGTAGCTTTGCGCCTTTCCTGGATCTCGCGCTGTAGCCCAGACTGGCCTCGAACTCACAGAGATCCGCCTGCCTCTGCCTCCCGAGTGCTGGGATTAAAGGCGTGCGCCACCACCGCCCGGCATCTGTCTGCTTGTTTTAAACGGTGTAAATGGAATTGCACTGTGGTTCCTGTTTTAAATTCAATTCTTGTCAACCTCATGGCGCTGTATTGATCTACACAGCAGTAGTTTTTTCCTTTTTTGTTACTGTGTATTATTTCATTGTATGACTATGGGTTTTATTCCTTACGTTTTATTTTGTTCACCTTTCTTTTTTTTTCCTTATTTCTTATATTCTAGACCTATGCTTTATCCGGAATTTATTACATGTCAAGTTCTCTGGTAGTAATAGGTTGGAGATGGTTAGAATTCCTACACCGAGAAAATAAAATACACAGAAGTAATCCCGACTTCTCACTGTTTATTGGGTGCTTCCTCGCCCCCTGCTGGTCATTCCGTGCAGTGCAGGGGTGCTGTTCCTGAATGTTGCTCATAGCTCTCAGCTTTTCTTTTTCCCCAGACAGCCTCCTGTTGACTCCCACTCCAGCTAAAAAAAAGGTGCACTGCCTGCGTCTTCTAATGATGAAAACCCCTTCACTGTGGATTATTCATCCTCGCCTCCCAGCAGATAAAAAGTCTAGCCTTGTGCGTCAGCTCGCAATGCTTGCTTTTTCATTCTTTTCTGTGGTTGCCCCTTCATTAAACCTCCACTTCTTCTTAATTATAGTATTTTAAATATATTTTAATTAAAACACTTTGAAATAGCCAGGCGTGGTGGTGTGTTTACCACTCTTGAGACGGTGGAACCTGGGAGAATGGAGCCAATAAATGGGCAGACGAAAGTCTCCTGCAGCAGCCAACTTTATTCAGACAGTTTGTACTCTGAGGGTTAAGGAGAATCACCCGAGTAAAGTGTCCGCTCACAAGGACAGACCTCCTCTGTTTACTCAGTATGTTTGTAAGGTCCGATTTTAACTTTTTTCTGAGTTATTAAAATCTAGTTAAAAATAATAGTCGGTGCCGATAAGAATTCTGCATTAGATCTCAATATTTCGTTTGATTTTTTTTTTTTTTGGTTTTTTGAGACAGGGTTTCTCTGTGTAGCTTTGCTCCTTCTCCTGGATCTCGCTCTGTAGACCAGGCTGGCCTTGAACTCACAAAGATCCACCTGCCTCTGCCTTCCGAGTGCTGGGATTAAAGGCGTGCGCCTAAATAAATAAAATATATTTAGTTTGAATACATGTAATCCTCACTGTTTCATTAGCAGTACTCGGCAGTAGATCTGGAGCTGGGAAGAGAAATCAGTGCTGCCCAGCTTCCTTTCTGCAACTCCTGCTTTAACTGGCATTTTCCAACAAATGCCAGGCCACTTTTCACATGGCAAAATGCAGGGTGTGGCTGAGGAGATGACTCAGTTGGTAAAGTCGTGGTTAGAGCCTGGTGCAGTGCCTTGAAACGCCAGCCCTGTGGAGGCAGAGACGGGCAGATGGCTGGGATAGCCATGAACAGCTCTGGCAGCAGCTGGTGACATCTGCACGGGTGGAGATGCATGGTGACTTGGTGCCGAGCTGCCCGTCGTGGGGCCTGAGCTAGCAGCTTTGACCTGGAAGAACAGGAGCCATGCATGCGTCCCTAACAAGTTGTTTGATAAGGAGCCTTCTCTTGAGTAATCTGTGGGTGGATTTATCGATTGAAAAAGATAAGTAAGCTGAAGCTGATTTTTATGCCCACTTGGTACACGACCTTCCAGGCATAGTCTGTGTGTTTGTTCTGCCCCTGCCACTCCGTTCTCAGCGAGCTCTCCCCGTTTTTTAACCGCGCAGGAGCTGCCTCATGAGTGTGGAGCCGGCCATCAGCACCAGACACCTCCCTTACCAGAGCTTTCAGCTCTTCGGCTTCGACTTCATGGTGGACGAGGAACTGAAGGTCTGGCTCATCGAAGTCAACGGTGCCCCTGCGTGCGCTCAGTAAGCCTGAACCCGCCTGTGTTGAACAACTCAGAGTTGGCCGTGCACCTCGGGTAGTCTGACAGGTTCAAGCATGGACCCCTTGATTGCCGTCAGGCTAGCTGTCACAGTGAGGGGAGTCCTTGGGGAGACCCTGGCTGGCAGGAAGGCTTAGCGGAGCTGTTTCCCTGGGTGTGCCGGCCACCAGGGTCTCAAACAAGACTAGGCTGGGTGTGATGGGTTAGACCTGTAAGCTCAGCACTAGAGAGGCTTAGGCAGGAGGATCACTGTGGGTTCGAGGCCATCCTGGGTTACACAGTGAATTCCAGGATGGCCTGGGCTGTAGAGTGAGATCCTGCCTCCAAGTAACAACAGAAATAATCCCCACCCCAAACTAAGAGAAACCCTGCCACCGTCACGTTCATGTGACAAGTTGAATAAGCTGGACCCCGTGAGGAAGAGAAACAGTGAAATTCAAGGGCTGCCAGGCAGGAGGTGAAGACACAGTAGAGCCTGAGCTAGGATGGAAGACCGCAGGGCTCGGCTGCACAGCGGGGAGACAGTTCAAAGGGACACGGGGACCTTGCTTTGTGCTGGGCTGTGTGCCAGATTAGGTGCTCAGCTGAGGAGAACCGGCCCTCAGAAGCAGGAAGGCATTGTCTTCCTCCTGTGTGGAGCTAGTGTGTGGAGCGTAGGAAGGGCAGGAGGAGAGTGAGTTGGGTTTCCTTTGGAGGGTCTTGCTGGACAGGCAAGCCATGAGGGCATGACCCTCCTTTGTTGTCTGATGTTCTGAAGATGCACTTTCATCATGTCAAGAACCTTCCATGGATCTCATGTCTACCTCTTGGAGAAGCTGAGGTGTTTTTCCTGTGGTTTAGGAGAAAGCCCCACCCACAGGGGACAGTGGGAACACATAATAGTTTAAAGGCCAGGCCTTTGCCACTTACTAGATGATTCACGTGCATTTTTCAGTCCCTGCAGCCAACAGGTGTCTGTTAGGCTCTGCCTAACCTTCCTGGTCCCACAGTGAGTGTGGGTTCTTGGGAAGGATTGTGGGTAAGGGAACGGACCCGGTGAATGTGATTGCAGACTGAGACAAGCGTTCTAGTAGAGAAGAAGGTCAAATGACGTAACCCAGGCCCTCTCAGGGTGACGGCTAGAACTCAGACCTGGAGGAAGACTGGCAAGAGATGCTGAGGGTGGAGGGGGGCAGGTGGTCCTTCAGTCCTCCCTCGGCATCGACAGCCTTGTGTCTAGTGTTTCCTCCTGCCCCGTCTATCAAAGGCACACTCCCCCAGAGTGCTCTGCCCACCCTCCCCTCCTGAAGCCCTTCCATCTTCTCCGTTTTCCATGCCCCCTCTCCTTCATGCCTGTGGGGCTCCCAGTACCCCGTGGCTGGATTGATTCTCCAGCTGCTTCTCCATGAAACTGCACTCTGCTCCAGGGAGTGCACCCCTCACCTGCCCCCTTGGTGGACCAATCTGTGGACCACAGCGCTTTCATGAGCTGCCTTTTCTTCCTCCAGGAAGCATCCTTTGAAATGACCAACCTGCCTGCAGTGATGTCCTCATTTCCCTGGGGCAGCTTTGGAGGCGCCTGCCTCCCTCTTGCTGAGTCTGTTCTCTGTGGCTTCTTGTCCCTGTATTCCAGATGGGCCTGCGTAAGGGGGCTGCAAGCAAGCTGGACTCTCTCTTCCTCACCAAGGAGCTCAGGTTCTGGCTCTGGGTGGCCTTTAGCTCTCTGCTCCACTTCCCTGTATGTGTTCTTATTTATCTTCATTGTAAAGCCACCAAGTTAATACAGCTCCTGAGTTCTAGACCTGCGTCTGCGCCTGTGAGGATGTCTGTGAGTCTAACAGGAAGCACCACCCCCTTGTCCTCCTCCTTGTCCAGACTTTTCCATAGCTCCTTGGGAACTAGCATAGAGCTTGCCTTCTGCTCCCATCCATCCCTTCAGTCCACGGGTCGTGTGGACTCGGCCTCCAGCCTCCTGTTCCTTAGTCTCTTCGTGTGAGTCACATCCCTTCACTGGGGGAAGTTTGCAAAGAGCCTCCTTACCAGAATGTCTATTTCTGCACTGCCCCCGTAAAATCCTTCCTTCCCAGAGCAGCCGGGGTGAGAAAATAGAAGCCATACCCCCCCCCCTTCTGCCTCGCCTGCCCCTGCAGCTCCACTGAAGATGGATGCCGTTCCCTAGAACAGCTCTTCCCCGCCATGTGCTCTTTGCTTTCTGTGGAGTCCCTGCCTCCCTCACTAAGGCTCCCATTTTCTCTACCCCGAGCCTTAGTGTCTCTTCCATTGGATTAGTTGCTATCAGACGACCAGTGTCTGTTTTCTTTACGGAGTGTTCACACGGTGATGTCTCCAGCCTTGTTTTCCTTGCCCGCGTTTGAATCTTTGAGCCTGGCCCTGTGCCTGCCACGCAGTTCTCTGTCCGTAGTCTTTGAATGAGCAAACCATACTTCCTGGATAAGAGGTTTTCACTCACTTGACTTTTTTTTTCTCTTTCTTTATGATTGTGTGTGTGTTTGTGTGTGGGGGGGCACGTGTGCCACAGCATGTGTGTGAAGGTCAGTTCTCTCTTCGCCTTTACATGGGTTCTGGGGACTGAACTCAGGTCGTCACACCTATGCTGTAAGTGCCTTCTCCCACTGAGTGTCTCGCCAGCCCAGCCTCACCTGATCTACAGTAGTTTGGATTTTATTTAAGTAGAGATGTCTTTATATTGTCTTTCTATTAGCTAATAACTGTAATGCTTAAATACAAAAGATTTCTTTATATTACGCCCAACCTTATGTGCCAACCCAAATTCTTCTAGTGACATGGTTCTATGCATGGATCCCCTAGGGTTGGGCTTCCAGTGATGGCCTGGTGGCTGTGAGATACCTGTGCCACATCAATCTTCCCGTGTCGCCAGTGGTTAAGATACACGTTGGCCTGGCCACCTTGAAGCTGGTCTGAGTATCAGTTCTTTGCTCCAGCTCTCCTCATGGGAGAGGCTCACAGGAGTAATTTATGTGCACAGTATGTTTTTATAGCTTGTGGTTCTTGGGGAACTAACACCCTTCACTGAAGGGCTGCCGTGGCTCTGTCCCTTCAGAAACGGGAGCTTGAATAATTGGGCTACTAAACTGTTGAAAATGGGACTTGATTGTGTGAACACAGGGAAGGGCTGGGGAGTTGGGAGTGGAGAGAGGAAAGAGCAGGACAGATGAAGGTCAGCCAGCACTTAGGACTTCCTAAGAGAGAAAGTGGAAGCATGGCTTCCCAGAGGTCTTATAACAGGGTGAAACGCAGACCTAGCAGCCTAGGGTATAGGGGTGGGAGAGGTTTCTCTGTGATGGGGGAGTCCGCTGGGTGGACATGTCACTGTGCAACAGGGATGGGAATGGCGTAAGAGGACCTCCTCCTCGCTGGTGGGACACAGCATCTTCTGGGAATTAGACTGGTTAAGACCTTGGATTTGGCCACTTGGATTCCCAACACCTCCTGAGCAAGTTGTGGGGGTCACATCAGCCAAAGCCTCATTTCAGATGTTTCCTCTGCTCCTCACATCTCAGGCTGCTGCTTGCTCTAAGCTTCCATCCCAAGCAGCTGGCTCTGGGGACTCGTGCTGCCCAATCAGAGAGCTGGTCCCCTCCTGTGCCTTCCGCCTTGCAGTTGTGGTTGTTAGTGGTCGGCAGCACTGGAGGGAAAGCCCTGGTGTGCTGATTGGAACCACAGCAAAGGAAACAAGAGGATGGGCTTTGTTGTCCCTGGAGGAGGTTAAGCCCACTGGACCGACTACCTTGGCCTCAGGGAATCTTCAACACACTGCTCCACTTTCCGGTTCCGCTTCTCCCAGTTACCCTGAGTTCTTCTGTCTTGTCGGTATAGACTATGTTCCCTTCACACTACTTCTCTCACACCAGCATGCACACTCACAGCCTCCTTCCCTCTCTCTCACACCAGCATGCACACTCACAGCCTCCTTCCCTCTCTCTCTCCAGCATGCACACTCACAGCCTCCTTCTCTCACTCTCACACCAGCATGCACACTCACAGCCTCCTTCCCCCTCTCACACCAGCATGCACACTCACAGCCTCCTTCCCTCTCTCTCACACCAGCATGCACACTCACAGCCTCCTTCCCTCTCTCTCACACCAGCATGCACACTCACAGCCTCCTTCCCTCTCTCTCACTCCAGCATGCACACTCACAGCTTCCTTTCCCCTCTCTCACACCAGCATGCACACTCACAGCCTCCTTCCCCCCTCTCACACCAGCATTCACACTCACAGCCTCCTTCCCCCTCTCACACCAGCATGCACACTCACAGCCTCCTTCCCTCTCTCTCACACCAGCATGCACACTCACAGCCTCCTTCCCTCTCTCTCTCCAGCATGCACACTCACAGCCTCCTTCTCTCACTCTCACACCAGCATGCACACTCACAGCCTCCTTCCCCCTCTCACACCAGCATGCACACTCACAGCCTCCTTCCCTCTCTCTCACACCAGCATGCACACTCACAGCCTCCTTCCCTCTCTCTCACACCAGCATGCACACTCACAGCCTCCTTCCCTCTCTCTCACTCCAGCATGCACACTCACAGCTTCCTTTCCCCTCTCTCACACCAGCATGCACACTCACAGCCTCCTTCCCTCTCTCTCACACCAGCATGCACACTCACAGCCTCCTTTCCCCTCACACCAGCATGCACACTCACAGCCTCCTTTCCCCTCACACCAGCATGCACACTCACAGCCTCCTCCTCGGACCCACGGCCTCTTTCCCTTCTTCTTCCCTGCCTTTCCAAGCCGTCATCTGTTCTGTGTCTGCCTGCTCTCCGTTTCCTGGGAACCATCCTAACTGTCAGTCTCAGAGTCTTAGCTAGTGCCCATCTTCCCTTGGAAGGTGGGGATTTTCTTGGATGATGCCTACCCCGCATGTACTCACTCCCTCACAGACAGGCGAGGTGGGGCTCCTGACGCTACTGGAATCGCCTTCTCTGCAGGTCAGCAGTTGTTCGTTCTGTTCTGTTCCCGTCAAGGCTCTTTTAAAGTCCTTAAATACTGCCTTCCGTGTTTTATCTGTGTGCAGAGCCTCTTGTTGGTTCTTCATCTACAGAGACAAGTTTTACAAGGGGGTCACGTGATGGCCTTTCTAGGGCAGATCTTCATTGACATTCACCCCCCATCACCACCACCATACGCAGCTTTGATTTTTCTCTTGCACTTTGATGAACACCCTCAGTGATATCTTTAACAACTTATTTCAGGAAGCTCTATGCAGAACTGTGCCAGGGAATCGTGGACATAGCCATATCCAGTGTCTTCCCACCCCCGGATACGGAGCAGGTGCCACAGCCGGTTGCGTTCATCAAGCTGTGACCCCGGAGCTACAGAGCCGCCTTGGGAAGTGTATGGCATCCGGAGGAGCGTGAGGTGACTGGACTGCTCCTTATCAAGGCATGCTGGGGACAGATGTGCAGGAAGAGTGTGTGATGAGAAGGCAGCTGTGGGAGAGCAGGGAGTGCTGCCTTCAGTGCTGTGGAGACCCAGGAAACTGAAGCAAGTCGCTGAGAGGCAGACCCGAACACTTCCGGAATCGGGGATTTGGTTGTGGTGTGATCTCATCCCTTGAGCAGTTTCTGGCCTTGAGTGGCATGGGGAGCAGAGCTCCCTCCTCCCCAGGATGCAGCCCAGAGACCTCTGAGTGGTGTTGTCTCAGCTGCTGCAGCGTTAGTGCCTTAGCTCTGGGTCCAGTGCAGCCTCACTGGACCCAGACTGGACCATAGAGCATTTTGGAGGTGGCCACATGTTCCCTGCACATCCCCTCTGTGACACTATGTCCCACTAAACCCTGGACAAGCATGCAGCACAGTCCATGCTGGGTATTGGCCTGTCATGAAGGTCATTCACCTTCCTGGTGGCCTCTAAGTGAGCACTTGCCAGGGGTCCTGTGGGCATCAAACCGTGTATTTTGCTCACTGCATGTTTTAGAAACAAAAGCACCAGGCCTAATGAATCTGCAAGCATCAAATAAGCATGAGAGAGAAAGAGAGAAAAAAGAAAACATGATATCTTACTTTACTTAACGGTGTGGGTGGGTGGGCGACTCTGAAATATCACGAGCCTCATTATCTTTGACTTAATCAGAATTCTGAATGCAGCTTTGCCATTTTCCTTCCCTTTCCCCACCTCTGAACCTTTGTAACAATCCTCTCTGGGAGTCAGGGAAGGTAGCACTCCATTCCTCCTCCTCCTCACCTCATAGCTCTCCCTACATCTGCCCTCCTCGGCTCCAAGGGCCGGGAGGGACAGGTTCCATTCCAGAAAGGGCCCTATTTGCTTATGCATGTAGGTAGCAGGAGAGATGCCCTCTGAATGAGGGTGTGTCCTGCCTGAGTGAGAAAGAAGTATTTTTGGAGCTTTGCACAGCTTCCTGTGTCAACAAAAGTGTTCGACATCTGGTTTCCATGTCAGGGGTCCATTCGCATTTCAGAGGCTTCTGGGGAGCCCACTCCGGAAGCAGTGGGAAGCTGTCATGTGTATTCAGTATTAGCTGAGTCAATAGGTTCTTCTGAAGAGGGTCCTGGAAACCAAGGTAGACACAGCGAATGCTGCCTTTCTGCCCAGAGCACAGTGTGGCTTTTTCTGGTGTATATATGTGCTTCTTCATGTGCATCTACTTGGTATGGTCTGCAGTCAAATGAGACTTTTACAGAAGAGCTAGAGAATGAGAGGTGGGAACTTACGTGAGGAAAGGAATGATGAGATTATTTATTACATGTGTCCGTGGGTAGCCGAATGCATTATACTGAAGTGAAGAAAATCTCAGCTCACAGGAACCCAGAATTAGGGGGTAAAGGTGCCATGGTTGCCTAGAATATGGGTAACAACGTTGGCTCCCAGAGCAAAGTACAACATTCGAGATGAAGTCAGTCCTTGAGGCCCAGCACAGCTGATGGGTCAGCGCTGAGGAACTTCTGAGAAAGCAGAGGGCTTAGACACATTTGGGAAGATGCACACTCACTGAGGACGTGGAGGGTGCTGGGTCCTTGGCTAGTCTAGGTGGGCCAGTAATGGAGAAAGCAAGGTGGTCGATGTATGCTCTTAGACCCAAGTCACGGAGCTCTTCAAAAGTGTGTGGCTGTTGAGGTGGAAGACTTGACAAAGCAGATGTCAGTGAGTCTTTATGAATCCTGACAGGTTCTGTAGTAAACCTGACCGAATCCATAACGTCTGTATAAGGGGAAATGGGAAGGGTTGGGTTCATTCCTCACACAGCTTCAGCTATTTTATGCATCTGCTTCCCACCAAGTAAGAAGCTTGGCTCTGAACCGTTTCATGTCGTTCCATGGTGTCGTTGGCGCAGATGGTCATGCCTGGCTCCCCAGCCAGTCTTCGTGGTTAGTCCGTGTAAGCGCTGCCCATCGCTGGGGGAGGGGGTTATTTATTTGGAGATATTGATTCCACTCCTGGGTCTGTCATTGACTGCACAATGTCACAGGAGCCAAATAACCTCTGTGCCTTAGCTTCTTATCTCATGGAGGAGATGTTCCCTGACCCAGGGACTACCTCAGGGGCTTTTGTGAGAATGAAAGAGCAGGAGGAAGACTCGAAGGCCTTTAGTCCCAAGGTTCTCAATGCTGACCACATGCTATAATTTCCCATGAAGTTAAAAAGAACTTGATGACCCTTCCCACCTACAGCCGATTGAATCAGAACCTCAGGTAACAATATGTCTTGAGGTGCCTTGAACCGTTACTTCGGGAAGCAGGACAAATACATCATTACCTTGGAAGGATCACTTTAAGGATTAAGACTCAAAAAAAAAAAAAAAAAAACCTCTTTGAAACAAGCAATTCTGTAAGAACAATCCGATATTGACATATATATTTGTGGTATAAGTATTGGCCAAGCAGTTTCTCAGTTTGCTTCTCATCCAAGCATCTGGAAAAATCAAACATGCTTTCATTTACATAAGCAGTTTATTAAGTCCTCGGTAGCAAATGTAAAGAGATAAGAATCTATAAATCTAATATATATCAGAGTTAATCATTAATTATGGGAGAAAAGCCCCTCCCCTCACACTTGACTTCAATGGCAATGATAAAGTCCATTTTGCCAAGAATATTTAAGTGCCTCTGTGTTGTGAGCTAGAGAAGAGCAGGAGCTGGCATGCACACTAGCTGATAGTGTGTTTCCATAGCTCTTTGGGATGACACGCGCATGCACGGGACATTGGGGAGCACTGGAAATGGGCTGTGAGCCACAGAACCAGCCAGTGTCAATGATGCTAGAAAGTGTTTTTATGAGCAGTTGTGGTTGTGTTCATGGGTATGGCAGAGAGGGGATCCATGAACAAAAATGACAAGGTGCCAAAGTAGGTTGCATGTGGCATGTGGGTACTGTCTTGAGGATTCGGGGGTTGATGTATGTGCCTCCAACCTTGGACACAGAACCTGCACCTAAGTGGAAATGGATTTCTGAAATAAGGCAACTATATGAATGTTTTAAATGCCTGGAGCATTAAAGTAAAGTAAAGATATTTCAAGTGTTTTTGTGTCATTTTACTGTGGATGTTGACTATCCTTGGCTATCACTAGTTATCTCAGTCTACGACACCACCCAGAGGAAGACAGGGATTTCCTGTAAACAGCAAGACAGCAAACATCCTGGCCTCTTGTGAGCCACCCAGGTCTCTGTTGCATATCCTTTGTTCTTTCCTCAGCTCTGAAAATGGTTGAACATAATTCTAAGATCACCTACCATACAGAGCCAAGCCAGATATGACCATCGTTCCCTAACTAAATGTTGTTTATTAGACAAAATAGACTTTAAAAGGTCATTACTAAGAAGAACATTTTATCATGGTGAAGGACCAGTTCCTCGGGAAGATACAATCATAAACATAAGCATTCAGCAAGAGAGGCCAAAGTCCTTGAAGCAAAACCCTGATGTGATTGAGTGGAGAAAGACAATTCAGCAGTAAGATTTGGGACCCTTCAACATTCCACTTTGAGTAGTGGATAGAACATCTCTAGAGAAGAGCATCAGGAAAACAACACTAAAGCTTAAGTAGAGCCAGCAGATATTTGCCATACATCTCATCCAGTTCTTCTAAAGTGCACTTGGGTCATTCTGTACTATAGATCATAGGCTAAGCTATCAAACAAGCCACAGTAGATGTAAGGGAATCAAAACACATATGTTCTGACCACAATGGAATAAACTTAGAGACCAATAACTACTTTGTTAATTGTCCAAGTAAGAATGCTTGCCTCACAAACCCTACAACCCGAGTTCGATCCCAGAAACCTACAAAAAGGCAGATGTGGTGGCTTGCATATGCAATTCTGGCGCTTCTGTGGTGAGATAACGGGCTCACGGGCCAGCTATTGCAGAGCGTAAAGACAAGAGAGACTGCCTCAGTCAGGGGGACGGTTAGACGCCACTCCTGAAAGTGACTCTGACTTCCACATGTTCATGGTGGCAAGTGTGAACCTCACACATACATTTGTTTCTGTCACAGATAAATGATACACATAAAAATTGTTTCACAAGTGTTTTAAAGGTAAACCAGATGTGGTTGTGTATGCCTGTAATCCCAGAGTTTTTGAGGCTGAAGCAGAGGATCACAAGTTGGAAGCCAACCTGAGCTACATATAGAGTCCTTGTGTCAGCCATGCCCACCTCAGAAAAACAAAAACAAAACAAAAAAACAGTGCACGAAAGGTTCTAGACAGAACAATTAGCCAAAAGAAAAAAAGGACATCCAAACTGGAAAGAAGTGTAAGTATGTTTCTTTGCAGATGATAAGACTGTATATAGAGAAAACCTTTAACAAGATTCCTAGGTACAATATCAACATATAAAACTCAATTGCATTTCTAAACACTACAAATGAACAATTTGAAAATGAGATCAGAAAGCAATTCTCTTTTATCAACACAAAAAACAATGGTTTAGGAATTAACACAGTTCTTTTTTGTTGTTTTGAGACAGGGTCTCTCTATTATGTAGCCTTAGCTGTCTAAGAACTCTCTATATAGACCAGGCTGGCCTAGAACTCACAGAGATCCACCTGCCTCTGCCTTCCAGTGCT
Source organism: Peromyscus californicus insignis (assembly GCF_007827085.1). NCBI lineage: Eukaryota > Metazoa > Chordata > Mammalia > Rodentia > Cricetidae > Peromyscus > Peromyscus californicus. Next base: position 103,604,053 of record NW_026294595.1, read on the forward strand.
GAGATTAAAGGTGTGTGCTACCACACCTGGCACACAGATTCATTTGTACAAAACATTTTTTTCTTTTCTTTCTTTCTTACTTTTTTCCTTTCTTTAAAAAAAAAAAAAAACAGGGTCTTTCTGTATGGTATTGGATGTTTCAGAACTCGATATGTAGATCAGGCTGGCCTGGAACTCAGAGATCCGCCTGCTTCTGCCTCTTGAGTGCTGGGATTAAAGGCATGGGCCACTATGCCCAGTTACACACATATTTTTAAAAGAAAATACACAACCCATAAAAGGGGAAACATATTTTCAAATCACAAGCCCAAGAACGACTAGCATATTACAACTCAATGTAGGAAGACAAGTGATTTTAAAATGAGCAATGTATTTAAGCAGACATTTTTTCCAGAGAAAATAATCCCATCAACCCATAAACACATGAAATGATATTTGACACTATTATCCTCTAGGGAAATGCTAATCAAAACCCACAAATAGATGCTATTGTACAAGTGATAAGATTGCTATAATCAGAGATATTATCAGTAAAGATGTTGCTGGGGGAGTGTTAAATTGTACAGCTCACTTGAATAGTTTCACAGAACTTCACAAAGTTAAATATAGAGTAAATATATGATACAGAAATTCTGTTCTGAGCTCCAATGCTTCAGAGAATTGAAAACATGCACATACAAAAACTGATACTCATAGCAACATTATTCCTAAAAGCCAAACAGTGGAAACAACACAAATGCCATCTGACACCACCCAACCACCTTCCACCTCTTACCCTAGGATTTCTATCTAGAAAGCAGTTTGGAGTAGCTTCTTTTCTGTTGGCGTAGGGTGTTAGTTAGCATAGCCTGATTTCTGTTGACCATCCCAGTGATGAACTTCACTCATTAGGAGTTGAGTAGAGAAGGGCTGGGTGTGGTGGCACATGTCTTTAATCCCAGCACTCTGGCAGAGGCAGGTGGTTCTGTGTGCTAGGCTAGCCTGACCTACAAATTGAGTTTCAGGTCAACCAGGACTACATACAGCAGTGGTTCTCAACCTTCCTAATGCTTCAACCCTTTAATACCGTTCCTCATGTTATGTTTACCCCCAACTACAAAATTATTTTTGTTTCTACTTCATAACTGTAATTTTGCTACTGTTGTGAATTGTAATGTAAATAGTTTTTGGAGATAAAGTTTTGTCAAGGAGTTGTGACCCACAGGTTGAGAACTTCTGTCATGGAGACCCTGTCTCAAAAAAAAAAACAATAAATAAATAAATAAATGGAGAGAGAGAGAGAGAGAGAGAGAGAGAGAGAGAGAGAGAGAGAGGGGAAGGAAGGAAGGAAGGAAGGAAGGAAGGAAGGAAGGAAGGAAGGAAGGAAGGAAGGAAGGAAGGAAGGAAGGAAGAATTGGATAGAGAGGACAGAGGTTGGTGCCCAACATCTTGGTTGAAGCCAAGACTCCAGAATCTCTTAGGGTCAGCATCAGGATGTACTTGGAAAGCTGCCCAAAGGAACAGGAGAGAATCTTTGAAGATAGTTCTATTAGGTCCTAATTGACTGATTGAGCGAATAAGGGCCACAGAGGTCACACACTAAAGTGGAGTGGGTTTTATTTAGAGCGGTTTGGTGGGTTTATTTAGAGGATACAGCTGAGAGAAGAGGCGGATCCGCCTGCGTGTAGTTTAACCGGCCTAATCACACCACGGTTTTGGTTCCCAGTCGACCCTGCAAAATGGAAGGACCAGGGTAGGGCGGGCAGAACAAGAGGAACTACATTTCCCAGCAGGCCGTGGGGGTCTGGGACTCCGGCCATTCCTGCCGGCCCGAGTGGAGTCACAACTCTGGTCTCCGGTCCCGGGGTGGCAGAAGCATGGATGTCGACGGCCGGTGGCGGAGCCTGCCTAGCGGGCCAAGCCTAAAGCATTTGACCGACCCTTCGTACGCGATTCCCCCGGAGCAGCAAAAGGCGGCGTTGCAGGACCTAACGCGGGCGCACGTGGACTCCTTCAACTACGCGGTGCTGGAGGGGCTGAGCCACGCGGTGCAGGTGAGCTGCGCGCCCTCGGCTCCTGAGCCGCCCGAGTCGGGGCCCGAGGGTCCCAGAGGTTGGAGGAGGTGGCCCGGAGGCCGCAGTATGGCCTTAAGTAGTGACACTCACTCGCCGTTCACTGCTTTGGTAGTTCAGAATGAAAAACGCTTCGTTGCGACTTGTAGCCGAGTAGTGTAGGAAAAGATGTATTTGTGATTTCTGGCTTTATATGTGAGTACGAACCCTGGTTTTGTGCGGTCCGTTTCAGGGTACTGTGAGATGAGAGAGAGGAAGTGATCTATTTGGGATTGTGTTTTCTCCCCATTCACAGCGCTCACCTTTTGCCACCTGGACTTTTACGTTCTAAAACTACCTCAGAAGGTTCCAAGCTGAGTCAGACAGACTGCAGTAAGGTCATCCTTCAGTTTCCTTCTCTTAAAGTTTTCTTTTGGGGGAGGGGGGCGGTTCAAGGCAAGAGTTTCTCTGTGTAGTCCTGGCTTTCCTGGAACTCACTCTGTAGACGAGGCTGGCCTCGAACTCACTGATCCTCTGCCTCTGAAGTGCTGGGATTAAAGGCGTGCGCCACCACCGCCGGGCTTCCTTCCCTTAGGGTTTTAAAGAGAAAGTTTGGCTACTGTTCTGAGTTAGGCATGTTGAGGAAGATAAAAAGTACTGGGGATCAATCTGACAAGGGTAGCAAAGTTCAGGTAAGGACGATGGAGGGAAGTCTCTTTTTCTTAGCAGCCTTAGTCTTTCCTGGCACTAGGCTTTGAGAGTAAGAACATGCCGGTTCCCCTGCTGTATCTCAGGTTTGAGTGCTCCTCAGGGTTGTTGGTTGTGTAGAGGAAGCAGACACCAGCAGGCAGTCAATGCCAACACTCTTGAGAACTGCCCTAAAATGTAGAGTTTACTGAGTCAGGAGCAGGAGGGAAGTACGACTCATCCAAGTGTTTAGAAAGCTCAGCATTAGATAAAGTCAAGGGAAGAGGATGGATCGTTCCCTCCAGAGGGAGGTTAGGTACAGGGAGAGCCATGTACGCAGTAGACACTACCCTGAGGTTTTGCTGCTGAGCAATCGTGTTAGAGATAGGGATGGAGATGCATTGGAGAGCTTTGACTGCCAGACTGATACTCAAAAATATGGGAGCCATTTAGAACTCTTTAAATTGCCAGACTTCCACCTGAGGGAATAAAATGTGCAAAGCTGGACATGAGGAATGGCACCGAGAGCAGCAGTTCTCTTTGTATAACTGTGCAGAGAAGGTAGATTGGCTCAGCCTTTTCCCTGTCTGTAGAGCCTGCTGCACAATCAAAAACACAGGACATCATCACAAAGGCCCTTAACGAGTGCATTATGGTTAACGAGTTGGTGAAGTCACCAACCAGTTAGTTGTAGCTTTAGTTGTCCTTTTAGATGCATTGCCTTGGCATGATAGACGCCAGTGAGTGTAGAACTGTGATTTCAAAGAGTCTTAGTCTTTGAAAAGTGCCTTGAACAGCGCAAGTGGTTTAGCAGCATGAATTGCCTTTCAGGCCATACCACCCTTTGAATTTGCTTTCAAAGATGAGCGCATCTCTCTTACTATTGTGGATGCTGTCATCAGTCCGCCATCGGTGCCCAAAGGGACCATCTGCAAAGAGCTCAGCGTTTATCCAGCCGAGTGCCGGGGCCGGAGGAGCACCTACCGCGGGAAGCTGACGGTGAGCATTGGGGGCACGAAGTGGCTGTCCCTGCACAATTCTGAGACTCTGCTTTCTTAGTGTTGCCACTTAAGGAATTGTGTCTTCTGAATCTAAAACGTGAAATCAATTCACTGTGGCCTTCTTCCTTCTTTTAAAATACTCATCTCTGGGGCTGGAGAGATGGCTCCGGTTGAAAGCACTGACTGTTCTTCTAGGGGACCAGGATTTGGTTCCCAGCACCATATGGTGGCTCACAGCTGCCAGCCATTCCAGTTCCAGCCGATCTAATGCCCTCTTCTGGCCTCCACTGGCACTAGACACATCTCTGGTACACAGACATCCGTGCAGGCAGAACATCCATACACATAAAATAAAAATAAATACACCTAATTTTTTTTTTTTTTAAATATTCACTTGTTCTTGCAGGTCCAGATAGTTTATTTTTCATCTGTTTTCGTATAGGCTGACATCAGCTGGGCAGTGAATGGAGTCCCCAAAGGGATCATTAAACAGTTTCTCGGCTATGTTCCCATCATGGTAAAGTCTAAGCTTTGCAACTTGTGCAACCTTCCTCCTCAAGCCCTCATTAAGCACCATGAGGAGGCAGAGGTGAGTGCAGGGGTCCAGGCCGTGGGGAAATAGGAAGCTCGCCAATGGAAGTCAGCTTTCCTGACTTCTGATTTCTAGATCTGTTGTTGTCTGGAGCGTTGATACTGGGTCTGAGTACTGTGCGTGACTCTTCCGTCTATTGAGACAGTGTGGAGAGCAGCCAGACATTAAAAATGTTATTGTTTCGGGCAGTGTACTAGGTTTTTTCCCTTTCCTTCCCCCCTCCTCTTCCTGCTTCTCTTTCCTCCTACTTCCTCTTCCTTAACATGGAACCTGGGGGCTGTGCTCGTATGAAATGTTAAGTATGCCACCAGGCTACACTCCCAACCCAAATTTTCTTCTCTTTTATTACCTTCCTTCCTTTCTTTTTGGGGGGTGGAGTGTGTCTTGCTATGTAGCCTTGGCTGGCCTGTAACTCACTGTGTACATCAATCAGGCTGGCCTTCAACTCAGAGAGATCCGTCTTAATCTGCCTTCCCCCCCCCACCCCCCCCACACACAGAGTGCTGGGATTAAAGGTGTGTACCACCAAGCCTGGCTGTTTCTTTATTGTGTGGGGGTGAAGGGGGGTGAGGGGGCGCTTTAGTAACATGGCCCATGTGTAGAGGTCAAAGGGTCAGCGGACAGATATGAGGAGTTGGTGCTCTCCTTCCATCCTTTGCCCGCTGGGCCATCTTTCTGGTCCTAGTTTTCTTAATTATACATGTTCAGAGGCATACTCACAAAAGTATTGTAGGATCTGCCTGTTTTACTGATGTAAAATCCCCTGGGGTTATTGAATGACCCATGTCCCTTTTCCTTTGGTTTTTTCAGCGGTGTGAGGCGGCTCTGGGCTACTGAGCTGGAATGGGGTTGTGTAGCTTCGGCCTGCTTTTAGGGGAGACTGTTAGGCCTTGGTGTCAGGTCAGGATGTGACATTCAGTTGTTCATTTATCAGTTGTGGGGTCTTTGGAGGATTTAAGCTGCCCCAAGCCTCAGTTTCTTCTGGTATAAAAAGGCAGGCCCATGCTCGGGAGGATTAAGTGCCTCGTTAGCAGAGCATCAGCAGGATGTGCCTGTTTGACATCAGGCAGTTAGCAAATACTCTTCATTATTAAACAGATTTTCCTGTATTTATCTAGTCCAGATTTCTAGTTAGCAAAGCTTTCATGCAGACACACACACACACACACACACACACACACACACACACACAGACTTTATTTTAACTTAGCATTTTTATCTGTAGATTTTGGAATAAGTTTTGTTGAAATGGTGCTTGGGAATTGAAATACTTTGGGACAGAAAGACAAGTTTGACTGAGTCTGCCTAGTTGGAAGGGATGGCGCTCTTCCTCACCATCCATTCTCCTGTGTGGGATCCGGTTGTGTATCTGACAAGTCTTTCCAAAGCCTATACTGTTTTCAGAGACCAGGTGTCCGTTTAAACCAGTGTGTACCTCTCTGGGGTTGGCAATTCACGTGGCTAGAAATAGCTTTGTGTTTACTTAGCCATATACTTTTGTTTAACAGATGATAACCCCTGTTCTTTGGCAGGAAATGGGAGGTTATTTTATAATCAATGGCATTGAAAAAGTCATCCGAATGTTGATTATGCCTCGGAGAAATTTCCCCATTGCAATGATAAGACCAAAGTGGAAAAGCAGAGGGCTTGGCTATACTCATTTCGGTAAGTTTTGGTGAACATTGGAATGTTGTTTTAGACAACTTGAAACAATTTTTTTAAAGTAGATACAATTATACATTTTTTTTTTTGTGGGGTGCAGGGGGGTGTCGAGACAGGGTTTCTTTGTGTAGCCCTTGCTGTCTTGGAACTCACTCTAGACCAGACTGCCTCGAACTCACAGAGATCCACCTGCCTCTGCCTCCAGAGTGCTGGGATTAAAGGCGTGCTCCTCCACTGCCCGGTTAACTCTACACAATCTTTAATGAGTTTCTCTTATATGATTTGGTTTGTTTTACTGTTAAGCATTTCCGTGAGATTCAGGGTGGCGTTGCTGGGGGAAGTGTTGATCAAAGCATGAACTTACAGGCCAAGTAAGTACAGGGCTGGGAGGTGGTTCAGTGGGAAAGTGCTCTCTACAGGAAGTGAGGAATTGAGTTCCCATCACCTCCATTTAAAAACAGTAACGGAAGGGTATGGCCGTGCACATCTACTCCTAGGGCTGGAGTGGAGGGGACAGGTGGACAGGGCTTCCGCTTTTTAGTCAAGAAGGAAGTTCCAGGTTCAGTGAGAGACCCTGTCTCAAAAGAAGCAAAGTGGAGAAGCAATTGAGGAAGACATCTGCATGACAGTCTCTGGCCTCTCCCTATGCTTGCATTGGAGAGTAACACACACACACACACATACATACACACTACCTGTGCCTGCAAGGGAGAGAGTACTCCCACCACACATGTGTGAATACACATACATGTATACAATCTAATGCTAGTGTACAGCACTGTAATATCAATAATACTGTATTGCTTTTTTGAAATTTGAGAATGGAGTACTATTTTAAGTGTCTTGATCCCACATGCACATATACACACAGTTGGTAACTATATGTGGTAATTGATTTTTTTTATGAGATTTATTCATTTATTATGTATACAGTGTTCTATCTGCATGTACCCCTGCAGGCCAGAAGAGGGCACCAGATCTCATTACAGATGGTTGTGAGCCACCATGTGGTTGTTGGGAATTGAACTCAGGACCTCTGGAAGAGCAGGGGTGCTCTTAACCCCTGAGCTATCTCGCCAGCCCTGGTAATTGATATTTTAATCAATTTGATTATGGTAATTGTTGTGCATACATGGATGTTTCCTAATAAACTTGTAGTAAATTGAAAGTACTGTACATTAAAAATGCACTTAGAGGGGCTGAAGATATGGCTCAGCAGTTTAAGAGCATCTATTTTTCTTCCAGAGAACCTGAGTTCAATCCCCAGCCTCCATGTTAGGCAACTCACAACTGCCTGTAGCTCCAGCTCCTAAGGACCTGACACCTCTGGCCTCTGTGGTCATCTGCACACATGGGAACACATACTCACACACAATTTAAAATAAATAAATATATTTGTTTTAATTTTTAAAAAATGCATTTAGAGCCAGGCATGGTATGTTGCATCTTTAATCCCAGTACTCAGGAGGCAGAGGCAGGTGGATCTCTGAGTTTGAGACCAGCCTGGTCTACACTGTGAATTCCAAGACAGGACAGTCAGTGCTACATAATAGAACCTATCTCAAAAAAAAAAAAAAAAAAATGTACTTAGAGGCAGGGACAGGTTTGGTGGTAGAGTGCTTTGTAGGCGGAGTTTTCCTGCCCCACAGATGCTCCCAAATAAACACACCAAGGCTTATATTAATTACAAATGCTCGGCTGATAGCTCAGGCTTATTACTAAATAGTTCTAACAACTTAAATTAACCCATTTCTGTTAATCTACATTCTGCCACGTGGCTTTTACCTCTACCCCATTTTGTGTGTCCGACTCCTTCTGCATCTGGCTGATGACTCCTCTCACTCCGCCCTTCTTCCTCCCTGCATTCTCTCTGTCTCAGGCTGTCTCACCCAGTCTCTTCCTGCCCAGCTATCCACCGATCAGCTTTTTATTAACAATGAGAGCAATAGCCGGGCGGTGGTGGCGCACGCCTTTAATCCCAGCACTCGGGAGGCAGAGCCAGGCGGATCTCTGTGAGTTCGAGGCCAGCCTGGGCTACCAAGTGAGTTCCAGGAGAGGCGCAAAGCTACACAGAGAAACCCTGTCTCGAAAAAACCAAAAAAAAAAAAAAAAAAAAAAAAAAAAACAATGAGAGCAATACATATTTACAGTATACAAAGACTGTTCCATAGCAGCGCTTGTCTAACCTGCAGAGGTTTCTGGGCTCATTGCTTGACACTCAGTGCACTAACCTGCAAACATTGTAGCTTAGCTTGGCAAGCCGAAATGTGCTCAGAGCACACTTTAGAAAAATCGCCTAAAACAAAGCCTGTTTTATGAGCAAATGTTGATCATCTTATGTTCATACACAGATTGGCTTTTTGTATATATCATGAGCTATGAAAACACTGTATTCAAAAACATTGGTACCCTAGGACATTGAAGATTATCATTTGTTTTCCTTTTTGATCTCCTGGCTGGTTGGGAGCTGTGGCTCACTGCTACTATCCAACATCATGAGAAAATACACAGCATTGTTAGCCTAGGGAAAGGTCTCAATTCAAAAAGTGAAATGCAACTTCTACTGAATGGACATGGCTTGTGCACCATGGTGAAGCTGAAAAATTGCAAGTGGTTAATATGTATAATGTTTATTAACTAAGGAAACGAAATATACCCAGAAAGTGATTTCACAGTGAGGACATGCGTCTCTTTACTCTAGAAGACTTCATGTACTTATGGTATTGCATTTGAGGATGAAGGCTGACCTGACTTAACACCTGTGTCCAAAGGCACGAGAGGTCCCCTTGTTTAGACTGCCTTGGCACATGCTCAGGGACTGGCCTGTGTCCGCTGCCTGTGACAGTGTTTGGCAGCATAAGATAGCATATGGCATTTTCTGTTAACTTCTGCAGGATTATATAGTGTAGCATTTATAGTTGAGATAAAAAATCAGACTTTAATAGTTGCCATAGATACAACACCCAGGAGAACAGTATCTCAGCATGTGAAAATGTAGTCATTGATTCTGTTGATATAGTGTCCATAATAAACCTGAAGGCTGACCTCTGCTGTTGTCCGTCAGGATGTTAGATAAATGACCGTCTCTTGACTAGTCCCATAGAGCAGTGTGAATAGGAAGTGTGCTCTGCAGGGTGATCCAAGTATAAGGTGCTATAAGACATGGGTCCCAGCTGACGGAAAACTTGGAAGTTTAGTCATAATTCATAGCTGTACCTATTTCACAGCGTACCCCAGAAAACATTTGGTAAGGTCTGTACACATTTTTGATTGCCAGCCTTGGTTAATCTTTTTTTGTTTGTTTGTTTGGTGGTTTGGTTTGGTTTTTGTTATTTTGTTTTGTTTTGTTTGAGACAGGGTTTCTCTGTGTAGCCTTGGCTGTCCTGGAACTCACTATGTAGACCAGGCTGGCCTTGAACTCACAGAGATCTGCCTGTCTCTGTGCTGGGATTAAAGGCGTGCGCCACCATGCTGGGCCTTGGCTAACATTTTAACAAGTGATTTGGCTTTGATTATGGCGGTAAAATGGTCAGATGGAAAATGAAACAGGCCATGATTCCTTGCCATTCCTTTGAATAGGGATTTCAATGCACTGTGTGAGAGAAGAGCATTCTGCTGTCAATATGAACCTTCACTATGTGGAGAATGGCACGGTTATGTTGAACTTTATTTACCGGAAAGAGCTGTTTTTCCTTCCTTTGGGATTTGCGCTTAAGGTGAGATGGGGTGAATATCTATCTGTCTTTGATATGAGTAGGCTCCTTGGAAGCTGTGTCCTGTAGATGTGTGGGTGATTTCTTTTTGTTCAAGTACATGTGCATGTATGTTACCCAAGCTTTTGGGAAGTCCATGAGACTGGAGGTTGCAAGTTCGAGGCCAGCTAGAGTAACATACCAAGACCCTGTCTCCCTCCACCCCCACCATAAACAAAACCAAACCATACATGCTACACTAATTAGTCCCTGCTCCATTCTTAAAATCAGTTGCTTGAAATATCAATGAACATTTTCTCAGAGTCTCTGGAGATGTAGAATTTGAGAGTAGCTTGACTGCATAGGTCATAGGTCACAGTGAAGTATTTGGAGGTCCTGCTGGGCTGGTGAGATGGTTCCACCTGCCATGCAAGACTGACAGCCTGAATTAGCCCCCAGAACCCCCAGTAGAAGGGAAACCTGGCTCCCAAAACGTGTCCTCTTACCTTCTTATGTGTGCCGTGGCCTGTATACACCTACATGCACACACACACACACACACACACACACACACACACACACACACACACACACATGCACTCCCACTCTCACGTAAAGAATTACAATTTTTAAAATAAATGAAGTGCTATAGCCACTTGGATTAACCAGGACCCGGTGCCGAGTTGCTGGCTCCCTTGGTGGCCCTTGGTCTCAGTTCCTCTTCCTCCTGGAAGTCAACCCAGAGAATGAGGTAGAGGGCAGTCTGTTTATGACCCAGCCTTGGGAATCTGGCATCTCCTTTTTGCCATATTTTGGTCATGTGGGATAGCCCTAATTCAGATCAAGAGGAGACAATTCCATTTTTAAATACCCAGAAATAGAATCATTGGGACTTTGATGTTTGGCTGGTGTAAAAGGAATGTTTTGTTTTGGAGGGCTAGTTTTGCTTGGTCATTAGAAATTATTAGAGGGGAGGATTGTGTCTAAGTGAATTAAACCTTTGGTAGTTGTTTAAAATAAAACTTAAAAAAAAATTTTTTTTTCTTTTTCAGGCTCTTGTGAGCTTTTCCGATTATCAGATTTTCCAGGAGCTCATCAAAGGCAAAGAGGAAGACTCCTTCTTTAAGAATTCTGTTTCTCAGATGTTGAGGATTGTCATGGAAGAGGGTTGCTCCACTCAGAAGCAGGTCCTTAACTATCTGGGTGAACGCTTCAGAGTGAAGCTCAATCTTCCTGACTGGTACCCGAATGAGGAGGCGGCCAAGTTCCTGTTCAAGTATGTGTGCCTTGGGTGGGGGAGGGGAAAGGATGGCTTCGTGCCTAGGAAGTGAGCCTGGGTAGGATGCTGGTCCTAGCCAGGAGGGCAGCTTTGCTTCTTTTATTCTACATTAATTTCAGATTTGCTACAGTGTCCAAGGAAGACAGTGGACACCGGAGGTCTCTAATGTTGACATTTTGTTAGTTACGGTGATCACTTTGTCTCTACATAGATACACATTTCCTCTCTGTATCTTTGACAGTGGCAGGCAACGTGCTACTGAATTTCCCTATATTAAAGAGCTGTGGTTCCAGACCACCCTAGCATTAGGAGCCGAGCACTTGAGATGTGGCCAGTGCAGCTGAGAAAATGAAGTCTTATTTAACTGAACTGGAGTAGCTACAGGTGGTTACTAATTACTGCCATCTTGCTGAACACAGCTCCAGACTTGGTGGCGGTATTCTGTTAACGTTGCCAGTGAAGGTGGGAAGCAATTTTGGAAGTAAGGGACGTTCAGTCAACGTGAAACCGGCACCTTGGTCAGTAGGGAACTAGACAGGAGAGCAGAACTGCTTTCAAGTTACTTCTTTTTCAGTGAGTGCATCTGTATCCACTTGAAATCCGATACTGAGAAGTTTTATCTGCTTTGTCTCATGACCCGGAAGCTCTTTGCTTTAGCCAGAGGAGAGTGCATGGAGGACAACCCTGATAGTTTAGTGAATCAAGAAGTCCTTACGCCTGGTCAGCTCTTCCTGATGTTTCTGAAGGTGAGTGCGTTCTGCAGGCGTGGGGCCACTTGTGCAGGGTGGGTGGACACAAGTATGCTCTGCATGTTGTTAATTCCTAGTTTGGGCATTTTGCATCATCTCCCTTTTGTTTAGCAGTGAGGAACTGAATCAAAACTCTACTTATACCAGGTCCATATTTCTGTGCGTCACCTGTATGTGATTTTATGTTTCCATGTAAAACCCAAGGTTCTCAAATAAGAGATAGTGTTTTTTTTTTCTGCGACTCAGTTTTCTTTCTTTTGATTATTTATTTATTTTTGAGACAGGGTTTCTGTGTGTAGCCCTAGCTGTCCTGAACTCGCTCAGTAGACCAGGCTGGCCTCAAACTCACAGAGATCCGCCTGCCTCTTCTTCCTGAGTGCTGGGATTAAAGATGCATGCCACCACTGCCCAGCTGACTTAGTGTTCTTAATATGATTTCAGTTAATGGACTTCTTCAGTTGAATCTGTTTTCCTCCAAATGATAAAACTTCATTCCTTATAGCTAAAAATAAAACAAAACAAAACAAAAACCTCCTTCTGTTATAAACACATACACCGTATTTTCCTCTCCTCTGTTCTTGGACTCCTGGGCTGGTTCATAGCTTAGCTGCTGTAAGCAGTGCTGCATTGGTGTGTAAACATTAGTGTGCAAGAATCTTTGTGATATGTTGACTTAATTCTTCGGGGCCACACAGGAGTGATGGGTCCATTTTGAACATTTTGAGGAACCGTCATACTGACTTCCATAATGGCAGAGCTAGTTCACGTTCTGTGTGTGTGACACCCAGCGTGTGTCCGGGTTCCCTCTGTCTGCATCCTCTCCATCTCGTTTTTATGTTCTTGATGACCGCCATCCTGACAGGTTGGATAGGATCTCACCGTTGTTTGCATTTGCATTTCCCCGATGACTGGTGATGCTGACCAGTCTTAATATGTTTGTTACGCATTTGTACTTCATTTTCTGAAAACCATCTCCTCATTTAGCTCATTTATTGATTGGATTGTTGGACTTTTAAAAGAAAATTGTGTGTGCGTTATGTGTGTGTACCTGTTCTTGTGTGTGTGTGTGTGTGTGTGTGTGTGTGTGTGTGTGTGTGTATTTGGACATTTTTTAAATTTATTATTTTATTTGCATTGGTGTTTAGCTTTTTATTAAAGCAATCACAACGACATATCTTTACACAGTGTAATCAAATACCTCGCAACAAGCCGCTGATCTATACCTCCTGTCTCTGTCTTTAGGAATGCTTTACTCTCAGTTGTACATTGAAGGGCTATCTTTTACAACTCTGGATGTGCTGAAGATACATCCTTTGTCACATGTATAGACAGTGGGCCTTTATTCTGGATTGTGTAGATTGTGTGGGGTAGATGCAGCATTTGAGATAATTAAAGCATGCACTACTTAAAATTGAACATTTTCTTCTTTTAGGAAAAAATGGAAAATTGGCTAGTGTCTATTAAAATAGCTTTAGATAAGAGGGCTCAGAAGACCAACGTATCCATAAACAATGAAAATTTGTTGAAGATATTTAGTATGGGATCAGAACTAACAAAACCATTTGAATATCTTCTTGCTACTGGGAATCTGCGTTCAAAAACAGGTAAGACGAAACAGATAGGCCATGTTTATATTTTTCAAATTATATGCATAATATAATAAAAGTATGTTGCTGCAGAATTCCAGAGTAAGCTCACCCTCACTGAAGTCAGATTGTATGTTATAGTAAATTTTGACAAATGTCTGCCAACCCGAAGGGTTCAGCAAGGTGTCTTGTTTCTGTAAATCCAGTGCTAGTGAAAATACATTCTGTGACTCCTAGAAAGCGGATGACCACATATATCTGGGGCGGGCTGACCAGCTGCAGTCTGGAAGGTTTGGGTTTGTGCCCCTCCCTAAACCACTTGTATTGGAATGAACAATTGGAATGAAAATAAAAAAGACTGCGATCCAGAAATCTGCTTTCATTTTTCAGACAGATGCCACTGATTTCTCTTGTTAGTATGCCAACAAATGCTTATGTAACTTCAGAGCTCTCAGACCAGTCTCATTCAGTTTTTCCCATTTATCAGAACTAGTACTAGTGTTGTAAACCTGTGCACCTGCATGCGTGTGTGTTGGTACTGGGGAATTGCACCCAGGGCCCATTAATATATTAAGCAAATGCTCTTACCACTGAGCTATATCCCCAGCCCTGACGTTTTTTTCGTTTTATCAAAACATCAGAAACAGTTAGTTTTGGGTTTTTAAAAAAGACTTTTGCTTGTTTTGAGTGACTCTTTTTTAATTAAGGTCTCGGCTTCCTGCAAGATTCTGGCCTGTGTGTTGTGGCTGACAAGCTGAACTTCATTCGCTATCTCTCCCACTTCCGCTGTGTGCACAGAGGGGCTGACTTTGCCAAGATGAGGACCACCACAGTGCGCAGGCTGCTTCCAGAGTCCTGGGGCTTCCTCTGCCCTGTGCATACCCCAGACGGGGCACCGTGTGGGCTGCTGAACCACCTGACTGCCATATGTGAGGTCGTCACAAAGTTTGTGTACACAGCGTCTATTCCAGCCTTGCTCTGTGGCTTAGGTATGAACACTCAACAGTGCAGCTGGGTTTCATGGCTTTGAACAGCATCAGGCAATGACGTCACCCTTTGGGATTCTGCAGATAATTCTTTTTCAGTCCTCCATGCATGAGTGGGGCTGCTTTCTTGGCTTCTCTCTCATGCATTCTTTGGAGCTAAAGCAAGTTAAATGCCATTGGTGTTGTCCTTTTTTGTAAAAGGAAAAGATAGAAAGAAGTGAAATAGAACCGCCATTAGTGTTCAGAGTTTAGGTGCTCTTGTGTAGATTTCTGGGCCACTCTCCTGTGCCCTGGTAGATCTTTGCATTTCTAAGTAGAAAACTGTTGGTTTGGGGGAGTTCAGTTAAAGAGTAGCTTATGCAATAAAGCTGATGTCATAGATCGGTGACATTTATTCCTGGTAGCTTGCAGCCACTGTCTCCACTTTGGGGGAAAACTCAGTCGTATTGTTCGTCTAGGCTTGGGAGTTGGTTTGAGTTTACTTTCACAGTTAAAGGTGTCATCCTTTTGTTTGAGTATTTTGTAACAGTTTAGTCCTGGGATTTTCCAGTTGTGGTTTTAAAACCATAGTATTGTATCTTTATTGGTGAGTGGGTGAGGTCACCAGTGGATTGATGTTTTTGAAATGCAACATAGGACTCCTATGTTGGGTTTCCTATCATAGGGTCAGGTGATAGCTAGGTGCTTCAAGTAACCAGAAGGACATTGAGTCAAGAGTCAAGAACTTAGTATGTAAAATGTTTCACCCAACGGGAAAGTAACCATTAAGGAGGGAACATTAGAGAAAGCAATAAGAAATAGTCAAGATTCAGAGGTATAAGCAATCTGTCCATTTGCTGACTGCAAGGCAGAGAATACTTTGTTCTGTCGTTAATTAAAATCAGACCAAGCATAGTGGCACACACCCGTAACCCTAGCACTTGGGAGGTAGAGGAAGTTTGAGGTCAGCCTGGGTTACAGGAGACCCTGTCTCAAAGTCCAGAAGGAAACAGAAGAGGTTAGAGAGGTGGACAGTGTATCCCATTGTGGAGGAAGAGATGGCTCTGAGGAAGAGGGCTGAATAAAAGACACAAGCCCTGGAGAGCTGGTGTGGGGGACAGATGAGGCAGTGAGTGGTGACCTTTGACACTTGGGGAAATACTGGCTCTTTTTATGTGGCAGTTATGATGTGTGCAGATGTCGTTTTCACTGAATGACTTGGTTCTCATTATTTGCAGCCCTGTATTACATTAACTGGGCAGTGCTGTTAGCCTGTACCGAGCCATTGCTTGGGGGGAGTTGGGGGTTAGGGCTCAGTTCTCAAGTCTAAGCCAGCAGCCTCAGCTTCTCTAACTTTCTCTGAGGCCTGTGACAGCCACTTTGCACTTAGGGACAGCACTCAGCACTAAGTGTTTGCATGGCCTTGAACAGACGTTGAAAGATTGGCTTGCAGTTGGAGCATGGGGACAAGATGTCAGGGTGTGTGCACCAAGAAACATTCCTGCTGTGTGACTTTGCAGGTGCCCGTAGTATAATTTTGTGGTTACAAATAAAATGTTCAAGCAAGCAGATGTCAAAATAGCAAAAGTCTGCAGACAAGGAGGGTTGACAATAATTAGATTTTTCTTGGGAAAGTGTATTCAGGGTACAGGAGTCAGGAATCGACGTTCTGTGCAAAGCCTCCCTTGTGCCTAGCCATCCTCTCCCAGGATGTGTGTCCTTGATGAAGCAGTTTACATGTTTACAAGCAATATGAAAGCATTGTGTTGTAGGATAGAGCAGCTGGGTCGCTGGACTGGGTCTCCAGGCGCTGGAGATGCTGGGTGAAACCTTCTGATGATGTTATCCTGCTGTCCCCTCCCCAGGAGTCACTCCTGTCGATGCGGCACCTTGTCGGCCCTACAGTGACTGCTACCCTGTCCTGCTGGATGGCGTCATGGTGGGCTGGGTGGACAAGGAGCTTGCTCCTGACGTTGCGGACGCTCTCCGTCGCTTTAAGGTGATCTCCGGTCTCTGTGGATGGTCTCACTTCTCTCCTCACCTTTAGTTTAGTTTGCAGTCCTTCCCTAGTTGGTGAGGTGTCCTGGGGATGGTCTGGAGTGGTCAAGAAATCGGGATGGAAGCTAATTCCAGGGGTCAGTGACAGACACGTGACCTATAAGCATTTCCTGGTCGTGTCATTGAGGTCCCTGTCTGCTTATCTATCCAGTTGGACCTCAGAGGAGTGCCACCAGCTGGTTACTCCCTGCTTCCCAGCTGAGCGAGCATCTATAACCTGAACCTCCTAGGTTCGTCACTGTATAGTTAAAAATTTTCAGGGGAAATTTGTGGAGAGAGTTAAGCTGTGTGACAGCTCCTTCCTTTCCTCGTCTAACTTCACTTCATCCACTGGTTGATGATTTCTCTGCTGAGTTATTACTGCTCCCTTGGCTATTCTTCACTAAGTTGATTGTGACTGTGGTAGTTGTCCTGCCGCGCTCTGTAGTGCACACAGGCCTCAGCCATCCTCCTGCATCAGTTCCCCAGGCAGCTAGGATTACAGCCTATACTCCTAGCCCAGTCAGAATTCTCTTTTTTTTTTTTTTTAATTTATTTATTATATACACTGTTCTGCCAGCATGTATGCCTGCCTGCCAGAAGAGGGCACCAGATCTCATTTTAGATGGTTTCTGGGAATTGAATTCAGGACCTCTGGCAGAGCAGCCAGTGCTCTTAACCTCTGAGCCATCCCTGCAGCCCCTGTCTCTCCAGCTCCTGTCAGAATTCTTTATTCTGCTCTTCCTAAGCTTGCTGCCTCTACTGAAGTCTGTTTTGGTGAGCTGAATTTTTTTTTTTAAAGACAGAGTTTCTCTGTGTAACAGTCCTGGCTGTCCTGTAACTTGATTTGTAGACCAGGCTAAGCCTCGAACTCACAGAGGTCTGCCTGCCTCTGCCTCCTGAGTGCTGAGATTAAAGGTGTGCACCACCACCACCCGGCTTGGTGAACTGAATATTTTTATCTTTGTCTTATGAGCCAGTGATTTTAAAATTTTTCTTTCTGTATTTTGGCTTTCTTTTATCAGTTCTCTATTAGCATGAATGTTAATTCAGTTCGGGGGCTGGTGAGATGTCTCATCCTGTACAAGCACTTGCTATCAGGCTTAGTGCCCTAAATTCAATCCCCTAGATCCCTCAAGGTCACAGGAAAGAGCTGACTTCTGAGGCTCATGCTGTGCTCCACACTCTGGCACTCATGGACCTGTGCACATGCATACAATGAATCAGTTAACCATGAATTCAAGGGCTAGAGAGAGGGCTCAGTAGTTAAGAACACGTACTGCTCTTCAAGAGGACCCAAGTTCAATTCCCAGCACCCATGTGGTCATTCACAATTGTTTGTAACTCCAGTTCTGGGAGATCCGATTCCTTCCTCTGAACTCCATGGGCACCAGGCAAATACAAGGTACATATACATACATGCAGACAAAACACTCATACACATAAAATAAAATAAATAAATCTTAAATAAGTAGGCAAAGAATTCAGTTTGGTCCAGACATGGTGGTTTACACCTGTAATCCCAAGCAAACGAGGGTCTTCAACAGAGGAATGGCCATCATCATTAGTTTGGTTTTCATTCTTTTCTCCGTTTGAAGGGCCTTTTTTGGTGTGTCTGTGTGGTATGGCTGGGTTAACTAAGGTTGAAGAGTGCGTGGCAGGTTTCAGAATTCAGTGCTGCTGTGACTGGAATGCTGTCCCTTTTAATTGTCATTTCCTGGTTCCTCCCCCTCCCCTTCCATTTTTACCAATAATGTGTTGAGCTGTGAATCCCTTAAGTGCATATAGGTTTTATAATCTTTTTTAGATTATCGTAGCTTGGGTTTGTACTTCTCCCTTCACTTGGGAATTTTTCAAATAAGTTTTAAGATTTCTTTTTATGCAGGCATGCAGTGCTTGTGAGGGCCACAGGAGGGCGCTGGATCCCTGGGGGTGGAGTTCTGACAGGCTAAGCCACCTGGCGTGGGTGCTAGGAACTGAACCTGGCTTCTGTGAGAGCAGGAAGTGCTCTTCACCACCAAGCATTTCTCTGGCCGTTTTGGTTTTTGTGTTTTATGATTTAAAAGAAGAATAATTATGTGCATATGTTCATGTCTGTATTTGGGTATACACATGTGAGTACCGTGCCTGCTGCATGTACTCTTAGTATGTAGCCTTCTCAGCAACCCCATTTTGTTTTGTTTTTTAATTTTCAAATGCAAGACCCTTTCTGGTTTTTTTTTTTTTTGTTGTTTTTTTTTTGGTTTTTCAAGACAGGGTTTCTCTGTGTAGCTTTGCGCCTTTCCTGGAACTCACTTAGGAGCCCAGGCTGGCCTCGAACTCACAGAGATCCGCCTGGCTCTGCCTCCCGAGTGCTGGGATTAAAGGCGTGCGCCACCACTGCCTGGCGCAAGACCCTTTCAATGTAATTGTTTAAAAGGAAATTCATTGATCCATATTGCAGACATCAGAGAATAAGCTTGCCTTTTCTTAATCTTTTGCCATTTCTTGTGTGGGCTGAGTGAGCTTGTATGTGGGGTGAGACTGGGATGGATCGCTGTGGCCTTGGGGCACTAGGTTTATTACTAGGATGATGTAATTTGGGTGGGTGTTTTTTTCAAGACAGGGTTTCTCTGGGTAGCTTTGGAGCCTGTCCTGGATCTCACTTTGTAGACCAGGCTGGCCTCAAACTCACAGAGATCCGCCTGGCTCTGCCTCCCGAGTACTGGGATTAAAGGCATGTGCCACCACCACCCAGCCAGATGATGTAATTTCTTAGATGCTTTTCCTTTCCCATTCTACCTGGCTCTGGTGGCAGGGAGGGCGGGATAAAACATACATTTGTCCTTAATTAAACTATGTTCTGTCAAAACAGGTGTTGAGAGAAAAAAGAATTCCTCCTTGGATGGAGGTGGTCCTGGTCCCCATGACAGGAAAACCAAGCCTGTACCCAGGGCTGTTCCTCTTCACCACTCCCTGCAGGCTGGTGAGGCCTGTGCAGAACTTGGAACTGGGTAAAGAAGAACTCATTGGAACTATGGAACAGGTTGGTACCTGCTGTAGTGTGTGCTTATGTAGAACAGTTCAGGGGCTCGGCTTTCACTTTTAAAAGCATTTGGAAGAAAATCCAGCTTATTTTCCTGGCCCTCTTTGTCCAGCACTAAGTAGTTTGGATGTCTTGCCACCCTGCCGGGAACCTGAGGGAGTCCTGGTGCTCACAGAACCGCCCTTCCTGCCCAGTGTTCACGGTTCCTTTGCACCTGGCTCTGCCCCAGTTGGTGAGACCGAGGCATCTCTGACTCAGTCTCAGTTGTCATCTACATCTTTGCTGCTGCCAAACTGGAGTTTGTGCCAACTTTAAAATTTTATTTAAAAAAAAAAAAAAAAAAAAAGCCGGGCGGTGGTGGCGCACGCCTTTAATCCCAGTACTCGGGAGGCAGAGGCAGGCGGATCTCTGAGTTTGAGGCCAGCCTGGTCTACAGAGTAAGATACAGGATAGGCAGGACTACACAGAGAAAGCCTATCCAAAATAAATAAATATTTGTCTTCCTTTTCGGCCCTTCACAACTGGACAGGGTAGGATGAAGCACCTAAGGGGAAAGGGTTGGGGTGCTTAGCACACACAGTCCCTGGGTCCAATGCCAGCTCCACCACAACAGTAGCAATTCGGCGTTCATGATTGGGGCAAGGAAAGTATTCTGCAGCCTTGAGCGCTAACCCCTGGAAAGCAGCGAGACAGCCACAGTTACTTTGTGCATCTGCCCCCCTTCCTCTGCTCCAGCTCTTCATGAACGTTGCCATTTTTGAGGATGAGGTTTTTGCTGGAACTTCCACACACCAGGAGCTCTTCCCTCATAGCCTGCTGAGTGTGATCGCCAACTTCATCCCCTTCTCCGATCATAACCAGAGTCCTCGGAACATGTACCAGTGCCAGATGGGTAAGGTGGGTGGAGGTGGTGGTTGTACACACACACATAAAAAGTGCTTTTAAGTTAGACTGAAGTAATCTGAGAATTTTCAAGAATAGCATAAAGAATGCCCACAGATCAGTCATCTATCCCATTAACATTCTGCCCAGTTCATACTTTTGCTTGTTCACTTGAAAATTGTAAGCACAGTGCCCCTTTCCCACACATCAGTGCATATTCCCAACCACTAGACCTCTTAGTCAGGGATAGTTATCAAAATCAGGAAGTTTAGCACTGACTTCCTCGTAAGAAATGTTTTACTTTGAATTACATGTATGTGTGTCTTTGTGTGAGTACTGCATGTATGTGCAGGTGTCTGCAGAAGCCAGAGGCATTGGGTCCTCTGGAGCTGGAGTGACAGTCAGTTGTGAGCCACCTGACCTGGGTGCTGAACTTAAGCTCGTGTGCAAGAGCAGCACACACTCCATGTTTTAGTCCTTTCTCGATTTGGAGCGAGGCGGAGAATCAGGCCCGTCCAGGATCACTGGGGTTCTGCAGTGCATGTATCTATCTCCTTTGATGTAGCAGAGCTCTTCAGCTTGTTGGTGTCCTTCTTGACATTTACATTTTCAGAGAAATGATTTGAGCTTGTCTGAATCTCATGACTTGACTTTTGAGGGGTTCAAACCATTACAGTCACTCACATACTATCACTTTCAGTGCTTTTGATTTCTATCTGAAATGAAAGCGTCAGCATTTGATATTCTCTTTATCACCACAACCTTCCTTGAGCTGGTCTTGAATTCAGTGTCCTCCAGGGCTGGAAGGATGGCTCAATACTTAAGATCGTTGGCTGCTCTTCCAGAGGTCCTGAGTTCAACTCCCAGCACCCTTATGGTGGCTCACAGCCATCTGTAACTGTCTGTATTCCCACGAGATCTGATTCCCTCTTCTGGTGCTTGCAGACATTATCCTCAGGCCTCAGCCTGTTGAGTACTAGGGTTATTGGTGTACACGCCTCAGATCCTTTTAGCATTTTTGTTTGTTTGTTTATAGTACAGGTTACTGACTACAAATTCTCTTGTACTCATTCTGCAAATTCTTTTTCATTATTCTGAAATTTCTTTTTCACACTCACTTGAAGGAAATCTTATTATACCAGCCATATAATCCTGAGAGGACAGGCCCTTTTATTTCAGTGTGTTAAAGCTGCTCTACAGTCTCCTTTTAGTCATTCCTACTAACTAGAAGGCAGGGCTTATAAAGTACAATTTCCCTGTATGTGCTGTTGTCCCTCTCTTTAAGACTTGTCCTTTATCTTTGTTTTTAGGAGATTGGCTGTATGTCTAGATTCTCTTAGTATGTCTTCTGATTACATTTACTGGTCTTTATAAGAAAAACAATGATCTACTTTGGAGCTTTTTCCATTGCTTCCAAAATGTTGCTTCTTCCTCTTTATTTCTCTTTCTCTTCCAAGATTTAGTCATCCATTATTTGTAAAAACATTTAGTTATTTTTTATCGTGTGTGTGTCTTTTTTTTTTTGTATGTATGTGTTTGTAGTGGTTTGAATGAAAATGGCCCCCATAGGCTCATAGGGAGTGGCACTATTTGAAAAGATTGAGAGGTATGGCCTTGTTGGAGGAACTATGTCAATGCAGGCAGGCTTTGAAGTTTCAGAAGCTCAAGCCAGGCCCAGTATCTCTCTCTCTGTTCCTGTTGCCTGGGAATTTAGATGTAGAACTCTCAGCTCCTTCTCCAGCACCATGTCTGCCTTGGTGCCATCATGATTCCTACAATGATGATAACGGACCAACCCTTTGAAATCGCAAGCCAGCCCCACTTAAATGTTTTCCTTTATAAGCGTTACCATGGTCAGGGGCTGGAGATATGGCTTAGTGGTTTAGAGCACTGACTGCTCTTCTAGAGGTCTTGAGTCCAATTCCTAGCAACCACATGGTGGCTCACAACCATCTATAGTGGGATCTGATGCCTTCTTCTGGTGTAAAGGTATCCATGCAGTTAGAGCATTCATATATACATAAAATAAATAAATCTTTAAAAAAAATTGCCGTGGTCATGGTGTCTTTTCACAGCAATAGAAACCCTAACTAGGGGGAATGAAAAGATGTCTCAGTGGTTAAGAGCACTGGCTGCTCCTCCAGAGGACCTGGGTTCAATTCCCAACACCTACATGGCAGCTCACAACTGTCTGTAACTCTTGTTCCAGGGGATCTAACAACCTCACACAGACATACATGCAGGCAAAACACCAATGTACATAAAATACAAATAAATACATTAAAAAAAAAAAACCCTAACTAAGACTCTGTGTGTGTGTGTGTGTGTGTGTGTGTGTGTGTGTATGTGTGTGTTATTAATTTGATACCTTACATTCTGTTACCCAGAATTTAGAAACATTGACATTTCTGTGTGTATCCCCACATGTCCTATACTTGTACGTATCCTCTGTACCTTTCAATGTTTCCATTATATTATACATTTGTGTCCATATATGAATTATAGTAGTGTTTGCGGTGTTACAAGTGTTTATAAATAGTATCATTAAATGCAGTGCTGAATTTCCCTTGACCAGCATTATTTTCATAGGCTAGGCGTTTTGATAGAGCATCTTCATTCTCAAAGCTGGTGATAGTCTATACTAAGCAGAGCCATCATGCATGCGTTATCCATTCTCTGTGGTGTGTAGTTAGTTGTTCCCAGTTTTACGAAGCACGTTGAGAATTGATGATTGGAAACAACGTAAAGACATTTCTTCCTCTGTAGGTAAACAGACCATGGGCTTCCCACTGCTCACTTATCAAGACCGATCGGATAATAAACTCTACCGTCTTCAGACACCTCAAAGCCCTCTAGTGAGACCGTGCATGTATGACTATTATGACATGGACAACTATCCAATTGGGACAAACGCCATTGTAGCTGTGATCTCCTACACTGGCTATGATATGGAAGATGCCATGGTAAGTGTTGCTAGTTGTAACTCTAATCTTTTCTCATTGCTGTTTGTGAACTTTCTTAGTGTGAGATCACTGAAGGAATGTTTATGTGTCCTCAAGGACATAATAGCAAATGCATTTAAATGGTTAGTTATATACATTTAAATGGTTCGTTCCTGTCTGAGGTTAATGAAGGGAAACATTGAAAGACATCCAGTGTACATATATCTTCTTATCTGTGTACATACTGTGGGTAAAGGTTGATGTGAGGTCTTGGTATAGTTACCTTTTATATCTTTGATTATGTCTTAAGCCATATGAGTCTGGATCTTGATAGCATTGGTAATTTGGAAATGCAGTTTCAAAATCAAATGCCAGTTACCCTAAACCAAGTATTAGTAAATCTTAACTGGTTATATTTTGAAAGTTGTTTGCCTGTTGTTGTTTGTTTTTGCTCTTTTGGAAGGCCCGCCCCCCAGCTCCCAAATAAATCACACACAGAGGCTTATTCTTAATTATAAATGCCCCGCCTTAGCTTGGCTTATTTCTAGATTTCCTTCATTTAAATTAGCCCATCTACCTTTGGCTTCAGGGGCTTTTATCTTTCTCTGTTCCTGTATGCCTTTTCTTTACTTCTTACTCGGTGTCTGGCTGTGTGGTTGGGTGGCTGGCCCCTGCAGTCCTCCTTCGCTGGCTGCTGCTTTTTCTTTCTCGTCTCAGATTTCTCCTATTTATTCTCTCTGCCTGCCAGCCCCGCCTATCCTTTCTCCTGCCTCCCTATTGGCTGTCCAGTTCTCCATTAGACCATCAGATGTATTAGACAGGAACAGTAACACAGCTTCACAGAGTTAAACAAATGCAACATAAACAAAAGTAACACACCTTAAAATAATATTCTACAACATTTGCCCTCAGTCTTATAAGTTAATTTGGTTCTTTGGCTCCACAGATTGTGAATAAGGCTTCTTGGGAACGAGGCTTTGCTCATGGAAGTGTCTACAAGTCTGAGTTCATAGACCTCTCTGAAAAATTTAAGCAAGGGGACGATAGTCTTGTGTTTGGGGTCAAACCTGGTGACCCCCGGGTTATGCAGAAGTTGGACGATGATGGATTGCCATTCATAGGAGCAAAGCTGCAATTTGGTGACCCCTACTACAGCTACCTAAACCTTAACACCGGGGAAGGCTTTGTGGTTTACTATAAGTAAGTTTGGGGACATGTTGGACTGCTGGCTGGTTTGTTAGCGGGAAGTGTGTCACTAGGAGCCCTGACTGGTCTGGAGCACACTGTGTCGACCAGCCTGGCCCTGATGTAACAGCTGATGCCCCTGCCTCTGCCTCTTAAGTGCCTGTGCTGCCACACCTGGCCCTGTGCTGGTTTTTATAGGCTGTTTCTTAGTGAGATTACTGGAGGTCAATGAAGTTTTCATTTAACAGAAGGAAAAAGATTTTATATATATAAATCTAGTTATTGTTTTAAATCTCTGCTGCTCTAACCAAATAGGTAAGACTGGGAAATAAAACAAAGTCTCTCTGTCCTGGGGACTAGAACATTCAGGACTGAGGCACTGGTAGATTCGCTAAGGTGGACTCATGGAGGCACTACCTCCGTGTCCTGACGGGGGAAGACGGAAAGGCTAACAGCAGCAAGCAGCTCAGACCCCTTTTGTAAAGACACTGTCTACTGATGAGGCTCCATCCTCAGGACTTAAATCCCTCCTAAGGGCCTCACTCCTAATACACAGCAGTAGAGGTGGAGTCCCACATGAGCAGGGGGTGATGACATTGCGATGATGTCATTTGTGGTCCTTGCTGACGTGAGCACTGCTGAGTCCGGTGCCTGGCTTTTGGGGTGGTGGTCCATCACTGTTTCCTTCGTGCACGGCATTAAGGGTGGTTCCTGGCCAAATACTGGGTTCATTATGCCTCTTCCTAAAGACAATAATTAGCTGCTTTTACAATGATAAAAATGGCTTCAGTGGGCTTGCTTAGTATTGCTTTCCATAGCTAATATTCTCTCAGATAAACATAATTAGTAATTCTAGTCATGGGTAACTTCTGACATCTATTTATATTGGTGAGCATAAGGGGGATACATTTACATATACACTCTATGGAACATTAATCATGTCAACAAAATTTAAGTATTTTTATTTTCAAACGAAGCTTGGGAAGGCTTTGTGTCAAACACCTGTGATTCTAGCACATGGAGACAGAGGCAGGAGGATCATTGCAAGTTCTAGGTCAGCATTGTAGGCCAGCCAAGGCTAGCATAGTGAGACTCAACAAACAGAGCAAATAGCTTGACTTTTTATTTCATGTTTTTTTTTTCTAGGAGTAAAGAAAATTGTGTTGTGGACAACATCAAAGTGTGTAGTAACGACACGGGCAGTGGGAAATTCAAGTGTATCTGTATTACGATACGAGTCCCTCGGAATCCAACTATTGGAGATAAATTTGCCAGCCGTCATGGACAGAAGGGCATTTTGAGCAGGTTGTGGCCAGCTGAGGACATGCCTTTTACTGAGAGTGGGATGGTGCCAGACATTCTGTTTAACCCTCATGGCTTTCCCTCCCGGATGACCATCGGTATGTTAATCGAAAGTATGGCTGGGAAGTCTGCAGCTCTGCACGGTCTCTGCCATGATGCCACACCCTTCATCTTCTCTGAGGAGAGCTCCGCCTTAGGGTACTTTGGGGAGATGTTAAAGGCGGCTGGCTACAACTTCTATGGCACCGAGAGGTTGTATAGCGGCATTAGCGGGATGGAGCTGGAAGCAGATATTTTCATCGGTGTGGTTTATTACCAGCGCTTACGCCACATGGTGTCAGACAAATTTCAAGTTAGGACAACTGGAGCCAGGGACAAAGTCACCAACCAGCCTGTCGGGGGAAGAAACGTTCAGGGTGGAATCCGCTTTGGGGAGATGGAACGGGATGCTCTCTTGGCACATGGTACGTCCTTTCTCCTTCACGATCGGCTCTTCAACTGCTCTGACCGCTCGGTTGCCCACGTATGTGTGAAATGTGGCAGTTTGCTCTCCCCACTACTTGAAAAACCTCCTCCTTCTTGGTCTGCAATGCGCAACAGAAAATATAACTGCGCTGTCTGTGGCCGCAGTGACACAATTGACACTGTCTCTGTGCCATACGTTTTCCGGTATTTTGTAGCTGAGTTGGCAGCTATGAATATCAAAGTAAAACTGGATGTCATTTAACTTGATCCCGCTGTTTGCCTTTCAGGCAAATGCCTAGCCAGGGCCCTACGGCAGTACATCATATATAATCTATGCACATGCACCGTGTGGCAGAGTAATGTGTGAGGACCCCCTTTAAAGGCGAGCTCCACCCATTCCTCGCTCTCTTTCCCACCGCTCCTCCTAGAGGCAAGCAGGCAGACAGGCCTTTGTGCCTCTCCCTTCCAATCCCTCCCTCTCTTCTCTTTCTCTCCTCTCCTCTCTCCCCTCCCCTCCCCTCCTCCTCTCCTATCCTCTTCTCAACTCTTGTCCATCTGTCCCCCATAAGACCTCCTTGTGAGCCCTGACACATAGTGTGTCTGTCTGCTCTTGCCCGCCATTTTTAACAACATTGGTGCTGTGTGACTTGGCAGGCCATCCTGGTGCCTCCTCCTGTCCGCTGGCAGTCTGAGGTGCACCAGGACCCTGAACCTGGTTCATCTACAACCCCCTCTGCACAACACCGGCTACTATGATTGTTGACTTTCTCCTCAGGAAGGGGGTGGGGGACACCACCTTTGGGGCTTCGCTGGTCCCTTTTGCCAGCAATCACCTCTGGCCATTCCCCATGAGTGAGGTCTCGTTCCTCGTCTATCGAACCTACATGTCCCTTGGCCCCTCCCCTCTGTGTGCCGACTCACTGGGCAGCTTGTACATTTCTCATCTCTTTGACCCAAACATCCCTCGGGCTTAGCCCTGACCCCTGCTCTGTGTTTGACGAATCACTGAACAGCCTGTGCTATCTTAATTGATCCTTGCTTAATTTCTGGGATGCTAGAAATTCTAAAGCCATTGGATCTCAGTTTTTTCGTTTTGTTTTTCCTCCTCTGCCTCACCCATGGGGAATAAGCCTAACAGTAATAAAGCCCGACATCTCCTCTGGAATGTCTTTTAGAAAACCTCAAACCTCTATGCTTAATGCCCTGCTTAAAGACTTCTAAACTCATCCGCCTTTGCACCCAGAAATGGCCCAAATACCACTTAGATAACCGGTTAAAATGGCCACCTAACGTCACTTTAGACCTCGATATTTTATGGGAGCTTTCCAACTTTTGCCAGCGGACGGGTACATGGAAGGAGTTGCCTTACATACAAGCTTTCCATAAAAGAATCCAATATATTACCCAATCTTATAGTCTCACCTTTCATGATATATATATGTTCCTAACTAACAACCCACTTCCTGAGGAGCACAAGCAAGTTTCGGAACAGGTTAGAATACATGCAGACAGAATTCATCAAACTAATGCAGCATGTCCACCCAGGGCCAAGGTGGTCCCCGATCAAACGAGGCCCACGACGAGATTATAACACCCCAAGAGGTGCTCTAGCTAGAGACCAGTTTACAACCTGGCTCCTGGCGGGTCTCCGTAAGGCTGCCCTTAAACCAGTGAACTATGAGAAACTCCCAGACTCATAAAGGAGACTCACAGAACAAATTTCAGTATAACTCTACTATTGCCTGCCCTCAGCAATGAACCACCTGTGTCTCCTGGGTGCTAAGGTGTCACTATGATGATGGGAAAGGAACAGGTACTTTAAGGTTTGGTTAGGTGGAGATAGAAAAGCTTAACTGGTGATAAGGAGAATGATTTGAGGTGTTCCAGCAGTCTCAATAATGTTCCAGCGCCCTCATTGCCCACCCACTTGCCACCCCTAACTCCTCACTTTTTTATAATAAACAAAAGAGGGGAATGTTAGCATTTCAGGTAAATACCTAGCTAGCGCCCAGGGCCTTAGGGTCCTATGTTACCTAATCTGTGCACTGCGTGGCTGTGTAAGCCTCCATACACATGCGCTAGGACCCCCTTTAAAGGCAAGCTCCGTCCATTCCTCATGCTCTTTCCCACCGCTCCTCACAGAGGCCAGCAGGCAGGCAGACCTTTGCGTCTCTCCCTTCCAATCCCTCCCTCTCCTTCTCTCAACTCTTGTCTCCCTCCTCAATAAACCCTCCACGTGAGCCCTGTTGCATGGTGTCTCTTTCGGCTCTCGCCTGCCGTTTTTAACAACGCCGGCCATCTGAGTGAAGAGATTAGAACAAAAGGTGACTTTAATCCAGTGAAGGTATTATGGATTCACTCTGGATCTATACAAGAATTTCAATACTGACGCCAAGAACAGGCAGCTGAGAATTCAAGACTTCCGTGCCTCTGAAACCTGCTGAAGTTGGTTTGTTATATTTGTTTAAAAATGTTCTTAAATGACTTCTTTACAATGATTTGTTGATCATAGATCGTGCAGGGACACCTCCTTTCCAGGCCCAGGTTCACTGGTCCCTGCTTTCAGTAGCAGAGTTTGTCTGTCATCATCCAGAGCAGGGCAGTATAATAAACAGAAAATGGAAGCCACAAATGTAATTTTTATTTTTATATACATGTAAAGTTAAGCTATTTCATGTATATAATTTGATGGATTATAACATAGGTCTAGTCTGTGATGTCATCATGGTCAAGGTAAATAAACATCTGTTATCTCCAAAGTTTCCTTGTACACATTTGGGTGGGTAGTGCATATGTGTATGTGTATGTGTGTGTGTGTGTGTGTGTGTGTGTGTGTGTTCTCTTCACAGTTCCAAGTGCACTTGTCAGCTACAAGCAGCACTCTATTTCCCTGGCCTTCAGCAACAGCCATTCTACTCTGTCTGTGAGTTCGGCTTTTTCAGTAACTCATAGTGGGATCATGCAGGCCTGTCCATGTTTCACTTAGCATGGTGTCCTCAAGGTTCAGCCATGTCTTCAAATTGGCAAGACTTCCTCCACCTTTAAGGCTGAATGTATCTGACTAGTGAGCAGCTATGGTCCTTTGCTTATTTTTTTAACCTTTGTATAAGTGTCTTGTACTTTGTAGGGTTTTGTGTATAATATCTTATCCAGCTGTATTGTTCCCTGTTAATGGGTGTTTGGAAACATCCATGAAAAACACCTTGAACTGGTTGATACTTCCCCTTGCTTAAGAGAGAAGCCCAGCTTTGGACCCAGCTACCCCGTTCTCTGTCTGCCTCACAGTCCTGTGGCTGAGGTTACTGTTCACATCTAGTGCCACAAATAGGTGTGGTTTTGAGGGCCTTGTTGTTGAAAGTAGGATTCACTATGAAGCCAAGATTGGCTATGAACAAGTCATCTTCCTGCCTCAGCCTCCAGAGTGGTAAAATTGTCAGTATGTACCACAATGCCCAGCTAAATTGGTTTTATTTTGATACAGGGTTTCTTTGTAGTCCTGGCTGTCCTCACTCTATAGACCAGGCTAGCCTCAAACTCAGAGATTGCCTGCCTCTGCTTCCCAAGTGCTAGGATTAAAGGTGTGCACAATCCCTGCCCAGCACCAGCTAATTTTTAAAAAAATTAACTTTTACCCTGTCTCGAAAAAACAAAAAACAAACAAACAAAAACAAAATAAAACAAAAATGAACTTTTGATCTTGTAGATTCTTTTGGTTTTTCGAGACAGGGTTTTTCTGTGTAGCTTTGCGCCTTTCTTGGAACTTACTTGGTAGCCCAGGCTGGCCTCAAACTCACAGAGATCCGCCTGGAGTGCTGGGATTAAAGGTGTGCACCACCATCGCCCGGCTGATCTTGTAGTTTCTTAACCAATAAATTGACATGAATTTAAGACAACCCCCCCAAAAAAATTACTCAAAATTCTCCAATTTTATGTATTCTTACATATAGTTGCATGGAATATTATCCTCTATGTAGATGGGTGTTACACATAGGACACTTCTGTTAATATCACTAACCCTTCAATCCTTGTCTATAATATTGAGAAATGCTGTAAATAGAATCGTAAAACATATTTTGAGACTCGTTTTTTTTAACTTAACAGAATTCCCCTTAAATTCATCTAAATTGTATATATTAATTCATGCTTTTGTATTGCTGTATAGTACTCCAAAGTATGGGTGGACTAGTTTAACCATCCACTTGAAAGAACATTTATCTGGGACAAACATTGACGAGAACAATTACTGAATCATAGTTCTATAAGAAATAGCCGTGGGGCTGGAGAAGTGGCTAAATACAGTGTTTGCTATGCAAGTATTAGGACCTGAGTTCGGATCACTGGCGCCCACATAGAAGGTATGGCAGGGCACACTCGGAATACCAGTGCTGGGGTGTGGAGACAGGATCCCAGGGGCTCACTGGCCTGCCAGTCAAACTTTGGTGGGCTCCAGGTTCAGTGAAATACCCTGTCTCCAAAAACTTAGGGTGCAAAGCAATGGAGAAGACACCTGCCACTGTCCTCTGGCCTGCACACACAATCATGCACCCGCACACACACACACACACCATACACACTGAATGGACCTGGTATTTGGCACAAGAAACCCCAAGACTAAGTTCTCAGCACAAAGGAGATTTATTTGCCACAGGGGGGCAAAAGTAGGGAATAAGAGACAAGAGACAGGACACAGAGGCAAAGGAGAAGGGGAAGGGACATTTGTCAGCAACCAGGGAGATGGGAAAGGGATATTTGTCCTGGAGGGACAAAGGACTGCCTCTGGATAAAGAGGAAGCAGACGTGGCCTATAGACAAATGGCAATTTAAAAAGGGAAAGGGAAACCCTGTGTTAGGATGAGGTGTTCAATTTTGGCTGGACATATGAGGGTGGCCAAAGGGGGCTTTTGATTGCTGGACTTCAATACTTTGATAGCTGGACCTTGGTAGTCAGCCTCAGGAGGAAGCGACGAAGTAAGGGAACAGACATTGGGGCTAGCTTTAGGAGTGTAATTTCATGGGTTTTAGCTAAGTGCAGAGAATGGGGGAGAAGGGCAAGGCCTGACAGCCATGTTTGGTTTGACTAGCGTCCTTTTCCCAGCTCCCTCTCCTCAGCAGCTGCTGCTGTTTACAGCTTGCCTGCCCTGGTGTTTTCTCTCAAACTAATAACATCGTCCTTGAGCTTCCTAACGAATACATTTTAAAAGTCTTTCATGGACAGCGCCCCCAAAGGGAACCCTAGTAACAAGCAATTCTGAGATCTTCATTTCTCAGATCTGCTTCGCTTCAAACATTACGGTTCTCTCTACATTTGACTTAGTCACACTCTTGACAGAGTCACCAGCCAAAAGGCAACTGAAGTCTGGAGGTACGAGTGTCATGTTTCCCAAAGATGAAAGTGTCACGTGTGGTGTGGCTTCTTACATCTGTCACATGAATCAGACACAGATGGCTGGGAGCTGTCATCCCCTGTCAACGGTCTACCACAGAACTCAAGATTACAACCTCCAGTCAACACCTCCTTTACCCGGAACTGCTGTGTTCAGGCGCTGAGCCCTTCTCTTGCGCTGTGTCTGGTATGAAGGAGGCTACCGCAGTCATCCCCCATTTCACAGCCGCATACTGCGGTGGTTCTTGCTTTTCGTTTAGTCTCAGAAGACCTCTTCATACTAGATGAACAGACGCTCCATTCTCTGAGAAAGGAGCATTTAGCCTTTTAAACAGGGACATGGACTCCCAGGTCTAGCCTTATCATCTGAAGGCGTATATGGAGGGTGGAGACCACAACAAGGAGAATTACAGAGGAAGTAATTTGTCCACGATGGCAAGGAGAGCAAGCAATAAAATCTGCTTTCATCCTGCCGTTATCACCTACGCCAGGAAAAGGACATGGATGAGTTAATAACCGTATGGAAGACCCCATGTGGCTATTAGGGGAGTGTGCACCGGCGTAAAGCCGGAGCTCAGCTGAGAGGTCAGTCCCCTGTTCCCGAGCCCAGCGGCGGCGGGCAAGGTTGCCGACTCAGCCGCCCCGTGTGGAAGGCCGCAGCCACGCCGGCCGGTGGCTACTGACTCCAGCCAGGAAAGCGCCAGCGGCTGCAGACCGCAGAGACCCGCAGCTAACCCGACTCGCTCCGGTGCCGAGCTGCAGCAGCACTTCCGATCTCCTACTTCCGGTGAGCTCTAAGCGCCGCCGCCACCACCACAAGCCGGAAGTAAAAAAAAAAAAAGCTAAAACAAAATAGCCGACGGACCGGAAGTAGTTACGTGAGGTCCCGCCCAGACAAGCCGTGAGCCGGAAGGCGAGGCAGAGCGTTGCCATGATGAATTTAGGTGGGATGAGTGGCAGGACTCTCGGCGACCGGAAGAGTGAGGCGGGGAGGTATGGGTTGGGCGCTGCCATGTCAACCTGATACCGGAAAAGGCGGGTCTCTTCTCCCTGACTGATCGGCGCCTGAACTCGCCTGGAGATGTGAGTTAAACTCCCTACAACTCTCGGTCATGCTTAGCAGGCTGCATGATCCCCAATGGGAAACGCCTGCACTCAAGGCTGGAGATACCCCAGGCCTGCCTCACCGTAACCAGACTTTTAGAACTTCCACTGTCTTTCTAAAAACTCCCACCCTGTACCACAACGCTCACGGCTCAGCTCTTATTTCTGCCCCTCGTTGGTTGTCCATGTCACAGGATCCTTAAAATTTACAAATCTGTCTTGGATCCCTAGGCTAACCACAGATCCAAATCGGAACTTTTTCTTGTCTACTCTTGAGATTATCTTCAGCTTACCCTGTCCCGCAGGCAGGCAGCTCTGGAAGTCACTGCTCGGTACTGCAGCCGGGAGCTGGATCAGTATGGCCAATGTGTGGCAGCCAAGCCTGAATCTTGGCATCGGGATTGTCACCACCTTAAGATGAGCATTGCCCGCTGCACATCCTCCCAGTGAGTGTAAAAGTGGGGCCAGAGGGTGCCAGGCAGTGGGGTGTGAATGCTCCGGGTCTGAAATGCCCTGCTCCCACAGCCCCATCATCCGCCAGATCCGCCAGGCCTGCGCTGAACCTTTTGAAGCTTTTGAGGAGTGTCTTCGCTTGAACGAGGCAGCGGTTGGCAACTGTGCCGAACACATGCGCCGCTTCCTGCAGTGTGCTGAGCAGGTGCAGCCGCCAAGTTCACCCACAGCTGGAGAGGTAAAGGAGGCTCACTAGATCATCTTTTCCCCTTCACAACTCCCTTCATTTTCTAGCTCAAAGTAGATACGTTTAAGTCCTAGCCACACCTGATTCCCACACATGCCTTGGTTGTGAATCCAGAACCCAAAGCACGGTTCTCTACTCCAAGTTGCAGCCTCTGCTTTAGTCTAACTTTCACGCTCCTCCTCTGCCAGGGCACGTGCCCCAGCCTTCTCCCTGGCTTGCCTGAACCTCTTGCTTCCACATAACGACCTGAATTCGGGTCACATTTCACCCTTGCTTAAAACTCTCCAGGGGTTTCCCCTTCAGACTGGGAAGACGTCCCTGATTCTTCCTGGATCCCTTGTGTTCTTCCCTTCCTGGCCCATCTTATCCTCTTCATGGCTTTCAGCTGTACTGGTGGGGGTGAGGGATGGGGTGGAGGGGTTCACACACACACACACACATGATCTTAATGTACACAGTACATAAACACATATACAGTATATCTGAGATAATAAAATGTTATTGATGGGGCAATTAGAAAAAGCCTTAACATGCTCTGGGGTTGGCAGAAATGGAAGCGTGAGAAACACTCCCTTGGATGTTTCCTGCTGGACCACTCCAATGGGAAAATTCACACCTTTAACCACCCTCCTCTGAGCACCTCCCATGGGGTCCTCTGTCCCTGCAACCCTGGGCTTCAACGTCTTCTGGACTTCTGTGTTGGTCTCTTTGTCCTTTCTAATCCTTCTTCTGTGATGGTCCCAGAGTGTTCTCAGAGGAAATCTTACCAAGTTTACTTCTATATGGAAACCTCTGTGATTTCACTTCTACCAGACTGGTTCTCATCTCCAGTGAAACCTGACTCCGCTGACTCTGGTCCCACCTCTTCCACCCTCCACTCCAGCTCCATGTTCCATCCCCAGTGGACAACTGGGGATGTCTGCTTTCCTTCTAGCTATTTTGCTCTGCCTGGACTGCCCTCCCCGGTCCATCTTCTGTCTAATTCTTACCCTGTTTAACATGGTACTTCTCTCAGAAAAGCTTCTCTGTTTCCCCCATTCCTATCCCCTGGCTTTTAGACTCCTTCCATCCTGGTCACGCTCCACTGTTTTCCTTGTATCTCGCGCTTCAGGAGAGTTCTTGGCTAAAGGTTACCCTCTAATTATACCTGATATTCATTGGTTCTTTGTATAGAACAGGAGCAGATGAAAGACTTAGGTTATGAGAACAGAAGGACTTTAGTTCTCCACAGGAAATGTTCAGGAATGATTGCATATTGTCCATACTAGTTACTCAGCCATCTCATAGGAATATCTCTTTCTTTCAAGTGTTTTCAGCATCTAGATAATAAGCCCTTTCATTCCTTTTTTTTTTCTTGTTTTTAATTTTAGTTTTTATTTTTCACTTTATGTGTATCAGTGTTATTCCTCTATGTATGTGGACCATGTGTGTGCCTTGTGCCCATGGAGGTTAGGAGAGGGTGTCAGATCTCCTGGAATCCTCTGGAATTGGTGTAACACAAATTCCTAAACAGTCTTAATAAAAAACCCAGATCCAGATATTGGGGTAAATCCTGAAAGATCAGAGAGACAAAGGACCAAGCCACCTCTCACCTCTAGGACTCCTCAGCCTGAAAAGCTTCTAGTTCCTGTCTCCTCAAGCTTTTATACCTTTCTCCACCCAGCCAGCACTTCCTGGGATTAAAGGCATGTGTGCTTCCCAAGCAAAGGCATGAGATCCTAAGTGCTGGGATTAAAGGTGTGTGCCACCACTGCCTGGCTCTGTTTCTCTCCTAGACTGTGTCAATCTCATGTAGTCCACGGTGGCTTTGAACTCACAGAGATCTAGATGGATCTCTGCCTCCCGAGTGCTAGAGTTAAAGGTGTGTGCCTTTAACTCTCTGCCTCTGTGTTTAATCTAGTGGCTTGTTCTGTTCTCTGATCTTCAGGCAAATTTTATTAGGGTACACAGTATAACACCACCATTGGAGTGACTGTGGCTGGTTGTGAGCTACCATGTGGGTGCTGGAAACTGAACCCAGGTTCTCTGTGAGAGGAGCAAGTGCTGAGCCATCCCTTTGTCTCTTCAGCCCTCTTCCTTTAAGGTTGGCTGGTGTTCTCCCTAGACAAGCAGCCATCCTTTCTCCGTCTCTGGCCATTCCCGCTATTACCCCACAGTTCCTCTTCCCTACAACTAAAAGAGCTTTTTTCTTTTTTGGTTTTTCAAGACAGGTTTTCTCTGTGTGTAGCTCTGGCTGTCCTGGAACTTGCTCTGTAGACCAGGCTGGCCTCAAACTCACAGAAATCCACCTGCCTCTGCCTCCCAGAGTGCTGGGATTAAAGGCGTGCACCACCACCGCCCCACTGAAAGCGCTTAAAAATGGAAATTAGGGGGCTGGAGAAATGGCTCAGTGGTTAAAAGCACTGGCTGTTCTTACAGAGGTCCTGAGTTCAGTTCCCAGCAACCACATGGTGGCTCCCAACCATCTGTAAATGAGAACTGGTGCCCTCTTCTGGCATGCAGGCAGAACACTGTATACAAAATAAAAAAAAAAAAAAAATGGAAATTAGGGCAGGGAGGTTGTAGGTAGAGTTTTCCTGCCTGGCCCACAGTCAGGGCAAATCTCTCTCACCCGCCAGTCCCACAGCAGCTCAGACCCGACCAAGTAAACACAGAGACTTATATTGCTTACAAACTGTATGGCCGTGGCAGGCTTCTTGCTAACTGTTCTTACAGCTTAAATTAATCCATTTCTATAAATCTATACCTTGCCACGTGGCTCGTGGCTTACCGGCATCTTCACATGCTGTTTGTCATGATGGCGGCTGGCAGTGTCTCTCTCTCAGCCTTCCACTTGCCAGAATTCTTCTCCTCCTTGTCCCGCCTATACTTCCTCCTGCCTGACTACTGGCCAATCAGTGTTTTATTTACTAACCAATCAGAGCAACACATTTGCCATACAGAACATCCCACAGCAGGAGGTGACTTAGCAGGTTATGGCATTTGCTGCCAGGTCTACTGACCTGAGTCCTATCCTGCAGGCTGTCCTCTGACATGCATGCACCCCCTAGATGAATGAATAAATGTAAGAGTGAAAAAACAAAATGGAAGTGCAGTCACCTGTCTCCTCTTGTGGCTCCAGGCTCTCCAATGCACTAACTAACACCCAATCCCTTCCACGTCCTGCTCCTTCATGCTGATGGCGTCACAACTCCAGCTTTTCCTCCTGATTGGGGCCGGGAGATTTAGGCCTCCTGTCTTCTCTGATCTTCACATTATTAGACATGAAAATGTCCTCATCTACCATGTGATAGAAAGGCCTTGGTGGGAGAACTTGTATTTATGTTGCTGGTAGTCCAAAAGTCTCCCTGTTCCTGCACACAGCCTTTTGCTCTTTACCTACCAGGTGACTAGTTTTAGTCTTTGGATATCTCTGATTTTGAAAGGAAGTTTCCTAGAATGAGAGATTTTTGCCTGCTGGGTCCCCAGCACTTGTAATGATGCTGCCACGTGCCTGTAATCCTAGCACTAGGGAGGCCCGGGTAGGAGGGTTGCTACGAGTTCAAGCCAGCTTGGGTTCCACAAGTGAGCTCCAGACCAGCCTCAGCTACTGGTGAGTTCCAAGCCGACCTGGGCTAGAGTTAGAACCGATCTCTCTCCATCCTCCAAAAATAAATAAAGAAACAGAGTTCCAGCCCCAGGTTTTAGCTTACTGTGGACAACTTGTTCTCATGGCAAATGGCCAAGGTCACTACTTGGCACCTTTCCCCTCTGTACTGGACGGTTTGAGGACAGCCTCTGCGGTGTCTGCCTCATTTCCCCATC
The DNA here is from genome assembly GCF_007827085.1 of Peromyscus californicus insignis. Taxonomy (NCBI): domain Eukaryota; kingdom Metazoa; phylum Chordata; class Mammalia; order Rodentia; family Cricetidae; genus Peromyscus; species Peromyscus californicus. Next base: position 103,641,125 of record NW_026294595.1, read on the forward strand.
AGTAGTCTCAAGGCCAGTAAACGCTGGTGTGTTTTCTCCACAGGCACAGCCACTTCCTGCCTCCTGAAGACCCCCTTGGACTTGGAGAAAACTGGACATGACTAGCCCACTTGATGTCCTCATCTAGAAGAGTGACCATTTTGGAGTCTTGAGGGCTCTGGTGTGGGTCTGGCTTTCCTGGACTTCAGGACTCTAAATAAATAAAGACTGAGTACTGGACTTTGGTTCAGCCTATAACATTCAAGGAGGCACTAGGAGAGCTGGAGGAGAGCTTGGTCACCCTCCCCCAGCTTTACTTGGTCTGTCAAGTAAGAGCTCAGGAGGGGCTAAGATGCTCCTGATCTAGGCTTAGCCTTAAGAGGACTCAGACAGCTGTTCCCTGTCCCCTCCTGTCTGTACGCTGGGGAAGGACTTTCCTATCACACTCACCAGATGGCTTTTTGGTTTTGGTTTTTTGAGTCTAGGCAGTCCTGAAGCCCAATACCAAACTGGATTCAGACTCAGAAAATCTTCCTGAGTGCCAGGGTTACAGGTGTGAACCACCATGCCCGCCTTCTCCCCCACAACCTCACGCATGCCAGTCAGATGTGCCCTCCCTGCCGCTTGTGCCCTGAGCTGCGTTCACTCCATCTTTCTACAGTTTTCTTGAGGCTTGTGAGAGGAGCAGGAAAAAGGTCATCTTTAATAGCAGCACATCTTGTCCACTGCTGAATCAGAACTGGTTGAGCAGTAGACACGGGCCTTGGGCAGTGGGTGTCAAAATTCTGGCCTTAGTGTTGAAAACAACTGTGTGGAGGCAGAAGCAAGGCAGGAGAATCAGAAGTTCAAGGTCACCCACTGCTATGTAGTTTGAGGCCAGACTAGGCCACCCGAGGCCCTATCTTGTTAAATTTTAAAATTGGAAAACTGAAAGGACATGGCTTGGAAGCATCCTTCACTGGATTTTTAGTTTGTCTTGATCAGCAATTTCCCAGAAACCAGGTGTCAGAATGGGGCACAGATTCTCAGTCTGAATCCCGAAATAGTGAGAGGGAGTGGGAAAGGGAGACAAGAAGACAGCCAGTCAAAAGTATTATCAGGGTGGCAAGATGGATCAGTGGGTAAGGGTGCTTGCCTCGTGAGGGCCTGAGTTTGACCCCAGGACCCACGTGTTGGAAGGGTAGAGCTAATTCATACAAGTAGTGCTGGGATCAAGTAAGAAGCCTTCATCAGAGATCTGAATTAGTGCTACCATCCTAGTGTTCACAGGCACAGCCCAGGGGTTTGCTTGTCCACTGACTCTCCAGTATGGTTGGTCAGGTCATGAAGAAACAGTCCAGCATCCAGTGGTAAGAAAGCCCAGGGGTGGCACTCTGATAAAACCTTAACTACCCTAAATTTAATTGCTAAGGGGCAGAGGCCAGAAGGTAAGTGAGAGTGGCTTGATCAGTAACAAGGTATAAGATGAAAGGAAAGGGCTGTTTTATGTTGATAAAAGGATATTAAAATCTTAAATTGTATCATGCAAATCACTAGGGTTGTTATTTATGTATGAACTTTCTAGGTTGTTAATACCAGTCAATCTAAATAGGTTATTTATTTTGAGACAGGGTCTTGTATCCCAGACTGGCCTTGAATTTGCTATGTAACCAAGGCAGCCTTTGGACTTGTGTCCCTCCTGTCCCTACCTCCCAAGGGTAGAGAGTGTGCCCCCATGCCCAGTTTATTTGGTACTGAGGATGCAGCCCAAAGCTTTGTGCACAGTAAGCAAACACTGCCAACTAGCTATCCCCAGATCAGTCACAACACTCCTGTGGGCTGTCCTCAGCCCAAGGCTTTCTGCATTATCCCACCCTACAAACTGGATGGCAGTAGGGGTTATGCTGCTCTCCTTCCCGTTTTTTCCTAAGTGCCCTTAACCTGGCATAGTGAGTCCCACCTGTAAGCTCTGGGGAGCTGAAATGTTTGCCACATTCGAAGCCAGCCAGTGCTATAGAAAAGGCACAAAAATACAACACAAAACAATCGGTTTTGCTCTGGTCCCGCAGGCTCTTTTGAACTGCTGTCTGTCTCGCCCACTGCTGGCCGTGGTGAGAGCTTGTCTTTGCACCTGGACCTTTGCTTTTCTGGCTAGTGTTTGTAATGGTTCAGTAAACCCCTTATTTCAGAGAGCTCTTGATCTCTAGAATTTTTGGTTCAAAGAGTGCCCATGACCTCCATGCAGATTAACCATTGAGTCAAGTCTCTTCTCCCTTGAAGCGACTCCAGAAGGAGCCAGCCACTTGAATCCCAAGGTTTGTGTTATGGCTTTGAAAACTGAACCTGACCCATTGGGAGTTTCCTCTCAATATTTGCCTCCAAAACAAAAGAAATTTGTTGGCCTAGGAGTCAAGGTGGAAGTCCTACCTAGTCAAGATTGGAGGAGCTACCAGGTGTGGGTTGCAAGACTGAAGGGAAAAGGTGGTGAGGGGAGGGTGAAAATCGTTTCTTGTAGACCTGAAAGTGCTGCCTTGGTTCTGGTGGCTTTCTGTTCCCAGCTCATTTTTCCTGGGCTTTGGCTTAAGCCCTCAGACTTTGAAGGATGTTTTCAGCTAGCTAGTTTTGTTCAAATGAGGTTCTGTCTCATTCTCCCAAGAGTGTGATGAGAACAGACAAAATGGAGGTCCAGACTACATTTTAGAACATTTTTAATGGCCTCTTTTTTGGACTAAAGGGTCCAACAGAGTGAAATGGGAAACCTTAAAGGTATCATGCTGCTACCTTCTGTTGACCCAAGCATTCTTGAGGTCTCACACATTCCAAGAATGGAGACTTCACTTCCCAGTGATATTTGGCTGCAGTGAATCTGTGCCTGTCTGTGAGCTGACAGATCAACTCTATGGTGTTTTATTTCTCTAGCTGTGTCTGGTTTGGTAATTGTATTTTTTCTGGGAATTTATCACATTGTCTATGATTGGGGCTCTATTAATCTGTTCACAATATCCATGTTATCCTAAGGCCTGTAGCACCTGCAATACTGCCTCTCTCGCTTCAGACTCTGTACTTGGACCTGTTTCCTTCTTTCTTTATCAATGTGGACAAGGGCCTGTCAAGTTCATTAACCTTTTTCTATAATTTACTTTTAGCTTGTTGATCTTTATTTTGGTTTGTGTTTGTTTGTCTGTTTGTTTGTTTTGAGACCTGGTCTCTTGTAGGCCAGGATGGCCCAAATTTATTGTGTAGCAAAAACTGACCTTGAGCTCCTGATCCTCTTGCCTTGGGATTACAGGTCTGTGCCACCACACCACATACAATTTGTACCTTTTTGAGATGAAAGTTTCAGGCTTTTCTTTTGCTAAGAGATATGTATTACATTGCTAACAAATTTGATTTTTTAAATTTCTTTCTAATTTTATTTCTTTATTGGTATTGGATTATTTAGAAATTCAGAGGTATATTTCTTAGTTTCTAACCATATGGGAATTTTTCTAGTTATCTTGCCTAATTAAATCGATTTGGTAACATCTTTTACATTTCAGTCTTTTAAAATTTGTCACAGCTTTATGGCTTGGCAGAGACTCAGTTCTGTTAATGTGCCATATGTTCTTGAATCATAATCTTAGCTTAGGGATGTGAGGCAGGGATTCAGGAGATGATCCCAGGAAGCCACAGTAGTAGAACAATGCAAAGTGTGACCAGGAAGCTGAAGAGATGACTCACTAGTTAAGAGCATTGACTGCTCTTCCAGAGATCCTGAGTTCAGTTCCCAGTAACCACATGGTGGCTCACAACCATCTGTAATGTGATCTGATGCCCTCTTCTGACCTGCAGGGATATATGCAGGCAGAACACTGTATACACAATAAATAAATCTAAAGAAGAAGAAGAAGGAGGAGGAGGAGGAGGAGGAGGAGGAGGAGGAGGAGGAGGAGAAGAAGAAGAAGAAGAAGAAGAAGAAGAAGAAGAAGAAGAAAAGAAAGAAGGAAGGAAAGAAAGAAAGAAAGAAAGAAAGAAAGAAAGAAAGAAAGAAAGAAAGAAAGAAAGAAAGAAAGAAAAGAAAGAAAAGTGTGACCAAGAAGGGAAGGATCTCACCAAGCAAACTGTGATAGTGGCCAACAGCTTAGTTCTCTGGGGAACTCTGGGAGACAGAACATTCCCACTTAAGGGGTAAGAAACACCGACTTCCACCATCCCTTTCACTGAGGACTATTTAGCGGAGGGCTTTGGTTTTGGTTTCCTGCCACCTCCTGCTTGCCATACATGCAGGCTGTCAGTCAACCAAATGTGACTCTCTTGGCTGCTATCATCCACTAAATTCATTTCAGTGTTAGCCACCATTATGGCCACCATGCATTACTTCAGCTGCCACAGTTGTGGCCATCATCATCTTACCCACCCTTCCTGCCTACCAGTGCGGTCACCAGTTGCCCTATTCCACCATGGCCACCACTGGTGAAAGGATTTTGATAATTCTGACTCACTTCACAAAGAATGGGAACAGTCAACCAAGAATGCCAAGTCGATATTGCTGGGCATGAAGGATGGGGAATTACTGGGAACGTTGGTGGAGTCAGGTAGCAATGTGGAGGGCGATATGCTGGTGCTGGTGTGGCTTGTAAGACAACTGATGGTTATTCAGAATTCTAAAGAGGCAAAAAATGCCAGTCAATGGGCTTTGGGTGTAAAAAGATAGGGGATGTCAACTAGGAAGCAAAGTATGTCTTCAAGAACCCCTGTTTTACTTTTGGTGGCTTTCAAGATGGAGTTCTGGGCTGCTACTGAATGTATCCTTTTACAAAACATATTCACTGTAATAATGATAGTATCTGTCAGCACCAATCTCCAATGGGTAAACCAGTTAGTACCATCAAAACTCTTGGGAAGGCAGGACTGGTGATACACACCTGGAATCCCAGCACTTGACAGATTAAGGTAGGAGGATTACAGTAAGTTTGAGGCCAGCCTGGTCTACCATGAGCAGCGGAGATACATAGCAAGACCTTGTCTCAAAAGCAAAGCAATAACAAAAAGCCATTCAGAGGGAATGTGTGCAAATAGAAGCCAGGTCCTATAAGGAAAATCAATCTTGAAAGAAAGTATGCTGCCTTTTACCACACGGCATGCTGCTTTTAAAAAGCCGGGTTGTGTTCATGCCAATTAAACCAGAATCTCTTGGGATGAAACCCAAACTTTAAAAAAAAAAGCTAAAAAATTGATTCAATATGTAGTTAGTGAAGTCTGAGAACCACCACTCTGATAAAATTCCTTGTTTTTGGAATGAGGAATACATACATATACATATATACATACACATATACATATATATTACATACATATTCTCTTGCCTAGAAATGTCCTAAAGGATGTTCAACTGATTCTGAGGTCCCTAAAGACAAGATGTGAAAGGCCTATGAGTGTCACAACAAGGCTGGCATCATAATCATGTACCACCACACCTGGTCAAATGCCACGTTTGATTGACTTGGAAGCACTTGCCTATGCTGTACATTTGTGAGACTCAGTCTCCATTCGCGTTGTGTGTATTTTGAGCACATACAATCCCACGTTCTTCTGTATGTGGAACAGTATGAGTTCTTTGCTTACTCTCTCTTTCTCCTAATCCCTTTGTATAAATCTTTCTGCTTGTCAAACAAACAACATCATCATTTAGTCTTTGTTTTCAGTGATATCTGAGTCATGCTGACAAAGTCTCCCTAGCATTCTCATTTCACTATTTAAGTGATGACATTTGCAATGTTGAACAATTAAGCCATCATTGTCTCAACACAGAATGCAATAGTTAACCTATAGTCCGAGTTCTGTCAACACAGAACTCCAAGGTAGTAAGTCATGCAGTGTGTCACAGTACTCAAAAGGGCACTGCAGTGGATGATTCAAAAGTGTGGGCCACAGAAATGCAGCAGTGGTGTCTTATGGAAGGTAGCAAATTTCGGGAACTGAACTTCCACTCAGACTTGTATATATCCATCCAGCTACTCCATCTGATGTCCCAGAGGGTCTTGGTCTTACTGTGTTCAGGGCTGGCCTCTTGACCTTGCTCTTGAACTGGCTTCATGCTCACCCTTCCCTGAGGCAGGCAGATCTATTCTTCCTGCTGCTCAGGCCCAAGACTTCAGGGTCCTCTCATCCCCTTTATTACCAACTACAAAACATACCTGCTATCTAGATACTCCTTTGCTTCCTTGTCACCACACCCAGAGGAGCCACCACTGTCGTCTTGTGGCTTCAGCGGCAGCCACCATCCTGGGTACTCAGCTTCTCCTTTGCTTCAATCTCTCTAGATGCCCTTGATGTAACAGCTGGAGGTCTGCTGGGTAAGACAGAATTCGGAACATACACCACTTCTCTGTCTAATAGTGTACAAAGGCAAGCACCTCCTGTACTGATAGGGCCAGGGACATGGCTCAGAGAGCAATGACACTAGCCTGATGACCTTAGTTAGATCCCTGGAACCCACTGGAAGGAGAGAACTGACTCCAAAAGTTGTCCTTCAATCTCTCTCTCTCTCTCCTCTCACCCATACACACACACACACTAACAACAACAATAATGATGATAATAACAACAATAAAAGTTTTTAATCTCAAAGTTCTTACAGCAGCTTCCAAAATCCAACACCATGAGGCTCCCCCTTCTCATTACTCTCTACACTCATGTTCTCCCAAGCTCCCAAGCACGTGACCCTTTTCTACTCTTAGAACACATTGGGCTTTGGCCTGCCTCATGCCTTTTAAGATACTAGCTTCTCTACCCATCTGTGGTGATAGCTTGCCTGGAGGTCAGAGTGCAGAGCTAGCCACTAGAGGCCAGGCAGTGGTGGCACACACCTTTAATCCCACCTCTTGGGAGGAGGAAACAGGAAGTGATATGGCTGGGCAGAGAGAGGAAGCGTTAGGGCAGGGTGGAGACAGGAGCTCGGCCCTTTCGATCTGAGGATTCAGTAGAGGTAAGATCTCTAGTGGCTGACTGTACTGCTTCTCCGATCTTCAGGCAAGCTTTATTTGTCAGAGCATACACAAAATATCACCACATTCCTATCTTTCCTACTAGCAAGGGACACGAGGGCAGGAATCTTTTTCTTGTTGGTTTGTTTGCTGGTATATTAAAGGCATTTAGAATAGTGTACGTCACACAGTAAGTGTTTGAAATTTTTTCTTTTAGCTTTTTGAGACAAGGTCTTGCCAAGTCACACAGGCTGGCCTTGAGCTGTCCATCCTCCAGCATCATTCTCCTGAGTGCTTGGGTTACAGATGTGTGCCACCATGCCTAGTTGACGGAAAACATTTTGGACAAGTGAAGGGGGTGGTCACCATGACCTCTCCAGGTCTCAACATGGAACATGGTCTGCTTTGGGGTAGGACAAGAAGACACTGGAGTAGTGATAGTGTGGTAGGCAGAGGGTCTGGGGCCTAGTGGTCAGCTGTTGCTTTCTCTTACTTCCTGTAAGAGTGGTACCAGCAGGTTCATCAAGGATGGACTCATTGCCAGGGGCAGGAAGGGTCAAAGGAAGTCTGAGTTTCCACCAAGCGTAAGTTAGCCGTGTGCTTCAAAGGTGCTCAGGCCACTTTTTACTCTGCCTGGAAACACTGGAGGGTTTGGAGTCCTCCACCCAACCTTCTTCACACATCAAGCAGATAAAGGAAAAGGTCAGGCTAAAGGTCAGGGGGACATTTATAGGGGCTAGTTCTAGAAGTGCTTCTAGAAGCCCATCATTGTTGCTCTCATCAGAACTCAGGCCTACCTCATTGCAAGTCTTGCTGGGTAATATAGCGTACCTCTACCTTTTGGAGGGAAAGCAGGTGAACACTCAGTACCATTCTTGTCATGACAGATGTCCCACTGAAACATGACAGTTGAGGAATTGCCCAGATCAGGTTGGTCTGTGGGCATATCTGTGAGGGATTATCTTGATCATTCATTGATATAGGAGGGCCCAGCTTACTGTGGGTATCACTATCCCTCAGCAAAACATCCTGGGCTGTATTTTTTAAAAAGCTAGCTAAGCAAGAATGAGTAACCCAGGCAGACTATGAGCTAGCAAGCAGCAGTCTTGTGTGGTTCCTGTCTTGAGTTCCTGCCATGACTTCCCTCAGTGATGGACTGTGACCTGGGAGTGTAAGTCAATAAACACTGTCCTCCCCAGGTTTTTTGTTTGTTTAGTTTAGTTTTTCAACATAGAGTTTCTCTTTGTATCTTTGGCTGTCCCGGAACTCTTCTCTGTAGACCGGGCTGGCCTAGAACTCACAGAGATCCATCTGCCTCTGCCTCCCCAGTGCTGGGATTAAAAGTGCACCACCACTGCCTGGCCCCAGGTTGTTTTTGGTTAGAGTATTTTATCACAACAACAGAAGAGAAACTAGAACACCCATACAATCTGGAGAGAATACTCACTTCCCTAGAATACCTTGAGCTCTAGTGTGAGGGAGGTCACACTATGTGTCCTGGAACAGCCTTTTGTGGAAAGCAATGGAGAAGTATCTTGTCCCATTTGTAGGAAGTTACACTGCAGAAATTTATCTGGGCACAAACCAGAATGTCCAAGGGTACATCTTGCAGTATTGTTTACAAGAACAAATAACTGGGAACATTGGACCATGTTTGGTCTATAAAATGAGATGCATATAGCAATCAGAAAGAGTGTGAGAACTCTTATGTTGCCATTTGAACAAATATTCAATAAGATGTAAATCACAAGTGTGTGATCTCAGAAAGAATTAAATAGCATTTTTAATTTTAAAAATAAGTAATAGTTGCACATCATATAGAATTTAAAAGGTTCAGAAAGTTTGTGTTAAAAAGATGACTTTCACTGGTGCTCTGGGTCTGTGTTCCTCGCCTCATGGGTAACCAAGGTTACCAGTTTCTTTTTTATCCTTTTAGAAACATTTTATGCATATATCAGTAAATGCATGCATGTGCAGACACACTCCTACATATATAAATGTATATTTTTATCGCTTTTTACAAAAACACTACCTTACTATATATAGTGTTCTGCCCTTTCCTTTTCTTCATCTAGAAGTTTAACTTGCAATCACTCCGTATTATATATAAACAACTAATTCTTTTTATGGCTACATAATATTTCCTTATGTAGATACTGAAAATGAATTATATCTAAAATTAGTATTTTTAGTATAGCCACAGTTCTAGATGGAAAATATCCTCAAACTCTGAGCTTTGTCCAGATTGCCAGTGACTTCCATGTGGCTTCTCTTTTCAATTCTCATCTCTGTAACTCTACAGCAGTCAACACCTGCCCAAGACTTACTCATAGACCAAACTTCAGTCGGCCTCCTGTGAGCCCTTTTCTGGGCTAGACCTCATACTTGGCCTGTATTCTTTGGCCTGCCCATCCCAAGCTAGACCTCAGACTCAGCCTGTATTCTTTGGCCTGCCCTTCTCAAGCTTAGCTTAATGTGATCCTCTAACCCTTGCTATCTGATCAGTCAAGAGTGCCTTTGAGATCCTTCTCTCTCCTGATCACCACAGAGGACAAGCTTCCACTTCTGTATGTTTTCATAGCAATACCATAAACTCTTCACTGTGGTCCCACTTGAATGAGGAAATGCCTTAATGAAGCTGAGAAACACTGTGAATGACTGCTCTAGGTTCTTGAATAATGTCAGTGTCGTGAAAGACAGACAAACCCCAGGGAACAGTACTCAGACCCTGGGAAGCTCTAAAAGCCATCCCCAGGACTCCAGGAGACATATGGCATGGTCTGTGTGTTAGACGGTAGTTGTGTATCAGTGTTAAATGTCTTCAGTTTGAGAATGCTATTTTGTTCATTTAAATGCATGTCCTTGTTCTTAAGAGATTCACATCTGCATTAGTTACTTTTCTTGTTGCTATGACAAATATTTGATAAGAATGCAAGGTTTACTTTAGCTCACAGTTTGAAGGTTTACTCCTTCATGGCAGGAAAGACACAGTGGCTGGGGTGTGAGGTTGCTGGTCACGTTGCATTCTCAGTCAGGAAGCAGAGTGATGAGTACTGGTGCTTATCTCTCTTTCCCCTTTTTAATAAAGACACCAGCCCACGAAGTGCTGCCACTCATATGTAGGGTGGTTCTTCCTGTCTTACCTAATCTAGAAAAACCCTCACAGACAAATGCAGAGCTTCATCTCTGAGAAGATTCTAGGCTCTGTCAAGCTGAGTGACAGTCAATACTAACTATAGCACATTAGGAATAAAGTCTCATAAGAAAATGCAGCTTGCCGAGCGGTGGTGGCGCACGCCTTTAATCCCAGCACTCGGGAGGCAGAGGCAGGCAGATCTCTGTGAGTTCAAGTCCAGCCTGGGCTACAGAGTGAGTTCCAGGAAAGGCGCAAAGCTACACAGAGAAAACCTGTCTCAAAAAACCAAAAAGAAAAAAGAAAAAGAAAATGCAACTTACTCTTAAATAGCTCCAAAAAGAAAAATGTATACATCTGTCTGTATTGAGAGGAAAGGACAAAGAGACAAAAGTGATGCTAAGGGGACAGACATCCATACTTAGCATTCATACATGTACACAATATGTACATGCATATGTACATATGTGGACAAAGATACCCAAGATACACATTAGAGAAAAGCATCTTCAACAAACGGTGCTGGGAAAACTGGGTGGCGACAGGTAGAAGAATGAAACCAAGTCACTATTTCCTACCCTGCACAAAAATCAACAAGGACTTCAACCTAAGACCTGAAACTAGAAACTGCTAGAGGAAAGAGTGGCGGGGGCACTGGAAGATCTAGGTGTAAGTAGAGACTTTCTGAATAGGACTCCTGCTCACTCAGAAAATAAGGCCAGTGATTGACAAACAGGACCTCATGAAATTAAAAAGCAGAAGAACCTGCCAATTAATTGAAGAGGCAGCCTACAGAATGGGAAAAAGCTATCTGATGGAGGATTAGTACCTAGAATACAGAAAGAACTCAGAAACTACACGTCAAGAAAACAACTTAAAGAAAGAATGAGATATGACATTTGTGGTGGTGGTTTGAATGAAAATGACCCCCATGGGTTCATGGGGAGTGGCATTATTAGAGATGTGTCCTTGTTGAAGGAAGTGTGTCCTTGTTGAAGGAAGTGTGTCCTTGTTGGAGGAAGTGTGTCACTGGAAGTGGGCTTTGAGGTTTCAAAAGCTTAAGCCAGGCCCAGCGTCACTCTCTCTTCCTGCTGCCTGCCAATCCCGACGTAGAACTCTCAGCTCCTTCTCCAGCACCATATCTGCCTGCAGGACACCATGGGTCCCCACCATGATTATAATGAACTAAACCTCTGAACCTGTAAGCCAGCCCCAGGGAAATGTTTTTACTTTATAGGACTTGCCATGGTCATGGTGTCTCTTCACAGCAAGACCAATGACTAAGACAACATTGAATAGAGTTTGCAAAAGAAAAAATGGCTAATACACATTTTTTTAAATGTCCAACATCTTTAGCCATCAAGGAAATGCAAGTAAAAATGACTTTGAAACCACATCTCATCCCAGTCAGGGTGGCTATCAAGACAACAAATGGCAACAAGGAGGTGGGGAGAGGGGTCCCCTAATGTACTGCTGGTGGGAGTGCAAACCGATAGAACCACTATAAAAATCTAAGTGGAGGTTTCTTAAAAATCTAAAAATAGAATGACCATCTGCTGCAGCGATAGCACTATTGGACATAAACCCAAATGGATCTATTCCCTACCACAGAAACACTGGCTCAGCCATTTTCATTGTTGATCTATTCACAGAAGCTAGAGATGTCCATCAAATGATGAATGAATAATGGGAATGTACACACATACAATAGGATTTTGCTCAGCCGTAGCGAAAAGTGGAATTATGAAAATTTCCGGAAAAGGGACGAAACTTTGAAATATTATAGTAAGTGTGGTCACCCAGACCCCTGGAAAAAAAAAGACAGCATGTTCTTTCTCATATGCAGATCTTAGCTTTGAATTTTTGGACTTGTGTGTTTTATTCAAACTACAGAGGTCAGGAAACTAGAAAGAGACCATGAGAGGGCAGAGGGGAAGAGGGGTTGAGAGAGAACGGTCCTAGTGGAGCACATGAAAGCAGAGCTGGAAAAGCTGGGTGGAGAGGACTACTCAGGGATGGCGATGGGGATGGAGGAGAGGAAGGGATGGAAGGAGGGGTAACAAAAACCAAGGATGCATGGAAAGCCTTTTGGAAACCCATAACTTAATTAAAAAGATATGATTTTTTTCCTTTGGAAAGGAGTTTGAATGGAGTGAGAGGGTAATACTGCTTCCAGAAAGCCTGCATTTTTAAGTGGGGAAAAAATCGCCAAGTCAGCCATGGGATGCACAGAACTAAAATGAATATAAGGTTTATCTTTATTATTGTTGTTGCTGGTTTTTCCCCTCGAGGTCTCTAGTTCACATTTGAAGCCTGGCCCTCTATCGGGTTACCCTTTCATTTTACAGCAGAAATGAGATGATCTCAGTCAGTTTTGCTGTCAGTCTTACCTGGTGAGGTCATCTTCACTTTGGATTTTCTCCTTCATGCCAATCTTGTATTCCATAGACTGAGCCATTTGCTCAGGCGGAGGCCCTGTAGCTTGCACCCTGTATAAATGGAGGCCCTTTGTGCGTGCATCTCAGGACCAGCTGTCTCTGTGGTTTCTGCGCCGTTGTTTATTTTGAAAGAATTACTTCCTACCTCTTAAGTTATGCAGCCCATGATCTTGACCCTCCCTCTCTTCCACCAGATAGGAACTGAGGCAAGACATAATAAAAAAAGAAAACCAAGTCAAGGTTTTCTAGCTACGAAACAACATTTTTGCATCTTTTGACTTTCCTCATCATTCATCTTCTACTTGATTGCGAGCATGTGCACTCTGTGCATTTTGGTTTTTACATTTCCCTGAGAAACTGGAGACTTTATCAATGTATTTTGCTGGTTTCTATTCATGTCCTCCAAGGCAAGACTCCTTCTCTGGGATGTCTTCCCTCCCCTAACAATTATGAGTCTGTGTTGGCTGTCCTTCCTGGGAGAGAGCAGGCTTTTCTGGGCTTGCTCTCCCCTCCCAGGACGAGCTGCCATCTTCTCTGGCTTTCTTAGGCGTGAAGGTTACCACTGGGAAAATGTCAGAAGTGGAAACATCAGTGCTGCTGGTCAGACCAGCTTTCGGCAGCTCAGGAACTGGAGGGGAGGCATGGAGCTGGCGATCTAGTCACTCAATTGACTTTTTTATCTGAGGGGGTAGAACTTAATTCTCTGGGGCTGGTGAAAAAGGGAAACATACACACACACACACACACCTTCAACATGTCAGGGTCTTTCTATCTTTATTCCTTTTCTTACCTCTATCCTGATGTCCCCTTCTAACTTTTTCCTGATGTCTCCTTCTAATTAATTTTATTTTTTTCCCTACACCTTATATACACCCAGCAAAATCTTTCAAGAAATATAAAAATTATAATGTGGTTACATTATATTTTTCAAGTGAATGATTACAATGTATACAAGTAAAAAACCAGCATGTTTCTCACTACCCTTACTTGAGTAAACATTTTACATATTACAGGTGAAAACCAAATTATTCCCAAAGACCCATATACATTCATGTCTAAACATCTTGTTATAGATTAACATGCAGGGTATTTTTCTCAAGCCAGTTCTTTTACTGGCAGGTTGAATTTTTTGGTTATACAGAAAGGATCAATTACTTTATTATATATCTCAAAAGGCAATGTTATAAAAAAATCTTGAAAGAATCATAAATCTAAACTTTTACATATGGAAAACAATCAGTCATCTCTACTTTAAATCCTCAGGGTGCACACCCACTCATCAACAGTTTTTTACATCAGGAAGCTGAGGGCAGAAATGGGTACAAGGAATTAATCATCTCCTTTGATCACCAACCTATCCTAGCAAGAAAGGCAAGTCAGTCAGCTAGTAATAACCAGGCCACCTTTGTTCTTGTTCCTTGACCTCCACAGGTCCGGCACTCAACTATTAAAAGTGTGCCTTTCTAAACTTTAAATTGTTCCCTAAGATTTTCTACCTTAAAGCCATTAACAAAAACATCTTAACCTAACCTTACTAACAATTCTACATGTCTAAATTCTTTCTAAGGCTGGTGGTTGAATCCTTAATCTGCTCCAGCAGCAATGCTTGGAAAAAAAATTGATCATTATTATTGTTAAGCACCAGGAACACTGCTCAGTGAGGGGCTAGACGCCCCCTGAGAGTTTTCATACAACCCTTAGATGATGACGGACGTGGTGACCCCAAAGGCACCCATCAGAGCAGTGCTCAGTAACAGCATGAGGTCCTCGGGACTCCGGGGCTCTGCCCCTGCAAGGCTCACCCAGCCCGTTTGTGCTAGGCCGTATTCCATGAGTTCCAAAGCTGCTTGCTGGTCCCCAGCACTTCAGACAGGCCCCTTTTCATTGTACACATCTTCCTGTGGTCCCCAGCATCTCGACAGACCCCTCTTCATTGTACACATCTTCCTGTGGTCCCCAGCATCTCGACAGACCCCTCTTCATTGCACACATCTTCCTGTGGTCCCCAGCATCTCGACAGACCCCTCTTCATTGCACACATCTTCCTGTGGTCCCCAGCATCTCGACAGACCCCTTTTCATTGTACACATCTTCCTGTGGTCCTCAGCATCTCAGACAGACCCCTTTTCATTGTACACATCTTCCTGTGGTCCCCAGCATCTCGACAGACCCCTTTTCATTGTACACATCTTCCTGTGGTCCCCAGCACTTCAGACAGACCCCTCTTCATTGTACACATCTTCCTGTGGTTCCCAGCACTTCAGACAGACTCCTTTCCATTGTACACATCTTCCTGTGGTTCCCAGCACTTCAGACAGGCCTCTCTTCATTGTACACATCTTCCTGTGGTCCCCAGCACTTCAGACAGACCCTCTTCATTGCACACATCTTCCTGTGGTCCCCAGCACTTCAGACAGGCCTCTCTTCATTGTACACATCTTCCTGTGGTCCCCAGCACTTCAGACAGACCCTCTTCATTGTACACATCTTCCTGTGGTCCCCAGCACTTCAGACAGGCCTCTCTTCATTGTACACATCTTCCTGTGGTCCCCAGCATCTCGACAGACCCCTCTTCATTGTACACATCTTCCTGTGGTTCCCAGCACTTCAGACAGACCCCTCTTCATTGCACACATCTTCCTGTGGTCCCCAGCATCTCGACAGACCCCTCTTCATTGCACACATCTTCCTGTGGTCCCCAGCATCTCGACAGACCCCTCTTCATTGCACACATCTTCCTGTGGTCCCCAGCATCTCGACAGACCCCTTTTCATTGTACACATCTTCCTGTGGTCCTCAGCATCTCAGACAGACCCCTTTTCATTGTACACATCTTCCTGTGGTCCCCAGCATCTCGACAGACCCCTTTTCATTGTACACATCTTCCTGTGGTCCCCAGCACTTCAGACAGACCCCTCTTCATTGTACACATCTTCCTGTGGTTCCCAGCACTTCAGACAGACTCCTTTCCATTGTACACATCTTCCTGTGGTTCCCAGCACTTCAGACAGGCCTCTCTTCATTGTACACATCTTCCTGTGGTCCCCAGCACTTCAGACAGACCCTCTTCATTGCACACATCTTCCTGTGGTCCCCAGCACTTCAGACAGGCCTCTCTTCATTGTACACATCTTCCTGTGGTCCCCAGCACTTCAGACAGACCCTCTTCATTGTACACATCTTCCTGTGGTCCCCAGCACTTCAGACAGGCCTCTCTTCATTGTACACATCTTCCTGTGGTCCCCAGCATCTCGACAGACCCCTCTTCATTGTACACATCTTCCTGTGGTTCCCAGCACTTCAGACAGACTCCTTTTCATTGTACACATCTTCCTGTGGTGCCCAGCACTTCAGACAGGCCCTTTTCATTGTACACATCTTCCTGTGGTCCCCAGCATCTCGACAGACCCCTCTTCATTGTACACATCTTCCTGTGGTCCCCAGCATCTCGACAGACCCCTCTTCATTGTACACATCTTCCTGTGGTCCCCAGCATCTCAGAGAGACCCTTTTTCATTGTACACATCTTCCTATGATCGGAATCCTTGAGAGACTCTTGGTTCATAGAGCGGACACTGTCTCTTCATGTTTGTCCACGGAAGTATTAATAAATGACACCAAATGAAGTCACCTCCAAACAAGGTTTGTGCCGTTTCTACAACATGACATCCCAACAAGAGTAAGTCTGCCTTTTTTTTTAAGATTTATTTATTTATTATGTATATACAGTGTTCTGCCTGCGTGTCAGATCTTATTACAGATGGTTGTGAGCCACCATGTGGTTGCTGGGAATTGAACTCAGGACCTCTGGAAGAGCAGCCAGTGCTTTTAACCTCTGAGCCATCCCTTCAGCCCCTGCCTTTTGTTTTTTTTTTGTGTGTGTGTTTTTTGAGATGGAGGGTCTCATGAATCCTAGCCTGGCCTCCAACAAAGTATGATTCTTAGAATGACCTTGAACTTGATCATCCAGTCTCCACCTCCCAAGCAGTTGGGAACACTGGCGTATGTTAGCACCTGGTTTCACAGTGCTGGGGATCACACAGATTTTGTGCATGTAGGCAGGCACTCTACTGAACTTTAGCCCCGCCCCTGCTTATTGCTTTAAAGCACATTCAAGCCATTGTCCTGGTACTATCTAATAATCCTGGAGAGAGAACAGGGGCCCATGTCAATCAAATACTGACTTGTTCCCACTAGCTTCCTTTGGGAGAGTTGCTCTCTCCTCTCCCATATTAACCTTAGTTCCTTATCTTTCTATCACATGCATTTCCTTTTCAATATCTATCTGGTAGGCAAGAAAAAACTTGGCGATTCACTGCCTAGATCCAAAGCAGAGACAGCAGCTCCCATCTGGGCCCCATCATTTGCATCCAAGTCCTCAGTGCAAACAGAGGCCTCCCACCAACATATCCAGTATTCAAAAGTAATCCTGCCAGGTGAAATGTGTGCTAGCCTCCTGTTGTGGTAAATAAAATTTCACATGAACAAAATGGAAAAAAATGTATAAGGCTTTGGCTTTTATATGATGAAAATTGGCAACTTATTAAAGTGTTTACGTTTAGCATTAGCTGTTCAGATCTATGAGGTTTGTGATAGTTGAATGAGTAATAAAATAGACACAATAGAACTCACAACTAACATTTATTTCATTAAGGGGTTTTTGTCTTCATTTCAACAGAACCACTTAACTTTTTAGAAAATCAAGACTTTCATGTAATTTGTGAAGAAATGAGAAGTAGGTGTTTGGCAGTGTTGGGAATTGGGACATCATGAAGAGCCCGTGGCTGCCTTTGTGGTGGCATGTCTGTCTGTTGGGAATGGGAGACAGGGCTGCTGCTTTGGAAACCAAGCTGGCAGCTCTTCAAAAATGTCAGCTCGGATGAGGAGAGGCTGATGGATGGGCATTAAGCTACAGTTAGGCAGGAGCAAACATTTTGGTGTGCTAGTGTATGGAAATATAATGTACTATATTTCAAAAGGCTGGACAGAGGATTTTAGGAGTTTTTGTCAGAGAGCAATGAAAAATCATTGAGGAGACAGATATGTTTAAACTTTTTAAAATATTCTGCAATGTACTCATGTATAACAACTTTCCATAGTACTCTCTTCGCATGTACACATTTTATGCTTTTGTGTATTAGTTAAAAATAAAGTTAAAAAAGAAAATGAACAAAAGCATACATTTGTCCATTTTAAGTTTGGAGATTACCCACACGACAAGACCTCTGCCCTGGTGGAGGTGATGGGGTGGAAGAGAAAGTGAAGACTGGCAGGAGAAGCCCTGAGCAAGCTGGGCTGTCTGTCATCCCACTGAGCAGGCCACTGCCTCTCCCATCATACACTGGGCTCAAAATGTAGGGCCCTGTTGTGGAGGACTACTGAATGCCAGGCTCGTGACTTCTGCCAAGAGTTAGTTCCTGTGTATCATGCAGGGAAAGAAGCCTCATTCCTGGGGCACTGGCTCTGCCAGTCCCAGGCACACCCACCACACTGGCCACCCTCTGTTGGTGTCAGTGTGGCTCACCTTTGCCATCCGCTCTCACGTTCTCGTGTTGCTCTTCTCTTCTTATGCACGCACTCTGGGCACACAACCGTGGTCCTCCACACTGGACTGTCACGTGTTTGCTTTCTGGACTAGCTGTGCAGGGGTATGTCTTTGTAGCAAAACCTCAGGCGTTGCCCAGCTAATACTCTAAGAGTTGGGATACTCAACAAACCTGTAATCCCAGCACTCAGAGGCAGAGGCAGGAGGATCACTGCAAGTTTGAGGCCAGAGTGGTCTACACAGTTCTAGGTCAGCTGGGGGCTACAGAACAAGAGCATCTCTCTCTCTCTCTCTCTCTCTCTCTCTCTCTCTCTCTCTCTCTCTCACACACACACACACACACACACACACACACACACACACACACACCCCAGAGCTTTTAGAATGTCCCCTCTTGGCTCCTCTCTTGGCCGTTTGTCTTTAGTAAAGCAGTTTGGCCACTAGGCCTGATGCTTTGTAGTGTGACAACTTGGCCAGACTGAGCTGCACTTCCAAGAATTCTATTGCTCATTTCTGGCCTCTGTGGACAGTAGGCTGGACATTCATCAGGACCGAGCCCTTGGCAGCCTTGGTGAGTGGAAGGCCATCCTGCTGAACTTATGCACAGACTCCATTACTTCCTCTATGACCAGGTCATCTCTCATGCGGCATTTCCACACACGCTCTGGCCACTTGTCCATGGGCCCAACTGAGCATTGCCAACCACCCTCTGACTGCATTTGTGAAAATGTCCCATTGTATTTTGTTCATGCATGAGAGTTGAATGGTGATGGGATTGGAACCATTACCTCTGAATTTTTAAAATCCTGCATGGCAGCACCAAAGGGACAGAGAGTCCCCCAGGGACAGGGAATAGCTAGCTGTGTGTTGGTGTCTCAGTGGAAGAGGTAGAGCTTCCTTCCATGTGGCCTGTCACATGGTAACAGCTCTTATTCATGGGACAGAGAAGATGTGGAAGGAGTCATCCACTCATGCAATGTTTTGGTGTGTTTGCAGTCAAAAGAAGTGGCTGTAACACACAGTTTGGGTCTGGGGTCCCTCTTGGCCCACTTTGAGAGGGCCTCGGGCCCAAACTCTCTGTTGCCCTCCAGCAGCTCATCTTTTTCCAGGAGACCACGGAAACGCCTTCTGTCTCCACCACGCATACTTAAGATTCAGAATTCACAGTGTAGGCTCGAGTACATGAGCACAGGCTTTGACAAAGCCACCCTGGGCTGGTGAGATGGCTCAACTGGGGCACCTGCTGCCACGCCTGCCAACCTGAGTTCAATCCCCGAGACCCAGATGGTGGAAGGAGAGAACCGACTCCTAAAAGTTGTTCACGAATGCATGTGAGCACATACACCATAAGTAAATGTAACACAAGTTTTGTTTTGTTTTTAGTTAGTTATGTGTACTTGTATCTGTGTGTGGTATGTGCATGTCTGGTAGCCCTCTTCTAGGGATACCAGAAGAGGGCATCAAATCTCTCTGAGCTAGAGTTACAGGCAGCTATGAGCCATGTGATCTGAGTGTGCTGACTAGTCATAGGTTAACTTGACATACAAACTTTCGGAGCTATTTGGAAGGAGAGAACCTCGATTGAGACAATGCCTCCATAAGATCTGGCTGTAGGGCATTTTCTTTCTTTCTTTCTTTCTTTTTTTTTTTTTTTTTTTTTTTTTTTTTTTTTTTGGTTTTTTTTGTTTTTCGAGACAGGGTTTCTCTGTGTAGCTTTGTGCCTTTCCTGGATCTCACTCTGTAGACCAGGCTGGCCTCAAACTCACAAAGATCCGCCTCTGCCTCCTGAGTGCTGGGATTAAAGGCGTGCACCACCAGGGCATTTTCTTAATAGTAACTGATGGGGGAGGGCCCAGTCCATTGTGGGTGGTGCCATCCCTGGGCTGGTGGGCTCAATAAGGAAATAGCCTGAGCAAAGCCATGAAGCAAGCTAATAAACAGCACCCCTCCATGGTCTCTGCGTGAACTCCTGCCTCCTGGATCCTCCCCTGTTTGAGTTCCTGTCCTGACTTCCTTCAGTGATGAACAGTGCTGTGAAAGTGTAAACTGAATAAACCCTTTTCTTCCCAACTTGCTTTTTACTCATGGTGTTTTATCATGACAACAGAGACCCTAACTAAGACTGTGGGTGATGAGTGACTCCTTTGAGTTCAGTAACTTGGATCCTCTGAAAGAGCAGTATGTGCTTTTAACTGCTGAGCCATCTCTCCAGCCCCTTAAAAAAGAAAAGAAAAGAAAGAACAGTAATAAAATAATGAAGATGAGCCCTGATTCCTGTTATTATTTTTTTTCAAGTGCTTTTTTTCCCTTGAAGGGAGGGAGGGTTCTTTAATATCATGAAGCCTGGTTGTTCACCTGTCAAATGAGGCTGAAATGCTCATCTGACCATCGTGGGGCTATGTAAAGACTACATCAAGCATTTCACACGCTGCCTGGTGCCCAGCCTAGCAACCATCGATGCCGTCTATTTTCTTTTGGAAAGAGATCACAAACCCTAGCGATTGCCATCCCTTCATCAATATTTTAAGAACTTGCATTCTGTATTGCTCTTGATTTTCCTAAAATACTTTCAAGTGTGCTACATCGTTTAATTATTCATAATATTTCTTGGAAGTAGGCTGAGGTTATTTATACTAAAACTCAGAGAATATAAATTTCTTGCTCCATATTTTCAAATGACGATCAGTAGAAATGAACTTGTATTTTGAACACAATGCTGGAGTGTTTAATTTAGCAAATTACCATGTTTCAGTGTTGGTGCAGGTGTAGGGAACTGTGCTTAGACAATAGTTCCTGGGTAAATTGGGAAGGCATTTCTGGGAAGCAGGAAGGCTTAAACGACCTGGGGAATATTAGCCTCTTAACCCAGCAATTCAGTCTAGAAAACCCACAATCAGGAAATAAATTTCCTTCTTCCTACTTTTTCCCTCCCTCCCCCTCCTCCCCCTTCTCCTCCTTCCTCTTCCCTTCTTCCCCTTCTACTCACCCCCTTGCTTCAGCTTCCCAAGTGCTAGCTAGCATTACAGACGTGCACCACCACATCTTGCTCAGGAAAGAATTTTTAAATCGGCAAATATGTGGCCTCAAAGGCTTTGGCACACTGTGGTTTGTTAATTGCAGAGAAAGGACATGATGGCATTATTTTAAAACACAGGACTTGCCCCATAGGTTTGGGTACATCTCTGTAGACTACAGAGCAGTCACAGCAGTGAAATGATAGTATCAGTCTATTACAGTTGTGTTGGGGTCCACAGAGGTTTCCTAGTGAGATCTGAGCTTGCTTTACCCAGCAGGGCGGCATAAGGGGATGGCTGGACCATGTCTGTGATTACCAGGTGTCTGGAAGGGTCTGCACTTGGCTGTGCTGGGGGAAGGTCTTTTGCTCCACCCCTTGACATTCCCTGAAAAAGCTCTTTAGAAGAGACAGAAGGGGCTGATGGGTTTTGACTCAGGTCCTCCCAAGGCTATTCTGTGTTTCTGTCTCTCTCCCCTGTATATTTCTATCTAAATATTTCCCACTTCTCCCTGCTCAAAAGTACCCTGGGGGAAAAAGGGGGGGCGGGTCCCCAGGTCCCCCCCCGCACAATTGGTCCCACATGTTTATGGGTCCTACATCCATGGATTCAGTCAGTCAGAAAGCGAAAATATTTAGAAAAAACTCCGAATATTTATTGAACATGTGCAGATACTTTTTTCTTGCCATTATCCCCTCAACAGTAGTGCAGCAACTGTATTTTTATGACATTTATGAAGTAAACAAATAGTCCCAAATTCCGTGGAGCTGAACTGAGGCTAAACAAGGGATCTCCCAGAATAAGGAAGGACACTCGGAACTTCAAAGATCCTTTGCAGGGAAACAATTTGGGTGCTGTTACCAGACACAAAAGCAGCCAAGGCTAAGTATGTTTGCTCCTTTATTTCTTCGAGTCAAAGTGGCTACACTGAGAAAAGTGGTGTAACCGCATGTCATGAGGTCCAGATAAGTCAGTGTTCCTCAATTTAAAAGGGACGGACATCTTTGTTGTTTCTAGTCCAGGCAGTGGGCACTATCTACACAAGTGTTTTACTGTGTTGTTGTTGTTTGCTTGTTTCTTTTTTAAATAAAATAAGTGTGGGCCGCAAATAACAATAAAAATGGATTGCACAAAATTTCTTTTGACTGGCCCAAGTCTGAGCCCTGGATGTGCAATGAGCAGTAGGAGCGAAGTGGATGGCAGGTGTAGTGGGGCACCCCTGTGATCACAGCATTCGGGCAGCTGAGGCAGGAGGACCTCGAGTTTCAGGCCAGCCTGGGCTCCATATGGAGATCCTATCTCAAAGAACCAAAAGACAAAGACCATAACAGAAAGGAAAGAGTTAGTAAATTCAAATTTGATGCTCAAGAAACAGAAAATATAGTAGTGTGGCTCCTATGTTTTCTGAGGGTCATGCCCAGAAATGAGCATTCTGGAGGCAGGGCCTCTTCACAGGCCCAGGAAGAGTGTTCCTGGCTCCCATGTCAGGCAGCTCACAGTCACCTGTCACTCCAGCCCCAGGCAACCTGACCTCTGCATCACGTGGTGGCGTACATGCACAGACGCACACGTACAATTGAAAATAAAAATAAAAGAAATAATATGGTTAACATTTTTCCATCTAGAATGACTCAGCAGAAAATATTATTAGAAAACACAGTATTTTTAAGGCTAGCGAGACAGCTCAACAGATAAAGACACTTGCTTCAGATTTCCCTGTTACTGACATCTTTGTCTCTCTCTGCTCTCAACATCTGGTTACCTGGACCACCCGAGAATAAGGAGAAAACACCATGGTCCTTTAGTCGGGGTGCAGTGCGGAGTACTCTAGAGAGGGGGTGTCTGCTGTCAGTGAGAAACTTAAAGGTGAGGTTCACACAGCCCAAGGGTGACAGGACCTCATAGTGTAAATGGGAATGAGGAATGAAGCTTCCAGAACAGCAGAGACTGGTGGAGGCACTTTCTCAGAGCTAAGGTGGTCGTACTTCCTGGACTGGAAGCCACGGTGCCCTGACACAGAAGTATCTGTTGTGATGACTAACCATCCACAGCATCCTCTGGGGGAAGAGAGAAGAAGGAAGCTGACTAAGTAGCATTTGATTGCATAACCAGACAAATGAGGAGCGAAGCCAGATGGCATCCACCACAGCGAGGACCATAAGTCCTCATGTACTTTCTACATCTGCGTCAGTCCTCAGACTCAGATCCCATGAAGAGACGAGCATCTCAGTGTGTGTGTGTGTGTGTGTGTGTGTGTGTGTGTGTGTGTGTGTGTGTGCACTTCACCCTCTGGATCTTCCTTTAGGGACTCCTGACTATGTTCTAGAGTAAGTGTTCACCACAGACAAAGGATTGCCTGGATTTGTCAAGGGCCGTAGATATTTACTGACTTCTGACCTTGGCCAGAAGGACCTGGAAAAATGTCATTCTGTCATTGGCCAGAGGACCTGAAAAACTGTCATGCTCCCTGCCCAGAAGAGGCCAATAAAAGCAAGGCAGAGAGAGTCCTGTCTCACATTTCTCTCCCCATGGGTCTAATGGGCCCGCAGATTCATTTTGCAGTTATTTCTGGGTTTTCCTCATTGGGGTGAATATATTTAACAGCTAGCAGAAGGGGCATGCTGGATACCCCACCAATTATGTTAGGAAGATTCTAGTATTGAATTAAGACAATAAATGAAAAGCAAAGCACACTGGGTGAAGAATTGCAGAGATCAGCCCCTCCATGCAGGACTAAAGGCACGGCAGTGGCAGTTCCTATCACGTGCCCGCTGGGTTCGCTGGTACAAGGAGCTGCAGACGGGATGACAGTGGTGTTCCATCAGTTTAGCCAAGCCACAGCTCCAAGTGCATCTGGGCCAGTCTCTACCAGAGCACATCAATACAGCCTTTGATACTCGATGTGCAGCAACTGCACTTGTGTCTACAGTCTTTTAAGTCCTCGTCAAGGCTAGGTACGGGGGCACACACCTTTTGTTCATGGTTTTTCGAGACAGGATTTCTCTGTGCAACAGCCCTGGCTGTCCTGGAACTTGCTCTGTAGACCATGCTGGCCTCGAACTCACAGAGATCGACCTGCCTCTGCCTTTCAAGTGCTGGGATTAAAGGCATGGGCCACTACTGTCACCACTACCGCCACCACCATCCTCTCAGGTGGCACAAACCCTTAATCCTAGTACTTGGGAGGCAGAGGTCAGTGGATCTCTATGAATTCAGGGCCAGCCTAGTCTACATAGGGAGTTCCAGGCCAGCCAAGGTTATATAGAGAGACCTTGTGTCAACGCCCCTCCTCAAATTAAGTCCTCACAAGTAAGGAAATTCGAAGTTATTTTGTTCGTGAATGGAAAACACAGCAGTGTAGATTTATTGCCTTGCTCCTGGTAGTGCTAGTTCTCCTATCACAATACAGCCCCGGGGTCCTTGATCACCCTGACATCCTACAGAGTGTGATGCTAACTGGATTTGAACAAAATATAGCCAGTAAAGTAGATTGGAGATAAAGCTCCCTTCCCCTAAAATGTAGAGCTCTGTCATATTAGTAAAAACAAAAACAAAAACAAAAACAAAAAACTGTGGGGATCCACTGGTCTGAGATAGGATGCTGTATCCCAACTAGTCCTTCCTTCTGAGAAAAACACACAGCATTGTCAGAGTTCTTGGGATTGGGGGTATCCTACATCTGATTGACAATATAGCATTGATTCATCTGTTTTGTGGTTCAAATAATATGTAGATCAAGGAAAGACTTTGTAGCAGATCGATGCTACAAAATGCCCTGTGTGCAGGAAGGTTGTTCATGGTAGATAAAGAATGCCATGTGAAGTCTCTGGAATGTTTGGTATTAGAATTGCAGGACAGAGCCATGGAAACCTGGTCAAGGGTATTTCTTTTGTAACCATGACTCTTAACTATTCAATTGGAAAATAGTCATTTAAAGGACATTGTGGAATTGACCACGAGGCATCAAATGACTTTGAAGCTGGACTGCCTCTCAAATGTGATGGAAGTGGTCACTGGGAGTAGGTCCAAAGAACACGAGGCAATTAAGTGAACACATGGCCAGGATCCCATGTCTTCTCCTCTGCTGCATTAGAGTCAGTCTCTCAGCTCATGCCATAGCCTTGGGTGTGTTTGTACAGTAAACTGATGGAGGAAAAATCTTGTGCCTTGGGGTGATCTAGAAGAAACCAGCATGGGCGCCCGAATGGTAGCATGGGAAAATCTTGCCAGTGACCAGATCTGTGAATGGGTGTTGTGGCTTGAGTGTGAAATGCTACCCACAGGTTTACCTGTTTCAACACTTGGCTCTGTGTCAGGAGGTTGTGGAACCTTTTAGAAGTGGGGTCTAATTGGAAGACCTACAGCTGTAGGGGTTACAGTCAACCTTGATTCCGGGCTGAGATTTCTGCTTTCTGATCCCATGGAGGTTGCTGAAGCTCCTGCCACTCTGGACACAGCCCCACCCACCACATCTTGTTCCCTATAGAACTGTGAGCCCAAACAGGCACTTCTTCCTTGCAGTCATTTCTCATCAGGTATTTGTTCACCGAGATGAGAAAACTAATACAACAGGGTATTTGACCATTCACTTTGTATGGAGGAGGAAGAGGCATGACGTAGCTATCCTTGCTTTTCATTGCCATAAAGAAGTACTTGATGAGGCTACTTAGAAAGACAAGGAGGACCCAGGCATGATGATGCTCGCCTTTAATCCCAGCACTCAGGAGGCAGGCAGATCTCTGGGTTTGAGGCCAGCCTGGTCTACAGAGTATGTTCCAGGACAGCCAAGGATACACAGAGAAAGCCTGTCTTGAAAAATAAACAAAGAAACAAAAACAAACAACAGCAAAAGAAAGGCAAGGCGGTTTAGTCAGCTTATGCCTTGAAGGTTCAAGGCTTTCACAGGGTCATGTCTAGTGAGGACCGCATGAGGAACGGTCGATGGTGGAGAGTATGAAGGAAGAAGCAATAGAATCTTGCTTGTGCTGGAGCCGAGGAGAATGGGGCGGGGGAGCACACTTGCTTCTTTTATGGCAACTCTCTCTCAGGAACTTCAGAGACCTCAAGAACTCCCGAGAGCCAGAATATTATGGCCGTCGTGACCCAATGGCCACCAACTAGGCACCTACCTTTAAAGATCCCGTTACTCCTGGTAGCACCACCCCAGGGATCCTGCCTTTCTCATCTGGACCCTTAGATGACTCTACCTCCAGTTATAACACATCAAAAACATGTTCAACGAGCAGGAGAGGGAAGCTGGAGACCCAGAGGCCTGAGTGAGAAACAGTTGGCTGAACTTATGTGCCTTGACACGAGATGTGGGTATCTGTGTCTCAAGTCATTGCCTACCAGAGGGCATTCACCTCAGAAGATGCAGTAAACAGACATGTGGACAGGAGGACTCCCTGACAGACATCAGCTAGCTTCTGAATCATAGAACTCCAAGCTTGTTCTGTTGATGCTTGGAAGGTGGGCCATAGTGGCAGAGGTGTGGTGTGTGCATGCCAACTGCCTGCCTCTTTCTCCAAGGCTGGTCTAAATCAATGGTCATCCCGTGGGACCATCTCAGTGCAATATGGTACCATCCCATGAAGCTTCCAGTCAGTCTCTTGGTGACACATTGATTATATTGGCCTCTTCTATCAAGGGAAGACCAACGCTTCATACTAAAGACATCTCCTCCACAGTAGAGGTACTTCATTACCTGCAATGTCTATTTAAGCTCCTCTGTGAAGGCTTACAGAATGCTTGATTTTTCCAACGTGGTTTCTAGCATGGGTTCTTGTATCAACTCAAAATAAGGGTTATTTGAGTATGGATGAGATTTAACAGTGGGTACCTAAAGACAGAGCCACTGGTTCTCTCTCATATGTCACCCCAGCTGGGGCGGCTATCCAGATGGAACTTTGGAATGGCCAATTATATAAACTTCTGCACCATCCTGGACAAAATATTTAGGATATTGTCTTTCCAGTGCTTCGAGCTATGTCTTAACTAATGGCCAGAGTGCACACGTCACAGAATAAAGTGTGTGGGAGGGATTAGGTATGGGTGCATTTTCTCACATCATGACCTTGTTAATCTTCACATCCTTGTAATTTGAGGCTCCGCTAGATCTGAGGTCTAGGTTCACAGAGAATGGATGCTTGAACCTGTGAAAGAAATAAACCAAACGTGGTGGGGCATTTCTGTAAGTCCTGGCACTTGGGATGACAAAGAAGGTTTGAGACCAGTGTGGACTACACAGTGAAACCCTGTAGCTGGAGTTTTCCTGCCTGGCCCACAGTCAGGATAAATCTCTCTCACCTGCCAGTCCCACAGCTGCTCAGACCCGACCAAGTAAACACAGAGACTTATATTGGTTACAAACTGTATGGTCGTGGCAGGCTTCTTGCTAACTGTTCTTACAGCTTAAATTAATCCATTTCTATAAATCTATACCTTGCCACGTGGCTCGTGGCTTACCGGCATCTTCACATGCTGTTTGTCATTGTGGCGGCTGGCAGTGTCTCTCTGACTCAGCTTTCCACTTCCCAGCTTTATTCTCCTCCTTGTCCCGCCTATACTTCCTGCCTAGCCAATGGCCAATCAGTGTTTTATTTATTGACCAATCAGCAACACATTTGCCATACAGAACATCCCACAGCAAAACCCCGTCTCAAAGCAAACCAAAACATTAAAAAAAATAAAGATTTATTTGGATTTATGTTGACCTTTATTTTACAATGTCTTAAGTTGCATATTAACATGAATGTTGAATTTATAGCTTTTATTTTTCTCTCTACATGAGCACTTAAGACTATTAATATCCAGAGAGCATTTGTGATATGGTAATTCTTGTCATTGTTTTCATTTCTGCATATTAAATGAGCTCCATTGTGGATCTTTGATATGGGCTCTCTAGAAGGAAGCTCATGGCTTTCCAAATACAGTAATTTTCTCCTTTTCTTGACTGATATAGTCTAACTTAATTAAGTTACAGTCAGAGAATGACATTGGTACTTTGAAGCTCTTCTTCACACATGTCACGGGAAATTCAAAACAATGTGGACATCAGACTCCTGTGTCGTATTCTATGAGTGCCCACAGGGTAAGCTGACGGGCTGCAGAGTTCAGTTAACACAGTGGCAACTTAGTCTAAACACTACAGAAAATGTGAAAATACCCACAATGGCTGTGGTGTGGTTCCCCCCTGTAGTCTGTCCATTAAAAAAAAAATGACATACTAAACTTCAGGTTAGACTCACACATTATCTGGCTTATGCTGTCTCTCTCTCCCCCGTCCCTGCGCCCTCCCCACCCCATGTATTATGTTAAGGATTGAACCTAAGACTTCACACACAGGGGCTGGAGAAGAAATGGCTCAGGGTTAAGAACTCTTATTGCTTGTATAGGGCTATCCTCTAAGCCAAACCACCAACCTCCTCAGGAGTTCACCTGAGCTTGCCAAAGATCTTTACAGCAGGGCTTGTTGACTATGAAGTTCTCTTACATGGTGTGTGTGTGTGTGTGTGTGTGTGTGTGTGTGTGTGTGTGTGTGTGTGTTGGAGAACATCATGGAGCCTCACCTGAGCATCCAGCCACTTCTCCCAACCAACTGCAAGCAATTCTGCCCTAATTGAGCATGGCCTGGGGAGCGGGGGCGGGGCTAGAAGTGTATCGACTGGAAGGACTAGGGAGGGGACTCCATTTATCCAGCCACGGGAAAGTTGTCATCTATGCTGGGTGCAGACCTCCCGGTGTGCCTATTTTAAGGTCACCTGTACTCTTACCTGTATCCCCTGACCCACTGCTCTGTAAGCAAGTGTCATAAACTCATTGGTTCCCCAAAGTGAACTTTGATGGAATTATACCTTGATTTTCCACTGGGACCTTAAGAGGCAGGGAGGTAGATGTTGTCTAGCCCCTCCACCACACACACACACACACACACACACACACACACACACACACACACACACACACACATATCCAGAAAAAATTCTCACAACACTGATCTTCCAGGGGACCCAAGTTTAGTTCCCATACTGGGCGGCTCACAAGCACCTGCAACTCCATCTCCAGGAACTCTGACATCATCTTCTGCCCTCTATGGGCATCTGTGTGAATATGCAGATACACAGACACACACACAGACAGACAAATGCTGAAATAATCTTGTAAAGACTTCATGTCTGCTATGTAAACAAGCCATCCTTTCCAACTGTGTCTTAGGTGCCCGGTATATTTAATATATTTAACCTTTTATTGTAATGTTCATTCCTCCATCTTTCAATGCTTTGCCTTTGATTCTTTTTTTTCTGATGTGATCATGGCCACAACTTCTTTAGTTTGTCTAAATGTATCGTTCTATCTTCCTTTACTTTAAATCCTCCTGGAAATTAAATATTTATATGTCTCTTATCAACAATTTAAAATTGCGTTTCCTGTAACCTATTCTGACAATTGGGGTTTTATTTTTCCTACATGAAAAAGTTCAGTTATTGGAATTCTGTGCGTTTGATTTTAATTTATATAATAATTAATGATCTGTTACATCTGTCATAATAATCAGTGCTTTAGAATATTTTGGCCATTTGAGTTTTGCAGTATACTTACACTTCCTTCTATTTTTATTTTTCTCTGGATTTCTTTTTTTGATTGATTGCATTTCTCCCCTCCAGCCTCTATTTCATATATTTTCACCCTCATCATTAAATCACTAATGCCTAAAGTTAATTGGCCCTTTGTCAGTGACTTGACTTTGTTGATCTGCAGTGTGTGTGTATTGGTGGGGTTGAAAGTGTAGCTACAAAAGACAAAAAACAAAAACAAAAAAAACAAAGCAAAACAAGCTGATTTCCCAGCCTTTAACACTCTTGCCTGTCTGTCCACAAACGGGGCTCACACCCCATCCTTACCTGTGGTAAGACAACCTGCTCCTTCCAGTGTTGTGGTGCCATCTTGGGAACTTTAACATTCTTGCCTGTCTATCCACAAACAGAGCTCACACCGATGGTACAGGTGATAATCCCATCCTTACCTGTCATAAGATAACCTGCTCCTTCCACAGTGCTGTGGCCATCTTGGGAACTTGCCCATCACCTCTCTTGGGGTGTATTTTTAAAACATCTGTTTTTTCTTACCATTGGTAAATTCTATTGTTCATATCACTGGCCTTCCAGCTGCTGTTCAGTGCGGCACATGGAAAGAAGATGCGTTTAGATTGTTAGATGACCCGAGACTCACTCTGACTCATGACCAGGATTGCCTGAAGGCTTACTTAGGCATGAAAATGAGCCAAGAAGCTATCTCATGAGCAGATCAAAATTAGCCCAGGAAGAAAGGTTACTATATTCTTCTAAAAGAAGTTGGGCAACCCTGAGGCAGCTGTGTGTGTCTGCTGGCCTAGTATTAATGCTTCAAGGGAGGCTGAAGGTAGGAGCCTCAGAGATGGAGTAAGGATCAAGGATTCCTGGGATGCTAGCCCAGCATGGGTAGCAGTGGTAAAGGAGCAGGCTTCCAAGGCCAACAGGTGGGGATGCAGGAAAAGGTCCCCCGCCAATTTGAAGTAAGTCATAGACATTGCATCATGACTGAAGAGAAGTTCTACACTAAGTAGAAGCGTAGCGTTAGGCCCCTTTTGGAACCCACACCTGCCCCTTTAAGACAGCGATCACTCTTAAGGGGCCAGATCCACGAGGTGGATGTTGGGGTATACTCCTGTAACCCAAGCATTTGAGAGGTAGAGGCAGGCAGGTCTCTGTGAGCTAGAGACCAGCCAGGACTACATAGGAAAACTTTCACACACAGAAAGAAAGAAAGAAAGAAAGAAAGAAAGAAAGAAAGAAAGAAAGAAAGAAAGAAAGAAAGAAAGGAAGGAAGGAAGGAAGGAAGGAAGGAAGGAAGGAAGGAAGGAAGGAAGGAAGGAATGAAGAAAGAAAGAGGGAGGGTGGGAGGGAGGGAGGGAGGGAGGGAGGAAGGAAGGAAGGAAGGAAGGAAGGAAGGAAGGAAGGAAGGAAGGAAGAGAGAAAAGAGACAGCTCTTGATCCCCACCCTGTGTGGGACAGACTTAAAAAGTTTCTCTGTGTTGTGTCTAAATAACTTCTAGATTCCTAACCAGTACCTGATTGATTGATTGATTGATTGATTGACTGACTGATTGATTTATGGTTTTTCAAGACAGAGTTTCTCAGTGTAGCCCTGGTTGTCCTAGAACTTGCTTTGTAGACCAGGCTGGCCTTGAACTCAGCACAAGTCTATGGCAATGAAATAAATACTTAGAAACAGTTTGACAACATGACCATTTAGCAAACAGCAGCTATAGGTTTTCCTCGGGGGTCTGTGGCTTCCACAGCCATGAGTTTTGACTGTATTTACAATACTAGTTTCAAATTTCCTTTTGTGGAGCAGTCCTCACATCCAATCATACCTAAGAGGTATATTGGGAATTTGAGGTTTGATTGTCTGTGTATCTTTTAAAATTTTCTCTTTTAAGAATCTATTCCCTCTTTCAATGGTATCTCCTATCTGTGGGTAAGAGTGGCCTGTGATGTCCCAGGAATGTCAGGGTGGAGCTTACTGCTGGGTCCTCTTGTCTTCATACAGCACTGTTGTTTGATTGGATATGTGCAGGGAATCTGAGTATGGAACAGTTCCTCTGTGAGTCCTGAAACAGGGTGGCTCACAGATG
The DNA here is from genome assembly GCF_007827085.1 of Peromyscus californicus insignis. Classification (NCBI taxonomy): domain Eukaryota; kingdom Metazoa; phylum Chordata; class Mammalia; order Rodentia; family Cricetidae; genus Peromyscus; species Peromyscus californicus. The sequence continues at coordinate 103,672,850 of NW_026294595.1, forward strand.
TATGGGATGCATTTGCTCTGGCATGTCTGGAGACATGCCTACTACAAATGATGCCCCCGAAGATACCCTCAGCAGACGCTATGGAGGAGCGTAGTAAAGAGGAGTCGAATCTGCTTCCCAGGACTAGACGGAATCTGCTCTTTCAGATTTACACATACTCAGCGTTCTTTGGGCACTCCGCTGACAGGCACAGTGATCAAACTTTGTGGGGCAGCAGCAGTACCTTCTTCAATTCTCTTTTTCTTCCTCCTCCTCCTCTTCTTGTTTTGTTTATTGAGACAGGGCCTCACTATATAGCTCTGGCTGGCCTGGAGCTCACACAGAGATCCACGGGCCTCTGCCCCCTGATTTCTGGGATTAAAGGCGTGAGCCACCGCATGCAGCCTTTGTAGCTTCTTGTGTGGAAATGAGTAGGCTTGCTTTGGACCTCAGCTCTGTGTTGTCACGAGGGTGGATCCTGTTGCTTTTACCCAGATGGCACAGGTCTGGTCAGGCGTGCAGTTCCACTTGTGTTTGTTTTTAAGGAGTCCACATTAGTTCCAGCAGAGGGTGTGGGTTTTGTGAAATCTAACACCACAATGCTCTCCACCACTTGATTATCTCCCTGTCTTGTTGCCAGGCAAAGGACCTACTGGCTTTGTAGGTTGATCCACGGATCAACAAAAGTGTAACTGGTGAATTTTGGAGAGATCTTTCAGCTTTTCAGAGAAAACAGCACAGTTTTCAACTCTGTCTACTGAGCAGAATTTCTGTGAAAAAGAGTCACATGAAGCTGGAGGTGCTAGCACATTCTCCTCTGAGATCTGGAAGTGACCCTTTTATGAAACCACACTTCTCGGGACACTTGGTGACATCATTCTGCATAGTAGCTAGCCGCCGGTACTTGAGCCTTGAAAGTCTCACTGGAGTTAACGGGACTGAGAAGGGAAGCATTTCTTACAGTCTTCTGGACAGTGTTCTTAAGCATGCCTGCCTCTGCTAGCTCTTTTATCATGTGAAATGACCGCCTCCCTACACACACATACACACGAAACTATACTACTCCACCCATACCTCAGAGCATTGCTTGGAGAGTGGGGTGGGTTATTGGCTACACATGTATCCTATTACTATAGGAACATTTCTTTTGGTAAAAGGAGGATCTCACATACTCAAGACAGGCTGTGTATCCTGGATAAGACTGTTCCCTAGGCCAAGGTCATTATTGGGAAGGATTCCCTATGAGTCATTAGCAGTCAGTGCTCCAACAGCTCACAAAATAACTGTCTTGGTCCTGGTGGAATAGTCTAAGAGGTAGGACAGGTACACTTTGTGCCCTAATGTCAGAGATGCCAAGCCCATGCTGTCTCTGTTAGGCAGAAAGTTGGCTCTGGTGGGGACTAATGTGCCTCAAAAAACAGGACATAAAGCACAATAATGCACCGTGCTCAACTCCAGCTGAGTCATGAAGACAGTGTCGGTGGCCCCTCCATATGGATGGCTAAGGGCCCCCAAACAGGACATCAAGAGCAATAAGTGGGCGTGGTGAGCTCTAGCTGGGACAACTTAAACTAGCTCCAGAAACCTCCCAGCTAGAAGAGCATGTGCAGAATGCTGTTACCCTTCCCCAGTAAATCTTTCAACTTGAGGGGAAGTTAAAATTCCATACATCTCCCTGTGTTTTTACATCTACTTTTGAAACTGACTTCCAAATAAAATGGGATTCTGAGCAAAACGTTTCCCTTTTCTGGGAGTGCTCGTCCTGGGGGAAGACACAGGGAGGGGTTGATTGGGAAGAGAGAAATACCAGCCCCACAGTTGCTAGGATTGGTACCATTATTCCTTAGCATGACCTGCTTTTTCTAGAGTACAAACAGAGCCATGTGACTCACTGCAAGGTGGTCTCTGGCCAAGCCTTATCTTGCCTATGCCTCCTAAATCTCTCCTCCAGATCACAGATACTTCCGGGATTAGCCTCAGAGAAGTCCCATGATCTAAAATGCAATTTCCAGTAAAATGAGCCACACACAGGCATTAACGATCCTCTAGGTGAGAGCTTGTTTGCTTATCTGCAAGTTGAAACCAAATATATTATTTTCATTGTTGTTCATGCTGACGTAGTAGGAGCACGCGAAACCAGGCTGTTTTAACTTGTCTGGAATGCAGCCTGGTAGCACTTGGTGCAGTGTTACATGAAGTCCTAAATGGTCTTATAATAAAAACTGAGAGCCAGATATTGGGGTAAATGCTGAAAGATCAGAGAGACCAAGGAACAAGCCACTGCCACGTCTTACCTCGCCAACTCCACGAATCCTGACTTAATGCCTCTGAGTCCTCAACCAAAAATGTTTTCTAGCTGAAAGGCCTCCAGCCAAAAAGCTCTCAGCCAAAAAGCTTTTACTGAAAAGGCTTCAGTCAAAAAGGTCTCCAGCTGAAAAAGTTTTAGTTCCTGTCTCCTCACACCGTATATACCTTTCTCTGCCCAGCCATATTACTTCCTTCCTAGTACTGGGGTTAAAGGCATGTGATTCCCAAGTACTGGGATTAAAGGTGTGCCACCACGGCAGGCATCTATGTTTAATCTAGTGGCTTGTTCTGTTCTCTGATCTTCAGGCAAATTTTATTAGGGTACAACAAAATATCACCACATTTCCCCTTTTTTTGTCTAAAAATAATAAAAGGTTATAACTAATATAAGAAGAACTATATACAATAAGTATATACAATATATAATACAGTAAAGAATTACATTAACAATGTCCAGTCCATTAACATTTGACAGATTCAGAGAAAATACTCCATTATTTATCCTATTTTGGTGAATCCAAAGTGTTGTACCTAATTCACTTTCTATCCTAACTTGTATTACCAACCCAAAACTATCTTTTGATGTCTTTCAAACTTATACATTTTATACTTCTTTAGTGAGTTTCTTTTCTGAATTTGTTAACAAGGAAAACTATAACTATCTAATCTTCAACTCCCTCAGAGACCTGAGAAGGAAATAATATTACCTAAGTAAACAGGAATTGCAGGCAAGTGACTTCCAAAAAATATGAGAAATGACAGAAACAGCTGGATGCCTAGACAGTTACCCAAGGTTCCTCTGCAATGTTGGGGCATCCATCTTTGGCCTATAAGCTTAGACTATCTGACAGATTTTACTGTGAAGCAGGATTTCCTAAGGGGCCTTCCTACCTTGTCTTGGCAAAGTCCTTTCTTTTGTGTCCTGCTTGTCCATTTGGACAACATACTGTCAGCAGTCGAGGTAAGGGCACTTTCTTGCCCAGTGGCTAACTTTTGCCACAAAGTAAGTAATCTTCATATGGAATTTCTTCAATGCCCATTACCTTCTCTGAAGTAGATTGGTGCTGCCAGGAGCAGACATGTCTCATAGTCATTAAAAAAAAAAACCTATGTTATTTAAACGTTTTAAATGCCATATTCTGTAGATCTCTGAAGTGTTTGAAGATGACCTGTCTTTCTAAAATATATCTGTTTGACCTTGAAAACATACCTAACCTGACAAGTTCTATTGTAATAGGTGACTAACAACTGACTTGCATTTCTTTTTCTTTTTCTTTTTTTGATTTTTCAAGACAGGGTTTCTCTGTGTAGCTTTGCACCTTTCCTGGAACTCACGCTGTAGCCCAGGCTGGCCTCGAACTCACAGAGATCCACCTGGCTCTGCCTCCCGAGTGCTGGGATTAAAGGCATGTGCCACCACTGCCTGGCTGCATTTCTTTATATCCTAAATAGTTAGTAATAATAACTTTCAAGGACTAGAAAATTGCATTACATTGTTAAGTGAGTTGTATAGGCACAATACCTTGAACAAGATTAGAAATGTATGTACAGTATGTTCTAACAAAAATAATCTCAAATTTGTATCTATATATAAAATTAGTATACAATACACAAAAGTCCAATTCAATGTAAAATATTTAAAACTAGTAGTTTCTTTTTAAAAGTAGATTCAATAATCTACCTTTTTATCTTATCATATCTATATCCTCCCCTTTTTCTTTTCAGAGTACATTCAATAAATCTACCCTTTTATCCTATCATTTCTATATAATACATTTCTAGATCACATCCCCTTTTCTTCTTTTAGAAAGAGATTGACTATAGCCAATAACAATATTTAACCTACCCCTAAACAAAGACAAACATCCATAATCCATTTTTGGGGAATGTGGGTGTAGTTTTCTAGGCTACTTCCTGCTGATTGGGGGCACTGGTAATCTTATGGGAACACAAAGAAAATTTAGGATTATGTTCAAGTCCTGATTGGAGTAGTCTGTGAGGCTGTATCATCTCAGCTAGCCATTTCGATATTGTCCTGAGCAGTTTGTAGTCCAAAGCTGATCTTTGGGTGGTGTTTGTCAGTTTAGTGGCATTACCATAGTCCTCATGGAATCATCATTGTGGGGTCTCATTATCTTTTCAAAGATGTTGATATTAGGCGTGGTCATGGTTCACTGAGGAAAATCTTTTTCATGGGACATTTTTTCTGGATGATTTGTCCTTTTTCTTTAGATGTCTCATTTGTCCAGTGTTCTTCAGATTCCTTAGCCTTCATTCTCCTGAAAGAAAAAAACAAAACCCTTTCCCAACTTTGGGGAGGTTCCCTTTTGGCAAGTTATAACTGATCAAATGAAAAGCTTTTGTTAGTTGTATAAGTTAATTTAAATTGAATGGTCATGCTGATTGATGAACTATTACCTCTTCTAATAAAGAGGTCTCACTTGTTCAAATCAAACCTTTATCAATTTTGATCATATCTGTAGCTTTTCTTCTCCTATGGAAACAAAAGCAAAACCTTGTCCCCAGTGTAACACATATCCTGGTTTCCATTCTGAGGTCAACACATCTTTAAAGTATACAGGCTGATTTAATTCTGTAGTTTTTTTTTCTATTATCCAGTGTCTCTTTGCAGCTGTTGTTCCTTTCTCATTAGCCTTGAGAAAATTCAAAGTTAATAAAGCATTATGTAATCTGTTTCTGGGGAGTTTGCTACCCCTTTCTGTTTATTTAGCATAACTTTTAGAGTTTGGGAAGGGTATGGAGGAAAAGACACCCACCTTTTGTGGCGATTTGAACATGAAATGTCTCTCACTGGCTCATGCATATGTTCACTCGGTCCCCAGATGGGGTCGCTGATCTGAGAGGCTGAGGAACCTTTAGGAGTTGGAGTCTAGCTGGAGGAAGTGGGTTGCTAAGGGTTGGGCATTATAATGAGGGTTTATAACCTCCTTTACATTTCTGATTTTATCTCTTTGCTTCCTGGTAGATGGAGAAAAATAAAGCAAAACAAAACGGAACAGCCACAGATAGAGCACCAGCCACCATGCCCCGCCCCACAACAAACCGAGCTGAACTAAACCTTTCTTCCTCCGAGGCTGATCTCGTTAGGTATTTCGACTTGGTGAAAAGAAAAGAAACTAGTATAATATTTCTCATTACTTAGTAATTTGTAATTATATACTTTTAGTTACTTTCATTTACTCTCAATTTTTGTCATTCTTGTTATTGACAGTGCTGAGATCCATCCCAGGGCCTACTTGATGCTAAATAAATTCTTAAATGCTGAGCTACATCTCCAGCCACGTTATTTTTAAAATAGCATAGAATTCAGAATTAGGTCACCCTGATTTTCCTACACATCAACATCTCCAGCAAGGTTTTTATGTTGTTTGTAAGGACAGTGCCTGGATCAGAGAAGGTACTCATGAGGCACTATTGGAATGCATCCCTGTACTCACATGTCTGCATGTTCTTAATACTGTTTCTTAGAAAGAGCCGTAAGAAAATGGCTGCAGGCTTTCTGTGACTAAGGGAAATGGAGAGGAGTGGAGCCTGCCACCATAACTAGCTAATGTTCTTGCTCTTGTTTCTTTTTCATTGTTCCTTCCTTCCTTCCTTCCTTCCTTCCTTCCTTCCTTCCTTCCTCCCTCCCTCCATCCCTCTCTCCCTCCCTTCCTTCCTTTCTTGACACAGAGTCTTAAAAATGACAGATAAGTACTCTGTCACCAAGCTACACCTCCAGCCATCAGCATGACGTTTTATTGTCTTCATAGTGCCTCATAGGTTTGGGTTTGTTCTGTTTCATTTTCATTTCATTCTAGGATTTTTTTCTGCTTCCTGGTTTCTTTGGGGACCCATTCATCCATCCTTCAGTAGTATGCTATTCACTCTCCATGAGATTGCGTCTGTCCTAGGGGTTCTTTTATGGCAGATTTTCAGTCTTAGACCAGAGTGGCCAAATAGAACACAAGGCGTTATTTTAACTTTCCTGAATTTGTGGAGACTTGCTGTGAGTGCAGATATACAATGCATTTTGGAGAAAGTTTTATGGGATTTTGAAGTTGTAAGAAATGGGTCTGGGGTCTCAAGAAAGTGATTACACAACCCAAGGCATTTTTGCAAGGCAAAACCTTTTATTTCTTTCAAAGGGCACCTAGTCAAATCAAACAAAGGAGCCCTGTTCCTCACTCTGAGGGGTAAGAGCTTGGCCTCACATTCCTAAATTTGTCTGCTTTAAAGGAACAAGCAAAATGTGATTCCTAGCAGAAAGTGCTATCTTGAGCTCTTGAGCTCATCTTTTTTTTCAAAAAGTGCTGTCCCTTAAGGAATTTGTGTTTCTGTCAAGTTTCTTCTTTAAAACACATTTTGATGGAGTTTTGTCCTCTTTAACCTTTTGATAGAAAGGATACATTTTGTTTACATTTTCCACAGAATCGCCCACTTCCTTGTGCTAGAATCAGTCTGGGCTTTCTATTATCTTCTTTATGAGACTGGGTGCACCCATATTTGGAGCACATCTGCTTAGCAGCTGTAATGTCCTCTTGACAGGTCATTCCCTTATTCAGAATGAAGTGACTCTTGTGTTTTCTCACTGGTTCAGTTTGTGGTCTACTTCGTCAACAGTGTCCCCAGCTTATTTCCTATGTCTATTTGCTTACAACATTTTTTCCCCATGATTCCGTGCTAAGGTTATAGCTGTCTTCTGTGGTGAGGTGCATTTCTTGGAGGTAGTAAATAGATGCTTCCTGTGTTTTGATCTACTCTACTAGTCTGCCTTTTGGTTGGGAAGTTGAGACCATTTAAAGTCTTATTATTGAAAGGTATGTATGGATTCCTTTCATTTTCTTTACTTGGTAGTTGTCTTAGTTAAGGTTTCTATTGCTGCGAAGAGACACCATGATAACAGCAACTCTTATAAAGGAAAACATTTAATTGAGGTGATGGCTTACATTTTCAGAGGTTTAGTCCATAATCATCATGGTGGGGAACATGGCAGCATGCAGGCAGACATGGTGCTGAAGAAGGAGCTGCTACATGTTGACACGCAGGCAACAGGAAGTAGTCTGAGACACTGGGTGGTATCTTGAGCATATATGAGACCTGAAAGCCCACCTCCACAGTGACACACTTCCTCCAACAAGACCACACCTACTCCACAAGGCCATACCTCCTAAGAGTGCCACTCCCTTTGGGGGCCATTTTCTTTCAAACCACCACAGTAGTGTTTTTTTCCCCCTCTTTCTCTCTTACTTAACTATTATTCTGTTTTGATTTATTTTTTTCCTGTGACCTCATGGATGGATATTTCTCTTCAGTCCAAAGGGATCATTCAAGTATTTCTGTAGTGTTATCTTAGTAAATTCCTTGGCCTATTTTTATCATGGAAAGTTTTTATTTCTCCTTCAACTATAACAAATAGCTAGTTTTGCTAGGTATAATAATCTGTGCTGGCAGTTTTTGCTTTTCAGAAATATACCTTGAAATACTTGTCCAGGCCATCCTGGTTTTTAAAGTCTTGAGTTAAGAAATCTGCTACTATTTTGATGGGTCTTCTTTTATATGTGACTTGGTGTTTCTATCTTGCTACTTTCAATATGGTTTCTTTTCTCTGTATAGTTAGTGTTTTAATTATAATTACAACATGAGATGGGACATTCTTTTTTGGTCTTGTCTGGTGTCTCAAATGCTCCTGTATCTAGATTGGCATCCCCTTTATCAACTCTGGGACATATTCTGCTATTTTTTTAATTAATTTATTTATTTAATGTGTGTATGTGTGTACACCACTTATGTGCAGACACCCACAAAAATCAAAATAGGCCATTGGGTTCCCTGGAACTAGAGTTATAGATGGTTATGACTCATCATGTGGGCACTGGGACCTGAACCCTGGTCTTTTGCAGGAGCAGTAAATGCACTGAACCACTGAGCAATCTCTCCAGTTTCTCTAGTGATTCTCTTTTTAAAATGTTTTCTGTCGGGCGGTGGTGGCGCACGCCTTTAATCCCAGCACTCGGGAGGCAGAGCCAGGCGGATCTCTGTGAGTTCGAGGCCAGCCTGGGCTACCAAGTGAGTCCCAGGAAAGGCGCAAAGCTACACAGAGAAACCCTGTCTCGAAAAACCAAAAAAAAAAAAAAAAAATGTACAATTTGCCGGGCGGTGGTGGCGCACGCCTTTAATCCCAGCACTCGGGAGGCAGAGCCAGGCGGATCTCTGTGAGTTCAAGGCCAGCCTGGTCTCCAAAGCGAGTTCCAGGAAAGGCGCAAAGCTACACAGAGAAACCCTGTCTCGAAAAAAACCAAAAAAAAAAAAAAAAAAAAAAAAAAAAATGTTTTCTATGCCTTTGGAAACACGCCATTTTCCTTCTTCTACCCCTGCCACTGGGAGACTTGTGTTTTTCATGGTGCTGCATGTGACTTGGAATTCTCACTCACTTTTTAACTTATCATTGTCCTTGTTTGATCGTCCCAGTTGCTTTACCATGCTTAAAGGCCCCAGTGTTCTGGTCTCTCCTTCGACTGGCTCTTTGGGTGAGACTTTCTCTGGAGTTTTTTATTTGTTTTACTGTGTTCTCTATTTCTAGTATTTCAGACTGGATTTACCTCAGTGTTTCTATCTCTCTGTTGAATTTCTCTCCCATCCTGCATCACTTTTCTTATCTCATCCAGCTGTTTGTGTTCTTAGTCAAAACTTATGTTCCTTGATTTCTTTGAACATACTTAGAATCTTGAGTTCTCTGTCTGGGATTTCATCTAATTCACTCTTGCTAGATACCATTACCAGAGGAGTAGTAATTTTTGGAGGAGTTATGCTGTCTTGGGTTTTGTGTGTTTCTTATGTTTCTCAGTTGGGATTTATGCATCTGGTGGTATTTCTTTTCTTTTCTTTTTTTTTATATGGAACTCTTCATGAATTTGTGTGTCATCCTTGCACAGGGGCCATGCTAATCTTCTCTGTATCGTTGTAGTTTTTTAGTATATGTGCTGCCGAAGCGAGCATGGTATTTCTTTTCTTGGTTCAATTTTTAATCCGCTCTATCTTTTTTCAGTTGAAGTATTTATAGTGTTCATGTTGGGTTTGGATGTGGTAGAGTTGAATATATGGTTAAGAAAACAGTTCCTCAGTCCAAGAACTCAAGGTTCTTGGTGCAAGCTCTATATTATTATTTGAACAGGACATTAACTGGTAGGGTCACTACAGTTGCTTGGTATTACTACCATGCAAATGTCATGCCAGCCGATTCATAACAATGTCCCTTTAACTTCAGTAACTATTGGAGGGTAAACAACCAAGATAGTATGGTGTATACTCAGGTTTTAGTTAATAATATTAGGATTGGGAAGGAAATAAGTGGGTGAGGATAGAGACAAATAAGTAAAAAATACTGAGGTGGGTAAAGTAGCTGGGAAGGGAAAGTTGGTTAAGATATTGTTCGGGTCCACAGATTTTAATGATTATAAAAAGAGGAGGACCGGGGAGATGACTCAGCAGTTATGAGTATTTAATTGCTGCTCTTCCAGAGGACCTAGGTTCAATTCCCAGCACCCACATGGCAGTCCTCACTGTCTATAACGCCAGTTCCAGGGAATCTGACACCCTCACATAGACACACACGCAGGCAAAACACTAGTGCACATGAAATAAAAATAAATCATTTAACAAATTGTAAAAAGAAGAAAAAAGAGACTGAACATAGTGGCATACACCATACTCCCAGCACCCAGGAGGCAGAGGCAGGTGGATCTCTGTGAGTTTCAGGCCAGTCTGTTCTACTTATTGGGTTCCAGGCCATTCCGGGCTACACAATGAGATCCTGTCTAAAAACAAGCAAACAAAAATGAAAAGAGGGGCGGGAAGGATAAGAGAAAGAAGACAATATCTAGGAATCAGATGGGAAGTCTGAGATGGGATTGAAGGGTATAGTAAAGAATGCCTCAGGATAAACTGGCCGCGGAAAATAATCAGCAGTTCTGGTGTTGATTTCTCTGTTCTAGCGTACCGTGGTTGTTGGTAAGTGATGGTGGGTGCTCCAGTTCCAGTTCCTGTGGAGCATCTCCACAGATGCCTCTACAAGACTGCTCCATCATTCCAGGGGAGTGCCTTCCTGCTGCATGTTCTTGAATTATGACCCTCACTAAGCATGCTCAGATGTATGGGTCTTAAATTGAACACGCACTGGTTTGGACCCTTCCCAAAGTACCTCCCCCATGTGAATAGATATAGGCCACCCCAACAATTCCTCACCCTTTCTTTGTTTGAGGGGAGCACTATGTTCTACCTGGAGGTGATAAAAATCTTTCACGGTTGTGTCCTGGCTGTGAGTTTACGTCTTGCACCTGAAGTTGCTCACACAGCCACAGCTGGAATGCTGGTGTTAGGCTCACTTTCTTCATTTTCCTCCATTTTCTCCAGTCTAGGACCCCAGACCATGCAGCTCACCTTCAGTGCAAGTCTTCTCCACCTGGTTCAACTTTTTGGGAAACATCCTCATAGACACACGCAGAGGTGTGATGCCACGGTGTGTCTAAATTTAGACAATTTAACGAAGATTAACCATCACACTCATTACTAATTAGGAAAGCTCAGGCCTTAGGATTTCTATTGTTGTGACGAACACTATGACCAAAATTAACTCAGGGGAGAAATAGTTAATTTTATCTTACAGCTCTCAGGTCACACTCGATCACTGAGGAAAGTCAGGGCAGGAGCCTGGAGATAGGAACTGAAGCAGAGGCCATGGAGGAATGCTGCTTGCTGACTTGCTGCTCATGCCTTGTTCAGCCTGCCTTCTGATACACCTCAAGACCATCTGTCCAGGGGTAGCACCGACCCCCATGGGCTGGGCCCATTCATATCAACCTGGATAGAGGCATTTTATCAACTGGGTTTCCCTTTTGCCAAATGACTAAAGCATTGGTCAGGTTGATGAGCTAACACATGAAGAAAGAAGAAAAACAGGCCTAATAAAAATATGAGTCCCAAATAGCCAAACGAATGGAAACACATGAACTATGAACCAATGGCTGAGAGGTCACCAGCTGGATCAGGCCCTCTGAATGGGTGAGACAGTTGATTGGCTTGATCTGTTTGGGAGGCATCCAGGCAGTGGGACCGGGTCCTGTGCTCATTGCATGAGTTGGCTGTTTGAAACCTGGGGCCTATACAGGGTCGCTTGGCTCGGCCTGGGAGGAGGGGAATGGACCTACCTGGACTGAGTCTACCAGGTTGATCTCAGTCGGCAGGGGAGGCTTTGACCTGGAGGAGGTGGGAATGGGGAGTGGGCTGGGGGGAAGGTGAGGGGGGCCGGAGGGGGGAGAACAAGGGAATCCATGGCTGATATGTAGAACTGAATTGTATTGCAAAATAAAAATAAAAATTAAAAAAAAAATGAGTCCCTTTCCACCAAAAATAAATAAATAAATAAATAAATAAATAAATAAATAAATAAATAAATAAATAAATAAGATTCAATTGCCGTGTGACACCTGAGACGGCTTGGGGCGGCTCTGTGTTGACTAAGCATGCTGTCATGGAGCCTATGGGCCTGCGTCTGAGGACCCACCATAGATACTAACACCACCAGGAGAGGTCCAAGTCTTCCTTGGGAGGTGGCCGGAAAGCAGAAGCCCACATCTGGGCTCACATCTGGGCTCCATCCGCGCCTCATTCTAGAACTCCCCAGCAGAGGGCAGTCTGAGCTCAGGCACCATTTTGCCTAGCCACTGGTTTAGCCAGCAGGGCAGATGGGCACCTAGCCCCCTCACTGCCCACTGAAGCTTGGGCATGGTGCCCACTTGCTGGCAGCAGCAGCAGCACCAGAGAAACAGGATGCACAAGGAGGTTGGGTAAAAAGGTTGTTTTGAGTTCTCCCTAAGCCTGGCAGATGCCCGGCCCTGGCATCCTGCCACGCTCCCCCATCTAGGATCCTGGACTGAAGGCTCATCTCACTCTCAGCCCAGTGCAGGCTGCTCACTGTCTCCATTCCCAGTTCAGAATCTGTTTCTCTGAGGCATAGACTCCCTAGAGGCTCCGCAGTGGGAGGGGCTCCGTTGCTGTAAGTCTACAAGCTGGCATTTCAAAGAACTTCAAAGGGCAGGTGGGGGCCCTAAACTGTGAAGCTGTCTTAGAGTAAGATGGCGGCAGCTATGTTGAAGTGAGTCTTGTGAAGAAATGTCTCAATCCTATTGTTTTTCTAACTCTGAGTGACAAGAAATGTGGCTGGGGGGGGTGGGGGTGGCTGCAGAGATGGCTCAGCGGTTAAGAGCACTGGCTGTTCTTCCAGAGGACCCAGGTTTGACTCCCAGCACCCACATGGCAGCTTACAACCCACAACCCATCTGTAACTCCAGTCCCAGGGGATCTGATGCCCTCTTCTGGCCCTCTGGGACACTAGGCACACACAAGGTACATACATATACATATAGGCAATTAAAAAAAAAAAAACTATGAAATTATTTTTAAAACTTGGGGAGGATTTTGGAGGAGTTGAGGAGAGAAAGAATATGATCAAAATATATTAAACCAACAATTTTTAATTCAAAAAAGAAAGGAAGGAAGGAAGAGAGAAAGAAAGAAAGATGGCCGTGGCTGAGTTGTATCACTGGTTACCAATTATCTCCTCATTTAATAGAAGAGTTAAGGCCCAGAGAGAAGGAGCTACTTGCCCAAGGAGAGGCTCCATTCCCTTTCTCACTAGAACACGATGGCATATTAGTGACCTGATACCTAGGGGGCAAAGGCCGACTATTAAGCAGAAGTAGCTGGGCATGGCTTGGACTTCTAGATCTGTCTGACTGGTGGCCGCTGATTAATCTTAAGATTGCCTCATTTCCTTCCTCGGCCAAAGAACTCCTGTTTGGAGAAAGCAGCCTCTCCTAGGACACAGGGCACTCCTTTTCCTCAGTGAGTCACAGCCTCCGAACCACTGTGGACAGCTTGACCCCAAGGCAAGAATCTTCCCTGCTCCTGCTTTTTTTCCAACAAACACCTCCATCGGCGGCACTCCACTGCTTTGGCCAACTCCCTATAACTTAAACGAGCTTCCCTAGACATGTCACGTACCCCTTGAAATGGGACCATAAGGATCCAGAGGATTGCCCATCTTCAATCCTCAAAGCTCATAGGGAAAACGGGTAGAGGCACTGTCTCAGGGTTACTATGCTGTGATGAAACACCATGACCAAATGCAACTTGGGGAGGAAAGCGTTTGCTTCGCTCACAGTTCCATAGAACAGTTCATCATCATCAAAAGCAGTGAGGGCAGGAACCTGGAGGCAGGAGTTGGATGCAGAGGCCATGGAGGGGTGCTGCTTACTGGCTTGTTCAACATGACTTGCTCATCCTGCTTTCTTATAAAACCCAGGACCACCAGCCTAGGGATGGCACCACCCACAACGGTCTGGGACCTCTCTCATCAATCATTAATTATGAAAAGGCCCTACAGGCTTGCCTACAGCCTGAACTTATGGAGACATTTTCTTAATTGAGGTTCGCTCCTCTCAGATGACTTCAGCTTGTGTCAAGTTGACATGACACTAGCCAGCACAGGCACAGAGTGTGGTTTTCCTGCCACGGGTACAGGTCTCATGGATGCTGCATGTGCTGGCAGAGGTCTTACTGGTGGCTTTTCAGAAGCCAGTGTGTGTTGGCACTGTGTCCACCTCCAGGAGAATGAGCAGGCCAGAGCTTGGTTGTGGATGTTTCCTCAGCCCCAGCCTCCTCCTGAGTAGCTGGGATTGAGCTCCGGCTGCAGGACCGATCACAGGACTACACTTTTAGGTCTCAGGCCTGTAATTGGAAGTGAGCTAGCCCTGGGGGAAAAAATGTCATTTCCTTGTCACTATGACTAACTCCAGTGGGGAGTAACACATAACAAATCCCTTTGTTATGGGCTCTTCCTTGTCCAGCTCCTCCCAGCCAGCAGACACAGGATGTAGTGGAGGTGGTGGTGGTGATGGTGGTGGTGGTGGTAGTGATGGTGGTGGTGGTGGTGGTGGTGGTGAGACAATCCTGAAAAACTAGTCTTGAAAGAAACTACCTCAAGAATACCTCCTAGGGGAAGAAGTGAGAGCCTGTACCTATTTGTTCAAGGAAAAAGGAACAGAAATAGAAGGAAAAAAAAAAAAGCGTAGACTAATGAGATTAGCTACCTGCAGGGCGTGGCCAAGACAGGATGAAAAGGATAAAGTGGATGAAGACTTTTGTTCTGACTTAGGAGCCACTGCAAAATTAAAACTTAAATGAAATAAAATTCAGAAGGAGATGGAGAACTCTAAAATCAAATTTAAAAACAGAAATAAACAAATTAAAAGATAATGTCCTCTTCATCTTATCACTTTAGAGTAAAAGTAATCAAAGTTTACTCTGCATGAAACAATTAATTAAACAATTCATTTAATCTCTGTGATTTCCTTAAGTGATAGCTGCCATGGCTCCTTTGACAAGTGAGTTAAAAGCCTTCTAAAGGTCCCCAACAACTGAATCCAGGTTTCCCGTCAGATTGATGTTAGAGCTCAGAGCTCAGTGCTGAGATCCTATTATATACTCAGCGTTGGGGCAAAAATAGAGGATGAGCTAGGTGTCCCCCAGGTTCCAGGCATCTATGAACTCAGTGACAAACATTTACGATCATGAGGTCCCACATAAGGGGACAAATGATTCCTTTTATTATCCATAAATACTTAAGTGCCATAAGGACTTTATAAATTCTGAGAGCTCTTTGTGGGTTGGCTTCCTGGAAGATAAGGAATTTGAGATCATCCTTATTGGTAGGATTCAAATAGGTACAGGCAAAAAAAAAGATGAGGGAAACCCAAACAGCAGAACTCACTGAGAGCAAGGCGGGAGCTTGGGCAGGGAGTGAGGAGAAGGTATTGCATGCAATACAACTGTATATATATATATATCCCTTATATATATACAATCATGTGACTTTCCAGTGAGTTCCCAGTTTCATAGGAGGAAGAAGCCCACGTAACACTGAAGCACATGTTGGGTTCCTGTCTCCAAATCTTAGCCCTTTGGTAGCTCCATCTTGGTAATGGTATTTTTGCGTAGGGGAGAGAGAATCTGCTCGCTCCTTCAGTTGATTTCACTCTTTCCTTTCCTTTCCTTTCCTTTCTAGTGTCCGTGCTGAGATGCAGGAGTGGGAAGACTCCCTGTTTGGAGAGCAGGAAATCGAAGTTCTCTATCCTGCTGCGGTTTTCTGCAGCCAACCTGTCTGCAACCCCAGGTGTGTCAGGGGAAGCACGGGCAGGAAAGACTTTGTCTTCCTCTCCCCTCCCAGCTGTGCTGGGGCTCAGCCGGGAAACAGAAAATGAGAGGAGAAAGCAAGAATGCTTCGCGTGGTAAGGGCCTGAGCTGGACCTGGCAGCCAGAGGTCAGCATTGGGTCCAGCTAGACGGCAAGGCATAAGAAGAAAATCTAAATACAGACGGTTCCTATCAGACCATGGGCTCATGGTGCCCTGCATCTTAATCCTAATCACTATTGAAGTCTGAAAAAGCCCTGGGGTGGGAACAAAGGTAACATCTGGCCTTCCCGATGCTGCCCTCCATTGTTCCAGGCCCTTCCCTGTGAAACAAATAACACAGGTACCCACATCTCCAAGAAGGTAAAGCCAACACCTGCTCCCTTTGGTCCTTTTCATTCCTGACTGTTCCCAATACCCTTGTCCTTCCCAGGCATCCATGCCAAGGTCTTGGTAGCAGCTCCAGCCATGGGGCCTGGGACTGTAGCTCTGTAGCCATGCTTCATCAGGAACATCCTTTTTTCCTTCGTCCCCCAGCTGATGTCAGAACCAGCCACCAGGGCCCAAAGGTGGTGGTTTCTCCCAATGACACCCCTCAGACAGTGTGGTTTTTACATCCTGTCCTGGTTGGTGTGTTTGTCGTCTCCACCCACTTCCCACCATCCAGAGCTTTCCAGGTGCAGTAGCCAAATTTTGTTTTTCTCTTTCTCCTAGCACAAGACACAGCTCTGATAATATTTGTGTAATAGTTGAGGCATGGATGTTTTCCTTTAAACCAATGTTTTAAAAACCTTTTTAGCCTCCACCCACACTAAGAAATACATTTTATATTATCAACAGTTTGCACAAACAGACAGACAGACACACACACACACACACACACACACACACACACACATACACACACACACACACACACACCCCTGTAACACAGTTTTTAAGAAAGAATACTTACAATGTTGGATGCAGTCTGGTATTTTCTTTATTTCATTTTTTACAAGGCTGCCTGTAGTAGGTTCGGAGATGTAGCTCAGTGGTCCAGCACTTGCCCAGCAAACATGAGACCCTAGCACCAAAACCAAAAAGAGCTTGTCGGGATTTGGAGGTAGGAAGCTCCATCCTAAAGCACAGGGTGCTCTGTCACTGCTAAACTGAGAAGAGCTTTACATCCAAACCTGATCAGATTAGAATTAAGCTGTAAACAAATGAGGGCTCGGCTGGGTTCTGCTTTGCAGACTGTGAATTTGGCCTCATTACAAGGAAGGAGCCCCTGGGGGTGGGGGTGGGTGGTTTACTGACAGTGGCCATGTCTTCCATGGTCTGGATAAGAACTAGGCCCTAGTCTTGCTTTTTGTATTTTTCCCCTTTGGTAATTTTGTTATGCCCAGATGGTGGAGACCCCAAAAGACCACCACGGAGACCGAATCCCATATGTAAAAGCAAAGAGCCTTTATTCAAGCTCCGGGGCTCTGCAACAGCGGAGGTGATTAGACAGTCACAGGCTCTGGAATGGCAGGCGGTGATTAGACACTCACAGGGAGTAGTGGCAGGGAATAAACAGGTTAACCCGCCCCTCCTGTCTACACAGCCTCACGTGAATAAGAGTTAAGAGGAATGCAAGGGTGGGGAAGGATATTCCCATCTCCCATCCCAATATAGCAACATTCCAGCTATAAACTCTTTTAGTAACTGTCAAAAGAACATCATAAAACATGATATATAAATCATGACATTACATTGCAAAATGTTGTCATGACTCTGTTTGTCTACTGATAACAGTAACCACACATCTTTTATAGAGAGAGGGGTAACATGGTGGGCTGTATTCTAGTGGGCATACCACCTCCATGAGGAAAGCTGACGAGAACACTGCAGTCTCACATACCTGGGTCTTTGTTCTCCCAAGCTCATCAAACACTTTCTAGGATAGCATTGTGCTGTCGGTCAAAGGGACAACGTTGGTCTGGAGAGATAACTCAGCAGTTAAGAGAGCTGCCTGCTCCTCCAGAGGACGTGTACTCAGTTCCCAGCACCCACTCGGTGGCTAGCAGTTCTCTGTAGCTCCAGTTCCAGGGAATCGGACACCCTTCTCTGACCTCCTCAAACACAGCACACGTGGTGCACAGACATACATGCAGGCAAAAACGCTCCTATACAGTTTCTAAAAATCTCAAATGGAGGGAGAGGAAAGTAAGTGTATCTTTTTGAGACAGGGTCTTCTGTAACCCTGGGTGGTCTTGAACTCGTAGCCCAGGATGACCTTGAACTTCTGCCCCTCCTGCCCCCACCTCCCAAGTGCTAGGACTGCCGGCCCATACCACTAAGGCCATTTTGGTGCTGAAGATTGAACTTGAGGCTTCGGGCAAGCTAAGTGAGCACTCTCCCAACTGAGCACTCTCCTTAACCTGGCCATTTCATCCTTACACTGAATTCGAGGGGGTAGGTGAGGCCGTTGTTCAGAGTACTTGTCTACCCCACTGGTGTGAAGACATGGGTTCAATAACAGGCAACACACACACACACACACACACACACACACACACACACACACACACACACGAGAACAACTCTGTAAATGAAAACAAAAACAAAAGCTTAATTACTTACCTAGTGCTCTTTTTTTTTTTTTAAGAGAATAGTTATAGCCCACCTGCAATAAATTGGTGTGTTGAGCCTGATGCCAAATGTGGTGGCACCAGGAGGCAGGCCTTTAGGGTGGTGATTAGACCATAGTGGGGAGCCTTCGTGTACAGGATCAGTGCTCTCAGAAGAGACTCCCAAGAGCTCCCACAGTCTTCTGTCATGTTAACAAAGCAAGAGGATGGATTTCTATAGACCAGATGATGGACCTTCACTAGACACAAATCTGTGGGCATCCTGACCTTGAACTTCCCAGCTTCCTGTGAGCAATAGATTCCTGTTGTTTACAGGCCACAGGTTTATGGGATCCTGTTTCAGGAGCCTGTACAGACAAAGACACTAATGTGCTCATCGTTTGCCAAACACAGTAGCGAGGATGGTCCATGTTCCCAAGTGCATATAGTTTTCACTTCAGTGAGGTAGAATGGAATGGATGACCTTGACCCGTGGAACAAAAAGAGACTGGAGCTCTCTGGCCCAGGAGTCTTCCGGCGTAGGAGGAACCAGTCTCTTCTAAGCCTTGGGTTCTCATCTGCAGAATTCAGGAAGCTTCACTGTTGCTCAAGATTGCTATAAGGAAGGAACCAGGGGGTAGGCTGGGAAGCAGGTAAGGTTTCTGAGAAAGTTCACCTTTTTCTAATTGTATGAATAGTGGTACCCAGTGAATAATTACAGGTGAAACCCCCAAGAAGAAAAAATTCTAAGGTTGCCTTTTGCAAAATAACCATGCCCGGCTGCTTCAGTGCACAGAGGGAGTGGCGGTAAAGACAAGCCAGGCTGGGCACAGGAGACATTTCCCCCCTCAGGAAGCAATGGAAAAGGAAGCCGACGGATAGGAGGCCCAGCCACGGAAAGCCCTGGCTAGACAAAGCCATCTGGATTGTGTCCCCTAGGCCATGGTAGAAAATAATGGCTTAGAAGACTGTGCAGGCTGGTTCCGGCAGAGTGTAGAGGCTGGGAAAGGGCTGAAGGTGTCCATGGATGAGTGGCTGGATCGGAGGACAGTGCGGCGAGGGCAGGGGAAACCAGAGTCTAGTCAGGTGCCTGGTTCTCACACCTCCCTCCATCTGCCTTCTCCTCCCGTTCGTTCGCCTTCTCTTCTGCCCGTATCAGTCCCACGTCCCTCTACCACTTAAGTCAATGTGTTGATGGCACTTAGCAAATGCTTAGGATGATCAAGATGTCGCCAGCAGCAGCTCCCTGGCAAACTCTGGCTGGCTGCCTTTGAGTGGGTCATGGGCAGAGGCGGGGCAGGCCTCCTCTTTCTTTAGTGAGAAAGTCAGCCCGGGAGTCTACCTCACCGGAAGCCAGAGCCCTTGGCAGCACCTGACATCAGGTGCCGTGCAGCTGGCTGGGTGAGAAGAGAAGCTGACACCTCTGGGCTGGCTGAGGGCTGCTGCTGCTTCCACTCAACGCAGAGGAAAGCAGGTCACCCTGCACCCTGTCAGATACGGAGGGACTGACCGATGCCTCTGGGGACCGAACTATAGAGAAGTATTTCTGGAATGGCTGCAGGCACACACCTCACTGAGGAAGTGAAACTGGTGATTCATACATAGTCCAGTCTAACTGCAAAAGGGTTGAGACTGGTCACCCCGGGGCCTTCCACCTTCTAATATATACCTTCCTTGGTACCTCACTTACAGATCTTCTTGCCTTGCCCCAGCTTGTGAATTTGCCAATCCCTGCTAAATTGCCTGTGCTCTGACCGAAGGGCACAAAGATGTTCACTTCAGTATTTTGCTGGGATATGGAAAAAGAGAGCAGACCAACCAGACCCAGTGGCAGGGTAAACGCCTGTGTTTTAGAGTTAAACTTGAATAAGAGGATTCCAGGGGGATGGACATAAAGATAAGGGATGAGAGGTCTTCATCATGGATTATATGCCACAGACTAATGATGATTATGATAACACGTGGGATGTCTATAGGATCGGGTCACCTAGCATCCAAATAATCCAGGAGGAGGCCGGAGCAGAAGGAGGCAGTAGTCTGGGTGAAACCACAGGATGTAGACTGCTGGGGTGTGGAGTTTGGAGATTCAGGGAACAGTGGGCTTGAAGCCTCAGAGGACCTAGCTGGGAGAGATGCCGCTCTGGTTATTCCATCAGGGGTGGGTCCTGAGAGGGCTGCTGCTTGGAGTCATTGAGACATTTGGGGGTTACTATGCTACAATTGCTGGAAGAGCTTTATAGCTGTATTGAGAATGGTGGGAGGAGACACGGGGTTAGTGGAAATGTGCCTGGAGGTGGTGATTTCAGCGCAGACAGATTCCGTGAGATTCTACAATGAGACCGAGGAGACAGATGATGAGGGGTGGGAAAGGAGGCTGCTATGGACTTGGATAGGTGGAGAACACACAGACGTCATCGGAGACCATGTTAAAAAGAATTTGCTTGGGCTGGAGAGAGAGCTCAGGGGATACACGCTCACCTTACAAGTGTGAGGACCTGAGTTTAATCCCCAGCACTGGTGTAAAAAGGGGAGTCTGCTAGTGTGCACTTCTGATCCCAGTGCTGGAAGGCAGAGAGATGAGCCTCCCTGGGGCTCAGCGGGCTAACCACACACACACACACACACACACACACACACACACACACACACACACACACACACACAGATGAGCCTCCCTGGGGCTCAGCGGGCTAACCACACACACACACACACACACACACACACACACACACACACACACACGCACAAAAGCCTATCCAGGGAGCCCCATCAGCATTTCAATGATAGGCTACCTAGGAAGCCTTAAGAAAGGCTAGAGTGTTTGGATGTAGAAGGTCACATGGGTCTCAGCAGGTGGAGAGGCCAGAAGGCAGTGGGTTGAGACCACTACCTCAGGGCACCTGAGGTAGAAAGGAGTTGCAGTCAGAGCACAGGCAACTTAGAGGTGTTTAGAGGTGAAACAGAGGGCAGTGAGAGAAGTCCTGGATCATGTACCTGCTGGGGACAAAGAGGACAATAAGGATGAGAGGAGTTAAGTGACTCCCCCTCCCCCCAACACACACCCACACACACACCCTGGGGTAGGTGGAAATGCTAATCTTGGATTTCACAACAACCTGCAGTTCCCTCATTCCTCAGCCTTGTGTCAAATCTGCTAGCTTCTGCTGGTGGAAAGTCCCTAAGGCCCTGGCCTTCACTCCTGGAGGCAGAGGGAGATGTGAGGCAGCTGGATGGACCAAGAGCCGTGAGGGTGTTCTTAGCTCAAGGTTGGGATCTTGAGCACCAGACAGGACTCCTCTCTCCTTTTGCACCTATTCCTCCCCTGCCCCCCATCCCAGGACCCAATTAGAGCCGCCGGCCAAATGTGCAGAGGGTTGTAAACATCAGTGAAGTGCTCTGAGTGGCCCCTGGGTTAGATACGCAAGAGCGATAGGAAGTGAAAGTGGTAACCCCCGGGAGGTGAGGGCAAGGACTGGCTTAATCATGAGCTATTTATTAGCAGCCAGAGCCTTGAGCCAGCCTTTCGGAGTTGCTAACTACAGACTTGGAGTCGTTGGCAGCAAAACTGTGTCTCTTCAGAGTTTGGTTACCCACTATGACCCCATAACAACCGCCATGCCAACGGCCAGCTCTGTGGGAGTGGGGATGTCAACAAGCAAAGGAGGTGAAGGCGAGGATGACCTCACTGGATAAGCAAGCATACACCCCACATGGCTGGGGGAAGGAGGGACTCATCTGCTGGGCTGTGGGAGGCTGTCGCGGAGCAGACAGGCTGGGAAGAGGTGGAGGGAGGAAGAAAGCAGAGCTTGTGGAAAATGGGGAGAGAGTCTTGTTCAGAAGTGACAGGCTGGAGTTCGTTCAGGAAGGCAGAGGAAAAGCTGCTTGGCTGAGGATAAGAATCAAAAGAGTTCAATAGAACTGTAGAGAGTTCTCTGTTAAATAGAGAGTTAAAGAGAGAAAGGGAGATGTGGGTGGCCACATGCGATTCTGAAAGAGACTTGAAAACACCCCTCAGCCTTGACCGGGATGTTTCCTTGTGTGTGTTGGGTTGGTGTCTAAGTTGGTACATTGTCATATAAATAATGAAAACATTCATGTAGCCTACAACCCAGGAGGCAGAGGAAGGAGGGTCACAAGTTCAAGGCCACCCTGGTCTACTAACAAGACTATGTTTCAAAAACAAACAGATGGAGCCAGGGGATGTAACTTAATTAGTAGAGGGCTTCCTAGCATCCATGAAGCTCAGTTTCATTCCCAGCCCCTCATAAAGCGGGTAGGGTGACATACACTGTAAGATTACTATTGAGGAGAGGGAGGCAAAAGACTGTAGAGTTCAGGATCATCCTTGGCTAGAGAGTGAGTCTGAAGCCAGCCTGAGATACAGGGGACTTCATCTCAAAGACAAGCAAACTAAAATCCAACCGGTATGCAAATGAGTGCTTTCCAGACGCCAGATACAGTGACACAGAGAGGTGAAGCCATTTGCCCAAAGTCACGGGGTGTGTGTGGGGGGGGAACATAAGAGGCAGAGCCTCTCACTGCAGATGGTCTGACCTCAACACCTATGTGCGAGTACCATAGTAGAAACTCAGGAAAATAGGACTTAATATAGAAAAAGTGGTGGCTTTCAGCCTCTGACTAAAAAAGAATAGGTAAACACATTGTTTCTAATCTTGCCAGTTAACAAGAATCATTATTTTTGTAATTGTTTCCCAAACTGCTACATGCATCCGAATCACACCGGGAACTTGTTGGGTGTTATGGGAGCGAGGGCTGCTACACAGTGGCTGAGTACACTCTCAACATGCACAACGCCCCAGGATTGCTCTCTCCCCACAAATGCAGTCTAGTTCTAGACATCTGGGGTGGGGACTTGGCAAGTTCCCTTGCTGGAGATCCACGACCATACTTTGAGGAGCCAGGCAGAGGACAAGCCCTTTCGCCTCCATCACTGGAAATAGATTTCTCCAATGAAAATGAGGAAGTAAAGTTTTGCTCATGATCTGAGTTTCCCCCAACAGCTGAAATCTATTCCCATTCTCTCCCTTCTTTTCCTCTCTTTCTTTTGCCCTTTCCCTCTGTGAAGGACCTCCTGCTCCTCACTCTCCTGCTTTCACTTCCTGAGTACTGGAATTACACCATTATCCCCAGCCTGGAGCACCTCTTGGGCCCCCAAACACTTAACATTAGAGACTAGTAAAGCTATGATAAAATTCCCCTCACCCAGCCCCAAGACTGGTATTATTTTCCTACCCATTGAGGCCTGTGGGGGCTGTTATTAGAGAGCCCTCTTTTGGTGAAGGAATCAAAGGAATCAATGATCCAGATTTGACTTGGAGGGGATGCTCGGAGGGGTTCCTTGCAGTGGTGGGGTGGCCTGGGGGGCAAGTAGCCTGGTATAATCTTTCATGTTCTGGAAATGTTTGCTGAGTGAATGATCGATCAGGGTCTACTAGTAGACAGAGAGTGTGGGCCAGGCCTAGAAGCAGCAGGTCGAGCAGGGGGCAGGGTGTGAAGAAGTGTAGAATGTTGACTTTACCAGTTCTGCTGTTGTTTAAAGGCGAGGAAGGAGTTTGTGGTTTGTGAGGACACAGGTCGGTCAACCTTGGGACTGTGCTGTGAGATCCACAGCAGGCTATCTGGTGAATGATTGAAGAGCTAGGGAAGCCATGCTGAGCCCAAAGCTGCCTCTCTCCCCCTGGAGATGACTGTGTGCATGATTCATGTCTTGCCACCCCCTCACTTTCTCAGGCTAAACCCACATGTCCTGGGTGTGGGGACAATGAGAGGGATCTCCATTACACGGGTGGGTTCCAGCAGTCCTTTCACCTTGGTTGAAGAGCTGAGAAAACAGCACTGGAGAAAAGGGGGAGTCTCAGGATGGGTCTCCTCGGAGACTTCTGACGTAAGTCCTTCTGAAGAAGCATCTGAGAATGCTGTGTGGTCCTGAGGCTGGCTCAGAGGACAGCCAGGACATCTGGACCATTTCAGGATGTTAGAGAGCGGTGCTCCTTTCCCCACTGTCTGGGTCCTCTGCCACATCACACCCATATGTGTGAATACAAGCCAGAGGGAAGCAACCACATGATGAGCAGTCAGGAAGGAGGCACCGAAAGTCCGGAGTGGGTAGGCCACCTCCGGTCTTGACAGTAAAACGGACCACTAGTGTGGACAGTCATGGATACTGGTTGCCTGGTCTGTGAGATAGGGAGAAGGAAGATGTGAAATTGTCTGGAGACAGAGAGGTCAGCAGTATCCAAAGCAGATGGGGAAGTGATGGGGATTGGACTCCTTTTTATTTTATTTTATTTTTTTACTTTTCCTGATGCTATTTGGTTTTAGAGACAGGGTCTTGCTGTAGCCCAGGCTGGTCTAGAACTCATGATTTTCCTGTTTCTGCATCCCAAGTGATGATTGCTGGTTCTTCCCCCCTCCTGCCCCACTGTGTGTGTGTGTGTGTGTGTGTGTGTGTGTGTGTGTGTGTGTGTGTGTACGTGTGTACATCAGCTGTCTTCCTCTATTACTCTCCACCTTACTGCCTTGAGAAGGGTCTCTCATTTAATTGGAAGCTTACTGTTTAGGCTGGTTTGGCTGGCCAGGGAGTTCTAGGGATCCGTCTCTTTGTTCCCTGTTCTCCCAGTGCTAGAGTTATAGATAAATGTGGCCATGCCTGGCTTTTTCATGGGTTTTGGGGATTCAAACTCAGGTCCTTATGTGTACACTGCAAGTTCTCTTATCCACTGAGCCATCACCCCAGCCCCATAGGAGGGTTTTGCCTTGCAAGACAGGTTCTCTTTTCCTGGAAGACTTTTTTAAGAGAACAGGGTTTTCAGCAACTCCAAGGTCAAGGCACACCTTCATTCTAGAGCGAGCATGTGTGCTAGATTCCTGTCTTCTTACTCTAGGGAAACTGGGGCCAATCTTGGAGACAGGTCTAGGAGTGTCCCTTTCTATTCCAATAGGGCTTGAGAAGGCTTTAAATACAGGTTGTAAATGCAAGAGTGAAATGCAAGAGAGGAAAAAAATGTGTCCAGTGCAAGTAAGAGTTAACACCCCAAACTGCCTGACTTGCCTTTGGGCTTCCCAGCATTCCACAGAGGTGGGGAATGTGCTTGGAGTTTGCTAGGGCTTTCACCGGATTGAACTGGCTTCATGCTCTGTGCCTCAGTTCTTTTGTAAAATAACATGAAAATACAGTGTTTTACATGGGAATGTGCCTGGCACAGAGGAAGCATATGGTCACACTGCAGATTTTATAATTCTCTCCTTTACCTGGGGACAGGGATGTGACTGTGGAGGAGGAGGGTCTCCCTTAAGGGGTACCTTCTCTTCCAGGGATGTTCTCTTCCTCTGTTCCCTTCAAGTCCTATGGGTGGTCTCTGCAACTGCCTTGTTCCTGGTCTGGCTGCACGGGGAATGTTCCCATGTCTGCTTGAGTTTCCTCTCTACAACAGACTTTTTCCAGGATGTACATTCATGAATACTGAATGGTGACTGCAGATGAATTTCCTGGACTGTAAGTCTCTCTGAGCTCACAATGTCCACATGTGGTATTGTCTCCTCCTTTCGTCTGGGATTCTGGGATTCTGAAGGCCAGGGGAGGCTTGTCCCACAGAGCTTTGTTTTGTGTTCTGCAGTACCAGGCAGGCTGTTTTTTTTTTTTTTTTTTTTTTTTTTTTCTGATCTCTGAGAGGTCTGAGACTCATGGCTTAGCGGCAGTGACTGACTGACTTATTAAGGATCCTGTGGGCAAGGATACTGAGATTGGCTTTAGCAGTAGAGTGTTTGCCTAGTACGCAAGTCCTGGGTTCCATTCCCCGCACTGCAAATTGTAGATGGATTTTTCTTTGGGCCGCCAGCTCACAAAAAACAACACGGAGATTTATTAATTATGAAAGCTTGGCCTATAGCTTAGGCTTGTATAACTAGCTCTTATAACTTAAATTAAACCATTTATATTAATCTATGTTTTACTTTGTGGTTTTGTTTTTTTTTTTAACCTTTCTTCCATCTTGCATCTCCTGTGTCCTTTGGTGTCTCTCCTGCACCTAGATACCTAGATTCATCTCCCCTTTTCCTCTCTCTCTTTCTCTCTCCTCTCTCTCTCCCCCCTCTCTTCCCAGAAGTCCCACCTAACCTCTTCTTGCCTAGCCATTGACCATTCAGCTCTTTATTAAACCAATCAGAAGGCACCTTGGCAAAGACATCTTTACAATGTACGAAAAGATTATGCCACAACAGCAAGTAAGTAAATGCATACATAAATAAAACAAAAGTATTATTAGGGGCTGGAGAGATAGTTCAGTGGTTAAGAGTTCATACCATGCTTGTAAATGACCTGAATCTGATTCCTAGCACCTACACTGGGCAGCTCACAACTGCCTGTAACTTCAGGTCTAGGGGTATTTTGTGCCTCTAGGCTCCTGCATTCAGATGCACATACCCACCCACGTATACATATTTCAAAATAAAATAAATATTAAAAAACAACCAACTTCTGAGGCATTGGAGTTCAGGCCTGGATGCTCCCATACCATGTATCACATTGCTGCCCTACTCCTTTGGCAGCAGCTGACGTGCTCGGCCTCTCTTCTGCAGCAAGAAGTTTGGAAGAACTTGGCCCTGAGGGCTGGAGAAAAGAAGGTGGTGGGGGACTCTGACCACAGCTAGTTGTTGACTAAAGAGAAAGGGTGTTTTGGTATGCTAGCTGCCCTTTAGAGTAGCCTTACACAGTTGGATCATCTCCTCCTCCCTGTGAAGTAGGAACCCTTCATTCTCTTTAAAGCTGAGGTAACCAGGTAGAGGATGTATTTGCCCTGGGTCATGAGACTAGTGGACTGCAGAGCAAGCAGTCTGGCTTCAGACTGTGTTGAACTACTTACTACTAATAGGCTTCCTAAGACCCAAGAGCAGGTGTGTACCATGGCCTCCCTTCTAACTACTTTCCTCAGCATTCAGAGGATGCTGGAACCAATGCTATCTGTGTAGTGGCTAGGGTTCCTCATCTGCTCTTCTAGTTTCACTCTCTTATGCTTTAAGAAAACACTCTGACAGGAAGCAACTTAGGGAAACAAGGGTTTCTTTTAGCTTATAATGCCAGGTTACAACCATCACTGCGGGGAATGTCAAGGAGATGGGAGCTTGGGACAACCAGTCACATTACCGCCACGTGAATGTGTGCGTGCTTAGTGCTAGGCTCGCTTTCTCCACTTAACATCTCCTTTTATTTGATGTGTATGAGGGTTTGCCTGAATGTTATGGCTGTGTACCACATGCATGCCTAGGGCATGCAGAGGTCACAAGAGGGTGTCAGATCCCCCGGAACTGGAGTTAGGGACAATTGTGGGCCCCTGTGTGGATGGTGGGAATCAAGCTGGGACCCTCTGGGAAAACAAGTGCTCTTAATGTCTGAGCCATCTCTCCAGCCCCTTCTCCACTCCTGTATAGTCCAGGGACCCAAAACAGATATTCTGGCTAATTTTATGTCAACTTGACCCAGGCTAGAGTTATCTGAGAAGAGGGAACCCCAGTTTAGAAAATGCCTCCATAAGATTAGGCTGTAGACAAGTCTGTAGGACATTCCCTCAATTGGTGATTGATGGGGGAGGTCCCAGCCCATTGTGGGTGGTGCCATGAAAGCAGGCTGAGCAAGCCATGAGGAGCAAGCCAGAAAGCAGCACCCCTCCATGGCCTCTGCATCAGCTCCAGCCTCCAAGTTCCTGTCCTGTTTGAGTTCCTGCCCTGACTTCCTTCAGTGATGTGAAAGTGTAAGCCAAATAAATCCCTTCCCCCAACTTCCTTTTTGGTATGGTGTGGCTTTGGTTTTCCACATCAGTTAAGACAGTTCTCTATGGACATGCCCACAGGCCAACCTGATCTAGACAACCCTTCACCAAGACTCTCTTCCCAGGTTTTTCTAGGTCGTATCAAACTGAATATTAAAACTAATAGCCAGGTGTGATGGTGCATGCCTTTGATCCCAGCACTCAGGAGGTAGAGGCAGGGGAATCTCTGTGAGTTCAAGGCCAGACTGGTTTACATAGTGAGTTCCAGGAGAGCCAGAGCAACACAATGAGACCTTGTCTCAAAAAACAATAACAAAAAAAACACAAAAAACCAAACCAAAACAAAAACCTCAAACTAAGACAAAAAAGAAAACCCACAACACCCCCCCCTCCAAAAAACCCAACCATTTCATGATTCCCCCCCTTTTTTTCCTATTTCAAAACACTAACTTCTCTCCAGAGACAGAGAAACTTGTCTCTGCTTGAAAATACAGTGCTACCAACCCACATAAGGCCACATGTCAGAATACTGCATCCTCTATTGGAACCACAGTCACTCCTCCACAGCTTACAACTCTGCCTCAGGATTCTGCTCTTGTCCCCTAGTGCACCTTATTCACCATGGCTGCCTCGCCTTGGTTGTCTCAATTTCAAGAGGCAAAAGCAGACTGAAGCAAAACGCATCAAAAACAGTGGGGAAAGTCATGAGCAATTTCCTCACAAATAATTACTTTAAAAATTGTTTTAACTGGCAGAACACTAACAGCCTTTAACAAACCAGTCCTTTATTCAATGTTTTATAACCTTGGAATGAAGTAAGGGCAGAGAGTGTTGCATTTGAAGATGCCAGAATTACACTCTGGGGTCAGTGTCCTGGAACACGAACTTTGTTTTCCAGCCATGACCTTGGGGTCAATAGACCTGTATAAACTATACGATTCCGACTCTAGCAGATAGGTCAGAGGACACTCAGATGACGTTTTAATTTACAACACCTTTGTTTCTGCTATTCAGCGCCCTACCTTTGGAGATGGTAAAACTGCAGGGAGTTTTAGGGCATTCTAAACCAGGTATTTCTGGCTGGATTACTTAACTATCACTATAACTCTCATAACTTAAATCTCTCAGGCAATAAAATGAAAAGCCAAATGCACATAACTAACCTCATGGCAAAACTACACCTTATACCACGTAGGGGAACAGGAAGTAATCTTTATTTCAAAAGGATGGGAAAACTTCCAGGATGCGAAAAGGACATCCTCTCCTACATTTTAAAACAGGCACATTTTCCACCATTTCCTACCTTTTCCTACACTCTACAACAAGCACACTCAGGAAAAAGTAACGAGGAAATGAACATTTCCCGAAGATCTATTGAGTTCCAGTCACATGCTTATATCTTAGCTCATATGATTCTTACTGGGTAAGAACTTGTAACCAGAATACCTGAATTAGTACTGCCTGTCGCCACAAGCCCCGATGAGCAGACAGGAAATGCATCTTTGCTGTGCACAATTTGCTTTACACAATCCTAACCCGTCCACGGGTCTCCTCTCATACTGCTAGTATTTCACGTTCTGGAGCACTTGGTCTGAGAGACCCAGGGCTTGTTCAAGGTGACACACTGCAGCAATCAGAGAGTCAGAATTCGAATCCGACGCAACATCCTCCCCGCCCGCTGCGCCACAGCCGGGGCTCTGACACCGCAGGTCCGCCGCGGAGTCACTAATGACCCATGGCTCTCCCTCAGCGCAGTGCCACAACTGGGAACGCAAGCCTGTCCTCGTGACTCCGGGATCTTTCCGTTTTCACCCAAGTGCGTGACTGCGGGAGTGAGGCGGCCACGTGAGGGCAAGGAACCGATCGGGTCCGGCCAAGGGCAAGTCCCCAGCACACGCGCTCTTCTTCAGCGTCGCCACACAGCTGACCCCGGCCCGCGTGGGAGGAACTCGGGACGACCTCGGCTACGGCCTCTGGGTCCCAGGGTGGCGACCTGCGGGCCCGGGCGAGACTCCCCCACAGCCCCCGCCCGCTGCCACCCGGCGTAGCCGGCACAGACAGGCTAACCGGGGCGAGGCTGCAGGGAGGAGGCCCGCCAGGCCCACGTGGACCAGCTCCCCCTTGGGGGCGGGGCCTAGGGGGCGCCCGGACCAATCAGAGCCGCGGCTCAGCTCACCCGGCCGGGCGCGCCCGACCAGCCTGTGGCTGCGTCACGTCAGGGGCGGGGCTTCGGGCGCGGCGCGAGTCCCTGCAGGTCACGTGGGGTGCGGAGCGGGCTATAAATAGGGGCCCGGCGGCGTGCTCGCCAGAGTGATGGCCGCCGGCGCGCGCTGCGCGATTTCTTCTCTCAGCCTCTGAGGCGCCCGCGGCTGTTTCCGAGTGGGTGTCGAGCCCCGTTTCGTGTCGTTCCGGCTGCTGCCGCCCCGGACTGTGCGTCCGCGGCTCCAGCCTGCCTCAGTCCCGTTCTCCTGGTCTCCGCTCGGCCTTCAGTTTCCTTTGGTGAGTGGCGGCGCGGCCCCCCTTGCAAAGGTTCTTTCTTCTCTGGAGCGGGGCCCGGGGCGAGGGAAGCGGGCGGGCGTGTGGAGTGCGAGCTACGCCGGTCCCGCGGCGCTGCTGCCCGCCTCCCCCACGCCGCACCCTTCCGCGGGCCTTTTCGGCGGTCCCCGGCAGGCGCGCGCGCGGGAATGGCCTTTTTCCGGTCTTCCACGGAGGGCGCGCGCGGGCGGGCGGGCGGGCGGCCGGAGACAGAACTGGACGCGTGGGGCGGGGCGCGCGGGCGGGCGCAGGGAGGGGGGGAGCACGGCGATCGCCCGCCGTGTGCCCCACCTCGCACATCCTTTCGGGGACCGAGGACAGAAGTAGCGGGCGGAGGGCACTGCGGAGTTCTGGGCTGCCTCCGTCCCAGGGATGCGCCGCTATTGTTATTTTCTCCCACTTCGTCCCCCCAGGATGAACTTGCGTCCTTTCTTTAATCCGCCATGGAATTCTGCTCCGTGCTTTTAGCCCTCCAGAGCCAAAGAAACCCCAGACAACAGACGCCCATACGCAGCGTATAGCAGTAACTCCCCAGCCCGGTTTCCGTGCCGTAGTTTACAGTATTTAATTTTATATAATATATACTATTTATTATAGCATTTTGATACCTCATTCCGTTTACACATCTTGAAAGCCGCTCAGTAATTCTCTTATTAATTAAAAGAACCACTACACTAGAAAATGGCATCTACTGTGGCACCGATTACTAGTACTCTAGCTGCTGTTACTGCTGCTGCTCCATCGGTGGATGACAAACTATGGATGCTCATCCTGGGCTTCATCATCGCATTTGTCTTGGCATTCTCCGTGGGAGCCAATGATGTAGCAAATTCGTTTGGTACAGCTGTGGGCTCAGGTGTGGTGACTCTGAAGCAAGCCTGCATCCTCGCTAGCATCTTCGAAACTGTGGGCTCCGCCTTGCTGGGGGCCAAAGTGAGTGAAACCATCCGGAAGGGCTTGATTGATGTGGAGATGTACAACTCAACTCAAGGCCTGCTCATGGCTGGCTCTGTCAGTGCTATGTTTGGTAAGTTCTTGTTATTATACCTTCTGCTCTTTCCAGTGCCAGAACCGATTTGTGTCTTGGGGTGGTTCCGTTTTTGTCCTGAACCTTTTCCGCTTATTTTCATGAGAATGCACTGCTTACATAACGGAGTTTTGCCATTTACCCAACGAAATTTGATTGATTTTTGTTTCAGGTTCTGCTGTGTGGCAACTAGTGGCTTCGTTTTTGAAGCTCCCCATTTCTGGGACCCATTGTATTGTCGGTGCAACCATTGGCTTCTCCCTCGTGGCGAAGGGGCAGAGGGGCGTCAAGTGGTCTGAACTGATAAAAATTGGTACGTTTAAATTCTGAACGGTTTAGGTTTGTTTTTGTCACGTGTTTCTGTAATATGGTTTATGGGGAGTGAGTGCGTGGTGTAGAGTAGGGGGCCAAATTTAAGGGTATCAGAAATGGAATAGCTAACATCTCAGGAACACGTTTCCTTAGTTTCATGACTTGACACTTTACTTTGTGTTCTATTCCAGTGATGTCTTGGTTCGTCTCTCCACTGCTCTCTGGTATTATGTCTGGAATTTTATTCTTCCTTGTTCGTGCATTCATCCTCCGTAAGGTAACCTTTCTACTTACGACCTTTCATGAGTCACATTCAGTCCTGTTCAAACTCACTGGTATTCTTTCAGGGGTTACTGGTATGTAAGTATGTGACTTTGTAAAGTTAAAAAAGTTCTTTGTTCTCCTGTATGTTGTGGCGTTCTCTGAAAGAAGTAAGTTTTTAATACCCCAGAGGGCATTCAGGAAGGAAGAACTGGGTGGTTCTATGGGCTGCCAAGAAATAAGAGAGACTGGGAGTGAGAAATAAGGACATTTGTTGAAGGTGGCTTTGTCTAGCCATGTGCAGGTTGCTACCTTATCTAAACCACCGTTACATTCAGGACAATTGGAATTGTAACCATTGAATTCAACATGTTACAGTATCCTCTTGTGGCTTTGTGAACTGCTACTTCAATAGACTCTCCCATGCTGATCATTAACTACACACAAGCTACACAAGAGGCCCTACTTGTAGGGACTCTGCTTTCTCAGGTGGAAAGAGCAGGTGAGATAGGTTCTTAGGTGGTTGGTTTTTTGTTTGTTTTGTGCTTTTTTTTTTTTTTTTTTTTTTTTGGCTTAAAAAGTTCAGGTAGCCATTGAATTTCCTGACTACTTGAAAATCCTTTTGAGAGACCTAGTGGCATTTCTTTTATCATGGAGTCTGATCCTGGTTCCACAATAAATGTAGACAACAAGGGATTATGTTGGCACTGGACTGAATTACAGAAAGAATAAATGAATTTTTCTCAGGAGACAGAGTTGTCCTATTTTCTAGGGTGAATGGCTCTTAAGCGTCCTTTGTTATGCCCTTTTAAAATTCCCCTAAACTGTAGAAATCTGAGTGAGGGGAGGTAGGAACCTTATCCCAACTGAAGGAGTGTGTTGTTTAGACTCCCTACTTCTTGATCTAGTTCTGAGTCTCTGGGGAATGATTTATGTCTTTCTCAATAGAAGTCCTTCCCTGACTCCCGATTCACTATACTCTGAATGTGTATATACTCTGGATATACTCATATGTCTAGCAGAACATGTTTAACATGTTGAGCATTAGAAATATCTCTAGCTGACAACTGACCTGGGCCCTCTGCACATATGTTACAGTTGTGCAGCTTGGTCTTCTTGTGGAGCTTCTAATAGTGGGAGCAGGGCCTGTCTGACTCTATTGCCTGCTTTTGGAACCATTTCTTCCTGGGTTGCCTCATCCAGCCTAAATAGGAGAGAGATGCCTAGTCTTGCTGGAACTTGATATGCCGTGGCTGGCTGATATACATGGAAGGCCTGTACATTCCTGAAGGGAAGGGAGAGGGAGGAAAAACTTTGATTAATTAATTAAAAGTATTAGCAAATGAAAGAAGGAAATATCTCAGATTGGCACAGCATGACTGAGTAAACAGTTCACTGATGCTCAACCTCTAGGTTTGGTATTCTTTCATCCAGCAAGCAAGTATAATTAGCACTCCGCCCATTCCCTAACTGTAGTATATGGTCATTTGATTCCCACCAGTACTTAGTAGTTTTTTTTAGTGTTCCTGTTAGAGCCATGTATCTCTCGACATATCAGAAAACCAGAATAATTAATAGGATGCTATTTGGATTCCTGTTTTATAAAGGTTTATGCTGGCCCCTTTGATGATTGGGAAATAGATCCTTCTGATTCTGAAGATCCTCCTCTTATGTCATCTCAGAAAGCTGATTGGTGGTCATTCCCAGAATGGAGAACAGGTGCAGGGAGGGCTTTCTCAATGTCCAGAACCTCTTATTGAGGGTGTGAGCCAAGTGTCTTTACTCTCACTGTGTTACTGGGAGTTCAAGTTGGCTGTGTAACTGATTATTCTTTTTTATGGTCTCATGTAGCCCAGACTGGCCTTGAACTTCTGGTCCTCCTGCATTCACCTCCCAAGTTCTTGGGTTACCGGTGTGTGTCCCTACTCTCAGCTTAACAGAATGTTTCTTATAAGAGTATGCGATGGGCATGGTGAAGAATGATGGATGATGTTTAATTTAATAAAGTGCTGACTTTGAGGCTCTGCCCCCCCCTCTGTCTCTCGCTTGTTCACAATCCCTCAGTAACAGATGAGGGACCCCCTCTCTTGTCTCCCTCCATATAATTGCGTTATATATATTCACATAATTTCCAAGCTTTAACTTCTTGGTCTCATTCCTTCCTATACTGGACTCAAAATAGTTCCTGGAAGTCTCTTGACCTGACTGAGTGGCCTAGTGCATAGCTGGTTTTTCTCTTTATCACTATATGTAAAAGATAAGTCACATGATGAGAAAACCATTTTATAAAAATCACCAGCCTAGTTACCTCTTAGGAAAAACAGGGAGGAGGCTAGAAGGGAGAAGCCTTCCTTATTTTACTGTTTTCCTTGACTCGTACAAAGTTTTTTTTTTTTAAACCAGTTAGCCTGTATTTCATAGTGTATTAAGACTAGTCATTTCCTACCCTATCCCAAGCTATTCAGTCTTTATTTTAAATTTATCGATATTTTGCCACTAAGTCTCTATAGCACAGGTTGACTTTGAACTGGGGGTAGGGGGTGGGGGAGGGACGGACGGACTTCTGCTCAGCGAGTCCAGTGCTGGTGTTACAGGTGTATAGCACCTTGTCTACCGTGGCCCCACCCACGATGCTACTTACTTGGGGGAATATTTAATTTGGCCCCAAGGAAAAAAATACATATATAGACTGCTTGTTACCTAATGAGTCAATTGCTAAATAGCCTTTGAAAATTTGGTAAGAGTTCCTACCTAATGTCTATAGAATTTTCTTGAAACCCTAGGTTTGCTTATCTTCCTCAGGCTCTTGTCTGCCTTTAGGTGTGGCCTGCAACTATTTAGTTATTCAGTGGTGAGTCATAGGTTCTGTAGGTTGTTTCTGATCTGGTGTCTCACTGTTAGTGTCCTCCTAAACAATGGGTAAAGCTTAAAATTAAGTGTTTTTCAGTGAGGGTCTAGACTGATTTGAAAAGCCATCCTTTATGAGGGGCTTTGTGCTTTTTAACTTCAATGATTTTTACACTGCCTCTCTCCCTCCCTAAAGTCGTAATGATTGTCAGAAACTTTGGAATCCTATTTGGGTCTTCCCCTCTGTCTCATCCTTAAGATTATCATGGAATTGTGACAAGGGTAGCATTAAACTTTTGTGCTGAAGGTTTGGCTTTCCTGATGGACCTATGTTCTCATTCTTTTAAGTGTTTGGCTTGGAAGTTTTTCTGTGGAATTATCAGTAATACATATGTATTGTAAAGGAAACTGTTTTCATTTTCAGTCACATTGGCCTTTGGTGATTCTTAAACATCTCACAGTTTTGCCTTGGGGTCTTTGCACTTGCTCATATTTTTGCCCACCTCACCCACTAGTTGACAGGTAGCTTGCACTTTTCCACACTGAGACATTTCTGTGTCAGCCCCTAACTCCCAGACTTCAATTAAAATGCCCCTCCCCCATCAGCATCCTCTTGCCTGTTTTTTTCCTTTGAAGTATTTGTCAGTATGTTACTGTATAGTAAAATATGACACTCAGTTCTATGAAAATGGGTACTTGGTCTGGTCCCTCTACTTCAGGGCCCTAAACAGTTCTTGACAGTCACTTGACTGAGTGGACGACTGTGTTCACAGTTGATTTAACTTTGCACTTTGATAAAGCCTTATGTCACATTCATCGTGTGTGTGTGTGTGTGTGTGTGTGTGTGTGTGTGTGTGTGTGTGTGTGTATGTATGCACACACACACACACACACACACACACATACATGATAGTTGTGTATAGTCTGCACATTGATTTTTATTTTTGGAGGCAGAACATTGGGAAATGAGTTTTAATTTGGTCTGTTTGTTTATCTCTTCAGTACAGTACATCCTGGGCCTATGTTCATGTTTACAGATGGACTTTGGATAACTCAGAAAAACTGGTTATTTGGGGTATCAGTCACATCCTTGTTAGTAAGAATAGAGAGAAAAAGTCACCTATGGATAGAAAGTGGCATTAGCTTTCTTAGGGAGCAAATGCAGGACAAAACTTACTTGGCTTTGTAGAAATTAAAGTGGGAGGTTGCTGTTAGCACCTGGATTCCACAGCCTGCCCTGGCACAGGGTGCTCTGGAAATGGGTCTACATTTACAACTTTTAAGATACTGATCTTAATGTTTTACAGGCAGATCCAGTTCCTAATGGCTTACGTGCTTTACCAGTTTTTTATGCCTGCACAATTGGAATAAACCTCTTTTCCATTATGTATACTGGAGCACCGTGTAAGTACAAATCAAGATATTTAAATGTGAATTTAAGGTTATTTACAAAACTTGCATTAAATGCCCAATTTACCCCTTTTTGCTTTACAGGGCTGAAATCTCCTAGAAGGTGGCTGGCCTGCGCCCATTTCAGAAGGCTGCAGGCTAGTGTATGCTGAGTTAACCTAGATAGTTTTCAACCAAAGAGACCTGCTCAGATTCTAAATCACTACAGACCTTTCCTCTTTAGTCTTCACAGGATCCACTGATAATATGACCTTCTCCCTTCCCTTTCTCATATCTATGCTAAAAATGCTGGAATTGATACTGGCCTCAGCTACTGAAGAGTCATTAGTTAATCTCTTCTTCAATAACTGGTCATTTAGGACTGGTTGTTGGGTATCATTTTTCTCTCCCAGTTGGAGCAATTTCAGTTTCTAAGTTCTCAGTTTGCACCCCTGAATTTACTTGAATGCGAAGAGTTGAGTGTCTAACACCTGGTCTAATTACACGTGGAAGAAGAATTTCTGCAGCTAAGAGGAAGCATTTGAGAGGATAGAAAGGTTCTGGTGTTGACTGCTTTCATAGTGGGACTCAGGGAAGGCAATAATTCACTTATGACAACTGAGTGATTGATAGCTTGGACCTTGTGAGGCAGAGCAGTATAGTTCTGGCATCTAGGATCATTTGGCATGCTGGTTCTTCACTACATAAGAACCTAGACAGTTACTGCAATTACTCTTCTGACTAATCTGTGAGAAAAATTGTGTGCTGCCCAGAGCACACCCATGTCCATGTCCGTGTGTGTAAATAGAAAGGTAGCAAAGGGATTTGTCCTTATGTAATAGATGCTCACATCTTCAATTCTTAAAGGATTTTAATGCTTGTGACCTCTAAGTTGGTTCCACTTCTGACTACTGGATTGTGATCTGTTTATTATTGCCACTGAAATTATGTAGTAAGTCACTGAGGAAAACAGAAACAGCTAACAGAGTACTTCTAACATTTTTGTTCTTGAAATGTCAGTAAAGAGACAGGCTTTCGGACAGGACTAGCCTTAATGCAAGAACTTTGCTACTCTTGTTCTGTCCTTTATGGATCATTTATAAGGAAAACCAGTTCTTTCATTCCTTTTGACTTGGAATGTGGACAGATTTAAATTGTGATAGAGACTGACTAAAGCTCATGTGTATTTTACTTTGGTGGCTAACTGCATGGTCACAGTTGAAAGCAGAACTTAAAATGAAGAGACCAGAAGTCAACACAGAACTTCAGTTTATGTCCAGTTCTTAAAGGCTAGTTCTTGTATTTTTTGTCTCTTTCAGTGCTGGGGATTGAATCTAGGGCCTTATGAAGCTAGGCTGAAGCTACAACTCTGACCTAAAAGGTTTTGATGGAACAATAATGTTTCCATTTTCTAAGTGACTTAACATGCAGTAAGCACAATCAAGTGAAACAAGCGCAGGTGACTACCATGCAGACAGTGTTGCCCTGGGTTTCAGTAACGTGAAGTGGTCTTGGACTTTAGTGCAGGCAGCAGCCCCAGTAGCTTGCATGTAGTGGTAAGCTGGTACTGACCAACGCTGCTGATCCTGAGAGCCTTGAGCCACGGGAACAAGAACAAGTCTCTCAATGGCTTGTTAGTGAACTACCACTACACCTTTCCTTTGTGAAAGACCACTGTTTAAACACCTGTCTTGCTATAGTTGACAGCCCTGTTTTCTGTTAGCTTGATGGTAGTTTTGCAGAGACAATCAGTTTCCCTGAAGGCTGCCTGGTACAGTGAATGTGGCAACTTTCCACAGTTGTGTCAGCATGACACTTACTGAAACATCTTCTCTTTTTAATGTTAAAATTAATCATGTGTAAGGGTAATATGTGATAGTTAGAATGAGGAGCTGGGTGGAGAAAGGGATGCTTTGGTTGATTCTATAGCTTTAGGTCGTCAATGGAGTGATTCTTACATCTGCAGGGCCAAGAACATGAAGAAACTTAGTGCCTGAGTCCAGCAGTGATTCAGTGGGGCTGGTTGCTGTGGGATAAGATGGTCATTGGGTTTTCTCCATGGTCTGTATAGCCGCTGGCCTCATGAAACTCCAGAATGACAGCAGCTTCAAGGGTGATGGGCTAGCTTGGGGAAGCCCTCCTTCCCCTCAGGAAGGTTTACACTTTGTTACAGGGGGCTGTTGCCCTGGGGTTTTCAAGATGCACCATTTTATCTCGTAGTGCTGGGCTTTGACAAACTTCCTCTGTGGGGTACCATCCTCATCTCGGTGGGATGTGCAGTTTTCTGTGCCCTTTTCGTCTGGTTCTTTGTATGTCCCAGGATGAAGAGAAAAATCGAACGTAAGTAATACAGTTTAGTGGTGTTCTCCCCTCCTCCTCCCTCGCTCCCTCATCTATAAGAGTACACTGTTTGGACAGACTGACAGCATAGGGTTTTTTTTTTTTTTTTTTTTTTTTTTTTTTGTTTTTCGAGACAGGGTTTCTCTGTGTAGCTTTGCGCCTTTTCCTGGAACTCACTTGGTAGTCCAGGCTGGCCTCGAACTCACAGAGATCCGCCTGGCTCTGCCTCCCGAGTGCTGGGATTAAAGGCATGCGCCACCACTGCCCGGCCCAGCATAGGGTTTTAAGTGGACTCCAAGTGGCTTGAGACCTAGCCATTAAGAGTATGTGACTAAGGGTAGATACACAGTAATAGAGAAAGCATTTTGATAGAGAAAGCATTTGCCTCAGCTGCCTCTGTATACTCAGCTTAGATATGTGTTTCAGTGCGTGTACACATATATACTTCATAGTGCAGACACACAGCCATGCACATAGTTCTTGTGCTAGAGCTGTAACACATGTAGCAGTGAACAGTTGCAGGTATAAGTAATCTCTTCAGTCATTGCGGAATGTTTTTGTAGTGTCATGAAATACTGAGTAAATTTTGGTTGGTCCTAGTCTTTGTTTCCTTAGTGGCTAAGAATTCTCTTCTGTCCCTTCAGTGTGTGGAACGTTAGTACAGGGATGCATAGACTGCAGTAGCGCTGAAAGAATGCTGCGTCATTGCGGCTGAACCGAGGATCTGCCCAGAGCTCTGTGCCAGTCGACTGTGCCACATGCACAGTGGGAATGAGGCTTTCAGGACTCTGACCTCATTTTTGTCTCAGTCTGGGAGGAGAGACAAATCTTACTTTAATGCTGTCCTTGTGTGAGAGGACTGAGCCACTAGGTGAACGTGGTGAGCACTGGCCTGACAGGCAGAAATACTGCCTGGCTACCGGCTGTGGAAATGTTTAGGCGTGACTGTCACTTACAGCTTAGTTGTCTGTACTCGTGGCCTAAGAGTTAGGAGATTCCTTAGGGGCATTCTAGCTCTTTAATCAGTTTCCTTGAGCTCCCTTTCATGACTGAGAGCTAAGAAGAGATTTACACTTGTAAATAATAAAAATAAAAACCAAGAAATGGACCAGAACCCTAAAATACTTACTATCTGGCCATTTACAGCAGTTTATCCTCCTCCTTTTCTCCCCAGTAGAGGGTGTGGTGTGTGGCTGGCATGCTCCCAAGGGAAAGATGAATTCCTGACATCATAAAGAGGACAGGAATGTTAGCTTGAATTTTTTTTTTTTTTTTTTTTTTTTTTTGGTTTTTCGAGACAGGGTTTCTCTGTGTAGCTTTGCGCCTTTCCTGGATCTCGCTCTGTAGACCAGGCTGGCCTCGAACTCACAGAGATCCGCCTGGCTCTGCCTCCCGAGTGCTGGGATTAAAGGCGTGCGCCACCACCGCCCGGCTAGCTTGAATTTTTAACTAGAGTTTACACCTTTTATTTTGAGATGGGTTTCGGGGGTGGATATAAAAGGATATGGAACAAAGCAGTATAGTCAAACCAAAAATTCCCTTTATTTTCTAGGAGAAATAAAGTCTAGTCCCTCCGAAAGTCCCTTAATGGAAAAGAAGAACAACTTGAAAGAAGACCATGAAGAAACAAAGATGTCTCTTGGGGATGTTGAGAACGGAAATCCTGTGTCTGAGGTGTCATGTACCACTGGGCCTCTCCGGGCTGTGGTGGAGGAGAGAACAGTATCATTCAAACTTGGGGACCTGGAGGAAGCTCCAGAGCGAGAGCGACTTCCCATGGACTTGAAGGAGGAGACCAGCATAGATGGTACCATCAATGGTGAGTTGACTTGCCAGGGTTTCCTGATGGCCCCGTGGTTGTAGAGAGGCTGCTGTTCTGGACTGATACACTTTGCATTGAATGTTACCTTTTTGGTCTTGGCTAGGTGCAGTGCAGTTGCCTAATGGGAACCTTGTTCAGTTCAGTCAAACTGTCAGCAACCAGATCAACTCCAGCGGTCACTATCAGTATCACACCGTGCACAAGGATTCTGGCTTGTACAAAGAGCTGCTCCATAAATTACATCTGGCCAAGGTGGGAGACTGCATGGGAGACTCTGGGGACAAGCCCTTGAGGCGCAACAACAGCTACACTTCCTACACCATGGCAATATGTGGCATGCCCCTGGATTCATTCCGTGCCAAAGAAGGGGAGCAAAAGGGGGAAGAAATGGAGACGCTGACATGGCCTAATGCAGATACCAAGAAGCGGATTCGAATGGACAGTTACACCAGTTACTGCAATGCTGTGTCTGACCTTCACTCTGAATCTGAGATGGACATGAACGTCAAGGCTGAGATGGGTCTGGGTGACAGAAAAGGAAGTAGTGGCTCTCTTGAAGA
This sequence comes from Peromyscus californicus insignis, assembly GCF_007827085.1. NCBI lineage: Eukaryota > Metazoa > Chordata > Mammalia > Rodentia > Cricetidae > Peromyscus > Peromyscus californicus. The sequence goes on from NW_026294595.1 coordinate 103,713,857, forward strand.
GTGGTATGACCAGGATAAGCCTGAAGTCTCCCTCCTCTTCCAGTTTCTGCAGATCCTTACAGCCTGCTTTGGGTCGTTTGCCCACGGTGGCAATGATGTCAGGTCAGTCCACATGACTCGGTGTTGCTGACTCTGAACAGTCTACTTACCCTCCTGTGTGCAGTGTTCTACCTCCTGGGGGACACTGACTGATCCAGACAGGATGAGGTGGTGGTTGTTAATAAAGCAAAAGGGAAGTTCATTTAGATTATAAGAATGTTTTAGCTTTATTTCTGTTTAAGATAAATGTCTTTCTAGATAGGAACTGAGTAGTAAATTGTGACATCAATGATGAAAAACTTAAGATCACTGTCTGCCCTGGGGAATGGACTTAAGGTTATCGAGCCATGTCTCTGTGGCCTGTAAACTTGACTGGATTCTGAGGAGAAAAGGGGCCACCAGTTGGACACACCCTTCAGTCACAGCAGCCTTCATTTTCTTCTCTTGTGTGTTGGGTTTCTGTAGGGTGGCTTACTAAATGAGCTGAGAAGCTGGGCCTAGACAGTTCAGCCGTCGGTTAACAGATTGGGTCTGTCCACAAAGTCACCTCTGCTCTCTTGTCTTCCAGCAATGCCATTGGTCCTCTGGTTGCTTTGTATCTTGTTTATAAAACGGAAGATGTATCTACGAAAATGGCAACACCGATCTGGCTTCTGCTGTATGGTGGTGTTGGTATCTGCATAGGGCTGTGGGTCTGGGGAAGAAGAGTTATCCAGACCATGGGGAAGGACCTGACACCAATCACACCCTCCAGGTGAGCAGGGGAAGCATGCCTTAGAGTAGAGCTCAAGCTTCTCGAGAGACGCATGCTGTGGAGGGTTGTACATAGGTCTCTGCTGAAGGAGTGTGTTGCAGTTGCTGTTCTCATAGTTGATCTGAATGTTTTCTCTGCACTTACTGTCTGATTTGTAAACATTTTTTTTATCAATCTGCTCAGCTCTAGTGATCACGTAATTGAGTTTTCTGAGAAAGATGTACTGGTGTAAATAATTAGATATATATGGCTTTGATTCTGGAGCTAAAACCTTACACTTTCTTCAGAATAAAAGTCTGAACTCTTTATTTTGTTGTTTCCTTTTGAGACAGGATCTCTCTCTCTATTCTTGGCTGGCTTGGAATTCACTATGTAGACCAAGCTGACCTCGAACTCAGAAATTCATCTTCTGCCTTCAGAGTGTTAGGATTAAAAGGCATGTGCCACCATGCCTGGCATGTCCCAGCTTTTTAAATAACGAAATGCCAGAAATACTTAATCCTCAAATGTCAGAGGCTTGGCCCTATTTAAGTAGGTTTCAGGGGTTAGAGGAGATGAAAATGTCAGGTTTTGTCACTATGTAGAACAAAGCAAGATTAGATTAGGTTACCTGGGGTAGTGTTGGCTTTTCAGAAAACCCTGAAATGTTGACACGGATCTTTTTTTATCAACAGTGGCTTCAGTATTGAACTGGCATCTGCCCTCACTGTGGTCATCGCGTCAAACATTGGCCTTCCCATCAGCACAACACACTGTAAAGTAAGTGGAATGGAATGGAATGGACCCCTCAAATTGTCCTAGCCCATAACCTATGTGTGGCTTTACTTCTTTTATTTGATTTAGAAAGTTTTGTGCAGTTGGAGTCTTAAAAGTTGACGAGCTTAAACATGACCACGAAGATAAAAGCTGACATTCTACTGTTTGTTTTCAATCATTTAAGTTCTCTCGGGCGGAGCTAACTGTGATCTCTAGCTACGGACCTTTTGTCCCTCTTCATTGCAGTTTGTGTGTTTAGCTTCATTTTTACTAGTTTATTAGCATACACCCACAGTGCTGACTGGCTTCCCCATGGAAGAACACAGTGTGTGCCAATAAACTAGTCAGCTAGTGTGGGTCTGGGTGGGCTCCTATCTCTTGTGGTAGTAAATGCACTCGTTTAACAAGTTTGTGAGGCTTACTGTAAGGGCAGTCTTCTGGTGAAAGCGTATATTCAGGGCCTCTCGGGCCTGTAGTGCCAAGAAACTAATTGAATTTTCAAGAAATTTCTTGATGACCATAATGTAATTATATGAAGAAGGAACTGGCTTCCATAAAAGAACTGAAGCTGGTCCAGCCTGGGGCCTGCCATGTCACTCTCTCTGCTAGGGTGTTTGTTGGGTCACATCCCAGAACAAACTCTCTAGAACAAGTTGTTAGGAAATCAGAAATTTAACTTACAAAAGGCAGAGAAAAGGAGTCTTGTCATATTTTAGGACATTTAGCCCAGATTTAATGGTTGAATATTTATATTGCCATCATCTTGCCATGGATAATTGTAACTTGTTAGAAGTTAGCTTTTAGCTTGTGTCACAGGCTTGTAATTTCACCTTTTGGGCTACTGAAGTAGGATCCACAAGTTCAATCCTGTCTGGACGACAGCGAGACCCTGTCTTTCTTTCTTCAGACAGAAACTGCATCCATGGAGCTGTATTCATCACTTGCCTGGGTTCCATGTCCCAGGTGTCCTTTTGCTGATTATAATGTCTGTTTCTTTCCTAGGTGGGCTCTGTTGTGTCTGTTGGCTGGCTCCGATCCAAGAAGGCTGTCGACTGGCGACTGTTTCGCAACATTTTTATGGCCTGGTTTGTCACAGTCCCCATTTCTGGGGTTATCAGTGCTGCTATCATGGCAATATTCAAGTACATCATCCCAAAAGTGTGAAACTGGGATGAAAGTTTTTGTCAGCATCTGGGACCACCATACACATTCCTGTTCCTAGAAGAATGCTCACAGTATTGCTGAAGACAGACAAGGGTTTTCAAGTTTGGGAGCCATGGGAGGGAAGTGTAATTTACACTATAATTGCTTTTGTGCTAAATACAACTTGTCTCAAAATTAGCTATGTAAAATAGCCAGATTTCCATTGGTTCATCCTAAGGTCCCTTTTCTTCTGGGCTATGAATTCCTGTACATATTTCTCTACTTTTTGTATCCAGCATCAATTCCATTATATTTTAATGTTGTCTGTAAGATAACTTATGTGGGTTCTTTTTAAACAGCCAGGCAGAGCCATTTGATGGCGTGTACTCTGCTTTGTTGGCCTCACCAGCTTCTTTCCCAACATGCACAGGGATTTAACAAACATGTAACTGAAGCTTCCCTCGTAGTCTCTCATAGAAATAGTCACGGCACTTGCCCCCCTGTCTGTTGTAGCAGGTTCTGTTGACGTATGTGGGAGCTTCTTAGAGGGCCAAGAATCTTTGGCACAGTGAAAAGAAAAGTTTATAGTAACTTCTTTGCAAACAACTCATGGACATGTTGCTAAGAAGTATGAAGACAAAGCCTCCTGGCGGTTGTGGTTATTCCTTTTGAGATTTTTGGCATTGTGGGATGGGTGAATGAAGTGGAATATGAACTTTGGGCAAATTCAATGGGACAGCCTTCCATGTTCATCTGTCTACCTCTTAACTGAATAAAAAGCCTACAGTTTTTAGAAAATTTGTTCTCGTGGTTTTTGTTTCTATTGAGTCCTCAGAGTCCCGATCATTCAGCGTTTTGACATTCTTAGGATGTGTGCACTTTCCCGAATCAGGGTGCTATCCAAGTTAAAGAAAGGTCCTCGAACTTGGTTTTCTGTGATCCCCTGAATGGTGTTGCTCCACGTAGTAATTTGGTGTGTGGCAGTTGTGCAGCCCAGATCTTCTCAGGTCTGCACATAGTTGACTTAGATTATTTCTAGCTTTGCAGTCACAGAGAAGCTGAAGTGAGATTTGTTTGGGGTTCAGCTTCATCTAAGAATTCTTGCTTGTAGGGCTGAAGATAGAGCTCAGGTAGAGTATTTGCCTGCCACACACAGGCCCCAGGTTTAATCTTAGGCACTGCAAGGAAAAAAAAGCTTGGGGTTCTTCAATCTTGCTGTGCTGGCTTTTACTCGTTATCAGAACAATTAGTGAAAAATATATTTCTTTGTGAACTACGTTGATGGCTTCTATCCTGAGAATTACTCGACAATGCTTTGACATTTAGTTTTATAGAGTATTTTATTTAATAAAATCCATGACTGCCAGGAGAAGTCTATGCCCAAGAGGCTAGTCCACTGGGTAGGCTATCTGCCATTCTAGCTTGTCAGTCTCCTTGGAGACTTCTCAGTAAATGTTCCCACTCACCATCAGGCACTGAACTGTTGATATTTAGCCCTTGTGAACATTGTGGCAGGCCTTACTCTTAGTTTGGAACGCTTCAATGCTTGGTGAGTTTTGGCAGAGAATGGATGTTAGCTGGAGGCTCTGGGGCTGGCAGTTATGATGGGAAAAGATGGGCCTGAGAGTTAAATCTGAAAACGAGGGTTGGAAGAACATGCTGAGAGCTGGGCCTGGCATTTATACTTGATTGTTCTATGGCATGAAAGCCCAAGTCTTTCCATGTTGTCATCACATAGAGCACAGCGCCCTCCCCAATGCTTTCCTTCTAGAGTAAGAGTACATTCTATAGAAGAATGTACTCGGACCAAATAGGCAGAGCCCCTGAAGGTGGGAGGTGATGGGAGTTTGTATTTTCTTGTCTATTAATGTCCCCCCATAGGCAGGGACACATACTAGTAAGAACCCTGGCCTATTAAACAATTAAAGTCATGTGTATATTAGAGTCAGCAGTAAGATTTTTAATAAAAGATAGGTCCATTGCTGCCATTTTCCTCTCCTGAGGAAGCTTCTTCCAGGTTGTCTGTTTTGGTGTTCACTGCTGAATGAATGTATTACTAGTTACCCCTTTTTTCTTTTGGCCAGTTGTGTTGGGAGATACCTGGTTGTCAGCCCTAGTGGTTCCCCACTGGGGTGGTTTTTCTTCCTGTCTCCACATGGGAAAATATTGTAGGCATTTTTTATGGTTACAGTAGATGCTACTGGCCAGAGATATTACCCTGAACATTCTACAGCTCTACTGAGGTCAAAGAAACCAGATGTGGAGATTCTAGTTGGGCTGTTTGCTTGGAGATCCCAAAGGAAAACTCAGAGGGGTGAAAGTCCGGCTGCTCAGAGTTCCGGGCTCAATGAGGAGAGGCGTCTCCACATAGTCTAACTTTCCTCTTAAGCATAGGCAGCCTTTGCTTTGTTTGGCTGATTGTGGATTTCAGTTGCTGTGGTTTAGTAAATACTGGTCAACAACCTGGTTCACGCGTCAGTCACCTTGATGTGTGAGTCATTGTGTAAAGAGCAAACTTCAATGCTAGCTCTTAAGTCTGCAAATCACATTTAGAAAATACCAGCTACTCGTGATCAGTGGTCCAGCTCAGCTTCCAAAGTCTGCTGATGACTGGGTTTTGTGTACCTGTTACTTCAGTCACAGATGACAAAGCTTTTGGCTGTATTGCCTCCTCGAAGTAGAAATACTAGGCCAACTTCCACTGCTGTTGGGCTGTGCTCCAGCCTTTTCTGGGGCTTGAATGGACATTGTTTTTACCATTAGACACAACTCATCAGTCCAGCCTTACTTACAGTCACAGCATTACCTCAATTCTTTTTTTTTTTTTTCCCCCGAGACAGGACTTTTCTGTATAACAGTCCTGGCTGTCCTAGCACTTCCTGTGTAGACCAGGCTGGCCTCGAACTCACAGAGATCCACTGGCCTCTGCCTCCCAAGTGCTGGGATCAAAGGCGTGTGCCACCACTGCCTGGCATTACTTCAATTCTAAAGCTTCTCTTAGATAGCCCTTTGCTGTTGCATCTAGAGATCTTGCAAATTGTTTAGCTGTAAGTTGGGAGTTAGTTGAAAGCACCATGGCAGAAATGAACATTCGTCATGGCACTGAATAACCTCAGGAGTCAAATCACACACGGTTAGACAGGGAGGCGAAGGGGCTGGGATCTGTGGAGGGATTACTCTTGGTTGGTTGGTTTGATTTTTTGAGCCCAAGGCCTTGCTATATAGTCCTTACTGGCCTTGGGGTTTGTGGGTCCTCCTGCCACTCCCTCCCACCAGTGCTAGGGTTACAGATGAGCATCACGAGTTACATGTGGGGCTGCCATTTGAGAGACTGTATGGACAACCAGAGGGACTTAGGGAAGGTAAAGTTATCAAGAAACAAGGGTGGGAATGTGAGGCTAAGAATGCAGATGGCCCAGATGGAGTGACACTGACCAAACTGGATGATAGTAAGGGATCTCAGAGACGTGGCACAGTAAAGCTCAAAGGGTAAAATGTCGGAAGCTGAACCTAAAGCATGCCAATGTCCCAGTATCTTAAATTGCAGAGTATTAATACATTGTGCTTTCTTAGTTTTATTCCAGTTATACAGGGTTGCTTTGCTTTTTTCTCTCTCCCTTCCTCTAGGGTTTCGTAGCTCAGGCTGGCCTCAAACTAACTACGAAGCTGAGGGTGACCTTGCACCTCTGATCCTCCTTCCTCCATCTACTGGGAATAGAGGCTTGCATTACACCTGGTGTGATGAGGTGCTGGAGGACTGAAATCAGCTTCCTGCATGGTAGGCAGGTACTCTACCAACAGAGTTCCAGCTAGCCCCGGGTCTTCAATTCCTGAGCCTTTCAGTGGCCAGCTTAGCAGTCACCTTTCAGGGCTCAAGTCTTCCTGTCTGCTGTGACATTTGCCGAGTAATAGTGTATCTCCTTCCACTGTGCCTCTGTGATAGCCTTTACAGCCATTTTTATGGCATGTCAGGGAGATCAAACACAAAAGTTTTCAATCTGCTTTTCTAGGAATTTTTGAGTCGTTTATAGGTTAGTAACATTTTATTTTTTTAAGTGAAAGATCAGGCCTGGAAGGTAGGTGGCTCAGTGGGTAAGATGATTGATGTGAAAGCGTAAGGACTTGGGTTCAGTTCCCAGTCCCTGTGTAAAATGCTGCTCATGGGTGGGCAAGATGGCTCAGCAAGGTAAAGGTATTTGCCAGGTAAGCCTGTAAACCTTAGTTCAGTACTCAGGGCCCACATAAAAGTGAATGGAGAAAACCAGTTCCAAAAAAAAAAGAAGCTGGCAAGATGGCTTGACAGAGAAGGGCATTTGTGGCCAATCCTGATGCCCCGAGTTTGACACCCTGATGCCTGGGACCCATGTGATGGAAGAAGAGAACAGACTCCCGTAAGTCATCCTGTGATCTCCACGCATGCACCATGGCATCTGTGTCTCTTGCCCCCATGAAACTAGTCAGTATTAAACTAAAAACACTGGATATGCTGGTGTATGCTTGTAACTCTAGGGCTGAGGGCCACAGACAGCAGAACTTGGCAGCCAGTCTAACCAAAGAGCTCAGGGTTCAGTGAGGGCCTGTCTCAAAAACGTAAGTCAGAGAGCAACAGAGGAAGATGGCTGGCATTGACCTCTGGCCTCAACATGTGCACACACAGGTGAGCACCCCCCCACACACACACACACACCACACACATGCACAAGGTGAAAAAATGTACTCAATGCTTACATGGAAAACGTTTTCAACAATTAGGTGTAGGAAAGAATGAGAGAGCTTCACAGCATTCCCCGTCTCAGCTCATCACCCGAAGGAAGGCATTGTCAGAAGCTTGCATACCTTTTAAAGAATTCCGTCCACATGCATGTGTATTAACATCACATTCGTGGAATCTTTCTGAAAAATGAAGCTCTTTTTAAAAATGTTTATTCTTTGACAACTTCATTCATGTTTATAATGCATTTGAACATAGTCATGCACATCCTCCCATTCCCTTCTCTTATTGCCCTCCTACTCAGTCAGTAGTCCCTCTTTACAATACATCCCCCTCCTATTTTCATGTCTTCTGAAAAAAAATAATAACCCACTGAATATTTTTTTGTTTGTTTCATTTTGTTTTTCGAGACAGGGTTTCTCTGTGTGACAGCTCCGGCTGTCCTGGAACTCACCTTATAGACCAGGCCGGCCTCAAACTCACAGAGATCTACCTCCCAAGTGCTGGGATTAAAGGACCTCTTGGGCCATGAGCTCTTGGGGAGGTTTACAGTAGCAGGCATTAATTCTCCTCCTGTAAAGTGGACCTCGATCAGAAAGCGGTTGGTTACAAGTTCCCATAATCTTCATGCCGCTGTTGTGACAATAGGCACATCTTCCCGGGCAGGTTAGTGCTGTAGCATCCAGGGTCCAGCTGTGAAAGATGATGGATGGCTTCGCCAGTGGCTGGTATAGCACCTTCTGATGCTGTGAAAGCAGCCAGTAAGAAGGACATTTCCAGGTCAGTTCCAGCTCCATGTCCTACAACCCAAGTGTGTGGTGTCCTCAGCAATAGGTGAGTTCTAGAGGGCAACCAAGAGCAATGGCCATAGTTTGTGCTTCTTTGGAGACCTCTGTGAGCTCTGTGGTGACCTCTGTGAGCTCTGTGACCAATAATCGTAGGGAGGTGTCCTGAGTGTGGCTCTGGAGTTTTAATTTAATAGCCCATGGTTTGTGGGAGTAGCATTATTCATCACCCATGCATGGTGTCTCCATTCAAACTCCTTTAAAAAAAATTATACCTAGCCAGCTTCTTGGGCCTAGTGAAGGCAGGGACCTTAGAAGAAAGTCTACTAGCACCACTTTGCTAGATCAGCATAACTCCTTACTACATTCTAAATCTTGCCCTCTCCCCACAGGGAAGTGTAGCTGCCGTCCCTCATCAAGGAACCCACTTTTTACAGAAAATGGCAGTCATAACAAAAAACACAACCGGGCACATGCAGAGATCAACAGAATGTGAGGATCCCAGCCCCAGTGAATTCACAGTTCCTGCATCTATGGCTCAGGGAACGTCACAGAAGAGGGGGCAGAAAGACTGTAAGGGCCAGGAAGTCTGCTGTGAAATAGTCTTTCCTAGAAATGGCTGCATAAATGAGACTAGAACAATGGCAATATCAATGGACGTGCTAAGGAGGAAAGGGGAAAACGTCACAGGGTCCCACAGGGTCCCTAGACAAAGAACCAACCGCAGGCAGCTATTGACTGCTGGGCGAAGGAGGATTGGACTCTCCCAGGATGAGGCCCCCTTATTGGTTGTCCTATCCAGAGTGATTAGCCCTGAAATCATAAACACACAAACAACAAAAATGAACTCAGCAGGTTGTATTTATATATTTCTGTATGCACAAACACACACACATTTAAAAAAAAAAAGAGGCTATCAACTTGAGAGTTGGGGGTGCATGGGAGGGGTTGGAGGGAGGAAACAGAGAGGGGAAAGTGATGTAACTATTTCCATTAAAATATTTTTTCAGGCCAGGAGGCGGTTGTGCACACTTTTAATCCCAACGCTTGGGAAGCAGAAGCAGGCAGATCTCTGCATTCCAAGCCAGCCTGTTCCACAGAGCAAGTTCCAGGACAGCCAGGGCTACACAGAAAACCCCTGTTTTGAAATAATTAATAATAATAATAATAATAAAATATATTTTAAAACCATATTTTAAATGAGTGTATGAAGTAGTGGATTTGCATAAGGCTTCCCATACATCCTTAGTTTTGGTTAACTCATCCCCAACACCTCCTGTCCTCCCCTCGCCCCCACCCCATTCCTGAGCTGTTTATTCTTGGTAAGCTCCCTGGGAGTCTAGAAGTCAGATGACGTCATTCCTAGACTAAGTGTCAATCTCAAATCACTGATAAGCCTCCTATCATAATGGACGAGTACTGTACAGTCCTGCCAGTGGCCTTAAGTGTTGCAAGCTGGGCCACACCGGGCCAAGCCAGGTTTTCAATCTTTATTACCTGCTTGGCAGCCAATAAAAGCATTTGCTCTCCTCCTTCACCTTCAGGCAGTACAAAAGCGCCTTGCAGAGCAAAGGTAGCACGTCAAGTCTTGCTCAGTAAATGCTCTGATGTTCCCTGTAAAACGGAGTGCCTAGTCTGCTGATCCTTTCCTCTTCCATAATACGTGATGTTTGCACACATCTTAATTACCTACGCTCTTCCCATGCTTTCACTAAAACCGTGTTTAGTGCTCTGGCTTTCTTGATAGGGGTCACCGAATTCATTCCCCACAGTGTGAAATAGTTTCTATTGCTCATCTGCCCCAATCTTGACCTGGACTAAGAAACCTGACTTCTTTAAACTTCTGTTGTTTCTTGTTTCCTTTCTGATTTATCTGTGCACGTGTGTGCTTGCACACGCAGGCACGTATGGAGGTCAGAGGTCCATAAGTGTCTACCTCCATTCCCCTCCAACTTGCTTTTTGAGGCAGGATCTCTCAGAACCTGAAGTTTGTTTTTCTGTGAGGTTGGCTGGCCAGCAGGCTCCAGGGGATTTACCTGTGCCTGCCTCCCAGTGGCGGTGATTCAGACACGCACTGCCGTGCTCGGCTTGTATGTGGATGCCGGGGATTTTGAACCCGGGTCCTCACGCTCGTGTGGCAGGCAGCTTGCTCACTGAGCCATCCGGTTGTCACCTCCTAAACTTTTACTGTTTCGTCTGAGAGATGGTACAGTTTAGAGGCTTGAGAAAGGTCGGGTGGCTGGACATCAGTGGAGAAGGTGAAGACGCTCCTACCAAACCTGCTTTTGTGATGGAGTGTATTGAGTACTGAAATGAAACGCAGGCTGCTCACCCACAGTCCTTGTCTTCCTGAAGGCTGGGCTGTTGATAAAGCTGGGAATGATGCTGGGGGGCTTGGTCTCTGCCGAGCACACTGTGGTGCAGGGCAGAATGCTTCTTTTAAAAAAGAGTAAGGCAGTTATTTGCTGGGAAAGGGTAGCAGGTCTCCCTGCCTGGGATGTTATTGCCGAAGACCTAGATAGCAGGTCTCCACTTCCATTCATTCTATTTCTGGAAGCAAATGTTCTCTAATTGCAGGCTGGAGCTGAATGCTTCACAGTGTTTCCCACTGTGCTAATTGGAAAAATATAATCTTCAGCTCACTGTGTCCTGCTTCGCACAATAACGGCTAGCAGCTGGATTCCCAGCTCAGTTCCTCAAGTGAACTAGTACTTTGTAGTTTAGCGTGAAGGACAATAGACCCTTGGGGGTCCCAGAGGGAGCCTGTACGGTGTGAAGAACCACTGGAGAATGTCCTCCAGCCTGAAAACATGTACCCATCGACTTCTGGCTTGTTCTAAGAGCCTCTATTAAATTTAATTTCAATTAAAATGTTTGGGGAGCCAGCTCCCAGGAATATTAATCGATATGGCCCATTAGTTGAACAGTCCTTTGACGGGTCTCACATGTGCCTTATTGATCTGGAATGAAGGTAATTTTCTTTTACCTGACATCTTGGCTCCTGGCAAGCTCTCTGTTGGCCTCAGTGTGTCCAGCCTTACCAGCCTTCTAAGAATCACATCAGCAGGGGAGCAGAGAGTCGGTAAGTAGCACTTGTGTTTAGAATCTGGTTTCTCCTTTAGATGGGTCTAGTTCTTCCCACATGGAGGAAGGCTTAGAACTCCGAGCTTCCTGTGGAAGCAGAGATCTCACTGCCAGTGGGATGTCTCCCCTGTGCAGTAGTGGGCTGAGAAGCACAGCCTTTGGGACCCGACCTGTCTGGGCTCAGGTTCTAGCTCTACCCCTTCCAGTTGGGTGGCCTGGGAGGCTGATTCATCTATCTAAGCGCTGGTTGCTCATCTAAAGGTTGTCGATGACGACAGCACTTATGTCCCAGGATTTTCATGAGGATTAAATAAAATAATGCATGTGATCTGTGCCATGGCTGACCTCAGCCCTCTGTCGTGTTTAGTGACTGATGCTAGTCTCTAAGCAGGCTTTTTTTTTTTTTTTTTTTTGCGGTTGCTGATCATGCTTTTATTGTGGCCTTTCTGTTTTCCTCTTCCTCCTCCCTGAGTTATCTGTGTAACTCAGGCTGGTCTGTGGCATCCCTGTGTCTCAGCCTCCCCACTACTGAGATTCCAAGCTTGTAGCACTATGCCTGGACTTTACAGCTTTCCTGACAAGGTAATAGTCTACTCGGCATCGATCCTCCACGCATCTTCTCTTGAGTGGATGATGTGACAAGCAGTTTTTCTGCAATGGTAACTTCATCTGAAGTCTGAGCTAGGAGTGTGTGACCTTGTATTGCTTCAGTTTAGGTTGAGCTGTGAATGACATAAAACCTCAAGAATGAAGAAAGTTTATTTTTCTCCCCATGACAAGAAATCCCAGTCTGTTGTAACAGCTTCAGGGTGATCAGGGTACAAAGACAGGCTCTCTCTGTCTGGTTCCGTCTTCAATATGTGCTTACCATCTCCAAAGCCAAGTACCTGAAGTCATCAGTTATCTCATTGGTGATGGCAAGTTTGATTGCACCACTGAGTCCTAATGAGCAGGAAGTAGTACATATACCTTAGACAGGTGTATGTGTACTGCAGAGGGTGGATACACATCCCACTCCTGGTACCAGTTTGCATCAGGATCCAATCAGGAGACAGAAGTCGTGGGTTTTTAAATTTTTGTTTTTGTTTTTTAATTGTTTGTGTGTTTTCCTCAATCACTCTCCACCCCAATTCAACACGAAGTTTGTCATTTTGTCCAGTTTTGTTAGCCAGCTTGCTCTCAGGATCCACTGTCTCCACCCTGGGGTGCTGGAACCACAGGTGGACTTCTACACCTACCTGACATTTACTTGGGTGTGGGAGATCTGAACTCTGGTCCCCTCGATTGCATGGGGACACTTCACCCCCTGAACCACCGCTCCGCCCCCGCCCCCATAATAGTTATTTCAACGGAGAATTTAGTCTTTGAATTTTAGGTGTTAAGTAGCTGTAAAATGCTGACCAGGTGACCGAGACAGCAAGGAGGACTCTGAGGCATCACTGAAGCAGCAAGAAGAAGGCAGGAGGGAGAAAGGAAGGGATGGAGTTACCAACAGGGGGACCTTGTGTGCTGGGTCCTTGCGGAAGATTGGAATGGGTGAGTTTTTGTGGGTGGGAGCCAAGATTGCCAAGAACAGTGCTAGTGGCCGATGAGAGTAAGCGCTATGAGGACCGGCCAGGTCTGTGAGAGGCAAAGGGGGACTGGACAGCGAGGAGACGCTGCTGAGTGAAGAATTGCGAGGTTACCTTTTCGGAAAAGGAAGCAGAGCCCGAGGAAGTTCCTCTTCCTTTCTCCAGTGTCCTCCAAGCCCTCTATGAGCAGAGCAAGCCCCAGCCACTGGCAAACAATCCTGGAGGAGTTTCCAGGAGCAGAGCAGAGCGGGCTGGGCTTGAAGCTGGGCTGCCATGGCTCCCCGACCCACTCAGGTGGCACCTGCTGGCATTCTCCCTTTTCAACCTGTTTGTGCTCTGAGGAATGGTGCGTTATCTGAGGGGTGACGGTCAGATGTCATCACGTGACGATCCTGCACCAAGTGGCTTCACTCACTGCAGGTGGATCTTGTGTGGATCTCTAACCACTAAGGTTAGACTTCACAATCGGATTCCTAGTTCTCTCATTCCCCGCACACTTATTAAGTGGCACTCACTGTAAAGAAGAGCTTCCTTGTCTCCCTCACACTCTGCCCTGAGATGTGGTTTTCTTTTCTTTTTTTTTTTTTTTTTTTAAAGATTTATTTATTTATTATGTATACAGCATGTATGACAGCAGGCCAGAAGAGGGCACCAGATTTCATCACAGATGGTTGTGAGCCACCATGTGGTTGCTGGGAATTGAACTCAGGACCTCTGGAAGAGCAAGCAGTGCTCTTAACCTCTGAGCCATCTCTCCAGCCCGAGATGTGGTTTTCTTGCTGGGTGGATTTGGAGTTCTACTGAGGATCATGGGGAGAGCAGATAGACAAGTGTCAACCCCTGAGGTTCTCTGTGACACTCCTAAGCCTGCATAGTCTCTTTATGGTGTTTGAATCCTTCATGAACCTAAATTGTGTAAACTTCAAGCAATAAGAAGGAATGACAGCTTGAGCTCACAGTTGGCACCCTTTATCTAGGGCCTTCATTCTCCTGAGAGGACAGAATGGTCCAGTGGTTCTCAACCTTGGACATAGGTCTTTTCCAGGGATTCTGTAATTCCACCTAGGTAAAGCCTGGGTGTCAAGATGTTTAAATCTCTAGTGGGAACTCCAGCGTTCTCGCAGGACTGAGAATCCTGAAGGAAGCACCTTAGACTGAGCACATGAGGACTTCTGGTTAGAGTCCTTTGGGTAGGGTAGGAGGGTAAGTGGAACCAGGAGTGTACATTGGTATGACTTGTTTTCAAATCAGCACTTTCAAAAATCCATCTACTGCTAGTGTGTGATCACTGGCATAGTTAAGATTTGATTTACCACCTTCAAAAAGGGGCACTGTTCTTAACATTTATTGCAGCTCCCTTGGTTCAGATCCAGGTAATTGGCCTTAAGTACTTTTCATGACCCCAATTTCAGCCTGTTTGAGCTATGTGGAAATGGGAACATTTCTCTGTCTTAAGGATGGAGTGAGGGGTAGTTCAGGAAATACAAGGGATAAGTAGGTGCTGTTACCCACCGGGCCTTGGGTTACATACTGAATATGGGTGTGGTGGCTCATGCCTGTAATCCTGGAACCCAGGAGATGGAGCCAGGAGGACTGTTGTGAGTTCCTGGTCAGCATGGCCTGCAGAATGAGATCCTCATGAAAATGAAACCTAACAAAGAAAAACAAAAATCCAAAAGACAAAATACCAACTTTTTGTCAAATATTTCATCCATAAAAAAGTATAAAGAATAAATAAATCAGGTTTGGGTATGACTAAGTCATGAAGCATGTGCTTAGCTTAGCATGTAGGAGGCTTAGGGTCAGTCTCCAGCACCCAAACACAAAACCCAACCAAGTAATAACAAATAAATTGAATAAGATAGTGAACACATTTGTTACCCACACTAGAAGTACTTATTTCACCATTTTCATAAGATAATGTCTATAACTTGCTACTCAACATTTTACCCAAATCTTCATGGAGTTGAAAAGTGCAATGAAATCATTGCATGGGAGGAACAAACAAAAATACCACCAAACACCCAGCAGCATTTCAATGGAGGAATTTGTATTCTTTTTCAAAGTTGCATAGCAAAAACATTAAAAGTCATGGGACCAATAAGATCCCCCAGTGGGTGAAGGGGGTTGACAGGAATGTGAACCCCTGCTGAGTCCACATAGCTGTCCTCTGTTTTCTACATGTGTGCTATGATGTGTGCACCAACACACACACACACACTAAGAATAAACAATTTTTAGAAGTTGCACAGTTGTAAGACGATAAAATGATGAACACTTCCCATCTTGAGAGTTCAGGACTTGGATGTTTCTTCTGATTTTAACTACACACAAGTACATATCCCTGAGAATGGACAATGTCACTTTGCACGTTTTTAGGCCATATGAAAATGATCTTATACTTTATGTAGTCTTACACACGTCACTTCCTTTTTGCTTGACATGGCAGCAAAACACCCCCCCCCCCCATTGATATGTGTGGCTGTGGCCACACTCACGGCCAGTTTGATTCCGTTCTCATCAATATTTTGGTGATTTCAAATTTTGGGCAATTCAAAGAGTGCTTCTGATTTGAGGATCTAGATAGATGGCAGAACACTTGCCTAGCTCTAGGTTCAATCTCCAAAAAAAAAGGAGTGGTTCTATTAGCAGTCCTTTAAAGGTGTGGCACAGGGGATAGAACCCAGGGCCTTGAACATGATAAGTATGACATCTCCAATCATTCGTTAGCTTTTTATAAGGATTTCCTTGGGTGTTCCTGCCCAAGAGTGGAGTTGTGCATGTTACAGTCTTTAGTTTTAGTTGAGACACTGGCTAACTAAAGCAGGTGATTCTCTCACGAGCATTAAGTCTTCAATCAGCATCTTGGCTAACATTTGATATTGTCAGACCTTAAGTTTTTGCCAAATATGCTATTTGCTAAACTTAACAATCCTATCAGGTTTTTTTTTTTTTTTTTTTCATTTCAGTTGACGACTCAAGTATCCGATGATAAAAGACATAAAATAAACTCTTAAATAATAAGCAAGTTGGATCTGGCTCATGTCTGCAGGATTCCAAAGCTCTTGATTAACATGAAGTCATGGAGACATGGCGGGATTCCCAAGACTGTCACTAGAGCTGAGTATGGGCAAGTGTGAGAGAGGGGCCGAGACCCGGGGTTTAGGAACAAGAAGTGCAGGAGGGAGAGAGAACAAGTGGACAGCAGAACATAGAGAAACCTCTTGTCTATAGCGCCGACATGTAAGGCTGGCGTTAGGAAGGGAAAAACTGAAACATGGCCGTGGATTCTTTGACCCTCTTTCCACAGTGTGGAACCTGGGCTGTTCCTCCCTAAAGGGCCTTCAACCGCTCTGCTGCACAGACATTGTCAGAAGCAACTATTAGTCTCCAGGTCCAGGCCTTAAGACTCTGATAGCTTTTGCTTATCTCTCAGATCGCTTCCTCTGTGGGAAAGGTAATTGTCAAAGAATTTGGACTGCTATAGAGCGTAGTAGTGCACACTTTTAATCCCAGAACTTGGGAGGGAGAGGCAAGCAAATCTCTGTGAGTTCGAGGCCAGCCGAGGCTACATAGTGAGTTCCAGGACAGCTAGGGATAGGAAGAGAGACCCGGTCCAAACAAACAAACAAACAAACAAACAAACAACCCCCCCCAAAAAAAATGGATTGCTCCTCAAATTGGTGCATTGTGGGGTATCCCAGCTACCTCCCACTTTTGCCACCATGGGCGGCAGCCATCTTGGAAGTTGGTCTTCCAGCCCCAGGTGAGATACTACTTGATGACAGTGGAACAGAGAAGGCCAGCCAAGCTGAGCCTTGTCTGGATTCTCCATCTTCCACAGAGCTTGGTTTAACTGTCCTGTTTTGTTAAACTAGGTAGAGTCTGAAGTGAAAATGTTTTATTCTTTGCAGAGATCACAAACTGTGTATATTTCAAGGCTGAAATTTTCCTAATCCAGCTGTCATGAGTTTACTTTTCCTGTGTTATATAAAAAGCACATTGCGAATTGTAGCCCGTGACTTCCTACCCTCTGTCTTCATTTCCCATGTTCTGGCCTGGTCTTTGCTTGAAGTGCATACTTAATTTATAATAAAAGATGTAATTATGGAATGGATAAATACAATTTAGATTTCCTGTGTTATATAATTTTGAGATGAGTTTGGCCAAAGGGAAATCAGACGATAATTAGGGTGGCACAAATTAGTCAGAACTGGCATTAATTGACCCCCCACTTGTTTTTATCTCATTTACTGCTCACAATAACTCAGTTGGGAAGTTACACCTTCCTGAGGAGATGATTAAGGCTTTGGAGAGACTGAGAAAGCCATTTGAGGTCAGAGCCTGCACAAGAGGGAACGTATCATCCAGGGGTGGAGGAAGCACACGGAGACATTCAACTGGTGCACCAGGCTGAGAGAAACAGGGTCTGGATATCCATTGGATTGCTTCTGCTAAGGTGAGCAAGTGTTTAAAGGTTATTTAGAAATGGGGCTCATAGTCAAGCCTGGCAACCTAGGTTTGATCCTAAGAACCATATGGTAGAAAGAAGAACTGACTCTTGCAAGTTGTCCTTTGACCTCCATGGGAGTCCACGTCATGCATGTACATCACAGCATAAAAAGAAACATTTAAAATGTAGATACATTGTTTAGAGACTACTGACACAATTTGACTCAGTGGATTAAAGGTGCCTGTTGCCAAGACTGATGGCATAATTACTGTCCCCAGGATCTACATGGTAGCAGAAAGAATTGACTCCTATAAACTGTGCCCTGACACAAAGGTACTTTGGTACACGCCTCCCTCTGCCCTACCTCCCACCCCACCCCACCACCGTCACAATTCAATTAGTTAAAGTGTCCAAAAATGAGCCAAGATACAGCATTAGGCTAAACACAGCCCTATTCACAAACATGACTGAAGACAGTGATATTATTACTGAATGGCTGCCATGTGATGTGGGCTTTCCCAGTGTGGTCTACAGGAGATCTTTGAGACACAGGGACCATCACAGGCCAAGCCTGGTTTTGTCCCCAGCCTCTCCACCTTGACTTTTCAGAACTTTCTACTGAACAGGGCAGAGTTCATGGGTAGGAGGCACTGGGTTACTTGATGAGGTAGGATGATAAGAAAATGTCAGGCAGGCAGAGAAGATGCATGTTTTGCAGAGATAGGGAGGCTGTTCCTGGTATTGCTTTGCAGGGCCCTGGATTGGCGGACACCGGGGGATGGTTACCTCCTTGCTCCTTTCTGTCTGAGCCTTCTTGACTCTCAGGGGCAAGGGTGAGAATGGGGGTGGGGGGCAGGGGCAGCCAGTTGGGGGTCTTGAGGGCCTTTTTGACTGTAATAACACCAGATTATTTTGCAGACAAAATGCTACTTCATGATCTTTGTCACATAGGGTTTTGCTTTTTGTTGAGGGACAAGTCAGAGCATGCAGTAAGAATTTGACTTTGTCTGGAGTTGAGGCCACATGAATTTCCTGTGCTATTAGCCTTACCCTGGGCTCATAGGGTTTTTGAATCCCGGGGTTGGCAAGAAATGCTAAGGATGTAATGAGGGTGTGATTATGAGTGTCAAGATGTTGGAGAGAGTTTCTTCGATGAGACCAGTACTTTGAACCTCCTTCCCTTTGAGTTTCTTCAGCACTGGGGCAGAACACACATGGGGGGATGGGAGGTATGCCAGTATCCACCCCTTCCCTGTTCCCAGAAGCTGCAGATTTCTGCCAGGCGCGTAAGTGATCCCAGCTTGAAGCCAGTCAACACAGGTTAAATCTATCTTCATCCAGGACAGACATATGAAAAACTCTAGTCTATTCAGGGTGACTTTGGGGACTTTTCTGGGATTGCTTGTGAGATGGGGAGCATGTAGCCTCAGATTTTCATCCATGGAGCACCTGTCCAAGTCTTTGACAAGGAATGGAGGCAGGAAGCTGGTCCTATCAGTAAGCTACAGTATGAAACCTCTCTGCACTTGCTGCCCCCTTCTCAAGATGACCAGTGGTCCAGGCCAGTTTGGCTGCTTCCTCACAGTTGCAACAATCCTGAAACAGCCCCACCCGGTGCCAGGCATGCTCTCAATAGAGAGGTTTGGAAGAGACGGACATCTCTGATGTTTTGGGAGACAGTGCTATAAGTCCTCTTGGACGGTGGGCTCCTGGACAGGCAGCCCTGGCTGGTTGGCTCATCCTGGCATCCTCTGGTAGAGGCAGGACCCTTCTTAGAGGTCAAAAAGGCTTCAGCTCCCTGGTGTGTGTGTGTGTGTGTGTGTGTGTGTGTGTGTGTGTGTGTGTGTGTGTGTGTGCGCGTGCGTGCGTGCGTGCGTGCGTGCGCGCACGCCTGTGTGTGTGATCCAGCAGTCAGGCAGGCAGGTAGGACTCCCACACCTACTCCAGGCTCCCCATGGTTAACCCCCTGTAATCAGTGAGCCTATGGATGGGGGCAGCAGAAATGTATCTACCCTGTGAACCGGCCCCTGTGTCTTGCCTCCGTCCTTCCCCATCCCAACTTAGTACCCGCAGGTCAAAACTCTGCTCCCTCCCCATGGTTTTGGTTTCTGTAGTTCCTTCCCTCTGGGTCCCACCAATGAGCCAGAGATACACTTCTGAGCTGTATCTGGCGCCTTTTCACCTATCAGCCCCAGGCAGCTGTGGGCCTGTGGGCCTCACCCCGGTCACATTGCCTTGATGTTAAGGTGTCCTGGTGATCCCATCCCGCAGATTGTGCCAGGGTCTCTCTTGTTTCAGTTCTGCCTGATTGTTCAATACGATTTTCTTCTAGGGAGGATTAAAAAAAAAAAAAGTCTGGGAGAACGAGAAATGAGTTTAAAATGAATATAAAACTGCAGAAAATAGTTGAGTACTACTAGCCCAAGAACAGGCATCATATTATTGGAATTGAGTAGAAAACTAAGAAATAGACCGAAGTGCTATTGTATATGAGAATTTACTGTGTGGGGAAAGCAGGCAAAGCGTAGGTCAGTGTTTCTCAACTGGGGCTGCCTTCCCCTTCCTAAGGACAGTTTGAAGTAAGGTTTTGAAAAAAATCAGTCAGTGGACTCGTTAGCCATCCCTAATAAGGTCTAGAAGAATCACATTTCATCCTTGTGATAAGGACTTTTACAAGCATACAGAGCGGAAATCATGAAAGTAATATCGGTACAGTTACCCCACGATCCTGCAAGAGCACTGATCAAACCATATACAAAACAGGAGCTGTAACCCAGGAGGCAAAGAGTTAATATTTTCAATATGCAAAGGGCCTGCAGAAATAACTAAGAAAAATAAAAGAGATCACAATAAAAAAACAGGCAGAGGAAATGCCTGACGAAGAATGTTACTTAGAAAATGAAACACAGAGCCAGGCCTGGTGGCACACCGACGAGCCCCAGGGCTCGGGAGGCAAAGGTGGACAGGTTGCTGAAAGTTCCAGGATGACTTGAGTTTCATAGTGAGGTCAAATCAGGCAAGGCTGCATGCAAAACCCTGTGGTGGGGTGGGGGAGGGGAGACGAAGAAGGCAAGACCTAAAAAGAGGAAAGGAAAGAAGAAATGAAAGAGGGAACAGCCAGTCAGCAGGTGGTGGAGGTCTGCAATTCTGGGAGGTTGAGGCAGAAGGACCCAGAGTGTGAGACCGGCTACCAGCTGGGCTGTGTAAGGAGACCTTATCTTTGAAAAGGGGGAGGGTACTCCATGAGGTCAACAAAGGATGTCTAATTGTCTGCAATGAGCAGAGGATCAGAAACTGTGCCTTTATTAACCTGGGAAAGATGAAAAGTGGTTGAAAAGGACACCATCCTCTCTGGGACGACAAAAGCTTAAGGTTACAGCACTCGGGGTACTATAGACTTTGCATGCAATAAAATGCACCGGTTTTCGGTATATGACAAGATTTAATAAATGCGTAGACCAAGGTAAACATCATCATAATAAAGTTAAATCCATTTTAACTGGCGAAGTTCAAGATCTGTCATCTTGCATGTCCCCTCTTACTCCTTTGCAGCCAGCTCCCCTGCTCTCGCCTTTCGTTGTCATAATCCACTCTTTCTAGAAATTCATGGAAATTAGATTAGACGGTTGTGCCTGGGTCTTTAACAACATGTCTGTGAGATTTTACATGCTGCTATGGATATCTGTAACAATTCTCTTTTTATTGCTGAGTAATATTCCATTGTATAAGCGTACCATAATTTTTAATGACTCTCATTTTTAAGCTGCAAATACAGTCTTTTCAGCCCAACAGTAGTGACTTTGGAGCCACTGTGGGTCTACAGATGGGATGTGCAGGACTTTTGCCTCCCACCCCCTTCTGGGAAGATTGGTTTCTTCTTGTCCTCTCTGGTCTTACTTTAGGCCTAATGAAGAGTGGAGCTAGCCTTTTGCTGCCTGTTTAATATGTTAAAAAAATTACTGCACACACAATGTAAAGTAACACAAAGAGTTCCAACTAAAAAATAAAAATAAAAAGTATAGACAGTCCTGTCAATTCCACAAATTGATTTAGAGACTCAGTAGGCATTAAAAGTCCACAGATCCCTAACCACCTGCCCCTTTAAGAGGCCCATCTTTTTCTAGAACACGTATTTTATCTTTCCTTTTATATAGACATTAATATATTTGTAGAATAATATGTTGCTTTTTTATTTTAAAATTTCAAAACGTTAAAAATAATACATAAATATGACTTTAAAAAAAAAAACAAAGAAAAAGACTTTTTTCTTAGAGCATCCACTTTGAACATGTTGGTGAGTATCTTCCTGGAATTTACAAGATCCAGTATGCACTGTGAGTATAATCTGGGGGCTGGAGAGATGGCTCAGAGGTTCAGAGCATGTGCTGTGCTTCCAGAGGTTCCAAGTTCAATTCCCAGAATCTATATCTGGAGGCTCATAGCCACCTGTAATTCCAGCTCCAAGGGATCTGGCACCTTCTTCTGGTCTCCTCTAGTACCTGCACACATGTGGTAAACACACACACACACACACACACACACACACACACACACACACACACACAAATAAAAGTAACCTTTTTAAAAATTAAGAAATAAAGTGGCTGGAGAGATGGCTCAGTGCTTAAGAGCATTGGCTGCTCTTCCTGAGGACCTTGGCTTAATCCTCAGCATCCACATGGAAACTTACAACTTCTCTTGTGAGTTCCAGGGGACCCAACACCCTGTTCTGGACTCTGAGGGAAGTGCTGCTATACATATGCAGGCAAAGCACTAAATGCATAATATAATAATAGCAATAATACTAATAATAATAATAAATACAAAAAACCTAAAGCTAAATTAAATCTAGGTTTCCATGCTCTTGACTTAGTCCAGTAACATGGCAATCTCCCTTGTCCCTGATACCTAGATTTATTTATTTCCGAGTTGTGTGTGTGCATGGGTGCATATGTGTACACCCTAGAGAATGATCTCTGGTTTCCTGCTCTATCGTTTTGGTTTTTTTGTTTGTTTGTTTTTTTGTTTTTTGTTTTTTTGTTTTTACTTTATTCCTTTGAGATCCAATGGGACTCTCACTGTGTTGGCAGCCAGTGTCTTTACTCACAGAGCCATCTCACTGGCTCTGACGAGTGGGTTTTACTGAGGGCTTCATGTCACCAACTTTTGATTCAAATGCTGTGTGAGTTTATCTGATTGGTGGAGCTCTGAGTCCACATCTTCCTATAGAGAAATTGGGAACTTGAGCCCCTGGCATTTCAGTTTGTATTGTGAAGGAAAGTCTGCCTTCTAAAAAGGGAGATCCCTTAACATAGGGGTGCAGAATTTAGGGGCCCAAGAGGATGAAAATTGTGCACTATGGTAGCACCCTGCAAAACTCCAAACATCATGTTTCATCTGTTCCCTGTCTCTTCCTCTCTCTTTATCCTAGATCCCTCATCCTCCTCTTGGGCTCCCTCTTTCCTTAGATGTACTGTGGAGGCAGATGCTAAGGTTTTAGGGATCTTCTCCTGCTTTCCACATGGGAGAAAGGCCGGAAACACACATGCCTGTCTCACCTGAGGGGTGTCCCACTCTGCACAATGCCTGGTACCTGTCTGGGGCTGCAGAGAGGAGTGCTCTCCACTCCCATGCAGGCAGAGTTCCACCATGTGCTCATTGGTATTAAATAGTGAATGACTTGTTATTTCTTTGTAAAAATATTTATTATTTCATGATTTCATATCTGTCCATAGAGATATATGTATTATGCTTCATTATAGTTCTCTCTTATCCTCACTAATAAGCCTTTTCCTTCCCACTAAACCATTTCTTCTCCTTCCCAGTGACCTCTCCTGCTTTCATGGTGTGTGTGTGTGTGTGTGTGTGTGTGTGTGTGTGTGTGTGTGTGTGACTACACTACTGAGAAATATGACCCACCCCCCCAGCAACCATTACCATGGGGCATATAGGATCTCAGTGGGGGGGTGGAACCTCATGATCCCCTTCCCCACACATGCTGGAATACTGATGAAGGTTACTTCTTTCTTTCTTTCTTTCTTTCTTTCTTTCTTTCTTTCTTTCTTTCTTTCTTTCTTTCTTTCTTTCTTTCTTCTTTCCTTCCTTCCTTCCTTCCTTCCTTCCTTCCTTCCTTCCTTTCTTTTACAGTTTTATTTTATTTTTAACTATGCCTAGGTGTGGTATCTGTGCATATGAGTACAGGTGTCAGTGGAGGTCAGAAGAGGGTGCTGGATCCCTTGGAGCTGGAGTTACAGGTGGTTGTGACCTTTGAATTCAACTGGGGTCCTCTGGAAGAACAATATGAGCTCCCAACTACTGAATCGTCTTCCTAGCCCTGAGACCAGGACTTTCTTGAAAGCAGCTTCTGCTGGGCCTTAGGCCTCTGTCAGTCCTCAAGAAGCTCACCAGTGCTGGCCCTGTGTGCGTGCATATCACCGCCTGTGTCATTAGGGAGACTGCTTAGCCCAGCTGCACAAGAATCCTAGTCCTTAGCACCTTCGGTGGGAAGTCCTATTGGGCCAAGTGGGCTCCCGCGGAGCTGTTTCCAGCCAAGTCTCCGTATGCCTGGTGGGCGGGTGTAGAAACCCAAGTACGGCTTGGCAGGAGCTCTGTCGTGGGAACTGTTACAACCCAAACAGTCACCGTGTACACAGTGCTTCACATGTCTCCTCCGTGTGCCTGGCAGCAGTCACTGGAAACTGCAAGACTCTGTACAACCCCTAGAAATGTCTGTGTTACAGGAAGTGCCCAGGACTCACCGGACAGCTTGCTAGAGCATCTTCTAGGCATCCGAAAAGCCACTGAGTATTTCAATTGTCATCTTGAGTGAAACATACCCAGGTCAGTACTTCCACTACTGGTCTGAAATGGAGATTTTTGGTCATCTGACCTCCTAGTGCCTTGCTCTGGACGTGACAACTCGGTTTCTTTCTAATGAGTTTCCAGTTCAAGGTCAGATGCAGTGTAAGAACACCTGCTCCATGTGAGCCCCAGCCTTTGGAGTCCGTTCTGGACTTTGACCGCTGTGTGGAGTGAAATGTGGCCAGGCTGACTCACTACACAGCCTCCCAGACAGTGAGTGGGTGATCCCTACTGAGGAGTGCAGAGCTCATGATGATAGAACCTGGCAAGCTTGAACTTGACGACTGATTCTGCAGTAGCAGAGAAGGCAGCGACAGTATCCACAGGACCCCCGCCCTCCCCAGCTCTTCAGGGTCTGTATCTCCCCCTCTCCTGCTGTGGGCCGCCTCTGTCACCTGCCAGGCTCTCTCACCACCCTGGCTTTCTTTGTTCCCTCCTCCAGAGCCCTAGACTGTCGGGCCTCACCCACAGGAAACGCTGGAATCATCGATGTCTAGGGTGGCTGTGTCAGTTTTTTCTGTGGTTCTGTGACTTCTATCCCTGGTCACTCTGGGCAGCTAGGTGGGCAGTGGTCAAGTGTGGGAGAAAAGACCCAGGAGGCAAAGAAAGAAATGAGTGCCTGAACCTGGGTCTGAGGGCTTCACTGATGAACACTGAACTTCTGGGATTTAAGCATTCCAGAATGTTCTTCCCCTTTAGCCAGACTGTGTTCTACAGGATCTTTAGATCCTTTGAGAAAATGAAAACATTCCTACTGTGAACCTATTAAAACACAAAATACTGTCATTTGTGTGTTTGGTCCTAAGGTCCAGTAAAGAGGGCTGGAGAGAAGGCTCAGCGTTAAGATCATTGGTTGCTCTTGCAGAGGACCCGGTTTGGTTGCCAACACCCACATGCTGGCTCACAACCATTTATAAGGTTCCAGGGGATCCGGCGCCCTCTCTGGCTTCTGTGGACATTGCATGCATGTGGTGCATAGACATACATAAAGGGAAAACACCCATATGCATAAAATAAAGTGAAATAATAATAATAATAATAATAATAATAATAATAATAATAATAATAATAAAAAGACCCAGTAAAGAGGGCTGGAGAGATGCTCAGCAGCTAAACAGTTTGCTGAGCATGTGCTAGGGTCAGAGTTCTAATTCCCAGCACCCACGTAAAATCTGAGCATGGCAGTGTGTGTGTGTAACCCCAATCAATGGGGTTGAGACAGACTGGCAGAACACAGGGGCTTGCTGGCCATACTGTCCAGCTGAAATGACAATCTCCAAGTTGATTGAGAGATCCAGTCTTAAAAATAAGGAGGAGGATGAAAAACAGAGACATTTGATAACCTCTGACCTCCACATGAGCACACACAAATGAGCTCCCCACCCCAGCATGTGTGGGGATACACACACACACACACACACACACACACACACACACAGAGTGAATCAACTTCTCAGCCTAAGTCTTTTTTGCACCTGAAGCCATATGGGGCACTCACAGAGAGGAGAGCAGACAGACTTGGTGGGACCTGGAAGGGCTTCCTGCCTGCGTATTCTGCATCAGCTTGGCTCTGACCCTGCCCTGGCAGTCTGCCTGCTCAGAGAAAAGCACCTGTTCTTTCTGGAATATGGTTCAGGTAGCTCCCCAGTGGAAGCTGAGAGAGCGCTGCCCAAAGTAAGCCTGGAACAGAAATAGACGGGGTTTGGGGAAGCAAAAGGAGAAAGAAAGGTGGCCAGCATGGTCGCTGGGACCGGAGGGGCGTGAATGAAGGGGCTGTTGATGTCAGGGAGACCAGCAAGGACGAGGCAGAAAGAGGTGTGAACCTAAACCACACCAGGGCACCCAGCACACTTCTACTCTACCTGTGAAAGTCTCTCCTGCGTTGTCTGGAGACTCTCAGATGGAACACAGAGGATAAGCATTTTAGCATATGAACTGGATGAAGGAGAGCCTGTGACCTGGAAGAGAAACTGGGGTGGGCAGGATAGAAGTGGAGTGGCCACAATCCCTGCTGCTCCCCTGACTCCTCAGGCAGTCTCTATACTCACACCCAGGTCCTCAAGTCCCTCCCTTGTGTTTCCATGGAAATGAGGCATCCAACCTGACCAAGTGCTTGAGGAGTTCTCCTTAGTTTGTCGTTATTGCTTAGAGGAGAAAGAGTAATCACCAGCGTCTTCTAAACCAGCAACCTGGTGGGAAAATAGGTAATGGGCAACTAGGTGAAAGGGCTAGCCTCAGGAGATACCTGCTTATCCTCCACAGGAGTAATGTATCTGAAAAAGGCACAAAAGATGTCTAACTTAAGAAATCCTGTCCTGGGGCTGGAGAGATGGCCCAAAGGTTAAGAGTGATGGCTGTTCTTCCAGAGGTGGTGAGTTCAATTCCCAGCAACCACATGGTGGCTTACAATCATCTATAATGCAATCTGGTGCCCTCTTCTGGCATGCAGGCAGAACACTGTATACATATTAAATAAAATTTAAAAAAGAAAGAAAGAAAGAAAGAAAGAAAGAAAGAAAGAAAGAAAGAAAGAAAGAAAGAAAGAAATCCTGTCCTGCTGGGCGAGGTGGTGCACACTTTTAGTCCTAGCACTTGGGAGGTAGAGGCAGGCAGATCTCTGTGAGTTCAAGGCCAGCCTTGTCCATAAAGTGAGTTCTAGGATAGTCAGGGCCCCATAGTGAGACCCTGTTTAAACTAATCAACCATCTAATCAAGCAACCAACCATCCAACCAACCAGCCAACTATTCAACCATCCATCCAACCAACCATCTAACCAACCAATCAACCAACCAACCAACCAACCAACCATCCAACCAACCAAAAAAACTAAAACAAACAAACCAAAAGAAATCTTGTGCAGCTGGCCTTGGAAACCTACTCAGTTCCTGGTCAGTCTCAAGCAGAATTTTTGCTGGATTCGGAGTCTGAGACGCTTCTAGATTGATCCTGTAGCTGCTCAGAAAGCTGCCTGAGTTTTATACATAGCAGCTTTTCAAACAATATGATATCCTGAACTCTGGATGCCTGTGGGGTTTCTAGTAGTCCTTCCATCTGTCCATCTGTCCTCCCTGCCCCCCTCCCTCCCTTCTTTCTTTCCTGTAGACACAAAAAAAATGTACCTTTTCTATTATAACAGAACAAAAATAAGAATAAAATGTCCACTGGAATGGTGGTTCTTGCTTGTGATCCCAGGACTCAGGAGACCTTAGTAGGAGGATTGTCACACATTAAAGGCTAGCCTGGGCTACAGTGTGAAACTCTGTCTCAAAACAAACAAAACTCAATAAAAAACAAGATGCACATCAATTCTTTAGTTTGACAATTCAGATTTATTTAGCATTCTATGACAAATTATTTTGAAATGTTTTTAAAATCTTATGCATGATTTTATATCTTGCTAACACAAATTTTTCCCTTGTTTTCTTGAAGCAAGTTGGAGTTTATTGAGAAAATGTTTTAATATAGATTTCAGCATAGGCAGAGAAGGAGAGAGAGAGAAAGAGAAAGAGAGAGAGAGAGAGAGAGAGAGAGAGAGAGAGAGAGAGAGAGAGATTTAGAAAAAGAATAGTACACACCCAAATGTCAACATAAAATCTAAAACACATCTTTTATCCTAGGGTGTGATTGTGGTACTCAGGGTATAATTTTGGTTTTGGTTATAATTACCTCTTCTTATATGGTAATTACCCACAGTTTTTCATTTACTTTTATGAGCAGGTAATATAGCACATGGCTCACAACTTCAAAATATGAACCAGGGTATTATGAAAACAACTTTACCTCTTATTTCTTTGCTTTCATTCCCACGACCTTCTCCGTCTTCTGAAGTCCAGGTTTTAGTTTCTAACATGGTCTTCCAGCATTTCTTTACAGAAAGAGAGGTAATCCAAACATGGACTCTCATCCCATTCTTTTCCCAGAGCCCGAGACACCTATTTGTCCTCCAGGCTTCTCCCACCCCCAGTTATTGGCATATCTTGGAAACATTTTCTTATTCATAGATGAAGGACTACTTCACTCTTATTACAAGTGAAGTCTGATTGACTTTCACAAGAGTTGTATGTATTTCCTGTGTAGATCTTGATGAGTTGAAGATAAACATTTGGGACGCCATAAACTTAGCTGTCACCCCTAAGATGTTCCCCTCTTCCTCCTTTCCTGATGGCAAGAGTTTTTAGCCCAGGCTAGCCCGACTGGAACTTACTATATATACCAGGCTGATCTTTAATTCCTGGCAATCCTCTTGCCTCCTAACGCTGAGATTACAAGTGAGTGCTACCAGGCCTTGCCTCTTGCATTTTGGAGCATACTATGATGTGAACCCTAGGTGACGGGCTGTGTAGATGATCTCTGGAATCTCTCATTGCTCATAAGCCTCACAGCCATGTCTTTCAGTTCCTCCTCTCCCTGCCCAGGAGCCTCCTTATTCATTGTCCTCATTCTTTTCTAATAGCTGTGTACAGGCATGTGGATAAGGCACCCCATTACGGAGGGGTCTTCCTGCATCAGGCTCGCCCTTCATGGCCGTATATATGACTTACCCTTGCTGTTGTAGACCATGCCACCGTGAGTGTCTGTGTCCACTTGCCTGTTCTGGATGTATGTCAGCCAGTCTCATGTGTGTAGAGGATTTCTCTCAATTTTAATAGATGCTGCCAAGTCGCCTTCCCGAAGGGGCCGTGCCAATTTACACTCCTACAGGGATGGTGCGAAAAGCCTGTCTCCTCAGGTGGCATCAGCGTGCTCGCCACTAGTTGGAGTTTTACCAATCTCATAGGTGAAAATTGCTGTCTGTAGCTTTAATTTGCAATTCTCTGATGAGTTTGATGGCGTTTTTATGCAATCAAGAGCCACTTGCTCCCTTGTGTTCGTTTATTGATCTTTTTAGAAACTCTACATATCGTAGGAAGCTTCTTCCTTCACCTGTGACATGAGATGCAAAGTTTTCTTCCTTGCAGGCTGTAACGTGCCTTTTGTCTTTATTTCTAGTGTGTTCCTTTATTTATTTATTTATTTACTCATCCACACATAGATAAGATTTAATACCGTAGTCTAGGCTGGCTTGGGACTCACTATGTGCTCAAGATGACCTCAAACTCGTGACAATCCTCCTGCCTCAATGCCCAATAGCTGGGATTACAGGTATGCACCAATACAATTTTTTAAAAAAATTATAAGCCACTATACTTGGCACACACACACACACGCACACGTATATTTGAGAGATGATATTTAGCCCAGGCTGGCCTTGAACTCATGGATCTTTCTGCCTCAGCCTTCTGGGGTTGCAGGTATGCACCAACACTCCCGACTTTGCTTACAATGTATGTCATCATACTACTTACTTGTGTTTTCCTTGTTCCACAGAACCCCGAGAATGTCATCTTAACCTCTGGGTCTCAGGAGACACTCAAGGAGCCTGGCAATTTTGCTCATCCATCTGGACATGTCTCTTGCAACCAGATTTAAACAGGAAGTCAAGCCAAGTGTTCCAGTGGTGCTTCGGTGACAATGTCTTGTATAGATGCACCTTTCCTTCGGGGCTATGGGGTCTTGCCAGAGTGGGCGGGAGAGTTCCAAGGATGTGAGCATCTTCTAAGGATGGCCAGGGTTGCAGTCCACCCCTCCAACGTCTTTGCAAGGCCGTTCTGTCAGAGGGCTGTGCTCGTGCCCTCCTGACCCCTGGGCTCCAGGCTCACGGTGTTAGTCAGTGTCCTGCCACTGTCACAGAACTCCTGAGATGACATTTACAGAGAGCCTATTTCGGCTCACAGTCCGGCAGTTTCAGCCCGTGGCTGGTTGGATCCATTGTTTGGGGGTTTGTTGCAAAGTGAGACATCATGACAGGAAGCTCCTGGTGGAGCAAACCTGATCGTCTCTTAGCCAGGCCTCCAAAGAGAGGAAGAGAAAAAGGCTGGGGTACCAGTAACCCCTTAAAGGACGTGGCCCCATTGACTAGAGTATCTCCCACTAGGCCATATCTCTTTTCTAGTTCCACCATTTCCTGATTGGAGTACATGTTGGTGACTAAACACACGGATCCTTAGAGGTCCTGTATCCAAACCGAGCTGTGGCTAATTTAGACACAAGTTCTTCTGAATTTCAAATCTAACGCCTTCAAGCAATCTTTAGCGTTCCCCAGAGATCCCACTCTCTCTCTGGGGACTGTGTCCTGGTGCTATCTCTGACTTCCGGGCCTGTTCCCATCGGCACTGCCTCTGTTCTTTGCATCCAGATGGCAAATATCAGGCCTTTCGATTTTTGCAAAGGGAACTGCCCACACAGTCATGAGGGGCGAAGAGGTTCCACTGAAGACTGGGAACAGGAGTGGGATGTGTGGGTGACAGAAGAGGGGTCTCCGCATGGAACGGTGCAACAGGCATCTGTCGGTAGACTGCCCCTAGCTTGGGGGCACCACTGGCCTTGGACTTGAGCCAGCCCCACCCGCCTTGGCCGTGTGGTCTCTTTCTCTCTGGTTTTCTCTGTCACTGCTCCTCCTCGTCAGGGCGGGCCTTCTGACTCGGGCGTGCATGAGTTTGGTCTAGTTTTCCCATCTCACCCACTCAGAGCTTATCTGGAGGTGGGGAGCGATCATTGGCTGTCCCCTCCAGCGGCCTCCTCTACTGGAGTGGGAACTCTTTGGTTTTTGCTTTGTAACTGTTTGATGTTTGTTCTTGTGTCTTCTCGAGCTCCAGGTCTAGGCATCAGGGCGTGTTCCAACGTGGGATCACGGAAGGAAGAAGAAGAACAGACAGGAAGGCCACGGGAAATCATGACTGAGAGAGAAAGGACAACTTAAAAAACGTAAATTAAAAGAAAACCGGGAGGAGAACGCAATATCAACACAAGCTGGAAAATGGGGGGGGGGGGGGGCGGGGCGGGGTGAAAAGTAAGCCCCTCCTCCACCCCACCTTCAGTCACTTAGTTCTGTTCACCCAAAATAACCATTGTCACCAGAGTTTTTGTTTTGGTCTCTTGGGAAATATTTTATCTCCCTCCCCGCAAAAAAGAAAGAAAAGATAAAAAGAAATGGCCATAAAGCTCTGTAGCGCCCAGCCTGTGCAAGGTCCCAAGTGCATTCCCCAGTACTGAAAAAAGCAAATAAGAGAAAAATGAGGAAAGGAGAGAGCCTGTTATACATATGGTCTCACTCTTTGAAGTAATTTTGCAGTGTCTCACCACTTTTAATAATAAATAAATAATAGGTGTATGTTCATAAACACACACACACACACACACACACACACACACACACACACACACACACACACGTGCGTTTCCTGTCTGTCTCTGCCCCCATCACCTCTTGTCTCAGCCTCTCAAATGTTGGGATTACCGGTATGCATGCCATCTCTGGCTCTTGTATTTTCCTTCATCTGCACAAAAGGACACCTAAGTAACCCCCTCCCTGGAGAAGGTATCCAGGGGGAGGCGTTTTCTAGAGTGAAGAGAGACTGCCGTGGTCAACGTTCCTGATGTCAGATTTAGTGCCAGGGTGTGAGGGCGGTCTGATTGCCCTTTACTGTGGAGGACTGTGTTCTTTCCAGCTGTCTTTGACCCCTCTGTGAGGGCATTCTGAATCTCCCCACCCCAATGTGTGAGCTGCAGCACCTTCCTAAGAGAAAAGCGAATTCTTTCCTCTCACAGGCACTGGGCTTGGTTGGCCACATGACCTCTTTGGGACAATGGGAAGAGAGTGGTGTGATGCATGCCACATCCCAATCAAACCTTAAGTGCCAATGTGGTTTTCTACTTTATGCCATTAACCCATGACCTTGAGTCTGGAGCTAGGGGCTGGGCTGTTCCATCAGCATGAGCCTCAGGATAAGAAGAAAACAAAAGTCATAGTTGATTCACATCTTAAGTAATTGGATATGAAATCTTATTTGCAGTAATCCCCCAAAATTCTGGGGTTGTCACAGCAGCCTAACCTCGTGAGAGCTGACTAATGCTGGAAGGGTGCGGGGTTAGGCTTGGTCACAAAGTCCTGAATGGATCCAGGATGAAGTCACCTGCTCACAGTGGCCTCTATGTTTGATCCAGTTTGATCTGGACCTAGCACTAGCTGGTTTACAAGAATCAGGATATGACACAAGCCCTGTGACAGCCCCAACTTTACCAGTGGTGACGTCAGGTGCTGTGAATTCTCAGGAAGTCATTTTGCAATAGTCCTAAATAATTTTTTACTTCTAAAATCCAGCTTAAAGATGAGGAAATTCATTACTGAGCTGTTGGTGAAAATCTGGATGCCCCACCACAGGGACATATTTTATTCATTACTCTATATGATAGATGTTTGAAGTCTTTATAAATCAAGTGACTGGGGCTGGGGAGATGGCTTGCTGTGCAAAGCAGTTGTCATGCAAATGTGAGGCCCTGAGTTCACACCCCCAGAATCCCTATAAGGAAGCCAAGCATGGCCGCACACGTCTGTAATGCCAGTGCTCCTATGGGGAGATAGGAGACAGATAGGAGACATGTGCTATCATAAGCACATATCTTCACTTGCACACAAGAATTCTCACACACATGGACTTGCACATACACACACACACACATACACACACACACACACACAATAGCTGAATGTGTAATGACATGGGGAAGATGTTTCCATAATTATGAATGAGATAAACATGACAAGGAACTACAGACATATGCCAGGCTACATTTACATAGCAGATTAGGGGTCAATCATGCAAGCTCAGAATTTTCTTGTTTCTTAAACTTACATTATGTGAACAAGTATTTCTCCTCCGATACATAAATGTGTATTTAAAAAGACCAGGGGATTTTGCCAAGCATGGCGGTGCACGCTCATAATCCCAGCACTTGGGAGGCAGAGATAGGCAGTTCTCCATGGGTTTGAGGCCAGCCTTGTCTACACAGAGAGTTTTAGGCCAACTAGGGCTATATAGTTAGATTCTATCTCAAAACCAAACAAAACTTGAAAGCAAGCAACAACAAAACCAGGAAAAAAAAAAAAAAAGCCCAACTGGCAGGTTTCTTGGGTTAACAGTTCTTTTTCTGTACTTAACTATTTTGCAAAGGTCCCGTGATGAGTGTGTGGTACTTCAACCATTAGAAACAAGCAAGAACCATTTAAGAGTCCTGTGCAGTCACCTCCAGGCCTGTACCTCTGGGCTGGGCTACCCAGGGGCCTTAACTGGGCCTCCTGGTCTAAGAATAAGCTTGTGTGTTTAATTAGGTCACTCTCCTGCCGACCTAGAATCTCTGCTCAGAGCTTAGTGTGGACTGCCAGAACCCCGAGGAGACCTAGCAGGTCCTCTGAGGCTGTGCCGGGCAGGCAGGCGCCACTGTCCTGCTGCAGCCTGTCTTTAGCTTTGTGTGAATTTGAGAAACTTGTCAACAGTCGCCCCAGTGGGGCGGCCACCCTCATGCCTCTCTAACGGATCCTCTTTAAAAATTCATTTAACCTGCTTTATTGAAGAAAACGTGAAGGCCCCTGAAGTAAACATCAGAACCATAGGAGACTGAGAATAATTCATTAATTCCTAGTCCTGCTGTGCCAGACAACCATTGTTCATTGTTCACTCTACCTTCCTGGTATTTCCTGTGTCACATACATTCATGCCTTGGAGTGGCTGGCTAGGAGGTGGAGGAGGGGGAGGTGACTTCTCAGAAGTTGCTTGGCATGGGCACCAAAAAAACCTTCTAGAGGAACCATCCAGTGGGACAAGGGAGCCGACGGCCAGGTGGCCCCCACATAGGGCCTGTGTATAGAGGCCAGTGATGCCTCTTCTGTTTCTCCAAAATTTTTTTTTTTTTTTTTTGGTTTTTCGAGACAGGGTTTCTCTGTGCAGCTTTGCGCCTTTCCAGGAACTCACTTGGTAGTCCAGGCTGGCCTCGGACTCACAGAGATCCGCCTGGCTCTGCCTCCCGAGTGCTGGGATTAAAGGCGTGCGCCACCACCGCCCGGCTCTGTTTCTCCAAAATTTTTATCTCATGTGCCATTGTAACAGTGTGGGACATGGTATGTGTTCACACATATGTGTCCACAAGAGAGGCTGTATATGTGTGTGTTGGGCAATGTGCACGTGAATTCAGGTGCCTGAAAAAGCCGGAAAAGGGCGTCAGATCCCCTGAAGCTGGAGTTTCAGGCAGGTGAGCTGCCCACTCGGGGTGCTGAGGACTGAACTCCTGTCCTTGGGTCCTCAGGAAGAGCAGCACATGCTCTCAACCACTGAGCCGTCTCTCAGGCACCTCTTACAACACTTCCGTTTGGAATTGTCCTTCCTTCAGCTTCTTGGCGGCGCTCTGAGAACCCTGGTTCCCTTTCTTGGCAGAGATGCCAGCCAGGGAAGCTTGTCATGGGCTGCGGCGTCCTGTCCTTGTCATCTGCTTTCCTTTGACACTTCTCCAGTCTCAGCACCAGTTCCACCGCTACCAAGCACATCTGAGTCTTCTATCGGCTGCTCTGCAGTATGCCCCTGCGCCAGGGCTCTGCCCAGACCTTTCCAGTTTCTCTCCCGGCTCCCTCCCTGATTCCCCATAGCCTCCTCTGTGGGA
Source organism: Peromyscus californicus insignis (assembly GCF_007827085.1). Taxonomy (NCBI): domain Eukaryota; kingdom Metazoa; phylum Chordata; class Mammalia; order Rodentia; family Cricetidae; genus Peromyscus; species Peromyscus californicus. The sequence continues at coordinate 103,748,545 of NW_026294595.1, forward strand.
TTCCTCTGTCTCCAGTCCTCTTGTTTGTCCCAGCTCCTCAGTCCGCAGCTCTGAGGTCCCTCCTGCCTCATTTCACCCTAGCCACCCTTCTGTGCTGAGTCTCCAGCTGTCACAGACACTGACATAAGGCCCCTCATCTCAATCCCTTGAACCCCAAATGGAGAGGTGGCCATGCTCATTCAGTGGCAAGCCCTGACTGGCCACCACCTACATGAGTTTTTTGTTTTTTGCCTTTGTATAGTCACATAGTAGAATGAGTGTCATCCACTGACTACAGTAATTGCTGTCCTGGGTCCCACCAAGAGTGTGATTGCATACATACAGTAAATCGTATTAGTCTCCAGCTTAGAAAATGTGGGATTCAGAGGCATTTCTGGCAGTAGTGTTTCAGATTAGAAGCGACAGACCTGCAACTCCCACATCTGTTCTGGCCTAGGTCTTTCCAGTTCATTAATAATATGGCTAACCCTCCCCTTCAAGGCTCAGAGTTTAAGAGTCGCTGAGAACTGGGGCAGGAGCCCAAGCAGGAGCTGTGGGGTGGGTGCCTAGATGATGGGTGGTGTGGAAAGGCAGCCAGGCAGGGAGTCATTTGACTAATCAGGATGTGAGGAGTCTGGAAAAGGAAGTGGCTGGGATGCTGGGAGGATGAGGCCAAAACTCTGAGACAGCAGCTGGACAGACAGACAGACACAGACAGACAGACAGACACACACACCCCTGTGACACACAAACAGCTAACTCAAGCTTCTCAGGAGAAAGCAGGACTTTGTCAGAAGAGAGAATCTGTTGTTTTTCAGCAGTTGGGCATACACATCTCGGTTATTCCATTTGCAGGCCCGGAGGCTGCACAGTGGGGGGGCCTTTGAGAGCCTTCTCCAGAAGTCAGGAACTGATAGAGAATTACCACTTCCCTCCCAGGGGGGCACAACAAGGAGGCGGCACCCATGCACCCCTCCCTGGGGCAGTGTGGGCACAGGGAGCCCTTTTCTGTTCACTGCTGTCTACTAAGGCAAGTTATCGCCCTTCTTAGACTGTGGACAGAAGGATGACAAGTAACACGTGTGCCTCGGGGTTTTGACTCAGCTCCTAGCTCAGGCTGGGCATGAGGCAGATGTTCAATGACTCTGTCTCACTACAGTGACCTCTGTATAGGAAGCAAAGGACACAGGCACCATCTCTGACTCCCAGACAGTTTCCGTGTGCTCTGGGTCCCTCGGCTCTGGCCTCTGCTTGTGTGACTCGAATCCCAGCCTGTGTATCTCTGTATCCCTTCCTGGTTGTGCTGTATTGTACTGTGTTTTTGTGAGGTGCTGGAAGCCACACTCAGGACCACACACACCAGTCAAGGTCTCTACCATGGGACAGCCTGGCTCCCAGGTCTTGTAGGTTGCAGCGAGGAAAGCTGGGGATCCTTGTTGAGGAGGTCCTCTCACTCAAATTATCTTCTATCTAGATCTCAGGATAATTGAGAGTGTTTGCTGTGGTTTGGGAGCCTTGCCTCAGGCTCTCTTCACTCTCCCAACATCCTCTCTGTCTGATTAGAACCTTCCTTGCTCCCCTCCCCGCCATCTCTCAAGCATGAGAGACTTAACTGCTCCTCCGGTCTCATGTGCCCTCCACCAGCTGTGACCCTTAGACTCTTGCACAGGGCTGCACAGCTGCTGAGCTGTGGTCCCTCTGGTTTTCCAGATGAGGTAGCAGAGGCACCTCCTTAGTGGTCAATTTCGTCTAAACAAGGAGCCCCGAAGAGTCTTGATTTTCTTTTCTTTCTTTGAGACAGAATCTCATGTAGTCTAGGTTAGCCTCAAACTTGTTATGTAACTGGATGATGTCCCTGACTTACTATACCCCTGCCTCCATCTCCCAAGTGCTGGGAGTATGTACCAGCATGTCCAGCTAAGAGCCTCACTCTGATGGTACAGTTGAGTTGAGAGCCTATGGCTTCTGGCTTCCCCAGCCCTGAAGCTGTGCTCTCCTGCCACAGGCAGGATGGGCTGGGTTGCTGCCATGTTTGTTCTCCGCTCCCTTCTCCACTCTTGCCATAACTGCAGTCCCCCAGAGGTTCCACCCTGAGACCAGGGGTCAGGGACTGGCACACCCACTTCCCATCCTGGGCCCAATATGCCTGCCCCCCAAATTCTCACTCACATACATCCTCATCCACGCACTGCCCACATCCACATCTGCACCTACAATCACATCACAGATTCCCAGCAGCTTCCTTTGCTATGATGGAAGGAGCAGAATTCTTGGGAATTTCTTAATCTCTTACCCCAAAATTCTCCCTTCATGATCCCCACCCAAGGAGGGGAGCAGCCTTTGTCCTGGGAAGGGCAGAGCTATTTCTGGGATTTAGCATTCCACGCCCTCCCCAGCAAATGGAGTTTACCCTCTGGCCATAGTCTAGTCAAGGTCCCTCCCTAGAGCATGCCCATTGGTATCTGAGTTAAGAAGGCTGCTGGGGCCAGAAAACCCGGGCTGGGCTCTGATGGCCTGGCTATGGTCCCACCCCATCCGTTGCTGTCTCCTAAGGTCCACTTCTACCTGCAAACACCAGGCCGATTATTGGGTTTGTGAAAATACAAACCCTATTTTCTTAAGTTCCTCATCTAAGACTCCTCTGTTGCAAAGATTCCCTGATACACAGCCAGAGTCCATGTGTCTCAGTCTCCTTGTGTGAATAAGCCCTAGCAACTGATTCTAGAGGATGCTTCTCATCACCACCAGAGGGTTTTCCCAAGTTAAAGGGGATAGAAGCCCCCTCCAGCCTTAGGGAGTGGGTCCCATGTTACTAAATCTGCCATGGTTAGACCGGAGTGATCTAGGGTGATGTGGAAGGTAAGATCCTTTCTTGCTCTGTTGACCTGAGTGTGGGCATCCAGGATACAAATCCATCACAAGCTTGACTTGGACATATGTGTATTTGTATATGTGTTGCACTCTGTGTGTGTGTGTGTGTGTGTGCGTGTGTGTGTGTGTGTGTGTGTGTGTGTGTGTGTGTGTGGTGTGCTGGAGGGCAGCATCAAGTATCTTCCTCTATTGCTTTCCACCTTGGTTTTCTATTTTCTTTTTTGAGACAGGGTCCCTCTACATAGCCTTGGCTGTTGTGGTACTCACTATGTGGACCAAGATGGTTTCGAACTCTTGGAGATCCTCTGGCCTCTGTCTCCTGAGTGCACCACCACACCCAGCCTTCCTCTTGCTTTTCGAGCATGGTCTCTCACTGAACATGGAACTTACTGATTCGTTAGTCTAGCTGGCCAGCAAGCCTCGGGGATCCTCCTGTCTCTGTGCTGCCCTCTTGACCTGCAGTGCTACAGCCTTTTACGTGGGTACTGGGGATCCGAACTCAGGTCTTCATGCTTGCATTTTGAGCTCTTTACTGACTGAGTCATCACTCCAGTCCCAACCTTGACACTTCTTTTAAAATTTTAAAAATTTATCTTTTTCTTAAGCCTTTATTATTTTATTCTATTTTATATGTATGGATGTTTTGCCTGTATGTATGCGCACCATGTGTCTGCAGTGCCTGGAGACGCCGAAGAGGGCTCTGGATCCCCCGGGGACTAGAGTTACAGCCGGTTGTGAGCCACCCTGCAGATGCTGGGAATCTAACCTGGGTCCTCTGGAAGAACAATCAGCACTCTTTTTTTTTTTTTTTTTTTTTTTTTTGGTTTTTCGAGACAGGGTTTCTCTGTGTAGCTTTGCTCCTTTCCTGGAACTCGCTTTGGAGACCAGGCTGGCCTCGAACTCACAGAGATCCGCCTGGCTCTGCCTCCCGAGTGCTGGGATTAAAGGCGTGCGCCACCACCGCCCGGCGTACAATCAGCACTCTTAACTGCTGAGCCACCTTTCCAGTCCCAACCTTGACACTTCTCAAACAGACAAATGTAAAAGGACATTTATGGTCCACTTCTAGGTAGGAGATTCCAGGGGCCTCTGAGCAGGTTGGCCCTGTTTCCATTTCCTGTATCTGCAGATCAGAGTCACTAAGCAGAGCGCTCAGAAGGCAGGGCAGAAGAGAAGAGCTTCAGAGCAGGGGGCAGGGGGCAGGGATTCGTGTCCACACATTTTCAGGTTGGAAATAACTTCTGGTTTATGAAAAGTCATACAATAATAACTTTATACATAATTTTTTTAACCATGATTGATCTATTGCTAGCATTAAAAACTATTTAATTTTATTATATTTATTTATCTGTTTGGTTTTTGGTGTGTGTGCCCACACACTCCAGAGCACATATGTGTAGGTCAGAGGAAAACTTGTAGGAGTTGGTTCTTTCTTTCCGCCATGTGGGGTCCCTGTGATCAAACTCCGATTGCTAGGCTTGGTGGCAATCCCCTCTTTACCCACTGAGCCATCCCCATGGCTTCTATTGCTAACATGTGTCCCATGTGTTTTACCACTGCCCCCCACCATTTTGCCAAATGTCTGTATGTAAGTATGTCCTGGTGCTTGATCGCTTTTTCTGAAACATATGATGGTTAGTGACCACATTGTGACACTTACCCTAAATCCTTCAGTCAGTGTTTCCCAAGACTGGGGATATTTTCTTATCTTACTGCAGTAAAGTCATCTGTGCCTTAGGTTTACATCAAGGCAGCAGTTCCCTTTAATCTACCACCCTTATTCCAATTGTATTTGTAGATCTAACAATGTCCCCAGCACTGTATTATGTCCCTGCAGTAGAACTTGGTTGCAATTGTTTGCTATAGCTCTTTAGCCTCCTTTAAGCCAAGAACCTTTCCCCAGCCTTCCTTGATCTTTTAGGACATTGAAAAGTCAAAGGACTTTTGTGAGGACCTTGGGCAGAGGAGGTCTTGCCTAGTGGTTTAGAATAAAGACATTAGTGCCCAGTTGCCTGAACCTAGCCCCACTGGGCCACTCATTAGCTCTGTAAGAGTGGCAAGGTTGTTCTCACACTCTGTGTCGTAGCTGATCACCTTTAAATTCTGCAAACGATGGACCCACCTGGAAGGGTAGTTATGAGGCCTGATACATGGCAAAACCTACTCTTGAAGTGCTTAGAGTACAGTGGGTCCTGGCACTTGCAGTCATGGGTCAAGGTCAAGGCCAGTCAGGGCTCTACAGCAACAGTTCCTGGCTCACCCTGCTGGCTGTTCAGTAGACAAACAGCCATATCTGGAGCTAGGAGCAGCTGAGGACACAGTAGGGACATGTCAGTGCAGTAGGTTTTAACACAAGGATGTTCCAGCCTCCCCAACTGTGACAGTCAAGACCAGCTAGTACCCACCAGATGGGACACTTTCTAATTAGCAGCGTGGCCAATTGTGCATGGTTGAGGTGTACTTGGAGAAGTGACCTGGGAAACACTGAAGCCACACGCTGCCTGAGCATCAAGTGGATGGTGTTTTTACCCTCAGACACAAGGGGAGTTCCAGCCACAGAAAAAGGACACACTCTTTCCACCTGTGTGATGTCTTTTTTTAATTTTTGAGATTATAATATAATAACATCATTTCTCACTTCTCCTTTCTCCCTCTAACCCTCTCCTATATACCCCTCCTTGATCTCTTTCATGGCTTCTTTTTTTAAATTGATTTTTGTAACATGTATATATAGACATACATATTTCTAAACACAACCTGCTCAGACTGTATAATGATGCTGGCATACATGTTTTCGGGGCTGACCACTTGGTATTGGCTAGCCAATTGGTGTGCTCTTCGTGGGGAAAATTATTTCTCTCACTCTGAGCATTCCTTAGCTGCTCAGTTCTTTGTGTAGGGTTGACCCCTTGTGGGTTCCACCCCTTCAACCCCTGTCCACTTTGGCATCATGTCTATTGTTGTTGGTTGTCCCTGTTCAGCTCCTGGTTAGTCAGTCATGTAGGTGAGACTTTATGGGTGAAGCTTCTCTGACAATCCTAGGAGACACAACCTCACAGCAAACTCCCTGATTCTCTTAGCTCTTACAATCTTTTCTCCCCCTCTTCCAAAATGTTTCCTGAGCCTTAGGAGTAGGTGTTGTATTGTAGATGTATCCACTGGGACTGGGCTCTACAACTCTGCATTTTGATTGGTCGTGGTTTTTTTTTGTAATGGTCTCTGTCTGCTGCAAAGAGAAGTGTCCTTGATGGAGAATGAGGACTATGCTTACCTGTGGGTATAAGGACAAATATTTAGAGTGTAGTTAGGGATTGTGCTGGTTTAGTAAAGTGGTGGTTGTAGGTCCTCCAAGATCCGTGACTTCACTGGCCCTAGGTAGCTGGCTAGGTTTCCAGTAGCAGGCACGATTTCCCTCTTGTTAAGCAAGTCTTAAGTCCAATTAGAGAGCGGTTGGTCACCACCAAGGTATGCTACTACTGCACTCCGAGGGCTATTGTGCCATGCTGGTCATTGTTGTGGCTCATAGGCATCACAGCTGGGAAGGACTGGTGTTTGCTTCCCTCCTTTGGGAGCTTGCTTGTGTCTTCTGGTACCATGAAAGTTAGTCCTCAGGGAGGAAACATTCAGGTCAGGTTTAGCTCAGGTGACCTCTGAGCCCTGTGTCTGAAGTACATGGCATCTTCAACAATAAGGGCTTCCCTTCCTCCTGGTGGGGATCCAAGAGCACTAGCAACAGCCTAAACGTTTTGAGAGTCTTAGACGACTCTGACCAGTAACTCAAAGCAGGGCTTTACAAGCCTCCTGTGGCAGACTTTGTTAGGTATTCTCTGTTTCTTGGGGGGCCTTGTCAACCCTGATGTGACACTTTAGGACTGTCCCATGACTTCCTGTAAGCAGGTGGCCCTCCTCTTTCTCTTTTCTGACCTGAAGGAGTAGTGTCTAATGCGGGAAAGAGCACATGAAGGGAGCTGTGAGGGTAGCACAAAATCATGGGTGCAGGGGACTCCGGAAATCTCCATTTATGAAGCTTGAATTTCCTCTGAGGTCATCAATGTAGGCTGCCATATATGGCCTGGCAACTCGTCACCCATCCATGCAGGCATGAGTCCACCTGCCTCTGCATCCATTCAACCTGGCCTAGGATCTGTGGACTCTGCCTCATCTATTACTTGCTCATCTGACATTGCCAACACAGGACCCATTTCATAGACATGCTTTTTATTTTTATTTTTATTTTTGTTTTGAGGTCTTTTGATCATTTCTTTTCTTTTCTTTTGGGGGTGTGTGACTGCTTGCTTTCTTGGAAGGCCTTATGTTCTCTATCATATTCTACCTATTCCTTTGTGAGACTATTTCTCCCTGCACCTGGGCCTTCTGATCTTTCTATCCCAGTCCCCTCAGAGCTTGGTTACAGGCAAACAAGGGATACCTCGTATGTTACACAGGATCCAAATTCCAATCCTCAGGGTTGTGCAACGAGCACTCTTAACCATGAGGCCACCTCTCCAGCCCTATTGTTTTAAGCAACATCATTTCATTTAGCTCAGGCTGGCTTCAAAGTCTCTGTGTAGCAGAGGATGGCCTTTTTGCCCACCTATGCAGGCCCGGGACTGAACTCAGGGCCTCATGCCTCCTAGGTAAGCACTCTACCATAAGCACATGCCCAGACCAGTTTTTAAAGGTTTCTCTATTTTAAAATGCCCAACTTCATTTACTTTAGCTGTTTCAGAGAGAAAATTTTCTAAAATAAATCACAAACCCGGCCTCCTTTAATTTTTTTTTATTTGAAATTGCATTTTATTTTTGTGTACGGGTGTTTTGCCTGCAGATATATATGTCTGTGTACCACCTGTGTACCTGATGCCTGTGGAGGCCAGAAAAGGGTTTTGGTTGCTCTGGAACTGGAGTTGTAGATGTTGTGAGGTACCATGAGAGGCTGGGAACTGAACCTGGTCTATCTGGAAGAGTCATCAATGCACTTAACTACTTAAGCGTCTCTCCAGTCCCAAACTTGCTTTCCTTTTAAGAAGAGACCATGCCTGTCATCTAAGTCTTCCTGGATGATCCAGGCCACTGTTCTGGATGAAAGCCGCTGTTCTGTTGTAAGAGCAGTTGGGGGTGGGTGGGGAGCTGGGGGCGTTAGGGGACATAGGGCTACTCTCTCTCTACACTAGGCGGTCCCAGTGGCTCTGCTTTGCTGTCTCCTTTTGGTACCCTACCCAGAGAGTCTAGGGTTCTGCTTTACCCGCTCTGGCAATTTCTCCTTTATTGTTCTCGAGCTGGGAAATTTATTAACCGGTACTAGACTTGTGTATAAAGAAGAGGCCAAGCTCTTCAGGGTTTTGCGAAAGACTCTTTTATAGTTTTATTGTTTATTGTTAAGCACCGAATCCTCACCTTGGAACTCCTGTGCTTGCTTGATTTCCAAACTGCCTCAATTTAGGAGGTCCTTGGCTGTCTAAATCCTGGAACTGGCCTGGGGTAGATTAATTGTTCTTCCTTGACTCTTACCTCTGTCCTGAAGGAGGGAGAGATGGTAAAGCCATCTTTATTGACTCCACCCTCAAAAGAGGGCAGCAGAGGGAGGAACACAGGGCGGGGCCAGCGGGGTCAGGTGGTCCCAAGTTGCTGAGGAACCGGGGGCAGCTGGGCCACGCTGGGAGTTTGCCTGGGACTGGGGAGGGGTCGCTGCCTCCTCTTGACTCTGGGTGATGGCCAGTGTGCATGAGCCACAGGAGCCCAACAGAGTCTGGTTTCCTCTCCAGGCCTGATGCACGACTGGCATCAGAGGTGAGATGGGCATTTGGCATGGGGGTGGATAAACCTTTAAATGTCCCGCATGTCACAGCAACACACAGTGACTCTTCTCCATTCACAGTCAGGTATGGGCATCATAGGGACACTTTTCTGTAGATGGCAGTGACTTGTCAAGAGGAAACACTGACTGGACGCATTGGTAGAGAATCCCTTTCATGAGTCCCCCAAAGATCTCTGCCCTTCATCCTGGTGACATATACTACTCAATTGTGTCAAACACATTTCTGAACTTGAATACACTGACCCCATTCAGAGACTGACAGCCCCTTACACTGACAATCACACCTCTCATTCCAAAGATGAATGTTCCTAACATGTTTCCAAACAAAGAGATTGTGAGCTACTGATTGTGTATACTCACTAGCACACATGCATCCACAATACATGTTCAATGCAAACGCAGACATGTAAACCAATTCTGCAGGCTCAGACACATGCACCCATTCTGCACCCTTACACACATAGCTAGACACACATAACTAATCTGTACACTCTCATGCACACACAGACATGAACACCCACTCTGTATGCTCAATTTTCTCAGACACATGTACCCATTCTGCACACTCACATGTATGCTCTGACACATGCATCCAATCTGTATCTTTGCATGCACGCATTGCCACATGTACCCATTCTCACTCTTACGAGCATGCTCAGACATACATGCCCACTCCACACACTTACCAGCAGGGTCTTTGATGCCGGATTGGGGGACAACATCCCAACTCTCTCTTCTTCCCAGGATTTTTGTCAACTGCAGCTTTCACACGGACTACACTGTGGCTGGTAGAGAGGGCTGGAGTGCAGGGCATTTGAGGATGGGAGGGACCATGAGAAAGGCAACCAGACACTTACCAGCCTCAATCTACTCGACCCTTCTGCAGCTTACAAGTCCCTGGCCTGTGAGACTCTGGCCTTCAAGTTGCTGCTGGAATGGCTGATGTGCACCAGGTATCCTCATGAGATCCTACATACATGATCCCATCATCCTTATCAGGTGTGGGAGCTCGGCTAAGTGGAAGGCTATGGCTGCTCTGGAACCCTTGTCCACACGCTTTCCCCAGAAGGCTGGAGTTTGACTCACTCTGTGGGAACCTGCTGGAGGTGGACTTTCATAGAAACATGCTACTGGATGTCACTGGCTTCACAACGTCCTTTCAGAGTAAGGGTCAAGAGATAGAGGGGTGGGAGGTGGGAGACAGCTGGAGGATGGAGGGACTGGGGGGAGGGGAGAGAAGTGGCTCTGGATGACTGTCCAGACACCACAAAACAAATGCTAGCCAGACACAACAGAGGGGTAGTGATGGGGGGAGAGACTGGCCAAGGTCCACAGGCCTCTGGGAGCCTCTGAGAGAGGGTTCACTCACCCCGCTTTCTCCTAGAGCAGAGATTGAGTTTCTACCCCAGCAAGTTCATCCAGAGGGGTCGACTTCCCTCGCTTCCATGTCCTCAACACGCTCTTCAGTCTGCCAGGTAAGCGCAGCTGGGGGGTGGGGAGGCGGTCCTTGGGGCCTGGCTCTGGCCTGGTGGACCACTGACTGTCCAGCCTCTCCCTCCCAGAAACCTACCTCTACACATGTCTGGGGGACTTCCTCTCCAGCTGTTCCTCTAAAACCAAGTGTGTCCCACCTTGGCCAGCCTGGGGTGACAGATAGGATGCTGCTGTCCAGGGACCAAACCCCCAAATGGAGGTGCCATCAAGGGGCAGAAGTTCCTCATCCCAAGCTGGAGGGGCTCCAGGGGCTCAGGAGGAAGGGCCCTGCTTTCAGGGTGACCTGTAGCCTTGCTGACCCTGAGGGTGGCTCTCAGTACAAGGTGACTTCCTTCCCCAGATGTCTGGGGCATGAGCCCAGGCTGCCCCAGTGAGGTGAGAGGGGTTCACTCTGGTATAGGCTCTGAGGATGGTGATCACTTCAGTCCTCCTGATTAGTTGACTCTGCTCCTCGAGGTCTGTCCCATTGTGACACTGGCTGTCATCATGGGAACTCTCTGTGTCCTTCTGAGCCTCTTCTAGGATGTGACTGATGACGTGTCCACCGGTCAGCGAGTGCCTGGATCCCCAGCATCTCTGACTTGTCTGTCCTCGGTGCTCCTGGGCAACCCCAAGACCTCCAGTTCCTATAGACCTTATTCAAGTTTCTGCTGAGGACTTTGGCCCATGCCTCCTTGGCCAATACCCACTGTCTTGGACATAGACATGTAGGCAGGGGTGGACATGCATGCATGTGTATGTGCGCACATGTATGTACATGCAGGGCTGTCTCAAAGGAAAGCCTCTGGAGGACATGGAGAAATGCATGGAGAAGGATGTGAGTGGGCACAGATCCCAGATCCTGACTGGCTTGTCCCTGTTCCTCGGGTGGCAGGCAGCCCCCTTTTGCTCATCTCCCTCGAGGTTTACACACACCTCTGACTCTTTGCTATGGAACCTAGGTTGTGGGGGGTATCCATGGCTTTTAAACCCACAAGGGAGATGCCAGCACAGCCCTGGGCGGTCCAGCACTGTGAGGTTGGGAAATCCCTTCTTTGCCCCAGGCATGAGTCTCCATCCTGCTGGCAGGGTGAATGAGGCTGGGAAAAGGTTTTGGGCCACCAACAGTGACTACTACACCTATACTTGTGAGTGTGTGCCAGAGGTGGGGTGGGTGGGGGTGGGGGTAGGGGTGGGGAGTGAGGCCCTGGTTTTTCTCTATGGCCCCAGGGGACACTGAGACCCTGGAGGGAGGAACAAAGGCTTTCTTACCCCCATCACCCTGTCAGCATCTTGAGTTCTAATTTCTTGACCTTTCAACCCTAATTTTCCTACCATGTTGTGCCTGAGGGCCCAGAATAGGGGATGACGAAGTGAAGGCAGAGGCTGGGTGCCCTCTGGCCTAGCCTAGGTCTGACCTCGATTCCTGCCTGTCCCTACCAGGCCATCATGACTGACCTATTTGCTGTCGGTGAGGCACATGTCTTAGGTTTGAGGGGTTAGGGCAGGAAGGTATGTATGTGGAAAGGGCAGGAGGGCCAGCCTCTCCTAGTCCATGAGGAGGAGGTATGTGAATGGTCTTTTTCCATGGGTGGGCAGGACCACTTATGTCCTCCTCAAAGGCCTGTTAAGACAGTAAGATATGCTGGGCAGTGGTGGCACACACCTTTAATCCCAGCACTCGGGAGGCAGAGCCAGGCGGATCTCTGAGTTTGAGGCCAGCCTGGTCTACAGAGTGAGATCCAGGACAGGCTCCAAAACTACACAGAGAAACCCTGTCTTGAAAACAAAAACAAAAACAAAAACAAACAAACAAAACACACACACAAAAGAGAGATAGTAAGATATTTGGAGAGGACTTGGGTGGGGTGAACTAAGTGTCTGGCAGGTCCAGGAGATCAAGGGACAAGCCTTAAGCTCTAATCAAGTATTGCTGGGTGGGTGGTAACTGTGGTCCTGTTCTGTGGCCCTGGAGCTCTCCACTGTGACCATCTCTGGAGGCTTGCCTAAGAGTTCACATGAGGGTAACTCCCGCCCCCTATACAATTACCATTGGTCATTTACTGTCTGTCTTGGCTAGGGATGCTGTGGATCAAGCCTCCTGGTTCCAGGGCCCTGGGGTGTCTCATTAGTATGGGAGGTTGGTGGGCAAGGGGCAGACTGTCGCAGGGTCACACTTCTTGGGCTGTGTATGCCCTTATATATGTCCACGTTCCTGAACCCTGTCCCCTAGGCTGCCCTCACCCAGAACCTAGAGGTCCTACTTTGACCCGATCATGGTAGACACACAAAAGCCTCGCTATTTTTGCAGAAAGGACGGTCCTGAGGCAGGTCAAAACGGTAGTGGCAGTTGCTGATGTCTTGTTTTGTGGCAGGGAGGCTCCCGACCTTAGAGGTGACCTCACCTGTGGCTGCTGCCGGCTCGGCCGGCTTGCCTGTCCCTGGAGACAGGAATCCAAGAGACTGCTTTAGGGCCTGGTGACATTCTTACTCCATCACTGTCATAGTAGTCCCGTCACACAGATCTCCCCAGCCCTCTCTGACCCGAGATGGCGTGGTTCTCTTGGCTCAGGGCTCCTTCTGCCCCTCCAGGACTCTGGGAAGCTCTGTGTGGGTACCTATACTGGTCCCCACCAGCCCCATGCTGTCTACTCTGTAGGTACCGGCTCCAGCTACCTTCTCCTACGCTACCAACACCCCCAAGCTTCCACCCCAGGGCAGAATGGTGAGCAAGCATTTGTCTTTCTTTGCTGCAGCGGGAGCATCAGACACGGTATATGGGATTTTTGGAGTGGGGAGATGGACGTACTGTACATCGGGGGCCACGTCTTTGGGGACATTGTCAAATTTAAGAAGTGGCAGGGCTGGCGTACTTGCCTGGGAGATTCTGAGCTGCCCTGGGAGCTGAGCATCTGTGTGAGAGAGAAAGGTGAGCCGGGAGGGCGGCTGTATTCCTGTCTTCTGTGAGGGGACTCTGATCTACCATGTGATTTACGGGAGGAGATCTGTTCTTTACACAAGAAAGCAGAGACCTTTTTAAGAGGTCTGTCCAAAATCACAGAGGTGAACAGGTCCCGATTTTCTGACTTGAGGTTTCCAAATTCCAGCCAGGGTGGGTTTTCTCGCCCTTCCCCCACCTTCCCTGAGGATTTAGTTTGTGGGAAAGGCATGCTTTCTCACCCGTGAGAGATCAGGGCTTGCTTGCTGTGAGCTCAAACAATTTCAGGTGTGCTGTAAGCACTGTTGGGTCTGAGTCACTGCCTTGTGACTGTTGGAAGCCTGGCCACCTGACTCCCTGAGTGTTTCGGTCATCTGTCAGACATGGCCCTTGCTGTTTCTTCTTTGCTCTGGGTTTCGTCCTATCTAATCTAAGGGGGTAATGTAGGTTATGGCTAGGGGAGCAGAGACCTTTGGTTGGGAGCTGACAGACAAAAGTGATCAGGGACAGTGGGTAACCCAAGGCTGCTACTTACCCTTGCTGTCTCCTGTCCCTGTTATTCAGAGCCGTCAGAGCATCTGGAGAGGCTAGACACACACCTGGCGGATCTGTAAGAGTGCCGATTTTCCTGAGGGTGGTCAAGGTGAGGGATGAGGGCTGGTGGCCTGGCCTGAGCTCATACAGAAACCTAGAGGATGTGTTTTGAATCAGGCTTCCGTAGTGACCCCACTGGACCCCCAGGGGTCATGCTTGCTCAGTGCTTCCCTCTAAGACGTTCCTTCTAACCCACTGGGCACAGACTCAGGGGCTGTCCTTTCAGGCATGTGCACACAGCCCATGGGTGTTCCCCTCTCCTCTGACTCCTACTCTTTATGCTCTGTATCTCCTAATGCTCTGTGTGCCCTCCGCATATGGGGCCGAAGAAGGTCATACCCCTCTCCTGGATCATGTTGCTATTTTTGAACCAGGAACTTGGAAGGGAGCAGTTGTGGGTTACAAGCCCTCAACTCCGAGGAGATTCAGGTAAGTGCTATGTGGTGAGAGAGGAGAGATAAAACCAAGAGGAGATGAGTGAGCCTTCCCTTGCCTGTCTAGGTCTAGTCTAATTTGTCTATTTATTATGCCCCGCTATTTGGTTTTCTCCAGGTTTGCCTGAGTGTCTCCTGAGCTTGTCTTACAGTGCCCTCTGCTGGTTAGTATTCTAAATGACCGCAGCACGCTGTAGTAGAAGGGTTACAATCAATCCTGTTTCTGGGACTTGCCTCTCTCTGGCCTCTCAGTCCTCACCCTGAACACTCCTCAGGCATGCCTGACTTCTGGGCTTGGCCTCTTGGGGCTGACTATATAGCTGTGATGGATGTCTGGGATGTCACTGGAGAAGGAGCCTGAGAAAAAGGGATTCTGGGCCAGTGAGTTAACGGGTCTTGGGACAAAAGAAGAGAAGAAAACATTCCCGTGGCATTACTGAGCAGCAAAGTTGGGAGATTCCCACAGACCACTCAGGTAGAAGGGTTCCAGAAAATCTAGAATTCCAGGAAATCCTAGGCTCAGCCACATCAATGACAAGGACATTGGCAGAGTCATTTGCGGGCTATAAAGTTTAAGGCACCTAGAATGTAGCATTCTGAGTGTCCATTTGGTCAGGCAGGCCGGCACATCTGAGTGTCCCCTTGGTCTGGTCAGGTAGGCTGGCAGGAACTCATGTTCTTACAGTTGAGGAGGCAGAGGTCCAAAGATGGGAAAACCGATTGGAGCTAGTTCTTCATAGCCTGGAAAACAGGACCTGGAGAAGAGTTGTGGACCCACCAGGGCAGTAACTGTAGGGTGGGCTTGTGGACATTGCTTCGTCCTCTGTTGTGTTCAGACCTGGCTGATCACTGTTTTGAGCCAGGCAGGTCACACTGGGGGAAGGCAGGAGCAGCATCTGAGCAAAGTGGAGAGATATTCTGTCCCCAAAAGTTGGGGGCACAGCTCTGTTCAGGGTGCTCACCTAGCATGTACGAGGTTCTGGGTACCAGGCCGGCACTGAAAATAAAAGTCCCATAGAATGAGCACTGGGTATGATGGCACATGCACATCTTATCACTTGAAGTGCTGAGGCAGGAGAATTGCAAGTTCTAAGATAGCCTGAGCTACATAATCTAGATTATGTTCTCAAAACAAACATACAAAGAAACAAAACAACCAACCAGCTACTCAACCAAGCCCAAATACCCAAACTACTTGTGTGCAGCTGTGGTTTAGAAGTCAAAGCTCCTTTCCTGTGGATGGGCACAAGCCTCAGTCCCCAGGGGGTTAGGACAGGGGCAGGGCTGATGGCCTGGCCCCATCAGGGGTCACACTCAGGGGTCACGCTCAGTGCCAAGGGCAGTGCAGAAGGAGGTGAGCTGGGATCTGTATTCATCAGGTTTCCCTCTGGCCAGAGGGTAACCCGGGAGCTGGACCTGTGAGACAGCACCACAGGCAAGCTGTTCCGTCAGATCCTCTTCTCTAGCCAGCTAAGCAGACTCCATACCATCGCCTGCCTTAATTTTCTGCGCTTCCTGCTCAGCTCGGTATTTTGGACAGTCCCTGAGCTGGTGAGTCTCTGGTGCCTCTCCCTGAGCATTCCTGACTCTCCACCCAAGAAGGACTCACTGGTTCTCTACCCCTTCAGGACCTTGCAGGGTCCTCAAGTCTATTAGCCAACCTGTAGACATCGTGGGGCCAGAAGCTTTCAGATACTGGGTTCACAACTCTTAAAAACAGACACACACAAACAAACGAAGCAGGAGTTGTTAGGTTTTTATAGGGAAGACGCTGCTGCTGAGGATGGTCTTTCTCCTGTTTAACCTTACACTCCTGTTTTAGAGGGAGGGCCTGCTGTCTTACTCCCCCTGGTGGACAAAATTAGGGACATTAGGTTTTTTTCAGGGCCACAGTATCTGCTCAGTAGCTAACTGTTGGTGTCCTGTAATCAACCTTCACAGATAAGTATTGGTTGGTCCATCACCCAAACCCACCCACTCTGCTGTGGAGGAGAGTGTGGGGCATGTACTCTCCTGAGTTGGAGTCTTTAGACATGAAGGAGGAGGAGATCTTTTGAGTTCAGGGCTGGGACTCCTGCTGTCATGAGAGGCCTTATTTCCCCCCTGACACTCTTGGGGCTTGCTTATTAAAATGTCTCTTCATAGGTCTCCTTCTTCTGGGTGTGAGCAGATGCAGTGTGGCTACTGTGTGCCACACTCCTGCCTGGAGGCAGTGTAGAACAGGAAGGGGAAGGAACTGTGAACGAGCCCTGCTCAGGAGACACCCAGGAGGCCAGGGCAGTCATAATCTTGAACCTGCGCTTTGTACATCTTCTTCCCGTCAGCCCACCAGCAGTGGGACCACTTTCACCGGTACCGTGGGTTCTCCCTGAAAACGCGTCTCTGGTTCCAAGCTTTTATCCTTGTCCAGACTAAGGCATTTGGACGTGTTTGACTCCACTGGGCAGTCACTTTCCATACCACTTTCTTTGTTCCTTATAAGACCCCCTAGCACAGACAGAGCTGAGGACAAGGCTGGTAGCATCGCAGCTGATTCAGTCCTGGACATGGGCTGGCATCATGGCTTATCATCTGCTTGAGATGTTTTTCAGGTAACTGGAGATGGATGAAAAAAGGAAAAGGCAAATGTGTTGGAGATTCTTTTTTGTTTGCTTGCTCTTTTTGCTTTTTTTTTTTTTTTTTTTTTTTTTTTTTGCGACAGGGTCTCTTTATGTAGCCCTGGCTGTCCTGGAACTCACTCTGTAGACCAGGTGGCCTTGAACTTACAGAGATCTGACTGCCTCTGCTTCCCGAGTGCTGGAATTAAAGGCATGCACCACTATATCTGGTCACATTGAAAACTCTTGTTGAACTAACTTGGAGCCTGAGAATTCTTTTTTTGGGAGGGGCAGTATTGCTGTTACCTTAGAAGGCATCCTTGAAGGCTGTTGAGCCTTTTGAAAGTGTGTGAAACAAATGGAAATGAGATATTTTAACCAGTTCTTCCAAAGTTGCATCACGTTCACATATAATTTTATTTCTAAATATGTCTTTTAAAAACAGTATTTCTGTGAACTTTGTGTTTCAAAATTTATAAAACCTGCTTGGCTGGATTGTCTCGTTAGGCCGGATTGTCTTGTTAGGCTGGATTGTCTCTGTTCTGTCATCCTGGGTCACTGTGACAGATGATTCATATATGCATCAGAACACATCAAAAGTCATCCTCATAACTGGATTATTTTGATAGGAGCCTCTCATGCAGCCCTGGAGCCTCAGTGTTCTGAGATCCTGGCTTTAATTCCCTCTTACTGTTCAGTTTTTGTCTTAGTGGAGACAGCTGCCGTTATGTCTGAGCCTGACCCTACCCATTGGAGATGACGGAATGAATCCTTGAGGGAATAGGCACCCTTGAGGGGACAGGCCTGATAGTGAATTTTTCAAGGTTCACTCTCTGGGTCAGAAGTGTGAGCATTTAGAATGTCTGAGGGTGGGTGATGGGCATGGGCACTCAGGGAGTGACTTTCTCATTCCTCCTGTGCATTTCAGAAACATCCAGGTTTGGTATTGTTCAGGCCTTTCCTCCCTGAAGTACTTCTGGGCCCCAGGGTCTACAGGGTCCCGCTCCAGACATGGACTAGGCACATCTGGCTTTGTGTCTTTAAACACCAATTCATTACTGAGGGGCTAGTAGTATTTCTTCAGTTAGATTGTTTATCCCTTAAGGCCCATCCACTACAAAGCCAAGATTACAAAATCTCACAGGATTTCCTTCCTGAGTAGAGGACCAGGTACAAAACATCAAAAGTACCTGAGGGGCCCAGGGAGGGAGGAGAGAAAAGGAAAGAGAGGAGAGGTGGCCACAGGGCCTTTATGCAGTTTCTCCAGGCCTAAAACATTCCTGTCTCTTCAGTTCCTCCTGTTCCTCTTCAGGCTTCAGGGCTTTGCTGCTACCTTGACTAGACTGGTGTGTTCTCAGCTCCTGACCAGAGACAGCTCTTTCGAGGACTTAAACATACATCTGTGACTGTGATTACAAGTCCCCACTAGCTCCTCAGCTCCTTGGGGTCAGGCCATTTGGGTCTGCCATCCTTATCTCTGGTGTCTGCAGCATGCTGGGTATTTTACTGAATGAGGAGCTGTGTGTTGCCTTGGAGAACGTCAGGGGAAGGGGTGGAGCAAAGAATACGGTGTAAGAAAGAGGAAGTGGGAACAGGTGATAAGTTTTGACTTGGGACTCTACCCTCAGGAACTTGTCTGGGGTAAGATAGGGTAGCACAGAGACCTCAACTTGAGAGCTATTCAGATAGTGCAGGCTTTATTTTTAAATCTATACCCATTTATCTATACTTTAGAGATGTATGACAGGAATACGTAGCAGACACCCGGCAGTCATGTCTCGCTTACATATGTACCCTTTTAAGTTCATAGGTCTAGCAGACATTTCCAAGCTTTCTTTGAAGATGAATAGGGACATGTGGCCTCCTCTTCCTCCTTCCCAGGGCTAGAGCTGGTTGTGACCCGGCTTTGGTCACTTCCAAGAGGCTCCCAGAGAGGGTTGGCAGAGCCCCAGGAGGGATCCGGACTAAGATGCCTGACAGCATCTTAGTAATGCACACTTTCGCTGGGCCTGCTGACGTGAGCGCTGCGTTTCCATTTGAGACTAGTTCCGGCAGCTGAGCCAATGTCTTAATTCCGGCCCCACATCTCCAGCCGCAGGAAATAAAAGAGCAGAAACCTCCTGGGGTAGCAACCCAGTGGTATGTGAGTGACCTAGTCACTGTACTCGAAGAATAAATGACAGCACTTTCTCCATCAGTGACCCTATTTCTAGCCCCACCCTCTTTTTGGTGAAATATCATATATATGCACATATATGTATATATGCATATACCTTCCCCCCCCCCCCCCCCCACTGCATACATGAGTGAAGGCCAGAGGGCCTTGGGTGTCCTGCTCTCCCACTCTGTCTTTCAGACAGTCTCTTTGACAGCCAGCAGGTCCCAGGGGTCCTGCTGTCTTTGTTCCACACAACTCCGGGCTTCCGGGGGCACTCATCACTCTGCTCAGCCTCTTATGTATGCGTTGGGGATCCGAAAGCAGGTTCTTCTGTTTATGCAGCAAGTGTGTTCACACTGAGTTGTCCTCTCAGCCCAGGTGGCTCTCACTTGCTAAACCAGGGACAGTTCAGACTTTCTCAGATTTGCTTTTTCCCCTCCATCACCCTCTCACTGCCTTATGTAAGTCAGGTGTCAAGAGTTCTAGACCTGGAGCCAGATGGCTCTGGGATAGAGATCCTACCATGCCACTTTCTGTCTGTCTTACTCACTGTTCTGTTGCTGTGACAAAACACCATGACCAAGGCAACTTATAGAAGAGGGCATTTAATAAAGGCTTATGGTTTCAGAGGGTGAGTCCATGACCATCAAGGTCGGGGTCGTGGTAGCAGGCAGGTAGAAAGAGACTAAAATGGTATTGGCTTCTGAAACCTCAAAGCCCACCCCAGAGACACACCTCCTCTAACAAGGCCACATCTCCTAATCCTTCCCAAACAGTTCCACCAACTGCGGAACAAGCATTCAAACATATATGAGCCTATGGGGGCTTAAATTGTTTGTTTTTTTAAATCTATGTGTTTGGGTGTTTTCCCTGTGTGTGTGCCCACAGAGGTGCCAGAAGAGGGTGTTGGATCCTCTTGGAATTAGGAGTTACAGATGGTGGTGAGCCACCAAGTGGGTGTTGGGAATTGAACCTGGGTCCCTGGGAAGAGTTGCCAGTGCTCTTAACCCCTGAGCCATCTCTCCAGCCCAGGCCTTTTTTTCTTTGTCTTTTCTTTTCTTTTTTTTTTTTTTTTGAGACAGGATTTCTCTATGTAGCTTTGCGCCTTTCCTGAAACTCACTCTGTAGACCAGGCTGGCCTCAAACTCACAGAGATCCGCCTGCCTCTGCCTTCCAAGTGCTGGGATTAAAGGCGTGTGCCACCACCGCCCGGCCCTGTTTTTATTTTTTATTAGGTAGTATTATTTCCTTCTTGGGCCTCTGAGGGAGTTGAAGATTAGTTAGTTATAGTTGAAGATTAGATAGTTATAGTTTTCTTTGTTAAGAATTTCAGAAAAGAAACTCACTAAAGAGGTGTAAGTGTATAAATTTGAAAGACATTATAAGATAGTTCTGTTAGTAATATAAGTTAGGATAGAAAGTGAATCAGGTACATTTTGGACTTACCAAAATAGGATAGATAATGGAATTATTTTCTCTGAATTTGTCAAATACAAATGAACTAGACATTGTTTAGGTATTTACTGCTTGTATATGTGGTATATAGTTATTGTACTTTTGTCTAGTTTTTCTTATATTAGTTATAACTTTTTTCCTTTTTTCTTTTTATTAAAATAGAAAAGGGGAAAAAAGAATTTGCACTGTATCAAGCTGATAATAGAAAAAATAAATAAAAATGAAAAAAAAAAAAACCAACAACAACAACAAAATAAGTCTCTACAAAGTGCCTCAGCGTGAAGGTGGTTTTCTGCAGTCATGGCATCCTCAATTGTTTTCATGACCAGAGGCTCCGTTAAGTCTGATGAGGCTTTGAAAACCCTCCAACTAGTTCTTTTGAAGCCAACCCTTGTCAGACACTACAGTTGAACGTGTACTATTCCAGTGTCTGGGAGGGACCGCCAGGCACCCTGCAGGGAGCTGGGGATGAAGAGGGCAAAACTCCTCCATCCTGAGGCCTGTGAGGACTGAAGCCAGAGTCTGAGGTTTGAGGTAGTTCTTTCCTCCTGGGGGGCCTTGCAAGACTTTAGCTTGCTGATCCTAATGCTTCTCCTAGTCTTGTGGCCACTACACAACCCTCCAAGCTGGCTGCATGATTTCCCGCATGCTGGTGGAGATGGACATCTATTTCTCATGGAGGGCTACTTCTCTGGCACAAAGGCTTTCTAGGTCAGTTTTAGGAATCTTGGTGTTATAAGCCTGATCTTGAGAGGTGAACCTGTTTCCCTCACACCAAAAATCCAGTTCCTCATGAGGCTCATGGTGAGATCCTTTATTCAGGCTACAAATGTACCCCGTGAGGTTCTTGGGGTATCCATCAGTGTCGCCCCTGAGGAACCCCTACGGCTCTTGCTAAGCCACCACTATGACAAAGTGAACAAACAAGCAGGGATGAACAACTATTTAATGGCTTTTATTTTAGATATTACTTAGTAATAATAGTAACAAAGCTGAATTTAATATGTGCTGACTAGGCTTTCTATACAAAATATTTACAAAACAACTCTGGTTTTCCTCGCCAAGAGCAGTTGCCAAGGAGAAGAAAAACCACAGCCACAGTCTTCAGGGCTCACAGCCTCTTCAGGCTACGAGTCCCCGAAACAGAAAACAATGGATGCAGCAGGTGCTGTCCCCACACTTTTGCTTTCACTTGAAGCATTTCTGCATTACAAGTGCAAAATGAGGATTGTACCTAATAAACACCTGGGTGGCCACGCCAACTCTGGATTGTGCTTCACTAGAGGACACCCACCCAGAGAGAACAAGAGTCACCCTCATCTATAGGGTCGTTATGATGGAAGTCAGAGGACTCCATGAATGTCATCTGGGATCTGAGTATAGGCGTGGCTAGCCCAATCTTCTCTGACGTGTGGGGTTTGACCATCCCGCCTGGTGAGCTGGTTTCAAACCCAAATCTTTCCATCCTAGGAACCTGCCCTCCTGGGTATAGTGGATGCTAAGAGGAAAGTCAGACCACAGCATCAGCCTTTGGGATGAAAAATAACTACAGTAGAATTATAGTAGATCAGCAAAGTATATTGATACTCTGAACTTATGTATGCCGTAAAACTATCACGAAGTATGTAACAAAACACATGAATCAAAAGTCTTTGTGGGATATACAATTTGAGAGTAAACACAATGCATTACTTCCTTAGCCGCAAGAGTCTCTCTTCTGGGCCATGGTGTGTCAGTGGACATTTATTTCAGGCCATCTTGACAAGGGCATTTCTTATCTCTTGCAAGTCCTGAAAAAAACCCCATTTAAACAAAAACAAACAAACAAAAAATCAAAAGATCATGATTCAAGGACTTCAAAGCCTAATGACACAGGTAAGGCCTCATTTTCCCGGAAGACAAAGTACTCTGTTTTGTCTCCTTCCAGTAGCTCGTTAAGAGAAGCCACGACGACGTCATGCTCCTGCAGCATTTCTGGGTAGCGGGCCACTGCTCGCTCGATCCTGGCCGAGCGCCTCACGGGAGTGATGAGCTTCATGTCTTGTACTTCTGGCACACCACATATTCTGAAGGAGACCAAAGGATGCGTTCAGAGCCTTCACAGCTACAGCAGCATAACTGACATCTCACTGTAAGCTGAGCGAGACAAGTCTGCAGTAGTTCTCAACCTACATTGACAGGCAAGTCTGCATCTATACCGCCCCCTGCTCCACCCTAAGAAGGAAACCTGGGCTTTCCCTGATGCCCAGGAAGTACTGGGTGGTGGCCACATACATGCTCCTGGATGATGTTAGCATTAGGATTTTATGAATGAAGGGTGAAAATGGTTTTGATTTGAAGTTAACTGCTTTACAATTGCTATTTGTTTGTCTCATAAACTTTTGAGGGTTTTGAGGAAACTGGCCTAATACCAAACTTGACTGCACTGGTGACTTCAAAGAGTCCTTCTAGTGTTGACTATATACATCACTCAAAATCTGTTAAGATACTGGACCAAACCATGTACTGAAGCTGGAACAACTGGGAATCTTCCTTGTAAACTTCCCAATGTATTCAGAGACCTTTGCATGCAAGACTGGTCTAAAATTCACAAAACTACTGGCTGCATTAGCTTATGTAGAACTAGAGGGCAGGTCTGCTAAAAAGTGCTTGTAACAATAATTCTGGAGCTAGTGGGAGGCGAGCTTCAGACAGCCTGACTGCTTTCATGCATCCATAAGCCAACCACAGTGGGGCAATGATGGCTAAGGGGTTAGTCTAGCTGTGCTTTCCGGGGAAAGGAAGGCTCAGAACCGCTGAGCTGGTGCTCCTGTGTGGAGTCCTTTCAGAATCACGAACAGACGAGAGATACTAAACTTACTTTTTGGAAACGACATTGATCCACTGCCATACTGCCTTACAGTGACAGTGCAGTTCTGCCTGGAACGTAACCTCCTAGGAAACAGAAGGCTCTAGTAGTCTCTTAACATACTCAGCTGCCCTCACTGTTCTCATAGTTAGTGCTCCCCATTCCTGTCTGGGACCGGCTGGCAGGACAAAGAACAGTGGAGAGATGGGGCTGGATGCAGGAGGGTGTGGCTCCACGCCAGCACCTGCCAGACTCTGCAGCACGGACTTCACTGCAGTTGTGTCTTCTTAGGGTGGAGCAGGGGGCAGTATAGATGCAGACTTGCCTGTCAATGCTTCTAACTTCTAGTATCCTCAGCCCCTTCCTCAGTGCCAAAGACCGTGATCTGGGCATCTTTGCCAATTGAAGATGGATCCTGGGTCTCCTGTCAGCACTGATCCTCTTCTCTGTTTCGATGCCCTGAGAGCTCTCCGGGACTCCTCACTGACCTAACCTCTTTGCAGAGGCATCTATCAACCACTGCTTCTCTGGCTGGGTGTGAAGGAAACCGGGAGTTCAACTAGAGTTAGTTCTGTGCTCAAGAGTCTGCTGGAGTTGGCTTACCTAGGGAGAGGGGCGATCTGCAGTTTGATCGTAGGGTTATCCCATTCTGCCGTGGTTATTAGTGGAGCTGCTGTAACCTGCTCTCCTTCTGTTAGAGAAGGACATGACTGCCCAGATTCCTCCTTCTTGGCCAGCTCGTCCACAGATGTGACATTAGTTTCAGCAGCTAACGAGTCAGAGGTGACTACTGTGTACACAAGGCCAGGAAGGGACGTAAGAGTTAAGCAATTTAATAATTAAACTAAAAAACAGTAAAACAAGAGGGCATCATATACAGTGACTTTCCCGTGATCCTCATGGAGTCTGTATGGCAAATGAAGAGCTAGGACTGCAACTGGCATTTATGTTCTTTTTTTTCTTGCCGTATTTTTAAAAAATAGTATTTTCTTATTCTTGGAAACTTTCATACATTTATAAAATGTATGTTGATTATATCCATCCACCGCTACTCTCCTCCAGTTCTTCCTACTGCCCCCTTTCCTGCTGAGCTCCACGGCAACGCCCTATGACATCAGGCCACCTTACTAAGCAGCCCTCCAGATACCTTTTGGGCATTTTACCAATTGAAGATGGACCCTTGATCCCTTTTAGCACTGGCCATACTCTGACTGCCTATTCACTCTCATGAGAGCAAGTATCTGAGTTACAGTCTCCTTGTGAGTCTCCCATCAAATAGTTCGACTCGGTTCCTCAAATTACTAGCTACTTAGCTGTTATTCCATAGGACTTCATGGTCCTTAGTTAAATCTCCTCCTCCTCTGTCTCCTTTTTTTAAAGGTCTTACTTTGTAGTCCAGGCTGGCCTTGAATCAAGGCAATCCTCAACCAGGATTACAGGCATAAGCCATCATGGCCACCTTAAATCTATTCTTAAAGGAAAACTATTTGCCATCTAGGATACTAAGAGCTCATTTTATTTTCTAAAGACAGGACACACTTTCCCTTCCCACTCCTATAAAAAGTATCTTGCACATTATTATATGTCACCGAGTTTGGCACCATTACTTCCAAGGACACATTCTTTAAGGTTCTGAATAGTGACCATGATGGCCAAGTAAGAGGAGAGACTCTTGAGAGATGACATGAGTTTAGGTGAGTGACGGTAACTTAGAGGTGACTAAACACACAACTTAAACCACGGCGTCTCTTCCTTTTGTCTCCGTCTCTTGGTAAACAGTCATTTGTGTTTTCCCACAGAGGACTCCAGGAAAGCAGGACACTAGTCCAGGCCGCTGTGGTGGACAAAACTTTTGTTCAGCATTGGGCATATATTGACTTGTAATCATAGAAATAAATCGGTAGATGATTACAGCTAAAAAGGGCCAGGCCACAAAGACCAAGAGGCGAGAGGTGTTTCAGGGCCTCATTCCACTGATCTCCAACATGCGCCACGATGATTTTCACTTGCACAGCTCAAGGGAACGAACTCAAATACAAAACTAACCATACCCTCCGTGCTTCTGCTTGGATCCTGCAGAATGTTCAGAACTTCCTGCAGTTCTTGCATTGGCTGGAGGCAGCAAAACAAACAACTGGTATTAAAAGCATTCATGGAAAAACTGAGCTAAGGACTTCTGCTTAGCATCAAATAAACCTTCTGCAATAAAAATGTTTTCTTTTTAAATTGCATATTCAGAGATAAACACACTTAAAATAGTTCAGTTTTAAAGATTCATGAGCAAAACAAAGAAATAGAAAATGTTGATTAAATTGCATACCCAATTTCATTAAGAGATGTGTTCAAAGCTGTTTATAATTTCTCTAAATCAAATTTTCTTTTCCCATTAATTTATATATCATTAAAGATGTGTTCCTATACAAAGATTCTGGCTTAGAGATATAAAGTTAACTATATAGATAGAAAACGCATCAAGTACTGCTGTTGTCAGTTTAATTCTTGTTTTCGTGACTGAAGGTGTGTGTGCATTTCAGAAAGCCTGAACCATAGGTTAACTCAAGGAAGAGTTTTACCCAGAGTCCCATGATGCAGTCTTTTTTTTTTTACTCTTTTCTGTATCTTTCCCTGGCCTCTTCTCTCTCTCCTTTCTTTAGTTATGTATCTTAAACAGCAGGACAAATCAACCAAGCAAAGGAAAACAAAAAACTCCAGGCACAGAAAACCATGTAAACCACATCACAGAGCATGCCGCAGAGTCAACTGCTGTTTTTCCCTGGGAATACTGCATTTTTTTCCTGACTTGGTACTCTGTATCAAATTAATAACACACACTAACACACACACACACACACACACACACACACACACACACACAGAGAGAGAGAGAGAGAGAGAGAGAGAGAGAGAGAGAGAGAGAGAGAGAGAGAGAATTGACCAAGCATGGTAACACAGTCCTTTAATCCTAGCACTCTGGACTCTGGAGGTAAAAGCAGGCAGAT
Source organism: Peromyscus californicus insignis (assembly GCF_007827085.1). Taxonomy (NCBI): domain Eukaryota; kingdom Metazoa; phylum Chordata; class Mammalia; order Rodentia; family Cricetidae; genus Peromyscus; species Peromyscus californicus. The sequence continues at coordinate 103,774,709 of NW_026294595.1, forward strand.
CTTTGAGTTCCAGTCCAGCCTGGTCTACATAGTGAGACCATATATTTGTTTCAATAAAACAAAACAAAAAAGCCCACTCCAACAAAAACAACAAACAAATAAAACCCAAACCGAAGAACAAAGCCAACCGAACGAGTGATGCTGTAAGCTTCTGAAGTGGGGAATATACATAGATACACTAATGAATCTGCATTATAAAAGACTTACATCAAGCATATTTATTATTAAATTTTTAAGACAAGGTATTTCTCTGTAGTCTAAGCTAAGCCAGACTATGTAGACCAGTCTAGTCTCAAACTCATGACAATTCTCCTGCCTCAGCCTCCCAAGTGTTGAGATTACAGGGTAAGCCCAGCTCCATGAAGCATATTTTGCATCTGTATAGACTTCTGTTAAAGACGGTAGACTAAAAACACATTTATTTCTAACTTCTCTTGAAATTCTACTGAAATGAAAATAAAGGATTAAAAAGAGGCACAGGAGAGAATAAACAGCAAGATTTTAGAAGCTGGAATGGTGGAGAGGAGAGCCAACTGTCTGAGAGAGCTTAATCTTGGGCTGGAGTGTGGCTGAGGAAAACCCTGCTGTGTATCCCAGAGCTTCCAAACTCAAGGGCAGGAGGTGAGGCCTCTGCTCACCAAGTCTGAGACCTCCAACTCTACCCTAGACTCCAGCCCCCTGCAGCCTGGTGCTTGTGCCCTACCAGCTTTACCCTAACAGAAAACTGGGACTTTTCTCACATTCCCAAGGGACATCATGTAAGACCCGGGTAGGTGACTAGTTGAAAACAGGATAAACAAAATCTCCAGGCTGTGGAGACCCCCAACACTGGCAGCACAGTTTCTAGCTCCCAGGAAGGAGGCTGGCAGAACCTCCCCAAGATAATCTGACAGACTGAAGAGAAAGACCTGAAGAAACTGATACCGAGGGTTCTCCAAACAGCCAGTGCAGCTGGCCAGCTTACCCTACTGGAAATCCCCATACATGTGGCCAGAGCTTGTGTGTGTGTGTGTGTGTGTGTGTGTGTGTGTGTGTGTGTGTGTGTGTGTGTATGCATGCATGTTCAGTGTGTATGTATGTGTGTGTGTGTACATGCATGTTCAGTGTGTACGTATGTGTCTGTGCGCACACGTGTGTGTAGAGTCTTTGTCATTCCTCAAGAACCACCCGCCATGCTTTCTGAGACAGCATCTTTCACTAGGATCTGGGAGTCATCAATTAGGCTAGGCTGGCCAGCTAGAAAGCTCCAGGGATCCACCTGCCTCTGCCTCACCAGTGCTGGGAGTATAAGTGTGTGCCACCATGACTGCTACTTTATATGAGTGCTAAGAATCAAACTCAGATCTTCATGCTTGTTCAGCAGGCACTTTATTGAATGAGCTACCTTCCCAGCCTCCATAGCTTTGAATACACGTTTCCAGTCTACCTGTGTGTGCACACATCCATCTATCCCAACTTCAGCCGCATCTGAATAAACCCTTCAATGAATGATGGAGAACAAAACAGCGGCAAGAGTGGGAAGAGCAACAGAGAAGAGGAGGCCGGCACTGCAGGAACAAGAGAAACGGCCCACTCAAGGAGTGTGGAGAGTGTCTGTCTGCCAGGGATGGAGAAGAGAGCCCAAGGACAGCTGGTGCAGACAGGAGCTGAGAGCTGCCTGTCCAACCTGGAATAAACTAGAGGGGTCTCTCAGAAAAATAAACCAGTAGATATCTGAAGTCTTGACATTATTTAGAAAATTCAAGAACATGACAATTAGTTATTTAAGACACACTCAGAAAACTAAGCATAGGCAAAACAAATAATTAATTCTAGGAAAAGTAGAAGATGTGTTTGAAAGGCAAAGCAATCACAGTGCATATTCCATAGCTCAGCACAGCCATGTATTTCTTTCTTTCTTTTCTAAATTATTTGTTTGTATTTTATGTGTATTGGTGTTTCGCCTGCATGTATGTCTATGTCTGATCTTGGAATTATACAGTTGTGAGCTGCCACATGGTTCCTGGGAACTGAACCCAGGTCCTCTAGAAGAGAAGTCAGTGCTCTTAACCGCTGAGCCATCTCTCCGGCCCCATCATGTATTTCTTACATAGGTCTAACAATATGGACACAAAGTGACAGAATTTCTGTACAGTGTTAGTGGAAGCATAGAGAACGGCAAAGGTCCACAAGGACAGACAGAGCTGTCGACATGTGTGTGAGGCAGTGGACACGGGGAAATCTGGGTAAAAGGAGGTTACAGCCAGGTCCTCATCTGTGAGGTCACAAATTATGGCCAAAAAGTGGAAACAGCAACATAAGCATGTTTTCTGAAACCACAGAGGTAAAAATGGAATCAGTTTGTTCTGGGAAGTAGGAAATATGAAGGGGGCGGGATGAGGAAAGACATAACTGGGTGAAACTGAGCAAACAGTGTAGATGTACAACTCCGTGAGCAGCCATGGCCGTGGGTACCACAGGATGGGAGGAAGGGAGGGAACGACATCTGAGCAAGAAGAGTTAGGAGGTGATTTGATACACTCTTCATTAAATAAACCTGCAAACGGAGGTTTCTGTTTGCTTCCAGAATTAGCAAGCTTCTTGATGTAAGGACTCTGGGTTAGTGATGTCCTGAATTTAATGTAATTTAGGTTCTTTCTCACTATCTGGTCTTGTTACTACTGTAACTTTCCAGTGTTACTTCCCAAACTGCTGGATTCTGCAACGGGTGCTAAGCGAGACATGGGTACTTGACAAGAAAACCCAAATTCCACTGAGTGTAACCCTGCTTTCTAAGAAATAGTTGAGTGATGCTTTGATAAGAATATATTCCCCCTGGACCCTGTGATTGCCTGATGAGGTGAAGTAGGTTTTCGCTAGTATGTATTAAATGTACGAAACAATGGGTTTCAGGTCTCACTGTGACATCACCACACGTGCATATAACACACTTGGATCATCTTTACCCTATTACCCCCTCTCACCTGTATGAACGGAAGTTTACCACTGCAATATAGAGCCCTCTTATTGCAACACCAAAGAAAGCACACGAAAGGGAATTTGAGGTCCCCCATCCAAGACAGGTACTCACTGCGGCCCCACTTCTAATGGCCTCTTCGTACAGTCCAATAGCATCAAAGGGACCTCTACTTGCCAGTAACTTTGCTTTGCAGACCCAGAACTTGGAAAATTTTTCAGCCTCAGGAATGCTGGACACAATGGTAAATATTTCATTAGGAAATACACCCTGGAAAAGGAAATACAAAATGATTATTATGACTTTAGTTTGCTATTAACTCTCAGATATCTGAAAGTATGATCATTAATTTTTCTGAAGTTAAATTTCAATTTTATTGAGGTATAGTAAATATATAATAAATACATAACTGTCCCTATTTTAATTGTACATTTCAAAATTTTTTTTTTTTTTTTTTTTGGTTTTTCAAGATAGGGTTTCTCTGTGTAGCTTTGCGCCTTTCCTGGAACTCACTTTGTAGACCAGGCTGGCCTCGAACTCACAGAGATCCGCCTGGCTCTGCCTCCCGAGTGCTGGGATTAAAGGCGTGCGCCACCACCGCCCGGCCATTTCAAAAATTTTTAACATTAGCCTTTAAATTTTAAGAGTTACATAAGGCACAGTAGATAAAAAAACATTTACCACAGCATAAGGTAAAGAATATGCTCTATATTTTTATGGTATGAAAGACCCAAACAGAATCAAGACATAGAGTAATAAATACTTCTTACATATTAAAAATATTGAAGCCGGGCAGTGGTGGCACACACTTTTAATCCCAGCACTGGGATTAAAGAGCCAGGTGGATCTCTGAGTTTGAGGCCAGCCTGGTCTACAGAGTGAGATCCAGGTCAGGCACCAAACCACATATTCATAGTAATGTGAACAGTGAGTCAAGGCTAGACTTTCCATATGACTAGCCTCAGCATGCATGAAGAGCAGCAGAGGTATGCAAAGGTCAGTCAGGGTATATGTGTACATGTGGGTGTACTGGAGATTCATGCAGGTAGATTCCACACAAAGGGACTTAGAAATGGCTTCTGGCTTAGGCCCAGGGCAGGGCTGTGACATGGACTAGGAGCAAGAGTGAACCACCAAACTCAGAAGCTCCGCTGGAGCCGTGGAGACAAACGTGTACACTCCCAGCTGAGCCTCACCAACACGATATAAAAGCTCCACACAACTCAACCAAGAATGGACACTAGCACAAAAACTGAGGGGCCGAGAAGGCAGTACCAGCAGAATGGCAAGGGACTATCGCTACCACAGATCCCCGCACCCCAGTGGGACACAACAAAGAAGTGAACAATGCAAAACCCAGATTCAGAGTTCCCAAAGTCACATCTGTTTTTAAACACTTTTGTAATGTTTACTAAAAATGATCAGTTATTAAAACAACTAAGAAAATTCCAACCAATTCCATCAGGGAGAATCCAGAGAAGGCAACTTGACCAATCACTATACAGTTAGACACTAACACCTGTAAGAGAAGGCCACTGTACGCATGAAATGCAAAGATAGGCTTCTAAGGTAAGTTTTGCATTAAAGAACTCCAAACAGAAATTCTCCAGAGTTAGAGACAAATGGAAAGCAATGAGAAGGCATTGGGTATCAGGCAGCTACTCAGTGAACTACTTCAACTTCGCTCAAAGCCCACTTTCGTCCTGTGTCTTGACGCTGGGGCTGGAAGCCTGCAAAGCTTTCTGCCCGACAGCGGCTCTGGCTGGGCCCTGCCTGCACAGGAGACTAGAGGGAGCTGCCCAAGTGAGGGACAGAGTCTTTCCAGCGCTTTTGTCCTACCCTAGCAGTAGTCCCTCACCAGGGACAGCAGCTGGTTCCAGCCACCCCACCCCCACAGTCACTTTCACATCACTGAGCTCAGAGCACCATGGGGTAGTGGTCGTTCCTCAAGGTTGAGCCCCAGGCCCACAGGCTCCCTCCTCTTGTCCTTAAAACACTAGCATTTGTTGGGTGGTACACCCTAGCAGAAGTTGGAATCCTATCTTCTCCTATTCACCTCTTCTAGTGTGATATTGTGAACCACACATGGAGTCTTTCCCATTTCTGGCATGTAACTCCTAAAATCCTTGGACTCTCCAAAGTCTTTTGCATGCTAATTATTAACTGATGACTGGCAGTCCTTAGGTAGCCTCAGGATGATGGCTGGTCCCAGGACAGCCGGCAAGCAGAATCAGAGGGGTGGGGGCTTCAGTCCTACCCTCAGCCTCTGGGGAGGGACTGAAGGGTAAGCTGATCACTAATGGCCTAATGTAGGTCAAGGTAACCAATCATGCATATGTAATGAAGCCTCCATAAAATCCAAAACCAGACAGAGTTCAGGAAACTTCTGGATAGAACCCATGAGGTGGTGTGCTGGAGAAAGGCATTCTGTTTTTGTGATATGACCTTAGCTGATAAGACTATTAAATATGACAGATATTAGAAAGTAAAATCAGGAGGCAAATTTATAGCATTTATCATATTTATAAGAAACTCAGATTGATTAAATCATCCAAGCTTTTAACAAGAAGCTAAGAATAACAATTGACAGGATAGGTATAGATATGGACAAACGAGAAAAAACAATTACTGGAATCCAAAAGATTTTGCAACCTTTAAATAGATCAGAGAAATCTTCAGCAAATCTGATCTGCTCCCCTTTAGTTTTTTTGTTAGGGCTCACTACATATTTGAAGCTGGCTATGAACTTTCTATGCTCACTCAAGACTGGTCTTGAATCTGTGATCTTCCTGCCTTGGCCTCCCAAGTGCAATAAGTGATTTAAAAAAAAAAAAAAAAGGCACAAATCCACTATACATTCAGCCCAAGAAACATAAAACAATCATGTGAAAAGCTGCACAAACTATTTTCAGAGTGTAGAAAAAAGGGAAAATACCCAACTTATTTGATTGAGACTAGGAAAACATAAAATGTGAAGTAAGATAATGGCAACTTGGAAGACAAAGCGATCTGCCTCCTTCGCTATGTATGGGGACTGTATGCACATGTATGCCAAAACTGGAGGGACAGCCAGCAGTGGGTGATGACCACCTTCAAGGAGCAGGCTCGGGTGGACAGGGGTCTGCTCACTCATCTGTATTACTTCTTGAAATTATTTTAATACTAAGAAAGTACAGGGTGGGGGGCATGCTTTTAATCCCAGCACTCAGGAGGCAGAGGCAGGTGGACCTCTGAGTTCAAAGCCAGCCTGGTCTACAGAGTGAATTCCAAGTCAGCCAAGGCTACACAGAGAAACCCTGCCTCAAAACAAACAAACAAACAAAAAGTGGGTGGGGCCATAGGGGGCAGGGCTCTGTTGGTAAGTGGGCTCAGTAGAAGGACATTGTCCAATAGCCAGAAACCTCCCAAAGGCTGGGACTGGTAGTGCATGCTTGCAGTCCCAGCACCAGGGAGGTGTAGACAGACCCCTGGGGCTCATAGCCAGACAGCCTCCAGCCTAGTCTACTCTGGAGGTCCAGGCCTGTGAGACCCTCCCTCAAAACAACAAACAACAACAACAAAACCCAACCCAAACCAAACCAACTCCTACCCCCCAAACAAGGAAGACAGTGCCTGAGAATGACACTTGTGGTGGTCTTCTGGCCTTCACATAAGTGTACCTACCCCTCTAACCCACAAAAGAATGTATCCGTGTATTTTTAAAAAATGAAAACAAAAGCAGATCAAACAAACAAACAAACCTCTGAAGTTCAATTCCACCAAGGAGAAATAATATTCCCCGCAGTGAGAAACATTAAAATAATAGTCCTTCTGCTCTTCCCCCAAGTCCAACACTACCAGAACACGCTGACTTTTACTTTTTCACTCTCTGTCTAGAGGTTAAGCATATCAATTTTTATTAATGCATTTTCATTAAGGCAATTGCTTAAGTTTCTGACACTTAGTCTACCACCCACGTTATCCTGATCTGTAGACTTCAAGACACAATTCAGATACCATTTCTAGCTACCAAAAGTACTTAGGGGAGCTAGAGAGATGGCTCAGTGGTTAAGAGCACTAGCTGCTCTTCCAGAGGACCAGGGTTTGGTTCCCAGCACCCATCTGGTGGGTGGCAATCATTTGAAATTCCAGTTCCAGGGGATCTGATGCCCTCTCCTGGCTTCCATGGGCACTGCATTCACAGGATGCAGCTATCTATACATGCAAAGCACCCATATGCATAAAATAAAAATAAATAAATCTTACAAAAGCCCCCAACCAAAACTATTTAGGAAATTCCTATTTGAAAAAAGCCTTGCATGTTGACTTAGATTTCAATCTGAATGTTGTTTACTCCTTGGACCCTGCCGTCCTGAGAAGGCTCCTTTGGGAGCCAAATGGCCTAGGTTAGTTTGCTAACATCTCTGGGCTGCCACTGAATTGCATTTCATCAGTATTGCTGTTACTATCACTCTTCTCTATACTTGGAAGAGTGGCTGGGTTTCTGTCGAGGTGAAGGCTATTTCCCCTGCTCTGTAAGAAAACTTCTAAGCACCAGGACTGATTGCAGGTCATCTCTGCTGTTTCCCCCTCTCACTCACCTCCTCAATGAGCCTCAGACACTCTGTCAGAGTGCTGTTAATTTTATTGGACAGCTCCAGTTGAGCTTTCTTTTCTTCTTCTTCTCTTTCAATGCTCTTCCAGAACGAAACGTTCATTTCCTCTATGACTTTTCTTTTTGGTTTCAATTTCATGGGAGGGCGTTTATAGGTTTTCCCCTTAGATTTCTGCCATTCTTCCAGCTGTTTCCTGTAACATGATTGGGGTGGGGGTTAGTTGTTTCCCTCTTAACATTTCTAAGACAGACGACAGGCAGAGACTGGGTATAAGTGAACCTTCCACACAGACAAGGTCAGGAGGCAGAAGGAAGAACAACCCACAAATGGGCGATGGCCATGCTGGGTTGACTATGCCAATTAGAGCTGTTGGGGTTACAGAGGACCAACTGGAGCTTCAGTGTGTAAATACCTGACTTCTGATTATTTTTCAGTCTTTTCCTCTGAGTCTTCATTTCCTTGTGTGCTGCCTTGGACACCACCTGCCCTTAAGACACCTCAGCACTCCATTTCTGCCACCGGAAGCTTCTGGCCACCCAGTCCCCCCAAACCTGCATTATATCTTCAGTAGGGCCTTGGTGCTCATAGGAACCCACTTCGCCCAGCTCCTTAGTGTTCTGACCACACATGGCCCTTTCTTCTTTAATCAACAATCTTAGGGCTCTCTTCTCCTTAAGTAACCGGTTTCTGACAGTGCCAAGCTCTAGCGCTGACTGCCACGACTCACATTTTCTCCATTCCCACTGCTAAGCAAATAGACTTATTTTGGAGGGCAGGGGATGGATGTGGACACCAAGTGTCTAGATTATATCACAACTGTGTACCAATGACCAGAAAATGCCCATTTCAGATTTCAGACACTCCATGGAGCCCCAAACCATGTTAAATCCACTGCCTCATTTGTACCTTGTACTTATTGTCTAGCAGGCATTTCAGCTCAATACTGTGCCCAAACAAAGCTCTTGATATTCACCTCCAAGTCCTTTCCTAATTCCCTTATTTGATCAACAGTAGGCCCTAAACTCACGAGTTGTCTTTGAGTAGTTGCTTTCCCTTGTGTCTGACACATCACTGTACAGATTTAGTATTGGTTCTGTCCACCTGACCACCATGCCAAGCCACACACATCACCTTGTCTGAAACATAAAGCAAACTCTAGCCCCTTGTCACTCTCTGCTCATAGAATGTACAGTAGACTGTGCTAATCTCAAGATTGCTCTTGAGACAAAATTAACAATGTTTTCTAGGGCTGTCCCGCCACCCTTTCCAGCTCCACACCACAGCCCTCTCCCTCACTACCCTCATAGAGCTCTGACATCCTTTCAGTTTCCTGATCCAGGCTCATTCCTGCCTCAGGGCCTTGCATTTTCTGTCCTCTATTCGAATGGTTCTTACTTGAAGAGTAATGATCTGCAATTATCCTGTCCTAGTTAATCAACATGTTCATATTGTGTCTCCTCCACTAGGACACAAGCTCTGTGAAGGCAGAACTGGGTGTCCAGTACCTAGCACAGAGCCTGGCACACACAAGCTTTCAATGACAGTATGGTAAAACTCACCTTTTAGAAGTGTGTTGTTCTGTGGGTTTAAACATACAAGACCACTCGACTGTAACTATAATCAAGATACAATACAGGCCCAAATCTCTTCAGAGAGCCAAGCTTACTGCTAATCTCCAGTCCCCGAGAATCACTGATCTGCTTTCTGTCTTTATGGCTTTGCCTTTTCCAGAATTCAGTAATTATAAATAAATGAAAGTTATTAACTTGCATTTTCCTCTGACTCTATCCAGAAGATAGGTGATCATACAATCTGCACAGTGCTTAGCGTAGGCAGGATTGTTCCATGCTAACAAAGCTAAGAAACATGATCTTTACTTCCTCCAGTCCCTCGCATTCTTCCTATCTCCATAGTCTCCTTGTAATTATAATGAAGACAATTTCCCCTTCTAAAATCAGCGTACTCCTAGGACTTCAATGCCATGATTAACTTCTCTAAACTTTCCATGTTACCCCAAACGACAAGCTCCCTCAGGGTAGAGGCAGTGATGGTCTTCTTTGCCCACCTGAGCCTGGCACAATGCAGGCGATGGGGGAACACGCGTCACGAGTGGATGGATCTAACCCTTCCCACAGGCTCTAGTCCTTCTGTGACCAGACACTTTCAACACGCCACACACTGTCATATGGCAAATACGTGAGTCAGGCTGGGAGGTCTAGACAGACACCAACTTGTCACTCATCACTCTCAGTTTCTACACTCCTCTTCTTCCTCGTCAGCCTCAGGTCTCAGTGATGGAAGTGCTTCCCCGAACCTCCTATTTAAATGGCCACCCTGGTCCTACCCTCTCAACCACATCACCAAACATTAAGTTTCTTTCTAAGAAGGCAGAAGGCTCTGTTCCGAGACCAAATCCTGTCCCCCTCAGTTTGCGCCAACTTTCAGCCACCATCTAATTTTACATGCCTCTTTCACTCTGTCAGGAGTCTATGTTCTGTTCCAACCAGGTCTACACAAGTGCACTCTAAGGAGGCTCACTTGCATTCTGGGACGGTGACTGGTCTTGGGCAGAAAGAGGACAAAATCCTTCAGCTCACCTCAAGCATCATGTACAACACTGAGCCCCAGCAACCCCGGGTCCCGATTTCTAACACGTGCACGCTGCCTCTGACCAGGGCTCCTGCTTCAGCTTACCTTCCCCAGCCTGGGCCACTCATGCTCATGGAAGCCTTCCATTCCTTCTCTGCTAACTGCAAAGGCAATCACCGACTTCTTCCTTCCTAGCTATGTGAACTTACTTCTCTGGCTCCTTTCAGACTGTCCTGGTCTGTTGCTCTTCAGTCTCTGCAGGACACTTCTTGGGAGACTAATCTATATTGGCAACTCCTATTTCCTGCTCATCTATTCTGGTCCACTTTCATTTTTACAAAACAACTTTATAGACAATTATAGAGAATGATTTATAAAACATTTGTGGGTCACCTAGTTTTGTTAAGTGTTAATATTTATTATAGCTTCATACCATTTCAGGCTCTAGCTATATACCACTTAGGAGCTATTTCTCAACCTAGTGCATATGCACATATAAAAATGTGTGTATCTGTTGGTGGTACTGGGGGTTGAATTTAGGGCCTCACACATGCTAGGGTAAGTGCTTTATCACTGAGCTATGGTCCTAACCCCAACCACAAATTGCAGTATCTTAGAATTAAAGCAAAGTACCTCCGATCCTCTGCTTCTGTCTTTCTAAGACGTGGATGAGTCTGGGTAGCACTTGGGGCCTCCTTCCTACTCGTGGTTGCTGTACCAGCTTTTGGTTTGGGAGCAGTCTTGTTCAGAAACTGGCTCTGGGGAAGAACCTTTTTGAACTTTAAGTCCAGAGTCTGTGCTTTTTGTTGAAAGATGTTATTGCATTTATTGTCATGGGTTTTATTTGCTCTTATGCTAGGGGTGCTTAGAATGACTGGATTAAAGTTGCCAGCTGTCAAATTAGGCCTCTGGCTTATGGCTCTTGACTTTTGCAGAATGCATGGCGTCCGGGGTCCAAGACAAGGCTGCACAGTCTTTTGATCCCGCCTGATGGCTGGATGTCTGTTGTTCTGTCCTCCCCGAAGTAAGCTGGGTTGGGAACCAGGTTTAGTATGTTTTTCTTTCTGTTCAGTAGCAGGGTGTGACTTTACCTTAGTTTCTTTTGGTCTTCCACATTTAACCCTGTTAATCTTTATGTCCTGTGTGTCCTTGACCACTGGTTTCTTTGACGTCTGAATCTTACTATGGGCCGGAATGAAGTGAGAGGGAACTGTTCGTGGGGGTTTTTCTCTTGGTTGTGCAGAATCTGCATCTGTAGAGAGATGCTGGGACTTCACTGGTTGAGCTCTGACTTGTGTGTTTCTAACAAACTGTTTGTTGGCTCTGTCTTTCAAAACAGTATGGTTAACCAAACTTTTGCTCAAGATTTGTTTAGAAGCCAGACTTCTCTGGGTTTGATTATAGAAGCCAGTGTTTGGCTTACTTATGGGGTATGAGTCAGGATCTGGCTTCCCAGGTTCTAGCAAGGTTTGGGGCAAGTTCTCTTTGTTCATGTCATCTAGAAAGCCCTTCAAAGATTGGTTTTCGACATGGGTCCTAGCCACAGGACCGGTGCATTCGGCATTTCCTTGATGTGTTTCCTGTTGCTTTTGGGGTTTCAATTCTTGGGTACCAGTGGACTGCCTGGGTTTTCTTGACAGCCCTGTAGTGGACAATGTAGCTCTGTGCTGCTGCTGGCTCTTACTGGACTGTTTACAGTCTGGGTTGGAAGAAAAACATCTTGAAGTGAGCCCTTTGCCTGCAAGTTTTGCTGGCTCCAACTCTGGCTTCTGGGACCCTGTGATATTAGCTGGTTTAGTCTGGAGTTTAGTGTTGATGGGCCTTGCAGTTTTGACAGGCAAAGCAGCATGATTAGAAACATCTTTTTTAGGTCCAGGAGTCTGAAAACACGAAGAAAAAATATATTTAAAAGCTCATAACAATAGCTCACGTTTTAAAATGATGAAATAACCCAAGCACATGTTAGAAAACAATCTTAGGATGTTAGTTAAGAAAGATGAATCTGGAATATGAAGGCTTACCTTTGCATATAGGTGATTTTTGTAATTTGAGTTTGTATTAGAAGTAAGCCAGAGAGAGTCTTTTTTTTTTTTTTTTTTTGGTTTTTCGAGACAGGGTTTCTCTGTGTAGCTTTGCGCCTTTCCTGGAACTCACTTGGTAGTCCAGGCTGGCCTCGAACTCACAGAGATCCGCCTGGCTCTGCCTCCCGAGTGCTGGGATTAAAGGCGTGCGCCACCACCGCCCGGCTTCAGAGAGAGTCTTTTTAACTCGACACAATTAGGCAGATTCAATAAATTAAACAAACAAACAAACACAACTATCAACAACAAGAAAAAAACTGTTTCAAAAACGAATTTGCCTACATCAAAGAGTACTTTTCAATGCCCATTATGTCCCAATAAAGAACACTCCTAACTGGCCTGGACAGATACACCATCAACTCGAAAGACAATAACTTGTGGCCAGACAGCCCTCGACAGACCTTCCCTTGTACTTGTACAGCCACGCTAGGCATTGTTTTCCTATCAGATCCTCACCGGGGTAAACCTTTAATCCGGGAATCAGTGCCCTCTGTAAGCGTCAGAGGGTAAAGATACGAGGGAGAGGACACTGCAATATGGGGAGAGTCTCACACACGCCTTTTCCTTTCCCCTCCAACAACTGCCAAAAACAGAAAAACGAAACAAAACAAAAAAAGTAATTGAGCTCACACTTGTGAAGTCAAGATAGAATTTTTTCTTACACTGAAAATAGGTTGTTTTCATATACATATTCTGATTGCAGTTTTCCTACCTCAAGTCCTCCCAGTTCCCCCCATCTCTCTTCCCACCCTTTCTCTCACAGAAAACAGACATCTAAAAATAACAAAATAAAACAAAAGTGAACTAACTGGAACAGATAAACCAAACAAACAGATGAGAAAGAGTCAAAGACAAAGCTCAAGAAACAGATCTAGATGTGTGTGTGTGTGTGTGTGCACACACACACAAACGTCAAGGTAGAATTTTAAGGTTAGATTTTTTTTTTTGTAATTAGCAAGTATCTTTGTCAGCTTTTATTGTTAACTTGAACTTGAGAAAGACTCTCAATTGAAAAACTGCCCAAATCAGACTGACTTGTGGCCATGTCTGTGAGAGTTTGTCTTGATTGATAATGGATGGACTAGCCCACTGTGAGTGGCACTGTCCCTAGGCAGGTAGGGGTCCTGAGTGGTATAAGAAAGCTAGCTAATAGCTGGGTGTGGTGGCGATGCCTTTAATCACAACACTCTGGAGGTAGAGGGAGTTTGAAGCCAGCCTGCTCAACCAAATAAATAAATAAAATAAAATAAATAAGTAAACAAACAAACAAATAAATAAAAGAAAGCTAGCTAAGCATGAACCTGGGTGTGAACCAGAGAATGAGCCAGAAAGCAGCATTCCTCCATGGTTTCTGCCTCAGTGCTTGGCCTGACCTCATTCAGTGATAGACTATGACCTGAAAATATAAGCCAAATAAATCCTTTCTGCCTCAAGGTGCTTTGGAGCAGAATGTTTTATCACAGCAACAGAAAAGAAACTAGAGGAGTAAGAGGGCACTGGCATATCCACAGTGAAAGCAACTACTCAGCAAGGAGAACTGGGCATATTAAAGAACACATATATCCGAGAGAAGATATGGAAGGTCCAAACCACGGCTCTCTTGATCACATCACCAAGACTCACTAGGTAAATATACAAAGGAAATCTTTAACAAGAACCACCAGAGCAAGGAGACACCAGCCTGAAACCCTAGCAGCGTGTGGTGTTGCTGAGGGTGGGATACAAGAAGGTTGGAAATGGGAGGCAGAGAGAGAGATGGTAAACCATGTGGCTATATTTATATTGGGTTACCACTTGGACCTAACACTCACTTCAGAACTCTACATCATCATTTACTGAGAAACTGGGGATGTTGGTATGAAAATGTCCAAATGATGACCCAGAGACCTGTGACAGAACCAAATATGACTGGAGGAAAAAAAATCTCACTGTAATGATGCCTAATGATATTTTCGTATACTCATAGATTGGTGCCTAGCCCAGTTGCCGAGAGGCTTCATCCAACAACTGATGGAAACAGATGCAGACCCACAGCCAAACATTGGCAGAGCTCAGGGAATCCTGCAGAAGAGGGGGAGAAAAGATTATAGGAGCCAGAGGGGTCAAGGACAACACAAGAAAACTCACACAATCAACTAACCTGGCTCATAGGGGCTCACAGAGACTGAACTGACAATCAGGGAGCCTGCAAGGAACTGACCTAGGCCCTCTGCATATATGTTACAGTTGTATAGGTTGGTCCTCTTGAGGGACTCCTGACAGTGGGAGCAGGGGCTGTCTCTGACTCTTTTACAGGCTTTTGGGACCCTACTCCTCATACTGGGTTGCCTTGTTCAGCATTAATACAAGGGGAGGTGCTTAGTCTTACTGCAACTTGATATGTCATGTTTTGTTGATATCCATGGGAGACCTGCCCTTTCCTGAACAGAAATGGCAGAGTGGATTGGGGGGTGGGCACAGAGGGGGTAGAGTGGGGTGGAGGGACTGGGAGGAGAAACTGAGGCCGAGATGTAAAACAAATAAATAAAAATGAAAAAACGTGTTTTTATGGCTTATACTTTACAAATTTGAGATTTAATTAACATGCCATAAAATGTAGTATTTTAAACCCTCCAGTTCAGTGGGTTTTAGAATGTTCACAAGGTTGTACACCCATCCCCAAGGAATGCCAGAACATGTTCATCACCCCAGAAGAGGTTTGTTCCAGTCATTCTCCATTTCCCTCTCTCCACAGCTCTTAGCACTGAGAGCTACTTCTCCCCTACACCCATGCAGAGCTGCTAAACAGGTGGATTCATGGACTGTTTTGTGCATGCCTGTTGTGTGATTGTGTCTGGCTTTCTTCGTTCCCCTCCTTGCATACCGTTTTCAAGATTTGCTCAAATTGTACCCTGTATCAGCACTTTACTACTTTTGTTTTGAAAGAGTCTCATGTAGCCTAGGCTACCCTTGAATTTGATACGCAGTCAAGGATGACCTTACAGTATTAATCCTCCCACCTCCTCCAGACTGCTAGGATTACAGGCATGTGCTATCACACCTAGCTTACGTAATGCTGGAGTTAAACTCAGAGCTTTGTGCATGCCGAGCAGGCAATCCACCAACTGAGCTATACCTCCAGCCCAGTAAAAACAACAATAACAACAACAACAACAACAACGTAAAATGCTTCTTTTTAGAGAAGTTTTTTTCGATGTAGTTTTGGTGCCTGTCCTGGATCTGGCTCTGTAGACCAGGCTGGCCTCGAACTCACAGAGATCCGCCTGGCTCTGCCTCCCCAGTACTGGGATTAGAGGCGTGCACCACCGCTGCCCGGTTGTTGTTTTTGGGGTGTGTGTGAGTGCATGTTTTACTGGGGATTGAACCTAGAGCCTGATGCATGCCAGGTAAGCATTTTTCTACTAAACTATATCCCCAAACTTATTTTTACTTTTTATTTTGAGACAGGGTCTTACTAAATTGCCCAGCCTGGCTATGAATTTTCAACCCTCCTGCCCTTAGCCTCCCAGTACCTGGGATTATCAGCCGGTCCCACCAGCAGGTCTGGGATTACTGGCCTGCCTCTCATTGTCATTTGATTTGCATTTTCCTGACAGTTAACGCTATTGAACTTTTCTTCTTATCTTTGACATCTTTGAGAAATGTCTACTCAGACTCTGCCCATTTCAAACTTGAGTCATTTGTCTTTTGTTTGTGCTGTAAGAATCATATATCCTGGATACTAGATCCCCATAAGATATGTGACTTGCAAATGTTTCTTTTGGACATTTTTCAGATCTTGACTTTAGATTGGCCTGACCTGACTAAAGTATTACAAGTGGTAGAACTGGTCATTCAGTTTCAAGCCCTCCGGTGAGGGAGAAAAGCCATCCGTAGACTAGGGCATTAGAACTCAAAGAGAGATTTTAGAGACAAATTCAACTCCGTCATCTGGTAGAGAAAGTGAGCTGTCCAAGGCTAGGCACAGGGAGGGAGCTGGAAGTTGGGGTAGGGTTAGAACTTCCGTTTCTGACTCTTGATTCCTTTAAACCATCTCAGAACTGAAAGATGAAGTTGAAAAACAAAACAATGAATGCACAAGAAAGAATAATTGCTTTAAGCTACATTTACTTTCACTCACTCTGGGCATCTGAATTGGAAGGGAGCAAATTCAGAGGATGTAAGGAAGGCTTGAATCAAGAGAGAATTATTCAAGGTTGACTAGAAAAGGCACAGTGCTAGACTCTAGGAGATGTGGAATGGGATTATACTTGATTCTGAGGACCTTAAGTAGAAAAGATATAAGCGCATAAAAATAATAATACATTGAAACAGAGGCCATGATAGGGTTGGAAAAGACATTAATGCATATCTTATCAGTGGTTTTTATCTACTCTCAGGATAATTTCTAAAAACTCAGTATATTCTTTAAGTAGCCCCATGTATTCAATATAATTTATTAACAGAATGAGACAGGATTTGGCTCTTACTGGTTGTAGAATTAGGGTGAAGGACATAGTCTCTTTGAACCCCATGTCTCACATACAAACAGGCACAACAGTTACATTAACAGTAATATCTATTTTTTTCTAGGACAGTGTGGTAGTTTGAAAGAGAGTGGTATTATTAGTACGTGTGGCCTTGTTGGAGGAAGTGTGTCACTGTGGGGGTGGGCTTTGAGGTCTCATATATACTCAAGCCACTCCCAGTGTCTCACCACTTCCTATTGCCTGCAAGTCAAGATGTAGGATGCTCAGCTCCTTCTCCAGCACCATGTCTGAGTGCATGTCACCATGTCGCACCATGATAACAGAATAAACCTCTCTAGAAAAAAATCACCCTGAGTGAGGTAACCCAGACTCAGAAAGACAAACATGGTATGTACTCACTCATAGGAGGATACTAGATGTGGAACAAGGATGACTGGACTGCTACTCACATCACCAGGGAGGCTACCTGGAAAACAGGACCCCAAGAAAGACACGGGGATCGCCCAGTGATGGAGAAATGGATGAGATCTACATGAACAGCCTGGACATGAGTGGTGGAAATGAAGGGCGAGGGGCGAGGGAAAGAGAGCTTGGGGGAGCGGGAGATCCCAGCTGGATCAACAACAGAGAGAGAGAACAAGGAATAGGAGACCATGGTAAATGAAGACCACACGAGAATAGGAAGAAGCAAAGTGCTAGAGAGGCCCACAGAAATCCACAAAGATACCCCCACAATAGACTGTTGGCAATGGTCGAGAGACAGCCCAAACTGACCTACTCTGGTGATGGGATGGCCAAACACCCTAATTGTCGTGCTAGAAACCCCATCCAATGACTGAGGGATCTGGATGCAGAGATCCATGGCTAGGCCCCAGGTGGAGCTCCGGGAGTCCAATTAGCGAGAATGAGGAGGGTTTATATGAGCGAGAATTGTTGAGACCAAGGCTGGATAAAGCACAGGGACAAATAGCCAAACGAATGGAAACACATGAACTATGAACCAATGGCTGAGGGGCCCCCAACGGGACCAGGCCCTCTGAATGGGTGAGACAGTTGATTGGCTTGATCTGTTTGGGAGGCATCCAGGCAGTGGGACCGGGTCCTGTGCTCATTGCATGAGTTGGCTGTTTGAAACCTGGGGCTTATGCAGGGTTGCTTGGCTCGGCCTGGGACGAGGGGACTGGACCTGCCTGGACTGAGTCTACCAGGTTGATCTCAGTCGTCGGGGGAGGCTTTGCCCTGGAGGAGGTGGGAATAGGGGGTGGGCTGGGGGGAACGGAAGGGGGGTGGGAGGGGGGAGAACAAGGGAATCCGTGGCTGATATGTAGAACTGAATTGTATTGTAAAATAAAAAAAAAATGTAAGCCACCCCAATTCAATGTTTTTCCTTTACAAGAGTTGCTGTAGTGATGGTGTCTCTTCACAGCAATAGAAACCCTAACTAAGATAGACAGGTATTCTATGTTCTTGAGTTTTACAAGACATTTTGATTTAGGCTTCTTGGTCCAGTACTTTATTTTATCCTAAAGAGTTCTGGGTTGAATGTTAAATCACACAAACGACCTTTTCATAGGGTTGTTTACTTACATATTTGGAAGATGGTGGTTTGGGGCAGTTATTCTTGGCTTTTAGATAAGGCCTATGAAAGATGAAAATAAAATTAATACTTGGTACAGAAGAATCAGGAAAGCTAGGAAGAATAGTGATTAAAACATTATGATTAGAATTTTAAACCAATAGAATTTCTGTATAGGGTAAAATAAATCAAAATTATTACTTAATAAAAAAAGTATCCTTACTCTCCCTTCCTTGGCCCTGTATTCCCTTCCCCAAAGACCACAGCCGCTCTTACCAATTCCTTTTGTGATTTTTTTTCAGGATATCCTATGTACAAATGGAGCATTCTAAAACCATTAAGGAAATAGATGTGGCCTCTTCACAGTTACAGTCTTCTTTGAGCATCAACTCTTGAGTACTGAGGGCCAGACGTGAGAGAGCGGCTTCACTGAGAAACTTCCTCGCTCTGCATGTCTTCAGTATTTTTCAGAGGGGGACGGGGGTTTGTATATAACCAAGTCCCCAGTTCATGGGTTCCACATTTATGATTTAACTAACCTTTGATTAAAAAAATACGAAAAACAAGGGCTGGAGAGATGGCTCAGAGGTTAAGAGCACTGTCTGTCCTTCCAGAGGTCCTGAGTTCAATTCCCAGCAACCACATGGAGGCTCACAACCATCTGTAATGAGATCTGGTGCCCTCTTCTGGGCTGCAGAGATACATGCAGACAGAACACTGTATACATAATAAATAAATCTTTAAAAAAAAAATATGAAAAACAAAACTGCATTCATACTGAACATGTAGACTTTCCCCTCCTTATTCTCTAAACCAAACTATTTCTATGGCATTTCCATAGTACTGGGACTCATAAGTAACTTGCAGATGATTTCAAGTCTATAAAAGGATGTGCATACATTACATGTAAACACTACAGCATTCATGGAAGGGACCAGAACATCTGCAAGTTCTGGTACCTATGAGGATGTAACATGAAGTTGAAGTCTAGTTAGTGAAATAAAAGATAGAACAGAGTAGAATTGAGAAGGACTCAATCTCCATGGACTGAAATCCAAGACGAACAGAGATTGACGAGCATAAGCCATGGAGGGCAGGGATGTCTCTGCCTTAGTAAGTTCTGCATCTTTCTGCATTAAGAGTGATTGACAGGCCTGGGGAATATATGTCAGTGGTAGAGTTGTTGTATAGCACGCGACAGGCCTGGGTTCCATTCATAGGGGATGGGGAGGAAAGGAGGAAGAAGGAAGAGAAGCAGACAGAGGGAGGGAGGGAAGGAGAGAGACATTATAGGTACTAAATGAATATTTGTTGAGAAAATGATTTGGGTTCATTCAATCAAGGAAGTAGAGGTGAGGAAAAACCCAAGGTAAAATCACCTGGGCTAGGAGGATGGCTCAGGGGTAAGAGCACTTGCTGTGCTCCTGGGGACCTCAGTCGAGATCTCCAGCAGCCACATAAAAATCAGACATGGTAAATGTACCTCTAACGCTAGGCACTAGAGGTGGAGATGAGTGGATCATAGGAGAGTGTTGGCCAGCCTGCTTAACTTAAACAGAGAGCTTTAGACAGTGGGAGATCCTGCCTTAAGGGAATAGGGGAAGAGCGATAGAGCAGACACCCAACATCCCCCTCTGGCACACACGCGTGTGCACACACACACATAACTGAGTCACCTAAATGAAAATATACCTACGCCAAGCGAGAGAGAGAAATAACAGGACAAAGATGGTATGGTGCTGAGAAAAGGGTAAAGGGGTTATGTTCTGTCCACCTCAAATGTATGCCAGGAGGACATCACCAAGTTGGAGGATGTCGGTGAGCCACTGTTGTGGACTGACTATAACCAATGCTCCTGCTTTAGTAAGCAAACACTGGAACCAGTTTCCTCCTTGATCAAAAACTGCTTTGCTGGGAACCAATCTTCCCAGAAAAAGGAAGGAACCAGAAAAGCTTCCAGTGAGGTAGGTAATACTGTAATCCTTTCTTCCTTTGGTATTGGAAAAAAAAAATGCTTAAATAATGCTTAAATCTCTGCCAACAGGACACCATCCAGGTGTTTTTTTTTTTTTTTTTTTTTTTTTAAATCACGCCTGGACTGAAACATTCCTTCTGTTATTACAGGCTCACCATGCAGGTCAAACAGACCGGAAACAAAAGGGCTGGTATTACTGTTCATTGCTATTAGCAACCAGGGCAACAAAACAAACTACAGGGAGGTGAACTCACTTGGTGTTCGGGTCCTTCAGCTTTCCCTTGGCTGCCAGGTACTCCTGGAGCTTTCTCCATCGTTCTTCTGCAAAACGTGGACACGAGCAAACAACAGAAACTTAACTTGAGGTTTTAACCAGTCCCTTTACGGTCCTAAAATACCATACGGTCCTGTAGCTATTTGGGCTTTGGGAAAGTCAAGGCCAGTCCTGTTATCCTTGCTTTCAAACTCATATCAACACCAGCGGTATCAGCGTGGTGCCAAGCTGTTAGTAAGCTGTTTACAATAACACAATAATCCTGTGAGGTATTTTGCTGTTTGAGGGTAAGTGACATGCTTAACTTGACCCACTAATAGGCAGCAAAGCGAGGATTTGAAAGCAAGATTTTTTTTTTTAACCCTCAAGTAGGTAGTGCCTTGGACGGGGTACAGAACAACAAACAGAGCTCATGAGTGACGACACCGCATGCATCTTAAGGTGACATGGGGGTGGGGCATTCTGAAGAGCGAGCAAGGAAGGGCTCCAGGCCCGTCACAGAGATCAGGGTCCACAGCATCCTTACGCCTCGGCCCACATTTAATCAATCAACCTCCAGACAGCGCACATTTTATGAGTCGACCTGCAGAGGTGCAGAGACTCGGACTGAGACAGAACCGGTCTCCTGACTCCTGTCAAAGTTCCGGCCCAAACCAGCAAAGCCAGGGTGTCCACAGGCGGCAACGGAGCGCATCGCTCCTCGCTGTGTGACCCGGGTCCAGCGTCCCGAACCTGCCCGAGCCCCGGGCAGGCTGAAGCAGGCAGGGGGCGGCCTGGCAGCTTCTGCGGGAGGCTGGCGACCACACTTACCCGCGGCTGCGCTGGCAGTTGGGCCCGGTCCCACCATGACTCCGCGGCGACAGCTTCTTCCTTCAAAGGGCGCGCCCTGTTCTGGTAGGAGCCGCGAGCGCGCGTCCGGACGCTCCCATTGGTTCCGCGACTTTGAAATCCGCCAACCGGAAGGCAGAGGGGGCGGGATAACAGGAAACCAGCGCCTTGCGGTTGGCCCCGGGACCGCCTCGAGGCGCTGCGATTGGAGGATCGTGTGGGGGCGGGGACAAGCTCCCAGAGGGGGGCCCAGTGGCCGGGTCATTTCCGTGGCGGTGTGTCAAGGCTAAGGCCGGAGCTGACAGTCGGGCGTGCAGAGTAGATCTTGTAGCCGGATTTGGGCTAAGGACTGTTGTGGCAGTTGGATGACAGGGAGAAACAATGTTCTGTATCAGTTAGGCTGGCTTTGGCTGCAAATAATAGTTCCATGGGGTCTGACATCCTGACATCCCTTTGTTGTGTGGCAAAACATTTCCTGAGGAGACATAGCACACATGTCTACTCACTTCGGATGGGGATTCCATGACAGACCAAATAAGGATACCACCAAAGTCCAACTTGGTGGACCAATGAGTTTTACTGGGGTTACATACAAGAATACAGGTGAGGAGTTACTGCACATTTCAGCTTTGTGAATTTCCAACGCTTTTTTTTTTTTTTTTGAGGTAGTCTTATTATTTCTTATTCTGAGTTTTTCCTTCACTAGGCCACAGGAAAGCCATTTTGTAGCTAGAGTTTTCCTGCCTGGCCCACAGTCAGGACAAACTCTCTGACCCGCCAGTCCCACAGCCACTCAGACCCGACCAAGTAAACACAGAGACTTATATTGGTTACAAACTGCATGGCCGTGGCAGGCTTCTTGTTAACTGTTCTTACAGCTTAAATTAATCCATTTCTATTAATCTATACCTTGCCACGTGGCTTGTGGCTTACCGGTACTTTACATCTTCCTTGTCCTGATGGCGGCTGGCAGTGTCTCCCCCACCCAGCTTCCTGTTCTCTCAATTCTCCTCTCTGTTAGTCCCACCTATACTTCCTGCCTGGCCACTGACCAATCAGTGATTTATTCATTGACCAATCAGCAATACATTTGACATACAGACCATCCCACAGCACTTCCCCTTTTCTTTTCTTAAAAAGGAAGGTTTTAACCTTTACACATCTCCAAAGTCAGCTTGGTATATTTGGGAATTTGGGCGTAGCTTCTCTTACTACTTCCTGCTGGAGGGGGGTGCTGTATCTTATGGGGACACAAAGAATATTTTAGGGTTATGGAGTAGTCCATGAGGGTGTATCGTCTGAGCCAGTTGCCTTGAAACGGTTCTGGATGTTGGATCATCTGGGCCATGGTGTCATTGGAGACCTTTCAGGTGGTCTTGGCAGGTCAAACCTGATGTGTCTTAATCTGGAACAAATCCATAGCCTCTGGCTTTCTGTGGAAACAAAAGCAGAGCCTCCTTTCCAAAGCAACATATCCTTACATCCAAATTTTGAAGTCAAGGTACCTTTAAAATATACATTTTGGCATAACTCAACAGCTTTTGTAATCAAATGTTTTTCTTCAGTTACGAATATCAAAGAGAACATAATCCAGATTCTCTGTGTGGTAGCCATCTTTATGTGGCTTATTTTTTTATATTAGCTTGAGCCTATTGCTTTAAACTGCAGCCTTCTAAGCCTGAAATGGCGCTGGCGCTGCTGGCTCCGCCCACTTCAGCTTCCCAACATGGCGGTGATACGTTTTCCGCCAGCTCTGGGAGCCATCAACTCTCAGAAATAGTGGGTCTATGCTTCTATCAAAGCAGCGTGTAGCCCAGAAACCTCTTTTTTTTTTTTTTTGTACTAGCAAAGGCTAAATCCACCACACAGCTTAATGTGCCACTTGCAGAGGCCTCATTCCCGCCATACTGCAGGTCGAGCAGGCACACACGCTAGGAACCCGCCAGTAGCTCAAACCGGCAGGCTGCTGCTAACTTGAAAGAGACAACTAGGAACTGTTTTTAGTTCCGTTTTAGAATCTTTTTACTCAGTTTTTAGGTGGAAACTCTTGCTCCACGTTGGGCGCCAAATGTAGATTTAACCAACCGTCTTATTAAATAAGAAACACAGAGCCAATTCAGAGAAGAAAGCCAAGAGGTCAGAGCTAAGAGCCTCACCCTTCCTGATTCAGGGATCCTCTTCAGCCAAGAGAGCTCTCCGAAAGGGACCTACTTCCTGTGTGTATGTCTTTATATACTCTAGCTGTTCTGCCTTCTCATTGGTTGTAAACCCAAACATGTGACTGCCTCATCACTGCCTATATGTACCGCCCTCCAGGTCCTTAAAGGCGTGTGCCACCGCCGCCACGCACTTGCTATGGCTCTAATAGCTCTGATCCCCAGGCAACTTTATTTATTAACATACAATTAAAGTCACATTTCAGAACAAGTAAAATACCACCACAGCTTCCAGTTTGCTATAAAACCACTACTTGTTTTTGATGGTACTTTGTATGAGTGTGTATGGACATCTATATCAGCATACACATGCACTGAATATGTATTATATGTTTTATTTGTTTGTTTTGAAACAGAGTTTCTCTGTGTAGCTTTGTGCCTTTCCTGGAACTCACTCTGTAGCCCAGGCTGGCCTCTAACTCACAGAGATCCATCTAGCTCTGCCTCCCGAGTGCTGGGATTAAAGGCATGCGCCACCACCGCCCGGCTGTATTATATGTTTTAACTGAGCCTGGGAATATAATTTTCAGTGCTATCTTGAATACTGGCAGCTAACAAAAAGGAAAGAAAAACTATGAAATATGTATTTTTTAAATGTATTTTTTGAGATAACAATGAAACATAACATAGAGGATAAGAAGACAGAACAAAACTCATCAAAGTTGAACAAAACAACAGAAAAATAAAAGAGTCCAAAGAGAAGACACAAGAATCAGAGACCTACTTGTTTACATATTCAGGAGTCCCACAAAAATACTAAACTGAAAGCTATAGTATGTATGCAGAGGACCTGGTGCAGACCCATGTGGGCCCTGTGACTACTTCTTCAGTCTCTGTGAATTTATATTAGCTTTTCTCAGTTGTTTTAGAGGGCCTTGTTCTAATGTCCTCGATCCCCTCTGTCTTCTCAACTCCTGCCTCCACATCCACGGGGTTCACTGAACTCTGTGGGGAGGGATTTGATGAAGACATCTTCTTGAGAGCTGTGTGGGAACCTGGTTTTGTAAAGTGACACTAACTGTAGTGGGTTATGTGACTGTCTGCCCAGTTGTTCCTAACAGTGAGGTAATGAAGACAGCAAGTGACAGAACAACCCTTCACAGTATTAAAAAAAAAGCAAAATAATTGTTGTGGGATAATCATTTTGTACACTGTAAAGATGTGTCTTTGCCAAGGCACCTTCTGACTGGTTAATAAAGAGCTGAATGGCCAATAGGTAGGCAGGAGAGGATAGGCAGGACTTCCAGGAAGAGATAGGAACTTTGAGAAGAAGAGAGGCAGAATTCATCAGCAAGACATGGGGAGGTAGGATGTACAGTATGGAGGAGAGGTAATGAGCCACATGGCAGAACATAGATTAATATAAATGGGTTAATTTAAGTTATAAGAGCTAGTTGGGAACAAGCCTAAGCTAAGGCCAACCTTTCATAATTAATAAGAATTCCCTGTGTCATTATTTGGGAGCTGGTAGTCCAAACAAAGTCTGACAACAAACAACCATCCCATTGCAAAACCCAAGCAAAAAAGATAACAAGTAAATATATGTCAGCTCAAACTTGTTTTATTTAATTATGATCAACAATAATGCACTGATTACTATTGTTGATAGTCATGTGACACTGTGGTTTGAGAACAAATTTGAAACCCAGAAGAAATACTGATTACATCCTAGAAAGGAAACTTCAAGTAACAGTGATGTGGTTGTCACAGTTAAGCTCTTTCCATCTTTGGAGTGTTGGATTTAATTGCAGGTGAGGTTGAGTGATGTAAGAATACCCAGACAGCTTTAGGGACAGAAGGGTGAAAGACTGGCCCAATTATCATTTTAAATGAACAAAGTAAACAATACAGGTTCATGGTCCTAATTATAGGGCTCCCGAGAATGAGGATGCAGAGAGAACTTCATGGCTGTGGAAAAAGCATAATGTCTACAACATGGTGTTCTGGAGCAGCTACAACTAACTGATTCTACCTAGAACACCCTGCTGCTGAGGATACTGGTCAAGCTCAGAGGATTTAAGGATGTGTCATAAATAATATAATTATCATAAATATATTTATAAATACATATATAAAATAACTTAAAAATAACATTCAACATTCTGTCTTCTTCTTGAGGTTTGTTACAGGAGGATTTCATCCAAATGATCTCATTGGAATAAAACCCACTGAGGTAGGAAAGATGTAGCTATTGTCCCCTTCCTTTTGAAAATGATAGAGTTAAGTTTTTATAACTCTATCCTACTCAATCAGCAATTTGGAAGCAGAAGGGACACAGTTAGATTGACATCATGGGTCTGTGGATTCTCATTCCAATTGCTATTAAGTGTAGTTTTTAGTTTTTTTTATGCTGTAGTTAACCCATCTGTAATATGGGCAGAGTCTTTTGATCACAACAGCTCTGTTCCTCCTAAGAATGTCATGAAGAATAATAATTAAAGGGATTAGTACTGTGCAAAGTATAGGGTGCTCTTTAAATAACAACATTATATGTCGGGGTTGATTGCATTAGGCTTTGCTCTTCTCTCACAAAGAGGGTAAACATTCATTTAGAATTACAAAGGCTCAGCACATGCTGTGCAGGTGACTCAGGGTGAAGAACCTTCCTGTACATGGTACATACAGATTGTCAGCACTTCTCGAGTCAGTAGACTCCAGAAATAAGGCTGCTCCTATGGTATCTGGAAGTCTGTCATTGAGGGCAGGCCCCTTGCCAGGTGCACTCGACTTCGTTCTTTTGTGGCAATAAACAACTCTGGATAGGCAGCTGATGTGAAGTAGTTCTTAGAGTTGACCACTTTCCAGAAGAAAATGAGGTCGATCTCACTCCCTGTGATGACTTTTGGTGTTTCAGGTATCTCCTGTGATAAGCAAAATAGAATTCTGTTAGTGCACAAGAAGGTGTTGGAAAAAAACTGAAGTGTAACAACCCTCTGGTGTCTGACCTTCATGAAAAATAGCACTCTAGAAGCCTGACTCAGAT
This sequence comes from Peromyscus californicus insignis, assembly GCF_007827085.1. Classification (NCBI taxonomy): domain Eukaryota; kingdom Metazoa; phylum Chordata; class Mammalia; order Rodentia; family Cricetidae; genus Peromyscus; species Peromyscus californicus. The sequence goes on from NW_026294595.1 coordinate 103,801,251, forward strand.
ATGATCCACTCCTTCATTTGTTCACTCAATAAACATTTACCACATGCCTATTCGATGTATGGTCCAGACTATTCATAAGAGCTGATTTCTTTAGTTAATTGGAGAGAAATCTAAATGAATCATGAAGACTGTCAATGATGCCGACATCTCCCTGTATCCAGACAAGCGAGGTGAAACACTGCACGTATGTATCCTGTCTCTAATGTGGGCACAGGGTACTCTCACCAAATCTGATCACTGATGAGTCTAAGACCTCCAAACATTCTGACCCCCAAGCATACAAATTACACCTTTCCGGAAGCAGTAGAGCATTGAGATGATATTTATCTCTGTATTTCAGTCAAAATCTGAAAGTTAACCATACCCCCCAACACAAAAACAAATAACTGAAACCCCACAATGCTTCCCTGATCGATTAATTGCTGACTGTGTTGAACACAACCTTTTAAGACTGTCCTCTTCCTTTGACTCTGAATAAACTTTAAGAATAACCTTCATGGAAAAATACTTTCAAATTCTGTGTTTGTTAAAACTCCATTTTGTACTCTTTTTAATCTGCAAATCTACAAGTAAATAACCTGATCAGCTTCCTTGGGGTGTCAACATCAGCAAGAACAGTACTCTTCAGACCTGTTCATCTTTTGCTTTTACCCTTTCATTCGGCTGTTCCGCCTCCAGATGACTCTACAAGGTCTGTTCCCTTCTGTGTGCTCACCTTATTCTTCTCCACACTTTACCTCTAACTTCCCAACTGAGCTCTCTGCTTTTGCTCATGCTTTCCTTCTAGACCATCATCCATTTACAAAATGTAACTAATACCAGCACCCTGCACTGTCTGCAACCCTTTAGTGCCTTTCAATTGCATATCAAATACACAAGAGTGCTCGCTGACCCTTGGAGCTGGCCTGTGGACTCATGGATGGAGATCTAGGGAACTCAGATCCTAAGAGGTGTAGGATGACCCGTCCTGACTTCTTATTAGCTGGTCTTGTCTCTCAGAGAGTTCTGCTCTTGTTCCTCCCTCTAAATAACACTTTGCCATTCTTCTCTCTTAGTACCTTGTGCATTTTCTGTCCACCATTTACCTTTTTGTTGTTGTCTATCTGACTTATCTATTGTCTGTGTACTAGAGTACTATGTCCCATAAGGTTAGGGAATTGGCTTGCCATTCTCCATAGCTTAATGCTGTGCTTGAAAAAGAGAAGGCTCTTGGTAAATAATGGCTTGTTGAATCAATTCATGAATGAAGCTACTGCCCTACTTAGTGGGTGACACTTTCATTTCATTTGATTCAGACAGAGAAATACAAGTGCCCACATACATTTTAGGTGGAAACTGGAAGCAATGTATTATACATTTACTGAATGAGAGTCACATTTTTCTCCATGGTAAAAATGTCTAATGCTTAAATATGTGTGATGTGATGTGATGTGGGGTGTGTGTGTGTGTGTGTGTGTGTGTGTGTGTGTGTGTGTGTGTGTGTGTGTGTGTGTGTGTGTGTGGTGTGTGTGTGTGTGGTATGTGTGTATGTTTGAGGGAGTTGGCTGTAGAGAACATGGGGCCAGGATGAGAGACAATAGTATTACCAATGGACCACTGGAGTGAGAACGCTAAGGTTTGAGTGTTGCAGTTCTTAGCTTTTGACTTCACGTGTGTTAGCAAGTGGTTTATCCTCTCTGATCTCAGCGGGCTCGTTTGGTTTTTTTGAGGCTTGCCCCATTGTCGTAATGCCCACTGCCATGCACGTCAGATGGTAGATGTCAGTAAAGATCAACGAACAAATGGATGCTCTGGGGTGGGAGGTGAACAGAGTCAGGGAGGGAAGGGTGAGCGTGTAGTGACTCTGGCAGGCCACCCTGGGAGGGACGTCTGCTTACTATGATAGTTTACAACAGTGGGAGGCAAGTGAGGGCAAGTTTGAGATGGAAGTCAACTGACCTTCAGCAACACAGGCTCGTCTTCACCTTGAGCGCTCACGAACAGCTGAGTATTGGAGATTTTTAGAGTAACAGGATATTTAGAGTCGTCTCCTGATGAGTAGGCATACATGTCAAATTTTACTGTCAAAGAAAAAGCCAGAAAGTCAGTCCACTACTTTTTTAAATATAAAGAGAGGTGTTTAGAAAGATGTGTGTGTGTGTGTGTGTGTGTGTGTGTGTGTGTGTGTGTGTGTGTGTGTGCATGTGTGTGCATGCATGTGTAAAATCAGGTCCCCAACTATGGTGTAAATGAATACACCATATTTATTTGTGGAGGTCAGGAGTGGGATTTTATACATTGTTGTATCCTTTACAATGCCTGCAGCTGTAAATAATGTTTCTAAAGCTTTCTATTTGAGTAGAATGCTTAAGGACCAAATTCTTGCTAAAGCTCTTGTAGTTAAAATAGTGGAATAAGACCTTGACATTTGTTGGTTTAAGAGTTCCTAATGGCTTAAAATGGAGGGATCTAAGAAGATCTCTCCCCCTCTCTCTCTCACTCTCTCATGTGCACACACACACACACACACACACACACACACACACACACACACACACATCCAGCATAGTAAAATGACTAACTGCTCTAGTACCACTAGAAATGTAAATAATACACTTGCTTACAGTGTATCTGGCTTAGGTTTGATCTCTTGCACCAAAAAGCAAGTGTTTGTGTGTGTGTGTGTGTGTGTGTGTGTGTGTGTGTGTGTGTGTGTGTGTAGAAAATTCATAGATTAAGTCAATACGTGGGGGAAACTGTATGGTAAGTAGGGAATAGGATACACAACAATTTGCATATATTATCGAGTAGAAAGCATGGTAACTGGTGTGCATGGTGTCTCTAATCAGAAAGAGCCCTGCCTGCTTACTATAAAGTTGCTACTGTGGCCCTTTAAAAAATAATTTTGCATATTGATGATGCATTCTGCATGTAAAACAGGTTTATTATGGAAGCTGGATCTGTGTAACAAGACTTTTGGCACTGAATTTCATCGTTCAGATCCCATTGCAGTTAGGGGCTGTTTGGCTTTCCTGCCACATTAGCAAGCTCTCCCTAGCTGAATGTGAGTTGTAAGTTTAATCATCAGCTTTCTAATAGATAGTGACTGACTGCGCCTTGTTAGCTTCTGGGTAAGTCATTAAATATTTGTGATGCTCAGTTTTCTCTTCTTTAAAATTATAATAGGGAGGTCTTGTTGAGAATGTCTACAAGCACCAAAGAGATGGTACATCAGAAAGCTCTCTGTCCCATGTAGTGAGCTCAGGTAGGAAACTACTCTCTGGTGGAACTCATAGATTTGGGTGATATTCTGTCCTTTTCAGGGATTCTTGGTGAAGGTGGGGTGCTTCATTCTATTCTAGAAGAAGTGTGCAAAGCCAGGGATGTAGGTAAGTTTGTGCTTTGAAAGCAGAAAGTTTGAAAGAAGCGAAGAAACCCAAAGAGGGGAGAGTGCCAAGGTGGCCAATTTACCTTCATGTTGCAGGTCAGTTAATGAAGCAGCCTTGAGATGTACATTGTCCACATCCAGGTATATGTTTTGATTGAGGGGATCATTCAGGACGAACTCCTGCTTGACAAGCTTTTGGAATTTGTATTTCACATTACTCTGGAAGATGTGAGGTGCTGAATCTGATTGGATGGTCTCTAGAATCATTATCACAAGGTCAGGTTATTGCCTTGTTAAAAATATAGATGATATATACATGCTAATACAAGCATCAGATGTAGCTCTGAGAGGGACTGTAGGGGTAGCTGATCCTGGTGGAACAGCCAGAGCTGAAATCAATCAGCAGGAGGCTTGATTCCAGCTAGGTTTTTTTTTAATGGTTATTTCTTAATTTTTCTGTAAACCAATTCATCAGGCAATAATTTTATTTTACTTTTTACAAGAGTTCTTGAGAAACTTTTAAATTTTTTGCTAGTTCTTTTCTTTTCTTTTTTCTTATTATGGAACCCTGGTTGGCTTGAAATTCATTCTATATACAAGCATAGTCTTGAACTCACAGAGATTCTCCTGCCTCTGCCTCCTACTGGGATTAAAGGTGTTAGGCACCATGCCTGGCCCTGTTAGCAGGTTTTCAAGTGATGAGAAAGACTACCAGTATTTCTAATCGATATTTTTCAGATGAATGTATGCTAAGATGAAAGGAAATGTGTTAAAATTGTATACCACAATGATATGTCCCCATTATCTATAAATAATACATAGGTTACATATATATGCACTGAAGGTACAGGTCTACCATCTTCCTGGAAAGTGTATGTATGAGTAGTTTCATGAATCTCCAGGTTCTGACTAATTTCACTTCTAGGATGCTATTCTAAGGAAATGAATGGTGACAGATATTGACATAGATGTTCACTGTCACTTCAGTGTTGAAAAATTTGCCTGTAAAATGTCTGTAATATATTAAGTGGAAAAAGCTGGATTTGAGATTGTGTGTAGTATACCAATGATGATGTTGGACATGTTTGCTCTTGTGTGCATCTGTATGCACAAAAGACTTTAAGGAAACATTCCATGGTGTTGGTAGGGTTAAAATCTGAATGACAAAAATGAGTGAATGCTAAAGTTCTTTCTTATACTTTGTTTTATTTTAAATTTTTTCTAGGCGGAGAGGTATTGTTGCCTAGGTTTTATATTAAAATGAGTACTTGGTTTATGTTTCCTGTGGAAGAAGGTATAGCAAAGACATGAAAGAAAAACCCAGGGTTCTCACTGAATTGGCTGTGAGGGTTTCCCACGTAGAGACTGAGCCTCATTTCCTCATATGTGAAGGAGAGGGGAAGGCTGTTTTGGAGCCTCCAGAGAGTGCAGCCATCAATAACTTAATAGTGTTGTGGCATTTCCAAAGGCACTGGGAGCAATACCAATGGCTGACGTTTCTTGGGTGGTGACTTCACATTAGACATTCTTCTAGTCTAAATGTTTTAGAGGTATTGGCTTATTTAATCTTTACAGGAACCCAGTGAGCTGGAAGTCTTGGTCATCTCTATTCACAGTATGGGGAACTGAAGCCCAGAGAGATTGAGGAACATGACTAAGGAGGTGGCACCCACTAGAGGTCATGAGCTAATGGACGATGACTGCTTTCTCTCCAACCAAAGACCTTTATGTGACCTTCACAATATAGCCAAGAAAGGAGCCCTTGAGTAAGTGTTCTAGACTCAGGCTACCGTTAATCTCTCCCCTCTGGAGAAGAGCAGCATTTAATTTTTCTTTGTTATAGTTACTGAGCTAATGTCTGGTTGCTTTCCTGTTTGGTTCCAGGTTTTATTTTCTTTGCTTAAAACTGGAAAATTGGATTTTGTTGTGTTTTATCCCTTACCTTCTAAATTATGGGTCATGGCCTCCAGGTCCTCTTCAGCAAAGGCCCGATCGAAGGCCAGTCGTCTCTTCTTCAGGGTCTTCCCTTGGTTTGATGTTGCTGCCACCATCATCAGACTCTCCTCGAAGGTGAAGTTGGATGTCTTTGAGGTTTCGGAGGATCTCAGAGATACAAACTTGTCTGTGCAATTCTCCTGAAGCGAGACGTAGCTTGCATCGTAGAAGGACTTCTGTGAGGAAGGGAAGTGGCACCTGAGAGCTTACCTATGACCTTGGGATGACACTCTTTAAAGGGTCTGTATCCTACAGACTTAGTGAGAGTGACCTCCATTCTGGCTGTAGGGAACCAACCTACGCTTCATCTCTCCTTCGCCTCTTGCCCTCCACGGTCCTTCCCCGCGTCCCACTCCATTCCTTCTTTTTTTCCTTTCTTGGCTTTCCCTGAAACCACATGATTCTGGGGGAAGGTCTTTTCACTCATCTGTAGGCCCCAAAATAAAACATTTTAGTGAAATAGGTTAACACGTGATCCTGGTGAGTGAGACCCTTCCATCAAGAGGTCTGACATCTACTTGAGAGTGCTCAGAATATTTTAGAAAATACTTTGGGCTGTCTGTATTGCCTGCTCAAATTCAACCAACCTTAAGATTCAAAATATTTTCTAAAAAGAAATGACATCTGTACTGAACATGTGAATCTTTTTGTCATTGCTTCCTAAATAATGTAATCACTGACTCATAAGTATAACAATTATTCCCATAGCATTTGCATTGTGGCAGGTATGGTTAAGTCACCCAGATATGAATTAAAGTCATTTGCGAATGCATGCATATTTTATACAAATAGAAGGTCACTCAATATAAGGGACTTGAACATCTGTAGAAGGTGATCTCCCTGGGGGCTTGAGCCCCCCATGGATGTCTTTGGTATGGCTGTTCTTCTGGAAGCAGTTTTTAAAACCGGTATCACAGATATACAAAATAACTTGGTGAGTGTGTGTAACATTTTCTCTTTCTCTTAGCTAGCCTCCTCTACCTCAGCTCTGTGCACTATCAGGCTATCTCTGGCCTCTGGTGTTAATGTCAGAGAATGACGTGCACATTGCATATTAGGAGTCCAAGACTCCAGGTGAGGTGGATTGAAGCAACTGGCGAAGGATGACAAAATTAACATTTTGAAGGAGCCCAGAAGTTCTTGGGGCTTCAGGTAGTTCTTCTCTGTATGGAGGAGCCAATGAGCGTGAAGAACACCAGCTAACTACTAGGAGAGAGAGGCCAGTGGTCTCCTACCAATAAATAAATGTACTTTAGACCTGTCGTGAGAGTGAAACAAAAGTGTGTAATACTCAACCCTCATTGTGCTTTTCTGGCAGAGGAACTAGTGTGTAAAGAGAAAAAAAAAAGAAAGAAAGAAAAGGAAAATCCAGATCTATAAGAATGATAATCATGTGCTTACCTGATTCAGAGAGAGATGGTCAATGGCGGAACTGTATTCTTCATTTTCACTGTCAAAAACATATAATGAGACTGTATTTTAGTTCATCATTTTACTGTGGTTTAGGCATCATATTTTAATGACCACATTAGCTTTGGTAATACAACATTGCTGAATACTGATTTAGACCCAGGCACTTTTGAGTCGGAATGCTCCAACACAGCGATGGGTTTTAGTGGCTGTTCAAGAGTTACTCCATTCTTAGGAGAACTTGATCCCAGTCAGGAGGAGAGTCAGTTCTACAGTAACTTGGGCACATGAACACACACACACACACATACACACACACACACACACACACACACACACACACACACACACACACACAGACAGACACTACTCTTTGAAAAGTTAAAGACTTCTACATATTCATGTCTACACACATAGTAATTGGTTTGTCACTAATTTGGAATTAGTAATTATTAGAACAGCTTTGTGCTTTATCTGTAAAAACTAAGCATGACTAATAAATCAAAGAGCCTTAATTGGAGTTCAGGAAAGGCTGAAGCTCCTTGAATGAAAAGAGAACTTCTGAAGTACCACAGACACACGTGTCATACACTGTTTTCATGTACTCGCTAAAACAGATTTCATGTTACAACAGCAGTAGCCAAGAAATATTTTGTAGCTTCATTAGCATTACTGTTAGTTGTAAACAACAAGAACATAGTGTTAGTTAAGAATATTCTAGAATTTCAACTCTGCTCACTTATCAGGGTGAAGTTTAACTGTGGTTGTGAATTCATGTGCCCAAGAGCTGTTTTCTCTGCTTGACAGGGATCAGGGTCCCCCGAGAACGAATTCTCTCTCAAACAGTTCATTAAAACCTGCTGCTGGAGCAGAGCACACAAACTCCTCAGAGTGCCTAAGCTGATGTTGATATAAAATTACAGAGGAGTCAGTATACCTCAAAAACGGTTTTCTATAATTTCCATTTCTCTCAATGAAATACCATTTTAGCATGTTGGAGGCTTTGTCTTTCAGGGTCTTCTCTGGTCTTGCCTGGACTCCAGGGTCAGTGTACATCTCCAGAGCCTCTGACAACACAGCCACTGGCCGATCACTTAACTCCTAGCTAGATTTAGTGAATCACAGAAAGTAGAATATGTTTCTTACCTATAGCAATTCTTCAAGTCTTCAAACAAATCAGGAACCTTCGCCATCGTGACTTCTGCAAGAGAACACAGTGGCTGTCAGCTCTCCACCTCTGAACCCCATGCCTGCAAGGACAGTGACCCCACTTTGCTCTTCTTGAGAAACCTCAATGAGTGAGTGACTGACTTATCACACGCCCGGCATTTCCTCTATTCGTCTTCATACCCCCTTGCATTTTTTGTGTATACTTTGCTCTCCTCTACTAGCTTGTACATTTGTTTGAGAATCTTTTCTCTGTCTCGGGATTCTTTGTGTCCAGCCCATGCCATCACACACAGTAGGCATTCAGTGGATAGGACAAGGAAAATAATGAAAGCCATCTGGGTGAGGTATCTGCCTTATACAGAGGCAAGGGAGACACAGCATGGGAAACCGCAGATCTTTCTCCTTTTTGTCAGCAGGGAGTTCCCATCTCCGGGAAGAGATTCGGCTGTCCTGATGGATTCCCTCACAGGAATCCTGTTCAGCTGCCCTTCAGTTCCTTATCACTAGAAAGAGAATTCTTCTCTGAAATCTGTGATTCCAGCTCACACACCAAATCAGGAACAGCAAGAGAAGAAAAAGGAACAGACCACAGCCTCACAGAAAGTGCCCCGAGGGAAAACAGTCAAGGACCAAACAAAAGACAGTTTTCATAGTCTCAGACGCGATAAGGACAATACCTTTGCCGACTCAAGCGCCAATGAGGTGACTCCCTCTCTGCCCTGGAGACTTAGGCCTGAGTCAGGCTTCTCTGTCTTTTATAATCATCTCAAGTAGGTGTGGCCATGAGTGTGTCACTGGGAATTTACATGAGACAATTCTGTTCTGTATCTCTCTATGTTCGTTTCTGCTTGATACTGGCCAAAAGGCTGATTATATACTCGGTAATAATGTTCTTTGCAAAGACTCCACAGGCTGTTGACTTGATTCATCTGTTTATTGCTTGTTCCAGATGATTATAAACACGTAGTCTTACAAAAAGGGAAGAGCAGCAGGAAGCTCACCAGGATTCTAAAAGTATTGGGTGGAAGAAGAAGGCAGAAATCCTCAAATCAGAGGGCTAGACCGAGTAGGATGGGAGCTTCAGGGGTACACTTTGTGTTTGACCTGGTTTGTTTATTGTGCCCCAGGACTGAATGTGGATGGGCAGGGTAACTGGCAGCTAAGGTATAGCATTTGAGGGAAAATGAGGTTTCCCCCTCCCCTCTGAAGAGGAAGGTTTGCTTGAAGAAGGCAGCAGTCTGCGTATGGAATGACAGCCTTATGGTTAGAGGGGGTAGAGATAACAAAAGTGACATTGACCATAAAGACCCGGGTCCTCTTACTCCTTTGAATAATGCCAACACATTTCCTACAGAGATGGCAGCTTCAGGAGAGAACTCCCAGGCTCAGCCATGTTATGGTAAAGTGACCCTGTCCCACTACCTAAAGACAGGTCAGAGGTGGGCAAAGATAGATCCCCACTTACGCAGGCAGGGACAAAGCCCCCGCTGGGACAGTGACTCAGCTCAGGAATGGAGGCTGTGGGAAAGGCAGGTATGGAGTCTTACATATGACATGGAATCAGCAATGCCTGGTCACTTTTAGTAAAGACATTTTCAGTCCCCAGAGGCCAGTCCAGTTCAGATGGTAGAGCACCAGACTCTCAGTAAATCAGTGTCTCAGCTTTCCTAGTTGGCAGTAAAGCCACTTAAATTTTAAATAAAGGAAGTGGGTGGTAGACAAGGAAAGAAAAAAAAATGGCAAAGAGAGAAAAGCAAGCCACTGAAACATGGGAATAAGAGAAGCATGGGAGCCGGGCGTTGGTGGCGCACGCCTTTAATCCTAGCACTCGGGAGGCAGAGCCAGGCGGATCTCTGTGAGTTCGAGGCCAGCCTGGTCTCCAAAGCGAGTTCCAGGAAAGGCGCAAAGCTACACAGAGAAACCCTGTCTCGAAAAACCAAAAAAAAAAAAAAAAAAAGAGAAGCATGGGACGAGGAGTAAAGTAACTTGTGTGATTTGTATGATGTATTCCCTCTGGCCCTGTTTAACCACAAATAATGGAGCTATTCAAACGTTCATTGATTCTATTACATATGGAGACTCTCCAGTTCCAATTCTGTTGGCCAGCCTGTCCCTTCTTGTTGTATTTATAAACAGGAGTCAAAGATGAGTGCTATCCTAAATGAAGGCAGAATAAGCATCAAAGCAGATTGGAGCCGAAGTGTGGGTGTCTCTAAATAGATCTTATATGAGCAGCGATGTCAGCCAGCTAACTCCACATCTCTGCCTACCCTAGTTCCCCTCAGGCAATACAGAAACGTTAACCTTGTCATCTTCGGCCCGTCGGACATCTTGTGAGGACAATCACTAAGAAACAATTGCAAGGTGCATTGGGAATGTGGGCTGCTATGGAGATGCAACCAAACACAAATAACGACACTAATGATGGCTCCAGTCACTCGAGAGTCCATAGTCATCACCATGATGCCTTAGTTCACAGAGGAAAACAAACTTCTTATGAAAATAGGGCTCAGAAGACTTCAACAGGGAAGACATTTTTGAGTGAAGGCCACTCATGAGGCACTGAAGCACTTTGGTTTCTGAGAGCAAGGCAGAGCGCCTGCCTCTTTGGCAATCCGGGAAAGCACCCTTTCTTCTACCATCTGAAGCAACACCCAGCCCAGCTCCATTTTCATTCCTGGGGTGTGGAGAACTCACCAAATGAGAGTCGGGTTGAGAAACAGCCAATTTGGGTCAGTGTCTCTCTCAACCCTACTCTTCCACATGATCTTCTTGGAAAGAGGTTTGAAGGGAAATAGACAGGGCAGGAGGCTCAGAGAGTGAGAGCACCTCGCTTGTTTGGTGGGGAGCTTACCCTCCTGTGAGAGTACACCGAGTGTGTCTAAACCAACTCTTCTAGGGAAGGGGAAGAGAAATGTGTTGGGGAGGGCTTTACCAGGCCTGATGTTTTTGCCTCAGAGCTCTCTAAATAATCCAGGGAAAATATTGGGCACTCATTCTGTACCATAGGCTTTGCTGTACATTAACATCTTCCCCTCAGGAGCTACAAAATTAAGCATGCAAGACGAAATGATGCATGTCGGTAGGTGAATATGCTTTGTAAGTCCAGATGCTATGACTCTAAGGGATCTGTCTGTCTGTCTCTTTCTCCTTCCCTTCATCCCTCCATCTCACCCTCCCCCCCTCGCCCCCCTCTTTTGTTCTTGACAGGGTCTCACTATGCATCCGAGTTCGTTCTCAAACTTTTGCTCATCCTGCCTCAGCTTCCTGAGTGCTGGGCTTATAGGCACAGCCATATCCCATCACACTTACTTATCCTAAGGATCCAAAGAACCTTGGTGATGCTTTTCTTGTGACAACTGCCTTATGGTTCACAAAGTGCTCACATGCACGCCAGCCTCCAACTGCACATATACAGTGGCCCTTTCTGTCTCCTTATGTGGCCGACGACCTTGGAAGAAGGAAGGTGAAGGTCGTAGAAACGGAGACACAGACACAGCCTGTACTTGAGACTCAGGGTTCTGATGCCAGGTCAGATCTCGTTTGCAGTTGGAACCCTAGAATGTTTTATCACTGTTCCTGTCAAGTGACAGGGATGAAATGCATTGTCCTTGCTGATTCTAGGATTTTATAAAAACAAAAGATTGTTGGGGGGGGGGGGTGGTGATGGCTCCGAATTTAAAAGCGATTGCTGGAAGAGCAAGAGGACCTGAGTTCAGATACCCACAACCCATGGAAATGCTGGGTGGCCATGGCAGCCCATTTGTAACTCCAGCCTCAGAAAGTAGAGTGAGGGAATCTGGAGCAATTGGGCTAGCTCGACTAACCATACCTGCAAGCTGTGGGTCTGAAACAATAAGATGAAAGAGGGACTGAGGAAGATTTCTCATATCAAACCCCCGGCCTCAGTACTCACATGCACGTAAAGTGTATGTACATGTGCTCACACAAACACACTCCCCAACACAAAACAAACAAACAAACAAACCCCAAAGATCAGGAAGATTTTCTCCTTTCTCTCCTCTAGTGAAATCTCCTTTTATTCTGCGGTACTCTGGAAATGGAAGGAAGGCTTTCGATATGATGGAGTAATGATTGGCAGTGGAGTATGGCTGTGAACTCAGGCATGATCTTGCCAATGTACCATGAAGATGGGAAACTTATGCAAACACCTTTAGAATCCACTTTAAAATTAGCGCATGATACCTGGATGTGAAAGAAATCCCTTGAATTGCAGAAAGAAGCACAACCTAAGTTTTTCTGGGGGGTGGGCAGAATTTGGTCCTCTGTGTCCCTGGACTCTGTATTCCTAGATTCAGCCAACTGTAGTCAGAAACACTTGGGGGTTGGGGGAAGAAGAAGTGTCTGTACTGGACAAGTGCAGACTTTTCCCTTGTCATCACTCTGTAAACAATATGGTATAGTGGCTTTGCACAGAGCATTTACACTGCTCTAGGTGTTATAAGAGATAAGAAATGATTCAAGGCATATGGGGGCTATACATAGGTTATGTGAGTGCAAAGGTATGTTCTGTCAGGGATATGAGCACTTATGGAGTTTGTTATTCATGAGGGCACAGGGGTCCTGGAATTAACTATTTGCTTGTGGACCTCAACGGAGGGTGCATTTCTCTTCAGGTGATATGAAACCTGTTCAGAGGAATAAAACATGAAGAGACAAGTGAGCTTTACAGTCTCCACTCATGCTTTACTTAGTTTTAATCTGCTTTTTAATTACATGACAATTAGGCAGGAGGAAAGATGTCCATAAAACCCTATTAGCTTCCAGGTTTAAGAATATCTTATCTCATTTAATCTTCTCATCAGATCAGAGAGGAGGTAATCTCGTCACATTTTACAGAAGAGGAAGTATAGTTCTAGCAAAGTTAAGTAACTAGCCTGAGGTTGCAAGGTTCAGCAGGTTGCGGAAATGGGATTCAGACGGGAGTCTACACTCAACCACAAGGCTGTCTCTATGTCTTAATGTCGCCTTTCTCGCTCTCTCTCCCTGTCCCCTCCCCCTCTCTGTTTTCTGGTTCTCTTTTAAGTGGAGTTTTACTCTTTCTACATTGTCTTGGTCTGTAGGGAGTCCTAGAGTTACGTGTTACAGGGAACATGCTTTGGAGACCACCTATTTTAAACTCTCTTAAAAGAGCTTGGGCTTACATGGAGGCTTCATATGAGAACAGGAAATAAAATGAAAACTCGGCTCTTGATTCCACCCTACAATATTCTACGTCTGAAGGACCAAGTCTCTTCAGTGAAGTGGGGGAAAGACAAGAAGTAAATTCTCCTGCGACATCTCACTCTTCAAAAGGAGTTACAGGGCTGGGGGTGTGGCTCAGCAAGATGCACAAAGCCCTGGGTTTGATTCCTAGCACTGAAAAATAGGGTAGGGTAGCATATGCCTGTGATTCTAGCACTGGGGAGCTGGAGGCAGGAGGATCAGGTCTTTTGCTATATAACGAGTTTTAAGTGAGCCTGGGATACACAAGACCCAAGCAAACAAACAAATGGAATAAGTAAATAAAATGCTTATCATGGGTTTGGGGATAAAATAGGTGTTCAAAAATGTTTTTAAAAAGAGGAGTTACAGGGAGCCGGAGAGATGGCTCAGTGGTTAAGAGCACTTACTATTCTTCCAGAGGACCCAAGTTCAGTTCCCAGCATCCATGTTGTGTGGCTCAGAACTACCTGTAACTCCAGCTCCAGGAAATCTATCCTCTTCTGGCCTCCACGGGCAGCCACATGTATGTTACACACACACACACACACACACACACACACACACACACACACTCACACTCACACTCACACTCACAGATTTTTAAAGGAGTTACAAAGAATGAAGGAAAGCTACAATACTTCTGAGCTTTTTTCCTGTCTCTTTTTACTTTGCATCAAGCAATGACAACTAGCTGTGGTCTCTGATCTCCTGAAAGCTGACAATGAAGCCAGTGATGACCCCTGACCCCACGTACCTAATTACACATCAAGGTTAAGTGTCATAAAAGTATGAAATAGAGGCACTAGTCAGTCCTAGAGAGGGTTACTCAGTGGGGGAGAGGAAGGGAACGTTCTGGACTAAGCAGATGCTATGAGAGTCAAGTAAATTGAAGCAGCTCATGAAGGCTGGAGCTCAGAGCTCCCGGTGGAGGGGGATGAGCTGGTGAGCCATGGACCAAGGACTGGGAGGAAAGCAGAAGCCAGACCAGCAAGGCCTCGTGTAACTCTCTTTCCTGGAGGGTTAGTGGAAGACATCCAAGTTCTGCCTCTTGGTAACTTGAGTGGTTTTGCACTGCCAGGGTTGAGCCAGAGTCTCCTGCACACGGTGTCAAGCGTCTCCCATCGAGCTGCATCCTCAGCTTGTTTTGTCCTTTTACAGGATAATGGCTTCGAGCTTGGGAACTATTTCTAGGCTGTGAAACAGTACCTAGAGAGATGGCAATGTGTCTATACGTGTGTCAAAAGCAGTCTTTCTACCTGAACTCAAAGGTGTGTAGGACTAAGATGTTCTGCCCGCCCAGGAGCAGAGGGACGGCCCTGGCTTGGAGGTGATGGGAGATCCAGAAGTCTGCGGCAGGAGGGACACACACGGATGAAGTTCAGTCATGGAATCACCGGGGAGCTGGCTAGCTGGGGCCCCTTCCCTCTGCCTTAGTCCATTCCTTCCCTCACGGATGCTTTCTGTTTCTGAATTCCCTTTCTCTCACCTCTTGAGATGCTGAGTAATGAGGCTTTGCCTCTTCCTTGCTTCTGTCCTGATGCCCTTCAGAAATGAGCTCATCAGCAGGCTTCCTGTGTGGCAACCCTTGTGTCTGGACCGGTCTCTGACTTTTCCTCTTCTGGGCTAATTGCGATCTTCTGATCAAAAAGGGCATTTCTTTCCTTTTGAGTCTTTTCCTCATTGGAGTCAGGATTATTTTGAATGTGTTTCTCAATGAAAAAATAGTATAATTAAAATCTTTGTTATTAAATATTTCTGTGTTGGAGAAATATATAAAAAAGACTAAAATAAAGCCCACGAGAAATGTAATAACTGGGAGTAATTATTATTTATTTTTGTGTTATTTCTTCAAGCCTTTATGTCTTTAAGGCCTATGTAAATTCTTTTTTAGAGCCGGGCGGTGGTGGCACACGCCTTTAATCCCAGCACTCAGGAGGCAGAGCCAGGCGGATCTCTGTGAGTTCGAGGCCAGCCTGGGCTACCAAGTGAGTCCCAGGAAAGGAGCAAAGCTACACAGAGAAACCCTGTCTCGAAAAACCAAAAAAAAAAAAAAATTCTTTTTTAGATAATTGGGATACTCTAAAATCTTTTGATGTTTGCTTTTCTGGAATCAATGTGCGGTAGCTAATTGCTCACTAAATATATCCATCTGCTCATGTGTGGGATTGCCTGATGAATGTCTGTCTTCCTGGTCTCCTTTGCAGTTAGATTGGGGACACATGGAAAACTCTGGCTGACAAACGGCGAGCAGGAAGTGACTGCTGTTCTGCTGATGCAAGGAGGGCCAGCATGGGCCTTCGTCACACTCAGCTTCCCCTGATGCAGCAACCGTGGAAGTCACGTGTTGCAGATACTGCTGTGGCAAAGGCATGAGGCTAGAACACCTGCGCTCGACTTTGCGTGAGAAACACAGCTTTAGTTTTGGCAAATCTCTGAGATTCAGTTTGTTTCTGTGGTAAAACCAGACCTATTCTGACTAATGCCGTGTGTTTCACTCCCTTCTTTACCACAGACCACGATGACATATATTCTCTCAAAATTCCTCCCTCACACAATCAGTTTCATCTTGGACAGCATCGTGTCTACATTAGCCTTCTTCCTTTAATGCTCTCTGCCCTCTGGGAGAGGGATTTTCCAGGGAGACAACTCAACATCCTAACCAGATGCTTACAGTGAGGCTAAATTAGGACTCAGATGTAAAGATAAATTTGCTGTGAGAACGAAGTAGGTGATAATAAAGTTAGTAATATTGTGTTAGTAGGCCAGGCAAACAATAAAATAACCTAATGCTTATGTAGTGCTTTATAGTTTTTTTTTAACATATTTAAACATTTTTATGTGTGTATAATGCATTCCTGTGTGTGTGTGTATGTGTGTGTGCATGTGAGTGCTACCACACGCCTGTAAGAGACCAGAGGGCCACCTCAGAAGTCAGTCCTCTCCTTTTGCCTACTTTGAGACAGCATCTCTTTTCTTGTTTTTTCCCGTGTACTCCTGGCTAGCTGGCCTGTGAGCTTCCAGAGATTCACCTGTGGCCTCTCATCTGGCTGTAGGAGAGCTGAGGATACATACATGTGCTACCATGCCCAACTTTATATGGGTTCTGGGGGTTCAAACTCAGGTCTTTATGCTTGAGTGATGAGTACATTATCCACTGAGCCGTTCCCCCAGACCTCAAGGTATTTTTAATAAAGAGAAATATAAGACTCTAATATGACGCGAGGCTGACTTTTTATGCATGCCAACAGTCCCGTGCCCAGTGTGTAGCTCTCTCCTTCCTGTTTTCTGATGTGAACTGTTGGTTGAAGATGATGAACCTGCAACTGAACCAACTAGGGTGCGATGTGGGCTCAGCAGGTGTGGCACACAGTGTGGCCTGCCAGGCAGAGCTTCATCATGACTTTGCTCTTGGCCACTTAAGACCTTAAACAATTCTCACACTTCTCAGGGCTTCCCTTATTTATGAGGAGGAAGATTGGAATGGATAGTTACTTGGAGTATTCTAGTACTGGTTGTCCATTCCAGACTTCACGATGACCCTGAACATGACCATATTCTGCAATGGCTCCCTTGTGTTCCTGAAATACTGTGTCTGGTGGTGTAGTGTCCCTTTCCAGACCCTTACTTTCCCTTGAAAATCTTTAATTGTCTCATGCACAGCCAAATCACAGATGCGTGCTAAGTTCTCTCTGCCTTTGTCCTTTTGATTTCAATGGCAAACCATATTTTGACTCCTCAATGAAACAGAAATAAATCCTATCTTAGCATAGGTGTATATGATAGTTGCCGACAAGTTAGAAGGAATTGGTCTTTCTACCATGACTGTGAAAAGGTCATTGATTAATCAGTCTTGCTTTCAAGAAAGCCTCCTATGTATGAAAGACTGTCAGGGCCCTTCATAACCCTTAAGGAAAAGAAGTTTATGTTACCAAGACAGAAACTCTGAATGAGTTTTAAAGTATTTTAATAAGAAAACAAATATCCAAGGGAGGGGGAATATGCTTTTAACTCTCTTTTTTTTGTTTTGCTTTCTTTCTTTGGTGGGTTGTAGCGCCTAGAGGGCATATTTCATCCTATCCAGGGTTACTCAAAGGTACCGTGGTTCTCTTGAAAGAGGAGCAGAGCTACCGAGCTTGGGCTCCGGAGTGGAGCCATGCGAGTCCTGGGCAGGTGTTCTTGGGGAGCACTGTACAGTCAGCCTGGTAGGTGCCTTGCTCCGTGGCTCAGTCAACAGCGAAGCTGGAGGACAGCTGTGGGAAAAGAAGCGACAAAGAGCCCCGCTGTTTTTAAGTTTTTTAAGTTCTGGGAGGAAGGGGAGGTTAGGAGAATAGAGGAGTAGGACAGACAGAAGCGGGCAGGGAGGGACTGCCGGAAGCTCACGGGTGGGAAGAAGTGTAGGCAAGCCTTCAGGGAAGCTACCTTAAGCTGCCATTTAGCTTGGGAACTTGGATTTGCATAGCGGAGAATGGCCATTCCAAGCTGAGGAAACCGGGTGAGTAAGGCTGAAGGCATTTGTGTCTCCTACTGTGTGGTTATGGGTAAGCTGCTCACCCTTCGGAGCTTGGGTTGCCTCACTTGCAAAACTGCTCTAGTAATTCCTCACAGGGTTTTGGAAGCATCGCATGAGACTGTGCTTGTGAGTTAGTGTTGGTCGCCTTTCCGTCCTCTTTAGATGCCACATTTTCCCCCGCTTTACTCCATCCGTGGTGAAGCTTATTATTTCTTCGGAATTTATTTTCCTTCCACTCAAGGAACTCAGACGACTTCTTTACTCATTGTCTAGGTCCCTTCGTGACACAGGTTGGAAAGCATGGCTTTCTGAAAGTAAGGAATGTCAAATGTGACTAGGCAAAACAAACAAATTAAAATAAAAAAAATCAGGGGAGACACTGCGAGCCGCGATCAGGATAAGGAAGATGTAAAGTACCGAAAGCAAGAGGCTATGGATTTGTTCCAGAGTAAGATACATCAGGTTTGACCAGCCAAGACCCCCTGAAAGGTCTCCGATGACACCATGGCCCAGATGATCCAACATCCAGAACCGTTTCAAGACAACTGGCTCAGATGATACAGCCTCATGGACTACTCCATGATCCTAAAATTTTCTTTGTTTCCCCAGAAGATACAGCGCCCCCCTCCAGCAGGAAGTAGTAAGAAAAACTACACCCAAATTCCCAAATATACCAAGCTGACTTTAGAGATGTGTAAAGGTTAAAACCTTCCTTTTTAAGAAAAGAAAAGGGGAGGTGCTGTGGGATGGTCTGTATGTCAAATGTGTTGCTAATTGGTCAATGAATAAATCACTGATTGGCAGTGGCCAGGCAGGAAGTATAGGCGGGACTAACAGAGAGGAAAATTGAGAGAACAGGAAGCTGGAGAGGGAGACACTGCGAGCCGCGATCAGGATAAGGAAGATGTAAAGTACCGGTAAGCCACAAGCCACGTGGCAAGGTATAGATTAATAGAAATGGATTAATTTAAGCTGTAAGAACAGTTAGCAAGAAGCCTGCCACGGCCATACGGTTTGAAACCAAAAAAAAAAAAAAAAAAAAAAAAATCAGGCTGCAGTCAAAAGGATTCTGAGTACAACACAAACTTGTCTACAGTCCGCATAACAAAGAGGCTGGGATAATTATTAAAGGCTATCTCTTCATTCATCCGCTCCCACACATTTGCTTGTAGACAATGGGGTCATATTGAGAGCTAAGGGCTGAGTGGTAAGACAGACGCAGTTTTTAACTTCATGGAGTGTCTCTGTCAGCAGAGAAGACACACTTCCTTGCCGCAAGTGTGGTGTTGTCTTAGTCTACTAGCACAGCTATAGCAAAACACTGTGAAGCTGATGGCTTATAAACACAGACCTTCGGGAGTCTCAGGGAAAGGTGCTGGCTAATTCTGGTGAGGTCCGCTTTCTGCTCCATAGATCACACTTTTCTTGAAGCCTTACATGGCAGAAGGGGCAAAGGATCGCTCTGGCAGATCTCTTTTGTAAGGTTACCAGGTAGTGCCACCATAAAAGAGGCCACGACTCCCCATGCCTTATCTCCCAATGTCTTTACATTTGGGATTTGGATTCACCAGGGGAATTTTGGGGGAAGTTGGTGTACAACCATTGCAGTCTATAGCAGGTGATCGTTAAGGAAGGGAAAGTATGGGATGCTATGAAGACATGTGTGGGGAGACCTTGATCCTCTGCAAGTCCCCTTGAAAAATCAGCATGATGTCTAGGTAGGGAAGGAAGAAACCCAGGGGAAGAGTCACATTCTAACTAACAGGAACGGCCCATGCAGAACCCTGAAGCTGCAAGATCACGAGTATTAGAAAAAGCAAGAGCAAGCCAGTGAAGAAGCTCTGACAGTGAGGAGCAAGGTGGCATAAAAATAGAGATGGAGGGAAGGACAGGGAGCCAGCTTGCTGTAGGATACCAAAATCCTTATAGGAAAGACCTTTGAACTCTGGATTCTACTTTCAGAGATTCATCTTCAAAAATTCACCCCCAGGATTACCTAAAAATTTGCCTTTGATATCTGTTTGTGGCTTATACTTTGGTGTTTTATATTGAAGCCTTTAATTTCTTTGGAGCTTAATTAGGTATGGCTTGAAATCCTGGAACTTTGGCATTGACGTGTAACCTGCTGTCTCTTAGGTGACTTTTGAGGAAACCAGAGAGCAGGGAGGAAGAAGCCTCCACTTCCTTCCTTAGAGGGATGCGAATATCACTTCCCCTCTCTCCACTTTGTTTCTACGAATTCTTTCTTTCCACACTGCAAAGCCCACTAGTTCAGTTCTCTAGAAATTCCCACAGGCTGCCCCAAAGCAGAACTAACTGGTGGGGAAATCTGGGTAATGTTTCTGTGTTGGTGAAACTTAACACTACGCACTGACTCAGAGTGTCCAGAGAGCATCATTTTTCCTCCAGACTTCTCCATTTTCCTAGTCCAGATTCAAGATCTTATGTCATGGAGTGCTTTTCTGCTCTCCCGTACACCCAGGTGCCCTGTCATGGGTTCCTCCTTCCTCTGCCCATCCCCCTCCCACCAGCGGGGAGTCTCATCACTGATTTCCCTCACCCACTCTCTCCTCACTGTGGTCTCGGAGGATGAGTGACAGCTTTCACTCACTTCTTGTGCCCATCCCTCATGCTTGTCGCTGTCGGGATCTTTTGTGTTTGTATGGCTCTGCTTAACCTCTCCATTCCCAGGATTCCTCATTGTTCACAAGTGAAAGTTCAAATGCTAAATACCCTACCGAGGCAGTAACCACCAGAACCTCACACAGGAGTCACCTAAGTTAAAATGAGATTATTATTGTCTTGGGTTGCTTGGAGGGCTGGTGTTTTGAGACAGGATCTTGCTACTATCATTTGCCTATATGATTTGGTCCCACTCACCTTACATTTGATGTCATTAAACAAAGACTTGAGAAAATTGCTAGTATGTACCTTGGATGGTTAGCATTAATTGCCAACCAGACACAACCTAGGATCTCCTGAGAACAGAGGTGAGGGATTGTCTACATCAGGCTGGCCTGTGGGTGACTGTCTTAATTTAATTTAATTGATATGCGGGTGGCATCATTCCCTAGACAGGGGATTCTGAATTGTGTAAGAGTGGAGGGATGGAACTGAGCACAAGCAAGTGAGCGTGCATACATCGATTTCTCACTGTTCTTGACTGTGGGTGCCATGACCCGCTGTTTGAAGTCCCTGCCTTGACTTACCTGCAATGAGGGACTGTAACCTGGATTTTCTTAAACCAAATAAACCCTTTCTCCTAAACTGCTTTTTGTCAGGTTATTTTTATCATAGAATCAGAACTTAAACTAGGGCAGCACCTTTAGTTGCTTCTTTTTGGAACTTTGGAGTTTTCCTCTAATCCAACCTCTTTCTCAGAAGAATAAGTCTTATTTATTGTATTCCTGTGAACATGGGGTTATCTAAAGAGCTGGAAACCACCTTACAGCCCACTGAGAAACTGTATAGCTCTGATACAAAGATGCTCTCCTTTCTGGTACAACCAGTCTCTATGGGTCCTTAGCTCCATCTATTTATCTTAGGTGTTTCCTGAAAGATGCACAGAAGGCTTGCTACCTCAAGGGAGCCCTTAGGATCCTATGGCGTTTCTTTGTGGCCCCTGAGCCCCTTCTAACTGGTCCTCACAGAATTCAACTGATTGATCCTCACGGAGTTGAATGCTCTTCTTAGGGCAGGGTCAGTTACCAGGGCCCCTGTGACATAACGTTGACTCCTGAACATTCAAATGTGACAGAGGGAGTAGGGTGATTTTTCTATTGGTCGGGTTTTAGTCACGTTTCCAAGGAGCAGAGTTTACTTTCACAATGAGCTACATTGTCCTTTCTTGACATTCTTAACAATGTTATCTCTAGAAGCAAGGCCTGGCTGGGTAATTATTCTTGTGCATTGGCTCAAGAATCAGTCAGATAATTGCAAAACTGTAATGCATGCTAGGAATGGTGGTGTGTGCCTGAAATTACAGCACCTGGGAGACTGAGGCAGGGTAATCTCTAGCTTTGAGGGTAGCCTGGGCTATGTAGCAAGACCCTGCCCCCTGCCTCAAAAAAAAATTCCAGCTATATAACCAACTAGCCCCCCCCCCCCCCCCCCCCCCCCCCCCCCCCCCGCAAATGGTTTGGAGCAGAACTCACATGTGCGGCCCTGATGGAAACTAGCTGTTTCATTTCTCATTCTAGAAAGAAGAACCTGGGCTTTGGTGGAGGGCAGACGAGAGTTTCTGTCATCCTGAATGGGGGTAGCTCTGTCTTCTTCGTAAGACAGTTGTAAAAAATAAAACAAAATGTGCATTTCTTGGTAAAAATAAGAAAAATTTGATAATATTTGTTTCCTTTCTCATGTAACCTTAAAATACTTTGAAAGTTGCTGTTATTGTAGAAATATCACTCATCTATGTAATTTCGACAAATTAACAATTTCACGGGTCCCATTATCTAGACAGGAAACTGAGCCCCTGGGGAGGTAGGTGAGTTTGCCATGGATACTTAGGTAATAGTTTACAAGTTGAGGGCTAAAACCAGAGTCCCAGTCTACCCTAATCAACCTTTTGCTTTGTTTTGAACCACACCCCAGTCTGTGTTGGGACTGGCATAAATTAGCCTGGCATAGCAGTAACCAATTCCACTTACTATGACAGACACCAATCCTCTGGGTATTCCCTCTAAGCTTGACAAAGTTTTGAATGCTAAAGAGGATGTAAACGTAATTCAAGGCTCTAGGAATAATCACACAGTTATCAGTGTATTCCAAATTAGAAAGGATGAGAAAGGACTGGAATTTTCATATGCTCTTGGTTGGAATGTAAAGTGATACAATCCGTAGTTTTTTAAAAAGTTAAACATATATCTAACATGAGGCTCCACCCTTCCAGTCCTGGGTCTTTATCTCCCCAAGAGAAAGAAAGTATATCCTCATGTAAACATTTTTTTTTTATGGGAATGTTCATAACAATGCTCTTTGTCGTTGCTAAAAATGGAAACAGCTTTAAGTCTTCCTCAAGTGACTGGATAAATGAGCAGTGGCTGAGCCATATAATGGAATACTACTACCCAGCAATAAAAAGTGATGAACTAGTGACCCGTGGGACAATATGCATGTGTCTCAGACTAATCATGGTGCCACACGTCATTCAGAAGGAGTATATATACTATATGCTCCATTTATACCAAACTCTAGGAAGTGTCAACAAGTCCACGGGGAGAGAGCGCACCAACCCCTGTGTGGTGATGCAAGTGAGGACAAAGGGCTCACCACGAGGCAGGAGAATGACAGATGTTTTCAGCACTTGGTTATGTCCCTTGGTTTCATTGTATATACTTCTGTCAAATTATTGAATTGTACATTTTTAAATTTGCAGGTTTTTTAAAAAGACCAAATTGTGTTTAATATTACTCTTTTTACAACCAAGGAATTTTAAAATAAAAAAGTTATTGTTTGTGTGTGTGTCTATGAACATGCACTTAAGCATGCCTGTGGAGGCCAGAGGACAACCTGTGGGATTCTGTTCTCTCCTTCTACCATGTGAGGCCAGGGGATCAAACTCAGCTCTTCAGGCTTGGCAGCGAGTGCTTTTTGCCCAACTGAGCCATCTCCCTTGTCCTAAATTTGCATATTTTTGTTAACTATACCACAATAAAGCTGTTAAGAGAGTATATTTAAGGATAGACAAATAAATGCTCACTCCTGGGTCTCACAAGTTTGTGGCAAACAAGGACACTTGGCAGTAATGACTCCAGTCTCCCTGATTATCTTCACCCACGTACCGTGGATGTCTTATAAACCTCTGGTCTGAGGGACTGTGGTGGTCCCTCAGGTTCCTCTGCCTCATGCAGGAGGGAGAGCGAGGCCTTTGCATGTGCACCTAACAGTCTTCGTCAAATTCCTTCGTTAAACACCTTTCTCTGTGATTTCTTGTGGCTGAGCAGAGACACCTGCTCAAGAAAGCTATTTGTTCAGGGGCCCCTCCTCCACAGGCTTTGCACACCCAGCATGCAAGTCAGCTCATGCCAGGGCAGGATTTCCAGTTGCGTGTGCCACTGTGCCCCTCCAGGTCACAGGATGTGCCTGGGCGTATTGGATCCTTGGGCAATGACATAGGCCTCAGTGGGAATTCCCATGTCACGTGTGGAAATCCAGGTCACCTGCACTGGTAAACTCCACAATCTGAAGACTTTCCATTTCTAGGACTGGAGGAGGAAGGGAGAGCCAGAGGAGGAGGGGAAAGAGAACTTCTTTTCCCAGAGCTGGGGGTGGTGGAGGGCCATGGGAAGGACTGGACTGGGTGTGTGGCTTGTGTGTTTTCTTATTCTCTCACTCTCCGCTCTCCTCATGACATTTTCCAAACGATTCTGCACACAGACACACACAGACACAGACACACACAGACACACACACACACACACACACAAACACACGTGCCTGGGCCTTGCCTGCCTGTTGACTCAGTGAGCTAATACTTGCCACTTCAAAGGAATCTCCAATTCCCCAAACTCCAAAAGGCAATCTAACTATCCAGACAGGAGCTCCACCTGACTACAGGAGGATTTCTGGCAGCTGGATGGAAGTCAGCATCAGTCAGGAACTTAGGAAGCCAGTTCCCCTCTGCCAAGAGGAGTCATTTCCCTTACCTGTGGAAGAAGGGACATATGGCTCTCCAATTAGCTTATATCTGCGGTGCCTGTCAGCATAATCAACGTCCATGTTAGCCTTCAGGCTCACTCAATCCCCACTCACAAGTAGTTATATTTCAGTGTCTCCATGGGCCCCCCTCCCTCTCCAGCTAATCTTCTCCTTCTTATTCTTCTCCTCCTCTTCCTCCTCTTCCTCCTCCTCCTCCTCCCCCCCCCCCCTCCTCCTCCTCTTTTTTTTGTTTTTGTTTTTGTTTTTGTTTTCAAGACAGGGTTTCTTTCTGTAGCTTTGGAGCCTGTCCTGGACCTTGCTCTGTAGGCCAGCCTGGCCTCAAACTCAGAGATCTGCCTGCCTCTGTCTCCGGAGTGCTGTGATTAAAGGTGTGCACCACCATCGCCCGGCCCTCACCCTTCTTATCACCTGCTATTCTCACTATTCTTGGCTCATGCTTCTCTCACTGTGTTTTCTCTGTTCTCTGTGCCCTGCTATTATCTCTCTCACAGATAGCCCTGGCCATGTCCAGTCTGCTTCTTTTTCCACTCTGGACTCTTTCAGATGCTTCTGACTGTTCTTCTCTCCCTCATAGTTACAATAAGAACCTTCCCCTTAACCGTGGAGCAGCCATGTCATCAGTTTATACAATATTGAAGTGAGTTTAAATTACTAAAACAATAGTGTTTTATTCTTTTTTTTTTAAATCTAGTTTTAAAAATAGTGCAGTGTTATTTTTTGTTTTGTTGTTTTCTTTTTCCTTTTGGTTTTGTTTTAAAGTCAGTTTTGTGTAGAGTCCAGTAGCTTTCCAAAGTTTCTTCTTTTCAAGAAATCAGATGCTCTCACTTCCTCCATCTCTGTCTTCCAATTTGGCACGTAGCCCTTGTTTCTTTTTCTTTCTTGTGTGTGTGTGTGTGCGCGCGCACATATGTGGAGGCTGGAAATCCCAGATAGGCATTTTCTTCAGTTTTTCTCCACCTTATTTTTGAGACAAGGCCTCCCAGGGAATCTAGAGCTTGTTGATTGGCTAGACAGTCTGATACGAACTCCCCGGCCTCCTCCCCCTTCCCTGCTCCCTGGCACTAGGGTTTCAGGTGTGTGAGGAGGATGGCAGTTTTTAACGTAGGTTCGAGGGATTCAAACTCTAGTCTTCCTGGCTGTTCAGCAGGCACTCTACGGACTGAACGTCTCAGCCTTAGCTCTTGTTTCTTAACGACACACTTTATTGTTAAGTCTTAAACTCAGGGTTTTAGGCTTGCGCAATACTTCCTCTTTGGAAAATGAAACAAATTCTTTGCTCTGCTCCAATCTCCAACTGGCATTATCTACCTTTCCCATCTGCTAATCCTCCTAATATGGTTACACCTTAATTTTTTTATATCAATAAATGGTGTTATTATTATGATATATATATCATAATAATATACTTAGTAAATTAGGCATTCTTTCTGTCCAGTTAAACATTTTGTCTTTCCTTAATAGCTGTCTTCTCTTTCTCATTTTCTTAGTTTTCTATGTACTTATCAGTAGGGGAGTGTATACTTTCTGTTGGCAGACCTGGCTAAGAAAAGAAACACATGCTGGGCTGTTGTCATAGGCCTGTAATTCAGCTGCCCAGGAAGCTGAGGCAGAAGGATTGCATATTCAAGGCCCGCCTAGACAACCTAGTGACATCCCATCTCAAAGAATGAAAGAGAGCTGGGGCTGTGCTTGCTGAGCAGAAGTAAGGCTCTAGATCAACTCCAGTAAATCAGAGAGAGAGAGAGACAGAGAGACAGAGAACAGAGACAGAGAGAGACAGAGAACAGAGAGACAGAGAGACAGACAAACAGCGAGAGACAGAGAACAGAGACAGAGAGACAGAGACACACAGAGACAGAGAACAGAGACACAGAGAGAGACAGAGAACAGAGAGAGACAGAGAACAGAGAGAGGACAGAGAGACAGAGATACACACAGAGACAGAGAACAGAGAGAGATAGAGAGACAGAGACACACAGAGAGAGACAGAGAACAGAGACAGAGAGAGAAAATTATAAAGGATCTTCTAACCAAACACTTGAAAATAAAAGATTTAAGCTTGATTATCTTCACAGAAAATTGATCTAAAACTATCACTAATTGTATTACAAACTTGACAGTGATTATTTAAGTCTTCCCTTAAATTCGGACATGCCAGGCAGCTTGTTTCTACCTTGTGGGGAAATCTCTAGAGCTCTGTGGTCTGCTTCAGTTTGGACAGTGGTTGTTTGTTGCTGTTTCCAGCTTTAGCCTGTTCTCTCCCCCTTTACTTCCCTCTTGGAAAGGCGTGTAAGTGTAGACATGTCTTTAGGACTTTGCCTGCGTGCCACCATCCCTGTTCTACTCTGACACTTGCTTGATAGTATGTCTGGGTGTATAACTCTAGGCTGGAGTAGGTTTGGCTTCCTGGCTTGGAAAGCATGGCTCCATTTCATTCTAGCTTCCAATACTGCTGTGAAGAAGTCTGACTCAATTCAAATGTCTAGCTCTTCTCATGTGACTATTGTTTTCTGTCTGGAATGTCATAGAAATATCTTCTTAGTTTCAGTATTCTGAAATTTTATGATATGAGTACATTTTCATTCATCCTGTGAAGCATTTAATAGGTCGGTGAATCTGAAAACCTATGTTCTTTAAGTTTTAAAAAACTATTGATTATTTCTTCTTATTGGTTTTTTCTTACTTTTAATTTAAAAAATTATGCATGCTTGTGTGTATATGCAGGCTCACATGTATATGTATATGTGTGTGTGTGTGTGTGTGTGTGTGTGTGTGTGTGTGTGTGTGTAGTGTAGAGGACAACTTTGGGTGTCATCCTCAGGTATGCTATCCACCTCCTTGGAGACAAGGCCATTTATTGACTTCATCATGGATTAGGCTAGAGTAGCTGGCTGGTAAGTCCCAGGAATCCTCTGTCTCCTCTTCCCCAGTGCTGGGATTACCAACCCAGGCCACCATGCCTGGCATTTTTATGGGAGCTCTGGGGATTGAACTCAGGTCCGTGTGTTTACAAGGCAAGTACTTTACCAACTGGGCCATCCACTCCAGCCCTAGCTCTAACACTCTATTCCAGTCTATTTTTTTAAGTCTTTGTCTTTTTCTCTACTTTCTAGGAGGTTTACTTAGCCATTCTCTCTCAGCACTTTTATTGAGTTTTCATTTCTTTGACATCTTAATATGTTTTATTGCTTGACTCTTCTGTCTGTTGAACATTATAGTATTTTATTATTGCTTCACAGTTCTACTGTCTTATTAGCATAATGTACTTTGTTATATACTGAGATGCTTACCTACTTAGAGTATATATTCATAATATTTTTAAACTTAAAAAAAATGGAGATAGGGCCTTTCTCTGGTTGTTCGTGATTGTCTTGATCTCCTGAAACTCAAGCACCCCTCCGGCCTCAGCCTTCTGGGCATCTAGGACTACAGGAACATGTCACTGTGGCTGTGCCTGACTCATACCAGCTTTCGTTTGCTTTCCAAGTTCTTTTCTCTTTGCATGGTCTTTTTGCCCCTTTGCCCCTATGAGTTGGTTTATTTGATGTCCGTCTCGTGAGAACTCTGCAGGTGTTTAATAATCTTACATTTTTTAGAATGAGTGTCACTAGAGTGAATTGGAATGTCTGAGTGCATGGTGAGGCTTGATAGCTACAGAGATCATTGATTTATGTCTTATCAGGGCTGTTGGGTGAAGCAGTCCTTAATAGTAGTTTTGGCTTGCTTCCCAGGAAGGTTTCTTTTAATCTCCTGCCTAGAGGGGAATGGCCTTCTGTCTTAGTTACTTTCTATTGCTGTGATAATACACCATGACCAAGGCAACTTATAGAAGAAAGAGTTTATTTGGGGCTTACAGTCTCAGTGATAGAGTCCATGTCCATCATGGCAGGGAGCATGGCAGTTCACAGATATGGAGTTAGAGTAGTAGCTGAGAGCTTACATCTTAATCCAGAAGCCTGAGGCTTTTGAAACCTCAAAGTCCTACCCTAGCGACACACCTCCTCTAACAAGGCCATACCTCCTAACCCTTTCCAAGTAGTTCCACTAACTGGGGACCACATGTTCAAATAGATGTGCTTATGGGGATTAGAGCCCAGCCTGCATTAGGGGTGGGGGAAAAGGCTGGGATTCTCCACAGAAGGCTTTCTGTTTCATTAACTATCCTGTTTTCAGGCCTCTCCTCTTTTCTTAAAATACACCAGGCATCCTCCAGTCCCCAGACACTTCATTTTCCAGTTTTTACAGACAGTAATTTGATAGTTTGATATGAGGTGTTCTGGGAATCTAATCATTAATTTTTCCTGATTACTTCATTTTTATATCATATGTTAAATTATTATCACACTGTTCTCCAAAAATCACAGAACCAACTAGCAGCCTGTAGTTTGTGTATGTATGTATGTATGTATGTGTGTGGTATATGCATATGTGTGTGTGTACATGTGTGTGTGCTCATGCGTATGTTTATGAAGGCCAGGGGAGGCATCAGGTATCTTCCTCCATTATGCTCTCTCTTATTTATTTTTTGGACAGATCACTCACTGTACCTGGAGCTTTCTGTTTCAGTTTGCTGGCTGGCCAGAGAATTCCTAGGATCCTCTTGTCTCCGACTCCCAATGATGGAGCACACTTTTCCATGTCTAGCTTTTTACATAGGTGCTAGGGATTTGAACTCAGGTCCTCTTGCTTTCACAGCAAGTACTGTTACCCACACAACTGTTTCTGCAGCCCCTCATCAGCATTTTAAACTAGAGGTTTTTTTTTTTGTATCAATTAATGCTGTGGGATAATGCTATTGTACACTGATTTAATAAAATGCTGATTGGCCAGTAGCCAGGCAGGAAGTATAGTCAGGATAAGCAGACAAGGAGAATTTTGGGAGGAGGAAGGCTGAGTCAGGAGGCACCAGCCCGTCATCCAGGGAGCAGCATGTAATGGCACACTGGTAAAGCCATGGAACACATGGTGGCATATAGATGAACAGAAATGGGCTGAGTTTAAGTGTAAGAGCTAGACAATGGTAGGCCTGAGCTAATGGCTGAGCAGTTATAACCAATATAAGCCTCTGTGTGTTTACTTGGGTCTGAGTGGCTGCAGACTGGGCAGGTCACAGGAAAACTTTAGCTACAAACTTATTCTTTGGCAATTTCATCTATGTATCTAATATGTTCTGATCACACTCACTCCCCCATCATCCTCTCTTCACTCTCTCCCACAAACCCCTCCTCCCCCATATTCCCATACACTTTCATGTCTTTTGTTTTTGCTTTGTGAGCCACTGGACTTAACTAGGGCTTCCTGTGTGGGCATGGGTGTGGAGCTATTGCAGGAGGCATGAGTAACTCACCAGTGGCTACATCATTGAAGACAATGACTTCCTCTTCCTCACAGTTCTGGATAGTCAATAGCTCCCCTGGACAGGGCTGGGCCTCATGAGCTCCTCCTGAATCTGTGACTGAATGCTAATAAGCTCAGTCTTGTGCAGATCCTATACAGGCAACCACAGCTGCTATGGATTCATGAGGACCACACCTTATCCTGCCTAAAGACAGCATTTCAGGGCTCCTCTCCCCATCCCCTGGCTCTTACATTCTTTCAGTCCTCTCTTACTGGATGTTTTGTGAGCCTTGGAGTGAGTGATTTGATTGACCCATTTAAGGCTAAGCACTCAATGGTCATTTGTTCTTGGTGCCTTGACTACCCCTGAGCCTCTGCATTACCAACTCTTAAATGACAACTTTGCCAAGGTAAAACTGACAGATAATAAACCGTTCATATATAAATTATTCAATTTATGTGTTTTGACATATGCCTATGAGACCATCATCATCACTGAGGACATACACATCTCCTCTTAGGTCTCTCCAGAGTCCTTTGTAATTCTTTCCCTTCCCTCCTCCCCTCCAAGCAAACCCAGATCTATTTTTTTGTCCCTAAAGATTACTTCATGTTTTCTATAGTTTTATATGAATGGAATCCTACATGATTCACTCTTTTGTGGGGGCGGGGAGCCTATTGTTCTTAATCATCGTGCAGTCTTACTTATTTATCATCTCATTCCCAAAGGTGCAAGATTCTGACTGGTTCTCTACCTTTCTCCTGCCCACTTAGCTTCCGCCTCCACTTGTCCATCTGCTTTCCATTTTCCAAACCAATTTATGTGTATTTGTTGTTCAATTTTTTTTTATTACTTTGTTTCTTTCTTGTGTGTATGTGTCAGCCACCCATGTGGAAGTTAGAAGAAGACAATTTACAGAGTTGATTTCTCTTCCTTCTACCATTTGGGTCCTGGGGATCAAACTCAGGGCATCATGCTTGGCAGTAAGTACTATCTCACTGGCCCCCAAACTAAATAGTTTTGGGCTTAAAAAACTACCATGTAAACCAGTTCTATCCTTCCACTGTGTGGTTCCTGGAGAATTGAACTCAGGGCATCATGTTTGACAATAAACATCATGTCACCACCCCTCAGAAACAAGGTTTTTGTTTGTTTGTTTTATTTTGTTTTACAAAACTCCCATATGAGGCTGGGAACTCTTGAGTTGCTATAGTAAGTGTGAACTCGGGGAAGTGAAACATGGCTGCTGGCTCTAAAGAATTCATGTTCCCACTCCCTGCTCCCTCTTCTTGCTATTTTCTTCTCTGTTCGCAGCATCCTTGTGGGTTTTAAAAAGAAAGCAAAGTGAAACAACACATCAAAATCCTTTACTGTTCTTTTAGTTGGGGGCTGGGAAAAGGAACAGCATTAGTTACAAGAATGAATATTTATACCACTATTCTGATAGGAAGAGTGTTTATCGGAATGTTCTGTAAGAGCTTAAAGATGTCCTTGGGTCTGACAGTGTAATTATGGGAGGAAAAAGAGAAATTTGTGTTTTATATTGAGCTTGGTCATGACTGTGGCACTCCACTCCCTTCCTCCCTCCCTCCCTCCCTTCTTTCCTTCTCAACTGCAGCAGCTGCCTTGGAAGAGGGGACTGTGCCAGCTCAAAGACGAAGGTGATGTTTAGTACAGAGAACAGAAACTGGGCAGCTCGATTTAGGATGGTATGAAGGTCAGTGGTGGTATCTCTGGTGCCAGGAAGGGATAGGCCTTCCTGGCAGGGAAGCAGGGAGGGAAGTACAAGGGAGGCAGAGATGAACCGCCAAGTGTGGAGATTCCAGAGTCTGGAGGGGCTCAGCTAAAGGGAAGCCTCAATCCAGAGAGAATGTTTTAATGGCTGGGCACAAAGTTTTTTCCTCATGGAAAAAGGCTCAGCAGAGGTTCAGTGGCCAATGAGCCAGCACCTGGAGAGACATTCCTGGGCATTTGAGAACTGGGCTCAGGCAGAGACTACCAACTTCTTATCTCTGAGTCTTTCATGATCTTTGAAAATGGAGGACAAAGGTCCCTGGAAATGGAGAGGAGGTACAAGGACAAACTTGAATAGCATTGTGTCCCAATGTACCCCAGAGCCACAGCCTAGCTTCCTCTCGGAGGCTTTGCTGAGGTTTACCAAAGGTAGGAGGCTCTTAGCTCTGCTAGATGGCATCAATGGAAGGAACTTAAAAATAGTGTCTGTTTCTGTCTCTTTCGATGAATGTTTAGAGGTCACTATTTCCTCTTGAAGAGGAAGTTCTACAAACATTCCATTTCCAGCCTTAAAAATAGCCAAGTATCAAGGCATTGAAAACTCTATGCTGGGGAATTCCCAAGGAAGTAGAGGCTGAATGTTGTGGACCCAAAGTGAATTCAGAGCAATTACTCAGTAGCAGTTTGTAGTAACAGCAGCAGGAACCAGAATTTCCACGCATATCTGCCAACTCAGTATCTAATTATTTCAATGGATGGGGGAAAAAAATAGCGGTGGGTGCCTTCACTCAGATACTGGCCTGCCTCCACCCATCATTGTATACCAAGAAGCCTGTCTCTCTTGAGATGTCCTTGGAGCTATCTGTGTGTGGGAAAAGGGAGTGAGTGGGTCTGCTTCATGCCATTGTCACGACAAACAGAGGTGACTGCTAAGTGCACGGGCATTCCAAAGGCTGTCATAGCCCCATACTGCAGCTTCTAAGGAATGGGTGAGGAATGTGATGGTGCTGGGTAGAGCCACCCTTTACTTTGTGGGGATGGATGGCCACTGGATAGAGGTCACTTTGTGAGTAATGCATCGGTTCGTGAGACCAGGAGAACAGTGTGCTTATTCCCAGGTGTTACTCACGGTCTGCACATGTCAATAGTTGTGCTATGAGGTCCAAGACCAAGGATTCTCTGTTGGAACAGAGTTCCTCAGCCAGCCTAGACTGTTCCTGTTACAAGGCATTTTTGGGGATAGGGTGACTAGTATATTATTTCTACATACTGTTTTAAAACATAGTTATCTTACCCAAAAGATGTACAGTGGTGAGTCAACATGGGGTCAAAGGAAGCAGTCTCTCAAGAAAAGGAGGGCAAAGTTCAGGGCGCGGAGGATTACCACATTCCTGAGGTAAAAGGGAGAGAGCTAGCCAGGAGGAGAAGATATATTGCCAGTTCTCTCTGGGCCTCAATTTCCTCATTCAGAAATGGCACCACATGTTCGTGGGACATTTATTAAGTTTTTTTTTTTTTTTTCCCCTAGGCACTGAGCCCAGGTGCTGGACTGAAAACCAAGCTCATTCCTATAAATTGTTCTGAGGCTAACATATGAATTATGCAGAAAGTGCAGGACAGTACTTTTGTTGCTTCCAGGCCATATTAAGGCTGTGATCTGGGACACTTCTTATTACTTAAATAACCGACAGGACAAAGGCACTTCGTAAGGAGAGGAATGGAGGTCAGTGCTGTTTCCTCCAGGGAACGGCTGGAGGACCAGATAAGAGGGATGTGCAGAGCGCATGCCTTTGTGCAGTGACAAGTTAGATGCCAACCAGGGCAGCTGTGGCTTTTGAAACAAATTTGCTTGGAAGGCTCTTAGAGACTGTCAATTTTATAGGTAGAATAAGTAAGCAAAGACATCAAGAACAGCCATGGTTCAGTGGGCAAGTCTGCACAAAGGCTGGCTTCCTAATGTAGTGGACTCACCTCTGAATCTCATGACGAAGTTTAGATGTTTTTTGGAGAGCGAAAATGGAAACACTGATTGATACTGGTGTATCTCACCTGTGAGCTAATCTGCAGTGGCTAAAGCTAGACAGAGAAGTCTAGTAGTCAGGGACAGAGACTAAGTCAGTGTGTGTGTGTGTGTGTGTGTGTGTGTGTGTGTGTGTGTGTGTAGTGTATGCATGTATAATATATATGTTTATACATCCAATGTGTGTGCATGTGGAGGCCAGTTTGATGTTGGGCGTTCTCACTATTCTACCTTATCTTTCGAGACCCAGTCTCTCACTGAACCCAGAACTTGTTTGGCTAACTGACTGAGCAGTGAGCTCCGGGGAATCTACCTGTCTGTCTCCCCAACTCCTGCTTTAGGGTAGAAGACTGGTATGGAAAGTCTGGTTGCCTGGGATCCAAAGTCAGGTCCTCAAAGTAAGGCCCAGTAGGCACTTAACTGACAAGCCATCTCCCCAGCCCCGGGTCAGTGTTTTCCAGGATGGATGCTAACAAACCCTGGTCTTTTTCTCTGCCTCTGTTTTAATTTTCTTCTCAAAAGGAAGGGAATGGTGGGGTGAAGGCAGGCATTCAACACATACCTGCTGTTCTGGAGTTATGTCATAGCAGGACGGAAGTGACCCACAGCGTTGTCTCTGAACTGTAGCATTGTAGGGTTTTCCAAACACCTGTCACATCTTCTTCCCCACTCTGGGCACAGCTGGCTCCACCTCTGCATTAGCTCCCCCTGCCCTGCTATTTGCTGGTTGATCTCCATGTTTGGTGGTAGAGACTCCTCTCCTTTTGAGGTGCTAACTTATGCTCCTACTTTTTCTGTGAAAACTCCTGAAACTTCCATTGTTCCCACCTTCCCTCAAATCAGAGTTTCTTTCTTTCTGTAGCCAAGGGGTCGTGACTTCACATTTCTCACGATACTTAACTTGGACCTCACCGGCCCGAGCAATGAACACTCTGGTATGTGGGTTCCTCCCCAAACCTGCTAGGGCCCCTGCCTTACTCCAGAGTCTCTGCTCTGACTCAGGAATTTCTTGAATCATGAGCTCAGGGCCAAGATCATACATGTTTTCATTCCCTTTCTTCTGCACGTGGCTTCCTTGGGCTCTGGCAGCCTTAAGGCTGCTTCCCATTGTGTAGCCATGAGTCGGGGAGCCTTCCATAGTGGTGCTGTTGGAGACTCCTAAAGATCTGTCTTATTTTAGGTCCCAACCTTCCCTCTGATTTGTTTAATTAATCTCTTTCTGCTCTCTCTAGAGATGAGGATGCCCAAGTCCTCTATATGAAATGATACAGTATTTGCATGAACCCGGGCACGATCTCCTATAGACTTTAAGTCAATTCTGGTGACTTAGCACCTACGATAATGTAACGCCATGTAAAGATTGTCATTCTGTATCATTAGGCGCTAATAATAAGAAAGAAAAGCCTGTATTTCTTCAGTATAGAGGCAATTTCCCCCCCGCCCCACAAATTTGATTCACGTTGATTGGGGAAGGCTAGCAGAATATACCTGTATATATACTTATCCACATCATATATGCAATTATTTATATGTATATATATGTAGCATTCACATATAAACATATGGATAGTTCACATATAAATATATGGAATTATATATATTTTCTATATATGATATAGACCGTCATCAGTATTAGAATAAAATTATGTGTTTAAACTGTGCTTTTACTTTTATCAAATATTCCATAAGGTATTGATATAAAGTATTCTCTTTCTAAGAATTTTTTAACAGTTGCATAATCGGCATACTAAATATTAATTAATTAGTTCCTGGTTTATTTCACTTTTTCTTTTACTATTTTGAACAACAATTCAATAAGCACTGATAAAATACATAAAATTTGTTGCGCATCCTTGATTATCAGCTAATAGAATTTAAAAATATTTTTTTATAAGTTGAATTTGGGCCAAAGCAGAAGCATTTGAATGTTTCAGGTGTCTATTGCTAAACGAAATCCTTCTGTTCTGGCTTTACTGTGTTCAGGATGACTCAGTTTGCAGGAGAGCAGGTGGTGGTGGTGGTGGGGTGTGGCTCCCTGCTTGCCTTCCCAGACCTCCTTGGGTGAAGTCATAGTCAGAACAGGTAAGATTGGGCGCTGCCCCAGCAGGTCTTGCGTCCTGTACTTCCTTTTCTCCCCTTGACCCTTGCTATCTCAATCCAGTTTTAGCTCGAGCAGCCCTGGTATTTGGGAGGAGGTGGGGCTGGAAGAAGGGCTGCAGAGTTTCCAAGCCCCGGGAATGGGTGGTATAGTGTGGTCCAGGGTAATCCAAGTGATTTTAGTGCCAAAGGGAAAGAAGAAGAAAAGAAAAGATGCAGGAACTGTCAAAGTACAACATTTACCACTTAAGAAATACAACTTTCTTACCGATATATGGTAGACTGTGTCAAAGATACATTCAACTAATTATCGGCAGGACCAGCATTGGCCCTGCTGATTAAAGGAACAGGACAGGAATCTATCTACTCATGACAGGTACTGTCACACATATTCATGGCACCAGTAGAATAAAAAGTGCTGGAAGACAACTGTAAGGTTAGATACAAGACAGGACAGCAGGGTGTGGTGGCACGTGCCTGTGATCCTAGCACTTGGGACCTAGAGACAGGAGGATCAGGAATTCAAGGCCAGCCTGGGATACCTGAGACCCTGTCTCAAAAAACTAAACCCCACATCAACCAATCAACCAAGCAGAGAAACGGGACAATCACTGGCAGTTGGCTTTACTTTTTACTGGACTGGAATAATCTTTGCAAGGTGACATCAGACCGTGGAGTTTGGGCCTGAATCAGTAACTAGCAATCACATAGGCACTGTCCTCTAGAGGCCTCGGCAAAGGATCATGGGTCCATCTGGCCTTCTGCGAGCATGTATAGCTGCTGTGTATTGTCTGCAGCTGTCTTAGTACTACAAGGTACTGTTAAGAGATTGTGACAGAGACCTCACAGTCCTCGGGCCTGAAGGACTATTGTTTTGTCCTTTACAGAAAATGGGGATCTGTGGGCCTCTGACCTAGATCATCGGGTGCTCCAGAACAGGCTGCTTCGATTCTGGGAAACAAGAAAATCTAAACTATTAAAATGACCTTTTTTTGATTGCCTATATATATATATATATATATATATATATATATATATATATATATATATATATATATATATATAGTGTGTGTGTGTGTGTGTGTGTGTGTGTGTGTGTGTGTGTGTGTGTGTGTATGTGTGTGTGTGTGTAGGGGGTATTATCCCTGGTGAGTGGGTAGAGTTTTCTAGAGTGGGTCTCAGCTCTGAGACCAAGTAGCACAATTGGTATCATAAGGGACCTAAGGGGACCAGGCAGCCCATGTGTTGGGAGGAGAGGGATGGCAGAACTTTGTAAGGACTCTGACCACTGTGCTTTTCAGATTTCCGGAGCTGCAAGGGAGCACTGGCTTCATCTGGGATCTGGCTGATTTTGAAACTTCCTTTTGAAGTTCAAGGCATTTGCTGTTGCTTGAAAGTCAATGCGTATCATTAAATTTATTATCATTGTTGACTGAAATGCCTATGTTTTCTTAGCATTTTAGGTTTGACTTACAAATCTTGAATTTATAAAGCCATTTTCTTTCATGTAGTTAGAGGAAAAACCCTTTATTTTTAAAACCATCGATCAGCGACGTTATTGCCTGCTGTCGTAGCCCCCTGGATGTTTAACTCTTTTTTCTAGCACACTCTAGTCTCCCCCAGTCTTGGTCCTGACTCTTCGGGTCTCTCTATGTAGCTCAGGGTGGACTTTGAACTCACGGTAATCCTTCTGCCTTAGCTTTCTGAGTGCTGACATGACAAGGGCACATCACCACACCTGCCTTGAAGTTGGGGTTCTTGACTTTCCTGCAAAGAATGTTAGAATGTGAAACAAGGTTGGAGTTCATTAAGAAAGGTTTTGATGCAGATTTCAGCACGGGTCTCACGGGGAGGAGGCACTGAAGAAAAGGGCATAATGACCAGGAGACGTCATTATGTCTGTCAGCACGCTGGGAGCTCGCTCATTCAGCCAGGACAGACAGGATGGAGCTGCCGGGCACTTCTCTTCCAGCGACTGCCAGCCCATTTGCATCTGTGCCCATAGTCTGCAGCATCTCCTTTCACTGTGTCCCTGACAGGTTTCTCAGGGAGCTGGTTTCTTTTCTCTCCCACCCTCCAGATTTCTCCTTCCTGATTGCATGATTCATCTTCACTTACTAATGGGCCCCAGCAAATCCATTTTCAATATAAAAACCTTTAATGGATCCGATGACATCAGCTACCCACTGCCCTTCTCTGACTTTCCATTCCTCTCTGAATGTATTTTCATCTTACAAAAAGAACTATCCAAAGGACTCTTTTTTGAAAGAGGGTCTTTCTGTGTAGCTCAGGGTAACCCCAGACTCCGATTTTCCTGCTTGAGTTTCACCACCATGCCCTGGCTTCAGAGGCTTTGTTCACTGGCTGCACACACTGCCTTTCATTCCTTTCTTAGCCCATTCCAGTGAGGTTGTTTGGCCCTCTAATTCTTCCTTGCTTTGGTTTTACAGCCGTCATTAACTCCTTTTGCTGGATCCTGTGGCCAGGCCCTCGCTCCCCCTGGAGGACACAATTCCTTCTGCCATTTTTTTCTAGGTATCTTTTCTTTTCCCACAGGTCTCTCACCTCATTAGCTGCCCTTGTTCAGTCTCTTTTGATGGCTCCATTTGTCCTTCCAAACTCCCCATGCTGGTGTACACATTGCAGTTTCTGGTCATGCTAGCCTTTCCAGCTCCTTCTCTTGTGTGGTCTAATGTGACCCATGGCATCATATACTTCTACATGCCAGTTACAGTTGGCTCTGATTATCAAAGGGGATTTAGATTTTATATGCAACTGATTCTTAGACATCTTCATGAGGATA
Organism: Peromyscus californicus insignis; assembly: GCF_007827085.1. NCBI lineage: Eukaryota > Metazoa > Chordata > Mammalia > Rodentia > Cricetidae > Peromyscus > Peromyscus californicus. Next base: position 103,839,581 of record NW_026294595.1, read on the forward strand.
TATAACAGATGTCTCAAATATGGCTCGATCAAATTGAAGAGCTTTTAATCTCACCCCCACAATTCCTACTGCCCTTCCAGGTTGCTCCATGTCTGTTAAACAAGTATTCACTCACTCCTCCAGCCTGTAAGTCCCCCTTGATTCCCCTCTCTCCCTAATCTTCAGTGTTGTTTATCAGCTTGTGCTGCTGTCTTTAGGCGCAGAATAGATTCCTCACCATCCCTCTGTTACTCTGGGCCCAGATCCATTCTCTCCTGCCTAGTCCACTGTACTTTGACACTTGTCCCAGGATCCATTCTTCACAAAATAGCAAGAGTGGTACTTATAAACCAAACAATGAGGTCATTCTTTTCCATCCTTAAGAATCTTCAGTAACTTGGGAAAGGCTCTAACCCCAAACTCCTTACATCTGGTCCCTGCCTGCCCCTCTGTCCACTCTTAAACAAACTGTCCTCTGTCCCTTGTTTACTCTGCTTCAGCTTTGTTATGGTAAAACAAGAATAGTATCAGTAGGTCCAGAATGAAAGCTGACACACATCATTAGCTTTAGAAGAATGGAGTTTATTAGGAAACAGGGTCTTCAAGGCCACGGTGATGCCTTAAGGTGGAAGGAGAGCCTTAGATAGACAATAGGGTATTTATAATCTAAACATAATGGAATGACGCACCTTAAAGGGAAAGAGAGGCCTCCCTTTAAAGCCTGGAAAGGAGCTTGAGAGAGAGAGAGAGAGAGAGAGAGAGAGAGAGAGAGAGAGAGAGAGAGAGAGAGCAGGAGGAGGCCAGAAGAGCCTCTATAAAGAGGCATCATTAGAACAATCTCCCAGAATCCCCCTGAAGAGTCTTTCTGGCCAAATCCCCCTGAAGAAAGGAAGGTCTGACCTTTTGTAATCTTTTAGGGATGGTGGGAAGTTTTACATCATGTGATTTAGTGTAACAGAGTGTATGTGACAAAGAGTGTGGAAGAGCAAGACACCATCAATGTTGAGAATGTGTTTGTGAAATGTGTTTGTGAAACCTAACAGGTACAAACAAAGTTGAGAGCTGTCAACTTACAGCAGAGACTCCTTTTTAATTCTCTGGACCAGATATCTGAAGGAGGCGTTGCCTCCCTCAGGTTGTGGGGTCCGTCCTTATGGTGCTCGTCTGGTGCCAAACCCACATCCAGCCTTGGGCCTTTCTGCTCCAACTTCCTCTTCTTGGTATGCTGTTTCCCCAGTTCTTGGTGTGATGGGTACATTTATGCAAATAGTACTACCCATCTGCAGTTGCCCAGTAATTCTCCGTCATGTTCCTCTGCTTGGTTATTTTCTACCAGCGGGAAGGGACTGAACCACAGAGTGCTGGAGCCGATGACCAGCCATTGATCCACCCCCACATTATGACAGAAGGGAAATGAGGTCAGAGGGAAGGTGGGCTAGGCTTACTCCAGAGTCTTTTCCATTAGTTGGCATGACTGAAGTCACAGTCCTGACATCCACTGTGATCACACTTGGCTGTCATCCAAGTCAGCAAACACACCCTGAGGGTAGACAGGCAGTCAGCTGTGAAGGTGAAGATCAGGGTGGTCTTCGTCCCCTGTGGTCTGCTCCATTTTCACTTACTAAAGAAGCTTCCTGCATGTCCTGGGATCCTAGGAAGTTCCATTTACCAAGGCTATCAAAACTCCTGGGACTTAGAACAGAGGGACTGTCTCAGCATCCAGAGGCCAGCAGAGGACTCACAAACTTCCTAGAGCTCTGGTGGCCTCCTTTTCTTCTAAAACAACTGATGGAAGCCTTGAATAGTTTGTTTAATAAGTCATTAAATGCTGTGTGAGTGGGGATCAAACCCAGGGTATTGTGTTTGCTAGGCAAGGGCTCTATCCCTAGCTCCCTGAGTTACATATCCAGTCCTAAAAATAATTTAAACATTTAAATTACAGTTATTTATTTATTTACTTATTTATTTATTTGTTTATTGTGTGTGTGTGTGTGTGTGTGTGTGTGTGTGTGTGTGTGTGTGTGCATACACATGCTCATGTGGAGGTCAGAGGGCAACTTTCAGAAGTTGGTTCAGATCTCTCCTTCACACCATGTCACTTTCGTCAAATAATTCAGAAGCATTTCTTTTATTTTTATTGGTGTATATTCATTGTACCTGTTAGGTTTCACAAACACATTTTGTGAAATATGTTATGTATTTTGTCCTTACACATCTCCCTACCTTCCAGTTTCTCTTCTTCCTCTTTGCTCCCTTTCTCTGTTTCCTTCCTTCCCCCAGTCTCCCTTCTGCTATCATTCATATGTATAAATCATAGCTCTTATCTTTAAGAGAGAGTTTATTCTGGAGCTATTTTGAGTGATCATGGCCCAGGAACACAGATTTAGGTTACCCCAAATTCCATGTTCCAATGTGGAAGCAGTTTCATGAAGTGTTTTATTTATTTAATTAATTAATTTTACATCCGACTACAGCCTCTCCTCCCTCTTCTTCTCTCACTCCCCACCTCCCCAATCTACCCATCCTCCATATCCACTTAGAAAGAGGCAGGCCTCCCATGGACATCAACAAAGCATGGCATATCAAGTTTCCATAAGACCAAGCACCTTCCACTGTATTCAGGCTGGGCAAGGCAATCCAGCATGAGGAATAGGTTCCCAAAAGCCAGCCAAAGCACCAGGGACAGTCCCTGCTCCCACTGTTAGGAGTCCCACAAACAGACCGTGCTACACACCTGTCACATATGCAGAGGGCTTAGGTCAGTCCCATTCAGGCTCCCTGGTTGTTGGTTCAGACTGTGAGTTCTCATGAGCCAGGCTAGCAATGTCTGTGGGTTTTCCTGTGATGTCCCTGACCCCCTGGCTCCTACAATCCCTCCTCCCTCTCCTCACCAGGAGTCCCAGAGCTAGGCCTACTGTTTGGCCATAGGTCTCTGAATCTGCCTCCATTAGTCACTGGATGAAGGCTCTCTGAAGACAAACAGGTAGTCACCAATCTGATCAGAGGGGATGGCCAGTTCAGGCTATGCATCCACTGCTGCCAGAAGTCTTATCTGGGGCCATTCTTGTAGACTCATGGGAGTTTCCCTTGCATCAGGCTTCTACCCGACCCCGAAAAGGCCCCCTTTCCAGTCATCCCTCTCAGCACTCTCCTCCTCCTGTTGTGCCCAGATTGTGACCCCAAAGATTCCACCAAGACCTTAGGTACAGAATGCAAAAGCAAGGTTTATTTCTGCTTACAAGCTGCGGGCAGGGAAGCTCGATCCAAAGCACTCACTCGTAGTAACCGTGAGGCCAGGAGGAACTTGCTTTTTCTTTGTGTGGCTAGCTTTTTAAAGGCAAAATCCACAAGCCCTTCAGGGGGGTTGGGGGAGTTTTGCATGGGTGCAACTCGGATTGGTTTATTTTTATCTCTGTTCTCTTTTAATTGGGTGAGGGTATGTAACCTTGGAATTTACTGGTTGGTGGTTACAATTTATTACTTTGGGGGCAGTCCAGCACAAGTCCCAGGCTTTGTCCTTGAGCCACCATGGGGGCTGGCTGGCCAAGCACGTACTGCACATAACTCTAAGTTGGTGAGGGGCCCCAGACAGTAAACATCTGGCTGAACTTTGAGCAGTCAGAGTATATGCAGAAAGGGAGCTACTGCAAGGACTATGTCTTTTGTTCATGGCCCTCTCAGAAACTGCTTGCTCAAGTCTCAGGAAACTGAAATTGAGGCCTAATCTCTGAGAGAAGACTGAGCAGCCTGTTATGGCATCTGCTTGGTCCTTTCACTCCATCTACCCCACAACGATTTCCCTCAAGTTCCCATGTCCACCCGCTCCCAGTCCACCTAGGAGATCTGCTCTATTTCCCCTTTCCAGGGAGATCTATGCATCCCCCCTTGGGCCCTCCTTGTTACCTAGCCTCTCTGGGGCTATGGATTGTAGCATGGTTATCCTTTACTTTATAGCTAGTATCTACTTATCAGCGAGTACATACTGTGTTTGTTTTTCCGGGTGTGGGTTACCTCACTCAGGATGATTTTTTTTTCTAGTTCCATCCATTTGCCTTCAAATTTTATGAAGTCATTGTTTTTAACAGCTAAGTGATACTCCATTGTGTAAATGTACCACATTTTCTTCATTCATTCTTTGGTTGAGGGGCATGTTTCCAGGTTCTGGCTATTATGAATAAAGCTGCTATGAACATAGTTGAGCAAGTGTCCTTGTGGTTTGATTGAGCATCCTTTGGGTATATGCCCAAGGTTGTTATCACTGGGTCCAAAGATAGATTGATTCTCAGTTTTCTGAGAAACTACCATATTGATTTCCAAAGCAGGTGTACAAGTTTGCACTCCCACCAGCAGTGGAGGAGTGTTCTCCCTGGTCCACATCCTCTCCAGCATGGTCTGTCATTTGTGGTTTTGATCTTAGCCATTCTGACAGGTGTAAGATGGAATCTCAGAGTCATTTTGATTTGCATTTCCCTGATGGCTAAAGATGATAAGCATTTCTTTAAGTGTTTCTTTGCCATTTGAGATTCTTCTGTTGAGAAATCTGTTTAGGTCTGTACCCCATTTTTAATTGGATTATTTCTTTTTTTTTCTTTTGTTTTTTGAGGAGGGGTTTCTCTTTGTAGCTTTGGAGCCTGTCCTGGAACTCACTCTAAAGCCCAGGCTGGATTCAAACTCACAGAGATCCGCCTGCCTCTGCCTCTCAAGTACTAGGATTAAAGGTGTGCGTCACCACTGCCCAGCAGATTTTTTTTGATGTCTAGTTTCTTGAATTCTTTATATATTTTGGAGATCAGCCCTCTGTCATATGTGGGGTTGGTGAAGATCTTTTCCCATTCTGTTGGCTGCCGTTTTGTCTTATTGACCGTGTCCTTTGCCTTACAGAAGCTTTTCAGTTTCATGAGGTCCCATTTATTAAATTGTCAATCTTAGTGTCTGTACCTACTGGTGTTCTGTTCAGGAAATTGTCTTATAAATTTTTTTATAGTTTTGCAAAACAAAGAAATCATAAATCAAGGCAAGTTTAAAATACACTGGTGGGTACATCACAGAGGTGGGTGCAACAGGGAGGATCTAGTCTATAGAACCACGATGCTGTCTGATGACGTTCTTAGCCCGTAGATTGGTGGAAGCTAGTGTTCTGATAAGTTAACAGCTTCTAAGAGGTTTTTATTTATTATCATGCGGCATTAGTTCAGATACAGAGTGGGGCAAGGAATGGCTGTTCCAGAAGGCTAGAACTAACCCAAGATAATCAGCCTCTGAACCTACAAAACTCCAGTCTCTCCACAGAACTGAGATTCTGATCGGTCCATCTGTCTCTGTGGACACAGACTCCTTCCAGCTCCTTGCTTACAGCCAGACACAGCTTCTTTCTTCTTTTCAGGAATTTTCATTTTTATAAAATATATATAAAAATCCTAAAATACATTTAGGATCCAAAAATGAAACAAAACCTGCAATATTTTTCTTTCTGAGTCTGGCTTATTTCACTTAAGATGATGATCTCCAGGTGGATCTATTTTCCAACAAATCTCATTCTTTTTTTATGGCTCAATAAAAGTGTGTATCACATTTTTTTGTTTACTTGTTTATTTGACAGATACCCAGGTTGATTTTTATAACATATCTACTTTGAACATAGATAAACATATGTAATCAACATGGATATTCTGGTATTTCTGTGGTGTGCTGTTAGAATCTTTTGGGTATATAACCAAAAATAAATAAATAGATAGAGAAAAGGATCCTATGGTGTTTTTATTTTTATCTTTTAGAGGAACTTTTGTTTTGACTTACATGGTAGCCATACTAATTTATATTTCTATAATCAGCATTGTGTAATGATTCCCCCCTCCATCCTTACCAGCATTTCTTGCCCTTAGTTTTCATTTTCTTATGACAGCTGTTCTGACATGGGTGAGATGGAATCTCAATGTAGTATTGTGTGTGTGTGTGTGTGTGTGTTGCATGTATGTGAGTGTGCGTACAGTACACATACTCATGCACACACATTCGAAGGCCAGAACAGGCTGTCTGGTGGTGTCTTCCTCTATTACTCTTTGTCTTACTGCTCTAAGACTTGTAGTTTCAGCTAGGCTGGCCGGCCAGTGAGCTCTTAGGATCTGCCTGTCTCGGCCACCTGATGCTGAGATTATAATAGGCACATGCAGCCATACTCCCAGATTTTTATGTGGGTACTAGGGATTCAAACTCAGGTCCTCATGTTTGCAGATCATGTGCTCTTACTCACAAGGCATTTCTTCAGCCCATCTTAGTGTAGATCTTTTTCTTTTAATTTATGTGTATGTAGGTGCCATTGGAGGCCAGAAGAGGGTATCAGATTCCCTGGACTTGTAGACAGTTGTGAACGGCCCGATGTGGATTCTGGGAATGGGATGCAGGTTCTGTGAGAGCAGCAAGTGCTCTTTACTGCTGAGCCATCTCTCCAGCCCACTCATTTTAGTTTTAATTAGCATTTTCCTGATAGCTAAGGATGTTGGAAAATCTTATTTTTCATCTTATTGACTGTTTGTGCTTCAGCTTTTGAAACCTGTTTTGTGTGGGGTTGTTTGGGTTTTAACCTTTAGTTTTTTGAGTTCTTTACGTACTCTGGCTATGCAGTCAGATGTATAGCTAGCAAAGATTTTCTCTTTCTGTTGGCTCTTTACTTAATTCCATATTTTTGAGTTTCAGAAGCCTTTTGAGTCCATGCAACCCCATATGTCAGGTATTTAGATGATTTTCCAAGCTGTCGGAGTATTTTTCAGAAAGTCCATGTCTGTGTCCACATTGTGGAGGGTTTTCTGATAACACTTTCAGAGTTTTAGATCTTAGATCAAGGTCTTTGGTCCATTTTGATTTTGTTTTTGGTAAGGGTCCAGTTTCATTCTTCTATAATGGGATATCCTGTTTTAAAACCACGTGATAAAGAGGCTTTTTTTAAAAAAAAAATCCAAAGTCCACTTTTGTCATCTTTGTGAAAGAAAATCAGATGCTGTTGCCGTGTGGATTTAAGTCTGGGCCCTCTGTTCTGTTTATCATTGTGTCTGCTTCGGTACCAGTGCCAAGCTGTTTTTGTTACTATGGCTCTGTAGTATATCTTAAAATCAGGTATGATGATCCCTCCGGTATTGTTCTTTTTCCTCAGAATTGCAAATTCATATAGGATTTCAAAGAATCAAGTAACATGTTAAAATAAAGTTCCTTTCATTCCTGTTTATTTACTGTTCATATGCACAGGTTTTCTTAGCATTTGTATTAAATAAAATACAAGTAAGAGTAAGATGGCCATTGAATTCCCATCCTAATTAAGACACACACAATACACACACACACACACATTCATACATATACCAACTTTTAAAAAGATTTATTTATTTCTGTGTGAGTGTGAGTGTGTGTGTGTGTGTGTGTGTGTGTGTGTGTGTGTGTGTGTGTGTGTGTGTGAAGTGGTGAGCATACACTGTTTGTGTGTGGAGGTCAGAGGACTGCTTCTTATGAGTTAGGTCTCCCCTTAGAATTTGTCTTTGAAGCAGGGTCTCTCTTTTTGTTTCTGCTGCTGTGTTGCATATCTCCACTTCTCACTTTGACTTGGAAGTGTTGGGATTACAGATATGCACCATCACATCTGTTTATTTATTTAAGGTGTACTCTGGAATTGAATTCAGGCTGACATGCTTGTGTGGCAGGTACTTTTATTCACTGAACTACCTCTCCAACCTATATTAAATGAAACTTTAGAAATCTTGTCTTATGAAGATACCTTGCTGATAAAATAAATACTTGTAAATTACTAATTTTTTAATTGTTTAGTAGAATGGTAAAAATGTAAAAATGGTTGTTAGGAATAAATGTGACTGGCAAAAGAGAGAGAGAGAGAGAGAGAGAGAGAGAGAGAGAGAGAGAGAGAGAGAGAGAAGTCAATGAAATGATTCCTAATGATATTCTGCTATACTCAAAGATGGATGCCTAGCCCAGTTGTCATCAGAAAGCCTTCATCCCAAAGCTAATGGGAGCAGATGCAGAGGCTCACAGCCAAACATTAGGCGGAGCTTGGAGAACCCCATAGGAAAGGAGGAGGGAAGGATTGTAGGAGCCAGTGAGGTTGACCGCAGGAGAACACAGCCCGTAGTAGAATCAATTAAACAGGGCCCATAGGGGCTCACAGAGACTGAAGTGGCCGTCATGGAGCCTGTATGGGTCTGCTCTAGGTCCTCTGTGTATATGTTGTGGTTGTGTATCTTGGTGTTTCTGTGGGACCCCTAACAGTGGGAGTGGGAGTGTCTCTGACTCCTTTGCCTGCTCTTGGGACCCTTTTCCTTTTCCTGGGTTGCACTGTCCTGCTTTGATATAAAGGTTTGTGCCTGGTCTTATTGCATCTTGTTATGCCATGTGGGTTGATATCCCTGAGAGGCTTGCTCTTTTCTGAAGGGAAATGGATCTGGGGGAGAAAGAAGGTGGGGAGGCACTGGGAAGAGTGGAGGGAGGGGAAACTGTCATCAGGATGTATTGTATGAAAGAAGAATAAATTTAAAAAAGCTCATTGGAATAAAATAATAAAATAAAATACAAATTACTAATTAATGCTGTTTCTTACAAGCCAATAAACCTACTTGAGATAGTTTATTTAACTGAGTAAGTGAAAATGGCCCTATCTGCACTGGTTATCTTATAAGATCAGAAAATTAGAAGACAAGGATTTTTGAAAACTTCAAATTGTTACATTAAGGGCACAAAGTTCATTTTTTTATTAAGAAAAATAATTTTTAATTCATTTTACATACCACAGATCCCCCTCTTCCCTCATCCTGCCATCATGATGGGAAACCTACAGAGACAACCAAACCAAACTAGTGGGAACTCATGAAATTTAGATCAACAGCTATGGAGCGTGCATGGGACTGGACTAGGCCCTCGGCATAGCAAGACAGTTGTGTAGCATGATCTTCTTGGGGGGCCCCCTGGCAGTAGGATTAGAGTCCATCCCTGGTGCATGAGCAGGCCTTTTGGAGCCCACTTCTATGAGGGGACACCTCACACAGCAGGGGGAGGGACTTGGATCTTTTTTAAACAAAAAAGAATACTACAATCTTGAGAACATTTTCAAAATAGAATTTTATGCTTATGTAAAAATACACAAAGTATATAAACAATATATGGAAAGAATATAATTTATATAATATGTAATTTATACATAGGCATAATATATAAAGTATAATAAATATATTTTGTGATTACATAAAAATATAAATTTATATAAAAATTATTTTGTTGTCACAAAGAATATAGAATAATCAGTGAAATGCTTTTAATTATATTATATATACATATGTATTAATAATAAACTTCATGAAGGAAGGAAATGAAATATTAGTTCAAAGACACAGACTACAGTAAGTTTCCTGGCTATTGGAGGATTTCTTGTGTAATTTTTAGATGTATGGCAATAGGAAACAATAATCTTTAATAATTTTTAGTTTTTATACTTAATACAAAGAAAATTTTATTGCAATATTCAGGGAATAAAGATAAGAAAAGTTAATTGTTAATCTCACAGATTTGAGGAGAAAGACCACCAACCGAAATCATCATGGCCAAATTAAGCAATTAATTAAAACAAGTTTAAAAAATTTTTTTTTATTCCTGTACATGGGCTGTCTTTCCCTAAAGGCAAGGTTCAAAAGATTGGCATTGGACATGGGTAAGATAAGCGTTTTTATACTTCAGAAGTGGGGGGTTTTCAAATGGGGGATTTGGCAGGCAAATAGGCGGGGCTGCAGAAGCAGAACATAAGCATAACAAATTGCTCATAACAACCTCCTGAAACAAAGATATATTTGCAGCGTGGTCATAGCAAGGTTGTCATAACAAGGTGGTTATAACAAGGTGGTCATAACAAGGTGGTTATAACAAGGTGGTCATAACAAGGTGGTCATAAAAACAGGTGGTCATAAAACAAGGTGGTCATAACAACAGATGGTCATAACAACAGGTGGTCATAACAACAGGTGGTCATAACAACAGGTGGTCATAACAAGGTGGTCATAACAACAGGTGGTCATAATAATCTTTTCAAAAAAAGTCAGGGTTGCTGTTTCCTGGAACAGGCAGTACAGAACCATTTGTAGTTAAGGTTACAGGTGGGGCATAGCCCAATCCTGGAGAAACAGATTTAATCATAAACAGGAATGATTCTAGTTTGTCTTTACTATAAGATGGCTTTCAGGCCTAGAATGGAGACAGGGTGGCTTATCATTAATTTGTATATTTTTAGTACATATTCAAAAAACTACTTTTCACATGTGTATTAGTACCTTCTTATTGCTATGATAAAACCCTAAGACAGCTTACAGAAGAAAGGGTTGATTTGGGCTTATAGTTGAAGAGGGATGAGTTCATCACCATCACAGTGGGGAAGCATGATAGCAGGTAGACATGGCAACTGGAGCAGGAAGCTGAGGACTTCTTTTTAACTATCTTTTCATTTATTCTATGTGTCTTCTACATCATGCATTTTGATCCCATTTATTTCCTTGTCCCTTTGCATCTGCCCTCCACCCCTGAAGCTCCCAAATAACACAAAATTTAGAGAAAAAAGAGGGGAGGAGGAAATAATTTAAAATCTCACTATGGAAGCTGCAGTGTGACACAGTGAGTCATGCAGTAAACCCTTTGTCCATATATCTTTACTTGCAAGTGTTCATTGCAAAGGATCATTGATCTGGTTCAAGGCCTCTGATTTCTACTACACCATTGATGCTGGGCTCTCACTAGGACTCTTCTTGGATATCCTGTTGTTGCCCTGTGTTGTGGAAATCCTGCAGTTTTGGGTCTGTGGGTCAGGACCCTTCATGTGCTACAGCAGATCATAGCTGGGGTGGATGTTGGGGCAGGCCAAGTCATAACACTGGTTCTGGGCCTGGGTAGCTGTAGGGTTGTTCAGCCCACCACTTCTCCCCTGTCTTGACCACCAAAGTGAGCTCTCCAGCATTGCCCAGGCTAATTCACCTCTTATAGCAATGAGTGAGGGGCCGGGCCAGTTCTCCTGCTTTCACACCCTCAGGGGCGGCTCTCCCACCCTTACACCATCAGGGCCTATTGTGTTGCCCAGGTGAGGTACAGGGGCCACTCTTTGGAGTGCTGCAGCTGGTGAGGGGTAGGAACAGCACTCCCTCTCTTATGACTGTTGTTGTTTGGTTTTGCTCTTCTTACTCTTTTGGAGGCCCACCACCTAGCTCCCAAGTAAACGGAGGCTTATTATTACTTATGAATGCCCAGCCTTAGCTTGGCTTGTTTCTAGCCAGCTTTTCTTAACTTTAAATTACCCCATCTGTCTTTTGCCTCTGGACTTTTACCTTTCTCTATTTCTGTATACCTTTCATTACTTCTTACTCCATGGCTTGCTGTGTAGCTGGGTGGCTGGCCCCTGATGTCCTCCTCTCCTTGTTCTCTTGCTCCTTTTTCTTTTCCTCCCAGACTTCTCCCTCTATTTATTCCCTCTGCCTGCCAGCCCTGCCTATCCTTTCTCCTGCCTCACTGTTGGCCATTCAGCTCTTTATAAGACCATCAGATGTTTTACACAGGCAAAGTAACACAACTTCACAGACTTAAACAAATGCAACATAAACAAATGTAATACATCTTTGCATCATTAAAGAAATATTCCACAGCATAAGCAAACATAACACATCTTAAAATATTCTACAACATATGACCCCAGGACCCACTCCTCTACCTGCCTCAGGCATTGATGGTTGGGGTTAGGGAGGAGGGCATTTCTCCTCCACCCATTTGTCACATGTCAGATGAGTAATGGGGTAATGGGGACAGCTCTCCCTTGCTCACCACATTGGGGCTGGGTCACCCTCACCTCTGACCATCAGGTAGCTATGCTGTGCTGCCTAGGCAAGGGGCAGGGCTTGCTTTCCTGAGTGCTGCAGCTGGTAAGGGGGAGGGTCAGCTCTCTCATCTATTACAGGAGGTAAGGGGTGGGGGATAAGGAGGGTATCCCTCCCTTATCATACTGCTGCATGACAGATGAGTAGTAGGGACAGCTCTCCCATGGTTACAACTTTGGGCCTGGCTCACCCACACCTCCACCAACAAATTGGCTCTATTGTGTTACCCAGGCGAGGTGTAGGGCCTGTTCTTCCAAGTGTTGCAGCTGGTGGGGGCAGGGATAGCTCTCCCATTCTTGTGACCTCAGGGCCAGTTCTCAAACCTGCCTCAAGTGTTAATGGGTAGTGGTGGGGAAAGGGCAACTCATGCTTCAAGACAAATGAGTAATGGGGACAACTCTCCTTGTTCACTACTTTGGGGCTGGCTTCCCCATACCTCCACCAACAGGGTTTGCTCTATTGTGTTGCTCAGGGAAGGTGCAGGGCCTGCTCTCCTGAGTGTTGCAGCTGGTGAGGGGCAGGAAGGGCTTGAGGACTCATATCTTGAACTTCAAACACAAAACAGAGCCAGCAGGAATGGTGGGAGGCTTTTAAACCTCAAAGCCTGCTGCCTTTAGTGACACATCTCCTCTAGCAAGACCACATCTCCTAAACCTACCCAAACAGTTTTACTAACAGGGAACCAAGTAATCAAATGCCCCAGACTATGGGGGACATTTTATTCAAATCACCACCACCTGTGAATGGTTAATTTTCAAATGTAGAGCATGGGGCTCTTGAGGACCAATTGTACTTATAAAAACACTTGCAACTGACTCTTTAAGATGTTGACTAAAACAATTTGATATTAACCTAAAAAATTCATGTGGAGTGGGGCAGAAGGTCCATGTTTTTAAAAAATTCCTTGATGGTGTTTTATATAAAAATTTGAAAGGCCAGTGTTCTACAAGGATCAGGGCCTCAGAATGGCCTCCTGGGGAGGATATTGGGAATGTGTAGTAAGACCCATTGTAAATGGTGTACCCAGAGAACATTGTTTCTTTGAGATGAAGCTCCCAATTCAAAGGCCTATAGAGACATGTGAGCTCAGCCTCACTTGCTTCTCAGATTCCTGATGGGGAACATCCTGTCAGTTCCCAGGCATGACTTGTCTGGTCATGTTTAGGATCCATATATATATTTTATTTTAAAGCAGACAGGATCCATATATCTATATCTATATCTATATCTATATCTATATCTATATCTATATCTATATCTATCTATATCTATCTATCTATCTATCTATATATATATATATTATTTTAAAGGCAGACTACATCAGGTGGAAAGGCTCTTACATGAATCTAGATTCCAGGCACTTCTTTGTTCTAAAGTTTCATTCAAATCTAACAGTTATGTACAAATTATGTGGCCCCAGCCGGGCAGTGGTGGCGCACACCTTTAATTCCAGCACTCGGGAGGCAGAGCCAGGTGGATCTTTGTGAGTTCAAGGCCAGCCTGGTCTATGGAGCGAGATCCAGGAAAGGTGCAAAGCTACACAGAGAAACCCTGTCTTGAAAAACCAAAAAAAAAAAAAAAAAAAAAATTATGTGGCCCCTACTGGTCAGGCAACATAGCATCAGGATGTTCAGTTGGCTGGGACTCTGTCCTCCCCCAGCCCTGATCCCTGAGTCTACTCAAAAGGAAGATGGAAGATTTTTCACTCATTTCTCTTGGAGGGCTGATCTTGTTGGGTATAGTTGGAAGAGTGTGGAGCCCCACAAAGGTTTCCTAGTGAGATCTGAGCTTGCTTTACCCAGCAGAGGTGCATTAGAGGATTGCTTGACCATGTGCATGGTTTCTAGGTGATTGGAAGGGTCTACACTTGGCTGAACTAGGGGGAGGTCTTTTGCTCTACCCCTTGGCAATTCTATAAATAGTCCTTTAGAAGAGAAAAAAGGGGCTGGTGGATAAGGATCCAGGCCCTCCCGAGGCTATCCTGTATTTCTATCTGTTTCTCTCCCCTCTATCCTTCTACCTAAATCTCTTATACCTTTCTCTTCAAGAGTACCCTAGGGTAAAATGTGGGAGTTGGTCTCCCAGCTGGCCTCCCACAATAGAGGTGAGAGACTGGAGGGGGAGAGAAGTATTGGCTCTTTTAGGCAGCTTGTGAGAAGCTTAGAACCCAGAAGAAAGTGGTTGCATAGCACTCATAGATCTTGCCTCAGTCTCCAGAGGACCCCACTTGTTCAGGCACAGATCTTACCTTGATATCTCTGTCTCCAGACACTATTTGCCAGAAGATGTAGTGATATCAGAGACAATAAGACCTCTGATTTGGGAGAAAAGCCAGGGGCCCCAGGACACTCCTCACTTCCCCCATGACATTCCTTGTCTCTACTCCCAGGGATCCAATACATCATTTATGTTTCATGGTTTTGTGACTTTCTGGTACAGAATTGAATTTTCATGATTATGTATGTGAATAGACATGTTTATCTTGATAAGAGAAGCAGTGCTTCCAGACTACCCTGGAAGAGAAATCTTATCACTTGGCTTGCTTCCTCCCTGCCAATTTGGGACCCAGGATGTGAGTAAGGCAAGTCAGAAGAACTGGGAGGAAGCTCTGACTTACATATCTCTGGGCATCACTACCTCAGACCCCCAGCTCACCTCACCCTTAGCCTACAGGAGAACCACATGTCTGTTGGTAGCTCAGCAAGGTTGTACTGGTGTGTGTGTGTGTGTGTGTGTGTGTGTGTGTGTGTGTGTGTGTGTGGTGGGGGGTGAAGAGTAAGCAACAATATGAAAAGCAGATGGATTCCCAAGTGAATGTGTTTTGCTGACATGAACATGGCCATGTCGAGGATCCCAATGCCTCAGACCTACAGGAATGGCAAGGCTTTCCCTGGTCAGAGTAGGAATGCTGACAGTTGACAGTACAGAAAGTTATCAATTACAGCTTCCTCCTTCCAGATGACTGATGTAGTTGGAAGTTTCTCCAGTCCCACCCAGCCCCAAGGTCCCACAGCCGCTTATAAAATAATTACTCAGAGGCTTAATATTAATCACAAACTGTATGGCCCATGGCTTTTTGCTTCTTGCTAGATAGCTCATATAACTTAACTCAACCCATTGCTATTAATCTTTGTATCGCCACGTGTTCCATGACTTTACCTGTGCCCTATTACATGTTGCTCCTTGAACGGTGGTTTGGCGTCTCTCCTTACTTTCCTTTTTCCTTTCACTATCTCTGTTGAATTTTCTCACCTGGCTCCATCCTGCCCTGCCATAGGCCAATGTAGCTTTATTTATTAGACAATGGGAGTGATACATATTCACAGTGTACAGAAAGACATCCCACAGCAGACTGACTCCTGAGACTGCTCCCCTAAAGAGACCCCCTACTGAGAGGTTAGCTAGCTTGCCCTCTCCTTAAACTGTGTACAATAAATTCGCTGAGTTTCAGGGCAGCCAGTGTATCTCAGTCAGAGTACATGGTCCATCTGATCCAAGCTTTTCTGTACACGTGTCTATCATTTTTTTCATTCCCTGTTGCTCTAGTTAGGTCAGTCCCAAAGTCCTGCTGTTCATGGTAGAAAAAAGTAAGGAAAGGTCTGTGTAGAAGACACGCTGACTTACCCTTCTACCGGCTTAGGTGTTAGCAGCTACCCACTACCCACTCTCCCAGACCTCATGTGGTCCCAGATACCACTGGATTCTTTCTTCCCCAGCTAGGTACTTGCTCACTGCAGCTCAGTCCTATAGAATCAGTCATTGTCTGCCCCTAGAGATTGCTTATTACAGAATCTCAGACATCAGGTTAAAGTCAGAAGCACCTGCTTCCCATTCTCCAGCATGTGGGCTCTCCTTGGAAGCTGGTAGGAGCTGTGGGGGTGGTTAGGGGGGGTGATGTGTTTCCTGCCAAAGTCACAAACAAATCAGCTTCCTACTGGCCTACATTTTGTGTATTGAGTAGAGTTCAAGGAGCATGCTGACTCTTCCCTACTCAAATCATCTGAGCCTTTTGATGTAGCAGGAAGTAATTTTTTTTCTTCCAGGCCAAGGACACTTAGTACAGAGAACTTGGCTCCACATCAGAAATAGAATACCTTTTGGAGGATCAGTTTAGTCATTGACTCAGATCCAGGAATTGGAACTCAAGCCATTTGCACATTTCAATGCAGAGGATTAAACAAGTGTGTGTGTGTGTGTGTGTGTGTGTGTGTGTGTGTGTGTGTGTGTTAGTGTTACATAAACTATATACTCTCCCTGTCAAAGAGTCAGATGTTAGAAAGTTGAAGTTCCCCTTGACAAGCCTCCGTGTTCTGCCTCTCCCCCAGTAACCACCATTTCAGCCTGGTCAGTACCCTTCCAGCTCTGCCCTTAGGAGCACGTGGTTAACGCTGCAGATGTGCTGGGCCTTCCATTCTCTGTAAAAGGTCTTGCTCTGTCCTTGTGTGATTTGCCCTTTTCTACCAATGATGTGTCTAGATCTTGCTTCCAGTTGCTTTTGTTAAGTATTTATAGACAATGCACCTATGAGTGTTCTTGAACATGTTTCTTTGGAGGAACAGCAAGGAATGAGTGGAATTTCTGAACCACTGGTCATTTAATAAAGCTAGGCACTGCCAATTTTTTTTTTCTCTGAAGAGCCATACACATGTATGTGCACATAGATGATTTGGGAACTGGCTTCCTCATAAGGGGAAATGTCATTACAGGTGACCACTGGACCTGAAAGGGCAGAAGGATTGTGTCACTGGACCAAGGAATGGGGGTTGTCCTTGGGCTATGGGGCCACCTCTATGCCACTCACAGTAGCTCTCTGTTATGGAATAGGTTGACATTTGGGTGCCTGCTCCCAACATTGGTACCATTCTGTACGCTGATTTCTGAAACCAGGAGATGTGAAAGCTGCCCTTCTCTCTCTGCCTTAGCTTGGGGAGCTGGAGATAAGGAAAATGGGTGTTGGAAGTGAGCTTCTAAGCACTGACATTTCAGTGTTTGGTTTCCTGTGATTGGTCATTTAAATTATTTTGTTCTGGAAAAAAAAGTTTTAGTTATTGCTATTTTGTATCTGAGAAGTTAATGCATTCACATGATTAAAAAGATTAAGCTATCTAGAAAGTATACAGAGAGGGCTTTATTCCTATGCCTGCTCATATATGTTTTATTCTCTGGATCTTCTCAGTGACTTTATTGGTTTCTTATGTATCCTCTAGAAATTTCAGATCAAATAAGAGCACAACAGGTGGTTTTGCCTTCTTCTCTGCTCTCTGTTATGTTGGCATTTCAGGTCTTGCTTTTTCTGCATATTTTGGAGAGAGTTCCACATTGGTACAGAGAGCCAGGTCTTTCCTCATTCTTCAGTTCTGTCTCAAGAGTCTTTAACTTGTTGATGCTGAGTTAGTTCCAGTTATTGAGAGTGATCCATGTAAAATGAACAATTCTGATTCTGTATCATTTCCTGTAGGTCATATACAGTCATAGGCTGCATTCTCAGTGTAAGATTGCTGGGGCAAAGTGAAGTACCTTTGTGATTGTCAGTCATTACTGCAGTTTCTTCCATAGATGTCATACCTCATGTATAATGTTTAACAGTGGGGTTTCCCTACAGTTCTGCCAACAGGGCGTGTGAAACCTTTGGTTTTTGTCATTCAGATAGGAACACATGAGTATCTCAAAGTACTTTTAAGTTTACTGTTTTCTAATGAGTAACGTTGAGTAACCCTTGCTCTGCCCAGGATCTGATGGCATTTCCCTTTCTGTGATCAGCGTTGCCTGGTAATAGCCCTCCCCTCTGGGTTTATCGTTTTTGTTGGATCTTCATTATATTCTTCCTCCAATGTTTTGAAGGAGTTCTTTGTATGTCCAGGACATTAACCCTTTATTTGGGATGAAGTACAATTTTCTTTTTCTGTAATTTGTTTTGTGTTTTGACTTTGATTTTATTTGTGCATCATCCATTCCCACATCCCCATGCCTTCGTTCACTCAGGTCCCTGCTCCTGATGTGCCCCTTTCTCCTTTTTCTAACTTGCCCTTGTTACTTTAGATACGACGCCAATGCCACCCTCCTTGACTTGCTGTCTCTCCTGCCAGACCCTGTAGCTCCTTCCTGGCCACTCCTTTTATACTTTATCTTGTCTCTATGTATTATGTTGCATTAATTTTTCCATCTGTCTGTTTACTATCCATCTTTTCATTCTTCTGCTCACCTGTCTTCTATGTAAGTAGGGATGCCTAGCTTATTCATCAAGCAATTGTTTAACAAATGTCTGTGGGCTAAATGACTAGGCAAGTCTGCTGTTACCACCAACCCTTACTCCCTTTAAAGTTTCAGCTGATCTTATTTTTTAGATGAATCATGTGCAATGAAAATTCCTTTGTGTGTGTTGGGGGTGGGTGGAGACTAAAGATCAAAATCAGTTATCTTCCTCAATTGCTTTCCACCTTAAGTTTTGAGACAAGGTCTCTCACTGGATGTGGATACCCACTAGACCGACTGGCTAGCAAGCCCCAGGGACTTTCCTGTTCCAACATCTCCAGTGTTGGGATTACAGGCACGTGCCACCAAGCCAGGTTTTTTTTTTATATGGATGCTAGAGATCTTATTCAGGTTCTCATGCTTGCGTGGTAAAATACTTTACTGGTTGGGCCATCTCCCCAGCCCTTGAATAGCCTTTAGAAAGAAAGAGAAGAAAGAAAGGAAAGGAGAAAAGAAAGATGAAGGAAGGAAGAAAGAAAGAAGGAAGGAAAGAGAGAAAGGAAGAAAGAAGTTGAGAGGGTGAGAAGGTTTCTATTTGTGGCCAAAGATATGTCTAAGGTACTTTGCTGCCCTTAGCTGTGAGGAATAGGCTTCTCTGCCCTCCAGTGAGAATTCTCATGGACCAATTGATTTTTCTCTTTCTGTGTAAACTCCAAGAGAAGTTAATAACCAGGCTGAAAGTTCTTTGTTTTAGTGAAATTTATTTCATACTCATCAAAACATTGTGCTAATGCTTCATTCATAAATATTCTCATCTACATAATATGAGCCTATTTATTCTCAGCTTCAACGAAAGAACTCAGTTCAGGCCATGCACTGGATTCAAATTCAATTTATTCTATAAACATTAAAAGCTAGATTTTTTTTTTGTAGGCATGCCTCATGTCCCCCTTGAATTAAGTTAAATAGATCAACCAATCAATAAATACATAAATAAATAGGTAAGTGGTTGCCCATCAGAGGCCAGGAGAAAAGACAGGCTTTCTTTGAACAGAATGTGCCATGGTTTCTGTCAAGGTGGCTCTGAAAACACAGGAGAGGTGAACGAGACCTGGCTCGGCAGAGGACTAATGATTCCCCTGGAAACAGAGCTGTCCGCTCATTGACAACAAGGGAGTTCCTTAGCATGTCCTGGGTCAGGCGTTAGAAATGGTCCAGCCTATTCTTCTCACGTCAGCACTTGGGGTTGAGGCTTCATTCAACACACATGGACCTCCTAGGAAGCAAAGGATTCCATGGTGAAGTCAACTATGTCCTGGCCACTGTTGTTTCCCAGGAAGACAGGCTTATGTTCGGCTTGAGAGGTGCTGATGTACCAGTTGGGGAACTGCGCAGACTCAAACTCCACCTTGGTTTTGATTTCTATCTTGTTGAAGATAAACCGCTTTTCCATCTTCTTCTTTGGGTATTCTTTGGGATCCACACTCTGCAGAAAAACAGAAAGAAGAATTGTGCGTGTGCGAGACAGGAAGGGTAAAGCTACCAGAGTAGACATGTTCTCGGGGTTGCTGGAGGGGAGATGGCTGAACAAGCTGTGGGACGAGGGGCCACATTCTTTACTGCTGGACCCCATCTTTCGAGCTAATCATTGGAGGAGCCCTTTGTTTTTTCTGAATCCTAAGCCCAAGGGGAGGAGCATATGGGTGGAAATATTTTCAAAAGTTATATTATATTATATTAAAGCTTCCAAGAATACCTAGTTTCTAGGGATTTTTGTCACATTTTTTTTCCCTAAAGCCTTGGATAGAATGGCATCGGCTTGGGAATGAAGCTTTTGGTAAGCATGCTGCAAGTGGTGGGAATGGACTGAAGATTGATGGTGGATCCCTTTAAATGAGTAGCTCTCCAAACCGTCCTCCACCAAATGAGGGAAAAACTGTAGCCATACACAACCCTTTCAGCCTCGACACTGCATGCTATGCTGGGGGTGGTAACAGTGGCGGGACACGGTAAGAACAACCAAATGGCTTAGTTTCTCCCGTGCAGGGAGTGAGGTTTACAAGCATTTCAAAGTTGTGCTAATTTTATTCTATATTTATGTAAATTGTCAAGAAGACCTCCAACATTTTCTGGAGGGCGGGGCAGGAGGCTGTCTGGGAAGTGGGAAATGGCTGAGAGTCTTAAGAGAACAAGGGGCTGGGTAGTGGTGGTGCACACCTTTAATCCCAGCACTCGGGAGGCAGAGCCAGGCGGATCTCTGTGAGTTCGAGGCCAGCCTGGTCTACAGAGCGAGATCCAGGACAGGCACCAAAGCTACACAGAGAAACCCTGTCTCAAAAAAATCAAGAGAACAAGGGGATGGCTTCTCTGGCTTCACTCACCTCCAGCTGCAGGGTGGGGGTGTCACCTTTCATCACACAGGACAGGTACAGATTCTTTCCCTTAAGGCCCAAGGCCACAGGTATCTTGTTGTTACTTGTTTCTCCCTGTACGAAGCTCATGGAGAATACCACTGGAGGAGGAAGAGGAAGCGGGGTCAAGGATATGGCCGGCTGGGAGGACTCACGCACCAGACGACAAGCAAAGCCCATATAGTCCTCTATGGGAGCCCAGAAGGAGCTTCTCATAGTCAGGAGCAAGGTCAGGGGGCTGGTCCAGGATTCCCTCTGAACCTCTTAGTAGCCACAATGAAGAATGAAAGCGGTCTAATTTTTAAGCCCTAAAGAATAAAGCTCTTATGTCACTGGCAGGCCGTGTGCCCATTAACATGGGAAGTACAATTTGGTCACTATGAAAACAGGTAAAGTTTTTTAACTTTTAAAGCCTTTCTGGCTCCTAAAAGGGTCCAGCACGTTTTGAGGAATATAGAAGAGTAAGTGGGAACAATTGGCTGAGCTGGGGAGAGTGGATTCAAAAAAGAGACACCCATTTTGATCCTAGTCACAGCAATCTCAATTGGAGGTCCCTGGCCACTGCCATGACTTATTTATAAAGAAATAAGATTCTCTTCATCTGGACAAGAATAGGCAGCTCCTTCCAAGGCTTCTAAGATCAGAAGCCAAGGAGAAGCCCATGCTGCTGTCAGCTGTTGCCCTCTTGGGCACAGTGGCAAGGTGCCAGGTCCATCCCTACATCTAAAGATGCCCTCACCACACTCAAAACACTTGTTATTATCAAAGAGAGATGTAAGTTCCTGCTGGTCAGGAAGTCTCCCTACAAGGAAACATGTGGTTTTGGGTGGGAAGGATGTGAGGACAAGGGACAGGATTGGGAACAGGAATGGACATATCAATTCTCTACCAACCACATTTCAGCCTCAAAATGGGGGAAAAAGAACCCACAGGCAGTTATGGCATGCCCATCAAATGACTCCACACTAATGGAGCATTGGCAGTGTGGTAATCCTATATCCCTATGTGACTGGACTGGAAGATGGCTATACATATACAATATGTTTATGTATTTGCTGTCGTGTTCCATCTTGAAACACAGAGCTCCAGTAAGCCCCCAGAAGGCCAGGAAGGGAAATCAAGTTGCGCCTAGTTACCTTGTTGGTTTATATTCTGCCCATTGAGGTGGAGCGCTTTCAGCTCACATGGGTCAGACAGCACAAGGCATTTCTGTTGCTCATCTCGGAGCCTGCAGTGCAGCTGTCGAATGGGAACGTCAGCCACGACCAGCTCATCATCCCAGGAGTCACAGAAGATGGGCTCTGAAAGTCAAAGAGCAGATGCCGTTTAGATATCAGTTAGAAGAGCAAGCCCAGGGAAGTGAAGCAGCAGGATTTGGTTTATTGAGCGACACCTAAGCATTCAGAGTCAAGGTTCTATCCTAATTTTTATCGGGTATAAGTACATTGGAAGTGGGGTGAACAAGAGCATTGGCTCTGGCACCACGAGACAGCTTTCAGTGTTAGGACCATTCACTATGGACCAGCAGGAGAGGCACTTACAGAAAATGTTGCTAGTAATAAGACTAGCTCATCAGGAAAATCATAAGACTTCAAGCTCTAGTGTAAGCCCAAGTGCTTGGAGAATGGATGGTCGAGCTGCAAATGTAAGCATCATTAAAACCTTCTTTTAAGTTAATCAGCTCAAGATCTTACTAATTCATTTTGGAAGCCTCCTTATTTCTTCTAATGATTGAAATGTCTACCATTAAGGGTCTTCTGCTTGAGGAGGGAAGTTGACTGCTAAGAGGTAGACAGAGAAGGACCAGAGAGCGAAGGTCTACTATCTCAGTTCTCATCAAATACCTTCTTCAAAGATGAAGGAAAAGAAGGTTCTCAGGTCTTCATCCTGGAAGGTCCATGGGCAAGGGACAGGTATGTTCCACAGCTTCTCCACAGCCACGACGAGAGACACCACCTGCCTGAAGCTCTTGTTGAAATGCTGCTGGGAGATTTGAAGCTGGATGCTGTCATCTGGACAGCTCAGGTCAATGGCTTGGAAGCAGCACTGTGGAGAAACCAGGCAGAGACCAGTTAGGTCATCAGACCAGGGAACTCCTACATTAACCCCAGAGAACTCCAGGGGCCCTGGGAGAAAACCACGCTCTTAACCACAATCCTTGTGTCTCTGGAAGCCAGAGGACTTAAATGGTTTACCCAGAGGGACATGGCCACCAGACCCAGGCTTCCTGCCATTCTCTATACTAAACCTCATTTCTACTTTATCTCTCTCATACAGACCTCACCTCACCATATAATTGTACCTACTTAAACATTTCATCTTTAGTGTCCTCATTGCTCTAACACCGTGCATTTAATTTCTCATGGCAGCATGTTCATGCTGTCTTCTATTCACCTGAGATCACTCAACAAGTTCTCAATTGTTTCCCACACACCCCTTTCCTCAAAGGCATTTGGCAGACACTGTAAGCAGAGTTTCTGCCTGTGAAATGTGTTATCACTTTCCTGTTCTTCAGAGAAACATACACTAAGGTCTAACCAAAGTTGTCTCCAGGCATGATAATAGTTTTGAAGCTTGAAGGACAGCGATGGATACTTTCAATGATATAAAGAAAAAAGTGATTGGGAGAGAAGTTCCTGTCCAGAGCAGAGGCTCCCAATGAGAGCCAGGCTCTGGAGTAGGGAGTGGGGGCCACAGCCTGGCTGAGAAGGTCAGGGACTCCACCTACGGCTAAGTCAACCAGTTATAATGGTCTTTAAAAGATACTCATTTAAGACTGAGGACTGGATTTTGCAGCTGGGGGAGGCTGTTGTGAACTTGAAAAAAAAGGTCTGAGAAAAGCAGTTGCCTCCTGCCCCAGGCAGTGATCTGGCTGGGCAGATGCCATGCCACATTAGAGAGTTATTGTGGAAAGGAGAAGGGACAGCTGGGATGTCAATATGGCTTTTCATGGGAGTGATTCTGGAAAATGCCCACATGCTAGGATGGACTTGGCCAGCACTGAAAACATTTCCGAATCGAAGGTTGTTGCAGAATGCCAACATCTCAGAGATTTTCTGGCTCAGGCCCTGTGTTTATGAGATGAGGGCCAAAAGGGCACAGTAACTTGTCTAAGGTCACAATTTATTTTTAAAAATCCCAATTAATCTCTTTGTTTTAATCGACCACTTCTTATTGTCTTGATCTCTTCCCTGGGAACATAAACTATTCTATGGTAGAGAAAGAAGACATGCTGGTTGTAAAGGTCACCCTCTCCGGCTTACAGCTTACGGAGTTTGACCTAAATGATCAGAGTGGCTTCTCCATCTGAAAGAAGGGCCAAATGTGTGCTGAAAACTTGACTACTGTCTTCCTAGCATAAAACACCGTAATCACCATCAGCACGTCTTAGTGAGTGGCTACGGTGTAGTGGGAGCTGTGTAGAAGCTAGGTCAGTGTGTGGGTTGTCTGTATCTGTTTCACTGAAAGAGGCAAAATAACACCATCATAAAATATCCTTGGAGCGAGGCAGTCCAGCATCTCTCACCCTGTTTGGAGCTTTTCCCATTCCAGAGTCCCTCCATAGGTTGAGAGCTAACACCCAAGTCTCACCTTCATCTTTTGGGGCCTGTCAACCTCAAAGAACATGTCATTGTCATCACTGTAATGAAAACAGATGTTGGTTAAGTTATGTCTCCTTATCAATACCATGCAATAATATGCACACAAATCTTCACTGTTAAATAAACCTATGCATAGAATGACACTCAAAGCTTCCTGAAGACTTCTGGCAAGTTCCATAGTGTTACGCAAGCAAGAGTCTAGAAGCAGATTCTGGGCCGGGTAGGTGGGTACTCTTGGTGCTCTCTGTTGGATTCTGACACCTAAATTCTGGACTAGCAGAGGTAGCTGAATTCTGAGCTCTCTTCCCTTGCTTCCAAGCCAGACTTTGCAAATGGGTCTCCTGTACTGTCCATGTGGAAGTTGCGTCTGTAGGACTCCCTATAGTGGACAACACCTAGGTCTCAAGGCTGGTCTTGGTAAACAAAGACAAACCAGCCTTTAATCCAGGTTGACTTGAATTCTGATAACCAAGGAAGGAGTTGAGCTGGAGACAATCTCGCCTCTGAGCATAGATAGCCCTCCATTCCTGAAAGCAGAGCCCTGAACACATGACCCCTCTCCAGGTCCCCACTGACCTGTGGAAAGCTGTCATTTCACTGTTGAGTTCAGGAACAGTTGCCATGGCTGCTTCAGACACCTGTGTGAAGAGAGAAAGGGAGTGGTCATGCACAGTGTTAGTTCCCTGAGGTTACCTTCATTTGTGTTTCTCTCAGCTCTAGTTCAGGGCGGGCACGGAAAAACTGATCTCTGATGAATGAGCGGATGAATTGAGGAGCTGTTGTGTGGATTTAGAACAGCAGTTCTCAGCCTTTCACAGGGGTCGCCTAAGACCATTGGAAAGCACAGATATTTGCATTACGATTCCTAAGAGTAGCAAAATTACAGTTATGAAGC